>NC_086345.1:1808765-3008765 GCF_032445375.1 Bacillus rossius redtenbacheri
GTTGAATAAGCCCTTCTTTGTGATTTTTTTTTCTTCAAATTGTTTCTAATTACTTATATTTTGGTGTGAAAATTTCCAATTTTTCGACTGTTCCTGAGATTAAATCCGTAAAATCGATGTTACGTAAAATGCGGGGTTCGCTAATCGGGGTTATAGTGCAATTAGAACTGCGCAAACCTGCGAAACCTTTGCCGCACGCCACACGCTGTTACAAGTGTATTTTTTGACCAATAATCTGCTTGTATTTGTGTTCCAGATAGTGTGAGAGAAAGCTTATGAGAACTGGACAATTTGCATGATGCATCAGTCAGAAAATGTGTTGAAACAAACAACTCTGACCCAGTATTTTTCAAAAAAAGTAAACGTTACTTTTTTTTGTATAGTGTTTTTTTATTATTGCGCTTATTTAATTAAATTCAGTTTACATAGATTAGTTTACTATTCTTTTTATATATACATTTATATATTTCCGGCTGTGTGTATGTGAATAAACTCCTCCTAAATGGCTGGACAGATTTCGATGAAATTTTTTGCGTGTGTTTAAGTGGGTCTCTGGATGGTTTGGATTCACGATTGGACCCGGTAGGTAACGCTGTGATCGAGTTCCAGAAAGAAAACTCTTTATTTTCGGAATTTTTATACTTATTTCTTTATTTTTTGCATATGAGAACCAAAATTTCACATCTCCACCACCACCCAATATTTCTTAACTACAAAATATGATAATATAAAGAATAATTGATCGTAAAAACTTCTGTAAAGTATTATACATAGTTTTCTTTCTGTCACTTGCGTCGTAGCTTGGCGTTGTTTAGACATTTCAATTTCTGTTCTCTTTGTTTCCATGTTCCATGTATCACAATTGCGTGCATATTGAGTGTATTATTCATGGACGAAACACATTAAAATTACATTTTAAATCATACATGAAGTGTACTTTAAAGCGGAACCTTACACATTTGCACAATGTATGTTTTTAAGTGAATATCTTACATGATATTCCAAGAATTTAAATTTTATACAATTGTGCATTTAATGACAATCAATCAAACATGCAACCTTTTATTTTCAGTGCTTATTTGTGTCGATGATTCTATAAAATTTACGGAGTGTTAAACAGCGCATCGAAAATAAACATTTGAGTTAGCTCAACAAATTATAACATCCAAAAAATTCAAATATAAGAACCTTATATTTATATGTTGTGTGTTTATTAAGCAACTGATCTGAGCCACTTCACCGCCTTGCGTTCGAATATGTGCCGGAAATAGGCTATTCGTCACATGCCCTAATTGTCATCGACAATATAGAAAAATAATGCCAACACTGTAATGCATTTAAATACAAAGGTGAATCGGCCAGTCGTTGCTGCGCACCACCATTCATCACCAGAACCATCGATAACTTTATTGGCTGGAGCCACATCTCAATGAAAATTGTTTTCGCGTAAAATTTGTTAATTCAATTCTTGCTTCCATATGACATCATTTACTATCTTGCTATTATTTAAGACAGATTTAAGTTTGTATTCAACTAGGGGCGTAGCCAGGGGGGGGGGGTTAAGGGGTTCTAACCCCCCCCCCCCCTTAGCCCCAATTATTTTTTTCTTAACTGAAAGCAGGTTAGCTAAAAGCCTGGGTGTCTTACTGCTATCACCGGCCACTGCACTGGAGGGGAAAAGTAAGCGAGCCCTACCGATTCTCCTTCCCTTCCCCTGCCCCTGTCTAGAGGAGAAGCTATAAGGTTGTGACGCAGTGACGGGTCCCAAGCTTTCAAATATCTTACACCTACTGTATTTAACCAGCGCGGTAATTATAAGCAGGTGTTGACTGGGCTTCCAAAAGTGTAAGGATCGCTGTGTGTGTATAGAATTGAGACAACGACATGGTGTCATGTAACTCTTCAAGCTAAAGCTAATTGTTTCCAGGAATAGATCAGTTCTGCCGAAACCCAATCCTTTTGACGTGACAACGTCTAATAAATCGATGAACGCCGGCTGCACGCACGAAAGTGTCCCGTTACACTGTGTACCGTTACGCTCATTGTACGCTTGCGCCGCATCTATTTCTCTTCCACTCGATTGGAACAACCATCGATTTGACTTTTTCGAGGCACATTTAACTTGAAACACACTCATTCGTTTCCTACTTTTCCTATCATCGTCCTATCATTAACAGAATAACACTGATTGGAAGAAGTTAAATAGCAAATATGTATAAAAATAGTTAAAATAATCTCTTCGTTAAAGTAATAAACATATTTGAATTAATGAGTGCAAATAAAAGTACATTTATCAATTAAATTGTAGATTTCATTTCACTCCTTCTTTGTATCCATACAAAATAGTGATAATTCAATAAAAATGATTCAATTTTATTCATAAAAGTATGCAATCATTTCATCTTTTTTTTGTTATGACGTTGTCACGTTAATTTATCGTCCGTAAACCGACATTACAGACAACCAATTTTTTTATTCACTTTTTTTTGTATTGTGGAGCTTCGAGCATGATTTATGATTTTGAGTAGACGTAAACAAGACACTTAAATTGATAAAAATTATCTTTAATTAATTTCTTACTTCATCACTAAAAATTTTTTTTATTAAAAAATTAATAATATTTTTACCATTTCAATATTTTAAGTTAAGTACCGAAAACTGCTAAAATAGCACTATTTTACACCTTAAAATCCAAATTTTTTTCCGGGGGTGGGTGGACCCCCGGACTCCCTCGTTTTAATAGGGGGGGGGGGGGACCATGCTTCTCAACCCCCCCCCCCCCCCAAACACAAATCCTGGCTACGCCACTGTACTCAACACATTTATGTTTATAGTATACACATAATTGATAGGTCAAGTTGCGATATCTGTACGCGTGGTGGTGTCAGGTATTACATTTGTGTTTACATTTTTTTTCCACTAAAATACTACAAAACGATTTGTTTGTGTGTGTGTGTGTGTGTGCGCGCGCGCGCGTGTATATATACATACATACATACATACATACATACATACATACATACATACATACATACATACATACATACATACATACATACATACATACATACATACATACACACAGTACTATTGCTTTGAGGCGCAGGTTGATTACGGGAACAGAAGGATGGTTCTGGAAGAGTTGGACAGAGTAGAAAAGCTCTACTAAGCAAAGGTGAGGAGCTTGGACTCTTCGGTCCGCATTTATTTTGGATGGCACTGATTTTTAGGGGGCGGTTTGCGCCGTTTCCCGCCATGCTGCCAGCCAGCACACATACTTAAACTAGAAATATCAGTAAGAATTGTAAATGTGTAGGAGATTATTCTTGGGCGCTTCGCCAATTAGGGTCTCGGGACCCCAAAAAGGGAAAAAAATCAGACCATAATTAGAGCCCCGCTGGGCCAAAGCACGACAGTATTTTTAGATGGCTGCGTCGGTGTTGGGCATTGTATGAGTCACTTTAAACTACGATTATACTTAAACTTAATAGTATGAACTGCAAGGACTGTGTTTTTGCACTCCGCGTGCACGCGCGCGACTAGGCGGCCGGTGTACAAGGAACGATTTCGGTCGCTTGTGTTTTTGTCACTCTACCATTCGGGTAATAAAACATGCGGGGAAGGTCGCAGCAGTGTTGTTGGAAGGTTTGTCAGCAGGGGGCGGGGAAGGGACAAGCAAACCCGCTACTTCCTGGCAGCGACGGGCGGGTTAGATTTATTGCTCTAGGAGCAAAGAGGCTCTTGCCGTAAAATCACTGTAAATTAAGAACGGCCAGTTAAAAATATTGAGCACCATAAACTTACTTCCCAAATCTTTCTCCCATTTACGAAAGAACAGTTTTTCTGCTGCTTTTGTCCTTGTAGCAGCCTGACGTGACGCCATGTCAAAAGCAGGCCAGTTTGTAAAGAAATGTTTAAACGATAAGGTTTATTTTACCAATAGGCCATATCTGAAAAATTGCCGATGATTACGATAACCGATAACGGGCCATCATTAGTTAGTATTTGGTGGAAATTCTATCAGAGAGGTCCTTACAAAAGTAAAGTCTTTGATGGCGATGTATTTTATTTTGTTTGTCGACTTTGTTGGTGGCGAATTTTCGGCGATGCGTCTTTTCTTACACATTAAACAACACTTAACCACATAGATGGCTACCAATAATAGCTCGTATCCATTAGGGTTCGAATCTTGTCAAACTGTTATTTTCTTTATTAATTAATGATTTATATTAATTCCAATACTACAATAAAGCTGATGTACATGCATATTTTAATACTTAATCAATTCATATTGATTACTCAATTAGTAATGTTAAAGTCTTGCTTCCATTTCTAAACGAACACATGAAAAAAAAAAAACTTATGCTGTAAACAGAGAAACCCCAGGCTATATGAATTGGTTCCGCTTATATGATAAACAAAGGCTATCGCTTGAATGAGTTAAAATTAATTTCTCTACAGCGTTGAGAAAAACATTAAGTTCTGATAAAAACAGTCCTCACCTGGAAGGAGCAGATATTGCAAATTAGCATAATTACAGTTCTCCCTTTATGGAAATGCAGCCCGGATCACCTTATTGTGTGTCGACAATATAAATTACCTACACAGTTATCATAGTAATTTCACACGAGCCACGAGTAACTCTATGCTAGCAATCCCCGTGCATTCTTCCAAATGTTTATCAACATATTGCAGCGACGAGAATCAGGCTCTGGACCAGACTTCAATGCATTCGGAAAACTTAGCTATTCGCCTTAAATATATATTGTATGTATTTGTCCCCGGAAATCATATCACAAGTGCCGTCCGAACATGAAATGAAATATGCAAAAAATGTATTATTATTTTGTGGGCTGCTTACAACGTGAATCTGTGTATGAATGTGCGTGTGATAACTAACTCTTATTAGCTTATTTAGGCAACGAGTGATTTCATACCCTTTGTTACATTTCAGTAGGTGTATGCACAACTATGATTTATTTTTTTGATACATGTAAATTTGCTTCTTTAGTTAGATTTGTAGATTCATTGTCATCCATTCCATTTAAGACCGTATCCAAATTCAAGTGGGCAGTAGTGTAATTGTGTCCTCGCGTACAAAATTTGCCCATATGGAGTACTTGAATAATACGGAAGGGATTAATTTTAAGCCTCTACACTACTAGCCAGCTACAAAAGAAATAAATTTCTATATTTTCAAAACTTAATTTTTTATGTCAGCACATATATGTGTGAAGATAGTAAAATTGTACACTCAATTGCAAACACATGAATGTATAAGAAACTGCTAAGTTTCTACAATCATTTCATAAATTACATTTTAGGCCATGCATAAAATAGTTTTCACTCAATAATATATATGATAAATTAATCATTAAGAAATTTATGCTTGTTGAAAAGAAAGATGCTAGTGATTAAACGTATATTATATTGCCTTAAATCTACAGTCAGATATCGTCGTCTGGGAGCGTATGACTGCGACACATGGAATATCAATATAAATTGAGACCGTGTCAGTCATTCGGCGTACATTATTGTTGGTAAAAGTATATACAGGAGATCTCACGGCCTAGATTAAAATTAAGGATGGTACAAATTGTAAAGATAGCCTTGGGCTAGCGATAGAATAAAGAGGTATGTGTGGAAAATACTTAGTTTGTTCCATATAAATTAAAATTTAAAATAAAAATTTCGCTGCAGTGGTCCATGTTAAGATAGTGTTTATTTTTTGTAATTATATTTGAATCCAAATATTTTCTGGTTTAATACTGAGTAGAACCTTCACATTTGTATGCTTATTGAAAAACAATTTTTTTTCTCGATTGAGAATGAAGAAAAAATTATTCAATTGAAGCACTTTTCGCGTCAGCTAATGCAGTCATTCGGCGCACTTTTTTGTTGGTAAAAGTATATACAGAAGATCTCACGGCCCAGCTCAAAATTGTGGATGGTACATATGGTAATGAAAGCCTTGCGCTAACGCTGGAATAATAAGTAATGTGTGGACAATCCTTAGTTTGATTCCTATGAAATAAAATTTATAATAAAAATCTGAGTACAGTAGTTAATGTTTAGTTAGTTTTCTTTTTAAGTACTTATTTTTCAAACTTAAATATTTTCTTGTTTATTGCTGAGTAGAACCTTCACTTTTGTATGCTTAATGTAAATAAATTTTTTTCTTTACTGACAATGAAGAAAAAAAATATTAAATTCAAGCATATTTTGCGCAGGCTACTTCAGTCATTCGGCACACTTTTTGGTTGGTAAAAGTATATACAGAAGATATCACGGCCCAGCTTAAAATTATGGATGGTACAAATTGTGAAGAAAGCCTTGGGATAACATTGGAATCATATGTTATGTTCGGACAATCCTTAGTTTGATCCCTATGAATTAAAATTTATAATAAAAATCTGACTGCAGTGGTCCATGTTTAGCTAGTGTTTTTTGAAGAAATTATTTTACAAACTTAAATATTTTCTGGTTAATTGCCGAGTAGAACTTTCAATTTTGTATACTTATTGTAAACCATTTCTTTCTCGATTGAGAATGAAGAAAAAAATTATTTTATTCAAGCCCATTTCGCGCAGGCTACTTCAGTCATTCGGCACACTTTTTTGTTGGTAAAATTATATACAGAAGATCTCACGGCCCAGCTTAAAATTGTGGATGGTAAAAATTGTAAATGATACCTTTAGCTAACATTGGAATCATGTGTTATGTTCGGACAATCCTTAGTTTGATCCCTATGAATTAAAATTTATAATAAAAATCTGACTGCAGTGGTCCATGTTCAATAAGTGTTTTTTTTAGTACTTATTTTTAAAACTAAAATATTTTCTTGTTTATTGCTGAGTAGAACCTTCACTTTCGTATGCTTAATGTTAATACAATTTTTCTTGACTGACAATGAAGAAAAAAATATTTTAATTCAAGCATATTTTGCGCAAGCTACTTCAGTCATTCGGCGCACATATTTTTGTTGGTAAAAGTATATACAGAAGATCTCACGGCCCAACTTAAAATTGTGGATGGTACATATGGTAAAGAAAGCCTTGCGCTAACGCAGGAATAATAAGTAATGTGTGGACAATCCTTAGTTTGATCCCTATAAAATAAAATTTATAATACAAATCTGACTACAGTGATTAAAGTTTAGTTAGTATTTTTTTAAGTACTTATTTTTCAAACTTAAATATTTTCTTTTTTATTGCTGAGTAGAACCTTCATTTTTGTATGCTTAATGTAAATAAATTTTTTCTTGACTGACAATGAAGGAAAAAAAAAATTAAATTCAAGCATATTTTGCGAAGGCTACATCAGTCATTCGGCGCACATTTTTGTTGGTAAAAGTATATACAGAAGATCTCACGGCCAAGCTTAAAATTGTGGATGGTACATATTGTAAAGAAAGCCTTGGGTTAACGCTGTAATAATAAGTTATGTGTGGACTATCCTTAGTTTTATCCCTATGAATTAAAATTTATAATAAATATCTGGCTGCAGTAGGCCATGATTTGTTAGTTTTTATTTATGTACTTATTTTTCAAACCGAAATATTTTCTGGTTTAATGCTGAGTAGAACATTCACTTTTGTATTCTTAATGTAAATAAATTTTTTTCTTGACTGACAATGAAGAAAAAAAATTATCAAAATCAAGCATATTTTGCACTGGATACTTCAGTCATTCGGCACACTTTTTGGTTGGTAAAAGTATATACAGAAGATATCACGGCCCAGCTTAAAATTATGGATGGTACAAATTGTAAATGATACTTTTAGCTAACATTAGAATCATGTGTTATGTTCGGACTATTCTTAGTTTGATCCCTATGAATTAAAATTTATAATAAAAATCTGGCTTTAGTGGTTAATGTTTAGTTAGTGTTTTTTAAGTACTTATTTTTCAAACTTAAATATTTTCTGGTTTATTGCTGAGTAGAACATTAATTTTTGTATCCTTAATGTAAATAATTTTTTTTTCTCTTGAGCATGACGGAAAAAATTATAATATTCAAGCACATTTCGCGCAGGCTATTTTAGTCATTCGGCGCCCTTTTTTGTTGGTAAAAGTATATACAGATTATCTCACGGCCCAGCTTAAAATTGTGTATGGTACATATTGTAAAGAAAGCCTTGGGCTAACGCTGGAATAATAAGTAATGTGTGGACAATCCTTAGTTTGATCCCAAGAATTAAAATTTATAATAAAAATCTGGCTGCAGTGTTAATGTTTAGGTAGTGTTTTTTTTAAGTACTTATTTTTCAAACTTATATATTTTCTGGTTTATTGCTGAGTAGAACATTCACATTTGTATGCTTATCGTAAAAAAAAAAATTCTTGACTGACAATGAAGGAAAAAAATTATTAAATTCATGCATATTTTGCGCAGGCTACTTCAGTCATTCGGTGCACTTTTTTGTTGGTAAAAGTATATAGAGAAGATCTCACGGCCCAGCTTAAAATTGTGGATGGTACAAATTGTAAAGAAAGCCTTGGGCTAACCCTGGAACAATAAGTTATGTGTGGACAATCCTTAGTTTGATCCCTATGAATTAAAATTTATAATTAAAATATTGCTGCAGTTGTCCATGTTTAGTTAGTATTTTTGTTTTAAGTAGGTACTTTTTTTAAACTTAAATTTTTCTTGTTTATTGCTGAGTAGAACTTCACTTTTGTATGCTTATTGTAAAACATTTTTTTTTGATTGAGAATGAAGAAAAAATTATTCATATCAAGCACATTTTGCGTCAGCTACTTCAGTCATTCGGCGCACTTTTTTGTTGGTAAAAGTATATACATAAGATCTTACGGCCTAGCTAAAAATTATGGATTTTTACCTATTGTAAATAAAACAATTAGTTAACGCTCGAATTATTTTTAATTTCGGAAAATCCTCTTTTTTATCCCTATGAATTAATAAATACTTATTGTTTTTGTGAGGTTAATATTTAGTATATTTAAAGTACGTTTATTTAAAACAAAATTATTTTCCGGTTAAACAATTTTTTGAACTTTTTTTTACATATTTAAGTTATTTTTATTCATTTCTGATTTTTTTAATTAAAAAAAGTGTGTCTATTAACTTGGGTTTATGTTTTTAATTAGAGGTTTTTAGTGTAAAACCATCATGGAATCCTACAGTATGTATTTTGTTGGTGTTGGTCATATACATATGGAACTTGACCAAGGTGCCGTCGTGCGGTAGGCTGAGTGATAACGAATTCGTAATTTTATTGTGAGGTTATTCGTTCATACCATTGTAAATTATGCAAAGGACCAGGATGTATGATAGGATGAGAAACTTGACATAAGTTTATACGAATAATTTAGTTGTCAGTTTAACACATGTGAAATAATGGTACCTTGTGCCTTAAATATATATCTCTTTATTGTGTTTGCTGCTGCCGCGTCAGCATTTCCAGATCCAGGAAAATGGACTTTCTCAATAAATTCGGTACGTGGTTTCCTGGAATTGATAATTTATGATTGTGTAGCTAGATATGACGTAGGCCTTACAGTTTCATAGTTTCAACCTTTCACAGTGCCGTGCACAGCCTTAAAAAGTGGGGGGTGAGGTTATAAAATTTCGCCCCCCCCCTCAACAACGTCATTATTAGGCGATTGAAGAAAAAAAAAATCAATAATAGACAAAAAGTTTTATTTTTAATATCAATACTTCAGTAATTTGACCATGTTGTTTGGTGTAAATTTTAAACATAGACGTGTTGACAATTTCCCAATTTCTCCTATTGAAAAAATAAGTTTTAAATATATTTTACAACGTTTAACCCTTTTTCAATAGTGCTAATAGTCCCAAAAGCAGAAACAGTATACTTTTAGCATATAATAACATTCTTCAAGAAAATAAATTTATTTTAAACAAATCCAACTTAACATTCTTCACTGTACTTATTTTTAAATCTTACAATGACAATATTTTATGGATCATACCACAAAATAAGATATAAATAAAAATTTCTTTTTGCAGAAGAACTGTATACATAAACTGAGAAATTTTTTCAGTGCAGGCGACGTGTCTTAATAGCGGCAAATTGCTCTATAACTGTATCAAAAGATAGGTTGCGAGCAATGTCACTTTCTATTGAGAGTATTGCCAGTCCAGATAACCGTTCTTGGGCAATGGTGGATCGCAAGTAGTTTTTGATGAGTTTCAGCTTGCTGAAACTTCTTTCGCATGAGGCTATTGAAACTGGAATAGTCAATAACAATTTATATGCCGTAAAGGATTCTGTGAAATCTTCCTGCAAGTCATTGTTTACAATTATTTGAATTACATCTTTGGGTTTAGATTTTGGTGGAAGTTTGTCAGCCAGGATGTTTCTTAAAGAAAGAAGCTCGGAATAGAGGCCACTGTCCAAGTCCCGCTCGTAATGTCTCGTCAGCTGTTCACAGGATTTCTGTAAATCATTGCTACTTAGTTTCATGAGTCGGCAGGGATACATGAATGAAAACATGTTTGCTACGTCTCTAAGGCCTTCAAATCTTTTGGAAAGGCTTGCAATGATCCTGTCCAACATTCTGTTGTAGATATTAACTTCGAAAGCTTTATTCTTGTCTGTAATTGGCTCATCTTTAGTTAACTCATCCGAAAATGATACCTTTCTACTTTGTCGTTTTTCGGAGATTTGCACGGATACTCCCAATTTACTTGCAAGTTGTATGGCTTTAGCCATGAAACTGCTGAACTCATTTGCTCTCATATTCTGTATTTCTTGGTCGAAGACTGGAGAAGATCAGGATCAGCTGCAGTCAAAATATCACAATCTGCCTTTTGCAAGTATTTGCTTGTTATATTCAGCAACGTTAGGATGTTTTCCCATATAACAAGCATCACAATGAAATCAAATTTTGATATATGACTCAAAAGACCACAGTCACATTTCTTACTACCATCATTACTTTCTGACTTGATGCACTTGAGAACATCAATGATTTTCGGCAGGGATTTTCGAAAATTGCGAGTTGGAGCAAGTCGGCCTTCCCAACGTGTGGTGCAGACTTGCGCTCTGTTGTTGGAAGTGAGAGTTGTCAGTATGGTGAATTATGTATGTGACGACATAGAGAGACGTAATTAATATTAGTATTTGTTCTGTTGAGATGAGGTGGTTGTTGACTTTTAGTGCTTACAATGATTACTTTATCAGTTATTACATTAAATGAAACAGTTTTACAAAACTAATTAATTATCAAATTTATTATGAAAAGAAATAAAAATGATAGCCGTATGTACATACCTCCTTAATTTTTCGCCTCCTGTAGAAAATTTCGCCCCCTCTGTCGATTTGTGTGGGGGGAGAAAACACCCCCCAACCCCCCCACTAAGCACGGCACTGACCTTTCAGCTATTCTTGACAAAGGCCATGTCACAATATCAAATTTTCTTCACTATATTTGACAACAGAGTTGGTGGGGAAATATTGGAAGAAAAAATGCAATTTCGGATTCTCCGTCAAATAAATGTGGAAAGATAACCTCAAACATGTTTTAAATTTTGTCACACTATAAAATATTATTATTGGGCTGACGTAGTTTAAAGTTTTCAATTTCAATATAATTTTTAAATTTAAATAGTACACCACATTGTTAGAACTTTTGTGCATAGCTTAACTTTTTAAAAATGTGTTAATTTTTAGCACATTAAACTTTTTACATAATGAAATGTATATTGTGATATTTTAAGTTATATATCTACATTTTGCTTTTTATATATAAATTATTTTACATACGGGATTGATGTTAAGATTATATTAAGTATTTCATCTTAATAACCTCTTGCCTTTTTTTTTGCCCCTTCTCTTTTTAAAAATTCTTTGTGATGTAGAGGGACATAATTAATGTTTTCGCTGGGCATGATTCTGTTGAGCTAATTATCAACATCATTGGTAAACAGCTGTACATTTTAATTCAAGTCATCCAATTCATCAAACAAATATGGCTGCTTTAGTGACATTTTCAGTGATGTCACAACCCTCCAAAATTTATATGGTAGACGTATTGAAAAATGTTTGAAGCAGTGGTGTGGCAGTGTTACAGGGCTGTAAGGAAGCACTCAGTTGCTGTTGGGGACTAACAGGGCATGCACAGTTGACTCAAGGGTAGAAGATATCACATTACCAAGTTCATCCCTTGATCCTGATGGCATGATCCTGTACATTTCGTCCTGTGGAAAATGATGCTTGTTTTAACTGAGTAAGTCAAAAGATCCTGAAAATAACAAAAACTTGTGATATAACAAAAAATTATGATTATAAATTTAACAAAAAGGAAAATATATTTGGTATTCAACTTATGATCATTATTCATTGTTATATAAAACCACAAGTTTTTTTTTTGTGGGGTCAGGATCTTTCGACGTACTAAATCAAATCAGAAAGCATCATGTACCACAGATCAATGCATACTGGATCATGCCATCAGGATCAAGAGATTATCTTGGATGCGTGATATGTAACTACCAACTGAAGGAGTTTTAAAATGATTGTTGGAGAGGGAGGATGGTGAGAATGGTTGTAACATTGTATAGTTGAGTCATGCTATGTAATCCAGATCTCGCTCCCGCTCATTCTGACATCCGGTTAATTTCGGACAGAAAAGCAGTTTTGTTTTGTTAATCCTACGCAAGTTTGTAGGTTAAAATCTTAGATCTAAATAAGGTAAGAACACCAATAGTCATCATGCTAAGAACAATTTTGGAGAAAAAAATCACCTACCTAACCTTATTGATTTATTAAGTTAGTGCTTTTCATGTGTTTGTGTTTAACCTCAAACTTTCCTTAACAATGGTATCAACCACTTTTAGATAAAAAGAAATTGTTTTATTACATTTCTAATTTTGAAAAAAAGTTTTATTTTGAGCCAGTAGTCATCATGCTAATTTTCGTATTTACCAGTGCTCGTCACATTTTGTGCCAGTAGCCGTCATGCGCGATTTCGACACCTATAGATTGCCATCAGGGGTTTGTAATTATTATTTAGTGTTGTATAGGTTCAAACACTTTATTTTAAACGATAACTCAAACTTTAAAAAGGAATTTTACTAACATACTGTTACGATTTCCCTGCGGGTTCGTAAAGGATAGCCCAATTAAAGATTTTTATCACACACACAGTTTTATTTATTACCACTAAGTACTTGTCACTTATAAATAATCTTCTAAATTAGCAAATAATTAATTACACTTAAAGAAATGTCAATTCCCCAGTCACTCGTTCCACACACCTCGCTGGCATGCACCTCTGGCGCAACTCTCGCCGCAGCACCCCTCGTGGGTCTCCGCCGCGGGACTCCGTCGCCACACTCTCTCGCCGCTGAGACTCACTTCCTCTTCCTGCCCTGGAACCTTCGTCCAAGGACTTCGCCACTCTGCCGCACCCGCGGCACTAGGTATCGCCCGGATCTCCACCACGGGAGAACTCACTCAGTCTCCGACTCTCTGCCCTGGAACCTTCGTCCAAGGACTTCGCCACTCTGCCGCACCCGCGGCACTATCGCCCGGAAACTCCGCTGCGGGAGAACTCCCCACTCAGACTGACTGACTCGAAGGTCGGCCCAACCTCCTTAAATAGCCCTTGGGTTCCCGTCCAGAACAATCGGGCATGTCTCCGAGATATCGCGCGACCTTCGTCGTCGAAATGCCCAGAAACGCGTCGTGAGTCCTCGAAGGACGCGGCGGCTGCTCAAAGAACGCCGATAAACTCAACAAGCATCGGGTTCCCACAAAACACACCGATAAACATGTCTGAGTCCCTCCATTCCGCAGTGCGGCCTCCCTTAAGTAACTCGATCTGAGGCAGGTGCGCGCCGCGAGTCAGGATGTCGCGAGATAGTATGGCACGAGATACCAGGGAGAAGATGCAGGTGGAAGGGGGCGCAGACAGGCCGAACGAGCGCGGCGACGCCAAGCACTGCAGCCAAGCGCGATCGTAACATTACTTTTGTAATAAAAATATATAAAACATAAACAATTAATTTATGTTATCTTACATGTGCAAAACTTACGTAGAAATCAGTACAGTCCAAACAAATAAAGCTGAAACGAAGATATATTTGGCCAAAATTTACATATACCTACCATTGGAAAATATAAATACAGCAGTTTTTAATAACACGTATGAAACACTAGAAAAACATAAAAAATATTTTCAGTACATCAACATTACTGAAACTGTGAAAATTTGCGCTTATTATTTAATGATTGAAAAATTCACAACAATAGGCTAATTAAATACATTCTTTAAATGATTCATGCAATGATGAATATTGATTTAATGCAGTTCCTCAATTCTAATACCAAAGGGAACCTTCCTTTCCTAGCTGTCCTAGCTTCCAGGAAAAACTGTAAATTCACCATTAAAGTGTACAGGAAACCAACTCATACAGGCAAATACCTTTATTTCAATTCCACCATCCGAAAAGCACCAAAACTGACATAATTAACACTTTAATCAACCGAGGTGAAGCTATTTGTACCGACAAGATATCAGTTTGCTGATGAACAAAAACACTTAAAATATGAACTTCTAGCAAATGGTTACCCACCTGACCTATTAAAACAGCACATGGCATCAAAAAAATCCCAAATCACTCAACAACATACTACAGAAAAATCAAGTGGCACATTAATTATGTATTCCCTACGTTCGTGGTCTCTCGGAAAAAATAAGACGTCTGGGAAACAAAGACAGTCTATAATCCGTTTTCAATTCAAATTCCACTATCAAAAAGCATGATTACCAAAGAAAACCATTCATAGATAAGTTTCAATGTCAGAACTGTGTGTATCAGATCCCCTGAGAATGTGGTTGTATGTACATAGGAGAAACTGGCAGGGCCCTTTCAACACGCATTAAGGAGCACAAAAATAACATAAAGAAGGGCGAAACTCAAAAATCTATACTTGCCAAAAATGCCTGGGACAGTAGCCATAGAATACTCTTTGGGACAATGCTGCACCACTCATACAGGAAGAACACCCAATAAAAAGGAAACTTAAGAAATCAGCATTTATTGTCAGCAATAGCAATATTAACAGTCAACAAAGCATTGTATTAAAAAATATATGTACCTTTACGTTTAATTAAAAAAGAAACCATTTTACTACACAACTTAGTTGCAAACCAACAATCCTCACAGCAATATATCAGCCAATAATATCACCTCTTTTGTTTGCGACCAATCAAGATAGCCCTAGCCTGCCTTTGGCTGTGCAGGGAGAGGTGCTCGAACATATATAAGGGTCATTCTTCGATAAGATGTCATTAGCATGGCAATTAGTATAATAGTATAAAATAGCTTTTTTATTTCATATCTTGTCATTTTATATAATAAATCACAGCATCTTAATGTATTTTATCAATAACATTATGATTAAATGCCCAATTTAAGCATATTTCCTTTAAATTACAAATTGAAGTCTGAAAAAGTCTCCACCCTGGCTTGTCCCCCTTGACATTTTTGTTGAACATATTAACATTGTATATTTTATTTGTCACAGTTGCCTAGTTAAAATATATTTAACACAAATTTAAATAAGTGTACTTGGGTATTATAATGAATAACAATAATAATATTGGTTTATTATTAATTTTTAAACTTTTACTTTTTGTCCTGCTTTTTTCGTGTATCTACCCTGGCAAATTCCAATCCACTAAAACAAATAAAAATATCAGACAGCCATTTTTGAAATGGTGCTCAAAGGCACCCATTGACGACAGTTTAGTAATACAAAGCAAAGAATCTGTTAAATCGCTGTTGTAGGTTAGTTCGTGTGATGCCATAGTGTCGTGCAGTTGTTTCAGAAAGGTGAATTTGTCTCTCCACTGGTAAGTCATACTATTTGTATAATTCACTTTATTTACTTTCAATTAATTGTAACAATTCAACTATATAGTGATAGCTAATGTGTGACATAATATTAATCCAACATTAACGCCTGTTTATCAAAAAATTTAAGTTTACGAGGAAAAGTCTCTCCTCTGCTGTTTTTCCCCTGGCATGATAATTACCAGGGAAAATACTCACTGGCCAGTGGAGTTACATGTTTGTTAATGGTAGTTAATTTTTTAAATTCAGATATAGTTAACGATTTTAATGATACATTGCTATTGTATTGTTATCTGTAATACTGTTTCAGACCATGGCACCTCGCAAAGAGTTTACACGCAAAGAACAATTCTAGAGAAGAAGCGTCAAGCAGAGAGATTACGCTATCAAAAAATGAATAATGATCCGGAAAAGTATAAATTACTACAAGAAAAACAAAAGGAAAAATATTTAAAAAAGGAGGAGAAAGGAATCATCAAAACTGTCAACCATATGTCTCCCAGAGAGCAACGTAAGGCACGCAAAATATGGAAGAAGAAAGAAAGAGAGTGTAGGAAATGACTTGCTCGTGAAAATATTACGAACGTCCCGGTATCTCCATCAACTTCGGAAAATGATGCTCAAATACAGCAAAAGAGTTCTTACAGAAAAATTATATCTGCTAAAATTAAATCAGACCGAGCTAGAAGACCAAGATATTTAAATGAAAAAATATGAGAAAATACAAAATCTGAAGCTTAAATGTCGAATTACAATTACTTTATAATTTGTTGAAGGTTTTAGAATAAAAAGAAATGGCTGTATTACAAAAATGATACTCAGATTTTAAGTTAAGTACAATGTTTACAAAACGTTGATTATTCCACAGAAGAAGCTAGTCTTAATCATAATTACTGATTAAGAAAATTTTATTGTTTGTTGAAAGTATGATGTTACTTATTACTTAAATACATAACATTTATTTGTTGTCAAAGACACTAAAGAAGCTCTAGTTTCACATTAAAACAAAGAATATAATATAAAAATAATACTCTAATAGTAAGTTGAGTACATTGTTTAATAAAAGTAAATTTTAATAATGGTTTTATGATGTTAAATCTTTCCTCTGATCAGAAAAGTATCTACTCTGGTCTTAATGTTCTTACCCTGCCTTATGTATTTACCCTGGCTTTATAAAAAATAACTAAAAATGTATAAATTGACTTGCCCTTCTGTACATGTATACTTAAAAGGGATTAAAGTCGTAATATACATTTTAAATAATAAATATCCAAATTTTATCCTTGGCCTTCACTATGTATATTGGAAAATAAATTTTGGAAAATAAAACTTTTTTGTGTATTATGTTGAAATGTGGCATTGTTCATTTGGTGTTAGTATGTCATTGATCTAAGAACCTTTCAATTCAATATAGTGTAACTTAGAATGTTTATTTATGATTCAATCACCAAGCAACTTTACTTTACTTACAAACATATCACCATGTTGGTAACACAAATAAAAATGTCATTTACAAGCAGGATTGGCTGATTTAAACCACAATGGTTTAAATCAGTTTAAACAATGGTTAAAATATTTTTTTTTTTAAAACTGAATTTTTAAATAGAATAGTTTAATAAATTTTAATGAAAGGTCTAATTCCACTCTAATAACAAAATAGTTTGTTCATTAATGTTTATTGTGATACAGGAGCAAATAATAATAATCAAGATCTTATCATTTAAATTATCTGATTAAGTTGTAAACTATACTTAGCTAAATACTAGCCTCTAACATTAAATTAATTAGTAAATTGTACTCAAAAGTGTAATAAATAAAATTATTATTTTAAAAAAAATCCTATTTTGTGGGAAATTCCTGACTGTACTCTAAATAAATCCCCTTTCTGTGGGAAAAACTCATTCTATGGAAAATCCTCCTGTGGGGAAATTTCCTTCCTCTGGTTAATCTTTAGTCAGCTGTCGCTGTGCGGATTTGCTGGTCTGATTCAGTTATTTGATGTTATAACTTTTCTGGTTCAACATGAGTGGCAGAAAGCAGGATGTATGGCTTTTATTTGTACATGCTAAAAACCCAAATAACTAATGTGATAAAAAAAATCGGTTCAAACAAAAAAAAAACAGGTGGTTTGGTTTTTTAAAAAACCCCGTTTTTTTTTCCAACCGTGGTCTACAGTGACTCTAGTAAATGACCTTGTTCAGTAGTCTTCAATCTTTCTGGAATAGAGGGCCAAGTGTTTCGTCGGCTAAGTGATGCAGGTTGCGTGCGTCAGTTCAAGCTTGTGAACTCTCGTAGAGAGGATCCTCTTCTCATACGAGTTAGGTTCAGTCCAACCACCGATATACTTGAATTCCTGAGTTCACTTTGTCGCGGGATACTTTTGGAGCACTGAGTAGTAGCTCAAATTGAAATATGAGGATGAGTTGGGATGAATGAATGAACAATTTAAATGTTATGATGGTATGAAATGAAATGTTGGTCCTGGAAACTAGAATCTGACTATAAAAAAAAGTGGTCATGAGAGCGATCCACCACTTCAGTATTAGTTTTATGCAAGAACCAAACAGGGATTCAAAACACAAAATAAAACAATTCTAATTATTTCAAAAAATTAAGAAATCTGATGGTTTGAGACAGTACTAGTTCCTTTGCTGTGGCATTGTACAGGCAGGACACTTTCATGCTGCTCGTACATGCCTTTCTTGTGGGCCTCCACTGCTGCCACCTCAAACGAAAAACAAAAGTGAATGTTGGAAAATGAACTCTAGAGAAATATTGGTAGTACACTACTTCTATAACCATGAAGAAATATAAAACCAAATAAGCCATATTGGATTTTACACTTTTCAAAGGCCTTTGAATTCACATTTATTTAACCAATGATCTAGTGTCAGTATGATGGCAAATGTGATTACAGAAAGACTTTATTATTATCTGAAAGTGAGTGAAGCATTAACATGCAATAAATCTTGCCAGGAGACAAAGAAAGCATCAACTATGCAACGAGATAATGTGGTTGAAACTCACTTAAAAAAAAATCGAAAAGAATCTTTTAAGGTACAAATAGATCCTACTTGATAATCTGTGTTCCAGATTTCACTGTCTCCACGCCTCGGGAACTACAGAGACAGACGCTTTTTTTTGGAGTGAAGAACTGTAGTGACTAGGACTATCTCAGTTTACAGTGCAACTGGTCATGTGCTTCTGTTTTAGAAGAAATCACAGAGTTGGGACTTGGGTCACACCGATCTTAATACCGTATGGTTGCAGTTGTGTTTGACGGTGAAAAGTCTAACCTGGCAGTCCATGGTTCTGGTTCGGCACATTCTGTAATCCGGCACCGATCCAACCTAACCACTCACACTCATATTATTCTGGGTTGTTTTCAGCTGGCGGGCCGCAGTTCTGCGCTGCCGGAGTTCTGAATCCTCTCTCAGCTCTGTGCTGTGTCTTTTATGTTCCGAGGAGTTACATTTCATATTTTAATGTTTTGGTATTTGACGTTTGATAATCCGCAAAATAGCTGCTCTGGCTCGGCTGTGGCCTCCAACGAGCCGGATTAAAGACGTTTCACTTTACGTCCAACTGTTCCTGTTGCCGGCAATGTTAGTGTTTGTTATCTTGTAACAAAGCTTACAGAGGTTCACTTGTTATGAGCATGTGATTAGATTATGTTAAGCTGCCTCTCTGATAGCATTCTGAAGCATTTATGATATTGAAAAAATTCTACATTTTCTAATTATTTTTACATAATTTTTTTAAAAGTTCTTACATGAATAAAGTTTTATAAAACTTATTAAATTATTTTTTAAATTATTTTAGACATACAAAATAAAATAGGTTTGTGTATTAAGAATTATGTATTATTTGTGTATTATTTATTATTATGTATTATGTATTATTGGTATCTGATATTTCTGGTTTTTATATTTCTTACAACATTTGAATGTATGGAGGGGAGGGTGGAAATGTCCTTATTAGTGTTTTTTTTCTTCTGAAACATAACATACTCTATTTTGCAGCACCTCAATGGCCAAACAGCACCTAAATTATTATGATGAGTAAATTTTTATTTTTGTTAGCCATTGAATTGCACTTATGTTATGGGATTACTAAGTAAATAATTGTTTGCCTTTGGCACTTGTAGTTTTGAACTTATACTCTTTAGGATACTCAGGTTTTTGATTTTTAGAATAAGATAGTAGATGGATGTGAGAATGTTTTTGAGAAGGATTTAAAATAAAGCTTATTTATGGCTGTGGCTATATTACTTTTAGTGTATTGCATTAATTTTATTTATTTATTTATTTTAAATTTTTGCATTAAGATATTGGACGAATCATACTATACAAAAATCACAGCAATTTTAACATACATTCGTATAAACTTTCATTTTCCATTATCTGAAAAGGCACTTTTTTTGCATCAAGCAAATGTGTAAAAGCAAATTTAACCAACATAATATATAAACTTTGACCATAGTAAAATTCTTTTAAATTAAAGTTTGCAATTTAGTGGGTAATATGTAGTTAATGATAGTTTCATACCATGCCCAAAATATTTAAGGTTTAATTCAGCACAGATGTATTAGGTACTTTCAACAAATGTTAACATTGTTATATTGTTGTGTGTTATAGCCACAAGAAAACATCAGTGTGTTTCAAATCAGTCTCTTCAGAGGTTCCAACATTTTTGTCCAAAGTATGTATATCATTCTATTTTCTATTTGTTGATGCATGTTGAAATAAACATGATTGGGAACAATAATGTAACACATTAGTACAAGCTTGGCCGTTATCTATCACAATGTTTTTGTAACTAATTCATCATATTCATTTAACGTCTGCTGATGAGCTGTATTATGTAATGTTGTTGTAGTTTGCTTAGGTTACTATTGTTATAAGTGAGGATGGGGAAAGCAGATTCGTAAGGATAGCCCAATTGAATTTTTACACATTTTTTTTTACTACAGTTTACATCACTAATTAAATCACCACAATTAACATCTGTTCACAAATCACTAAGTATCTGTGAAGTTCCACAGTTCGCACTCCTCACTGGAGCTGGGCTCGACAGTGGTTGTCACCTCAACTCACATCTGTCCACTCACACAGTCTCGCGCCACTCAGTCGCACTCGCACTCCACTCCACTCCTGGAACTCTCGGAACTCCCGCGGAGGCCAGCGTCATCGCTGTTATACCGTTGGCAGTCTTTTCTGGAACTGATTGGAGTGGTTGTGAAGTGTTTTGTCATCCGGGCGGGGCCATCTCAACGCTCAGAGTATCCAGAGAAGCTATGCTTATTCACGCCACTCCACGTGCCAGGGGATACACAACAGCTCCGAGGAAGGAGAACGCTGGGGCGAGGGGGGGAGGGGGTGGCGAGGCCGGGCCGTTGTAATCCCAGTGGCGGTGCGGGGCGCGCTCGGGCCCCCTTGTCTTTTTCGTTCGTAACACTATTAGTGGCTCTAGCTGTCACATTATGTAATTTTCGTTGTCATTCGTTTCATCGAGAATAGTGACTTACACAAAAAAAAGGGGGGGGGAGGTTATGCAAGTAACTCTTCCGCCCTCTCACCCTGAAAACTTAAAAAAATATATTATTCCTGCCAGCAAATGAAAAGAATTCAAAAGCAAATAGTGGGCAAAGAGGTTCCATCTCTCCCCCTGTCTGTGAGCCAGTACTTGGATCTACTTCCAGGCACTTGGCATTGCAGGATGAGTAGTTTGGGGCGAACGATGAAAGAGAGGTTATGTTTTAATTTCAGGAGTGGAAGCTGTAATGCTGAGCTTGGAGTGGAGGATGTAATAGGATGTTATAATGTATGAACAGAACATTACAGGAAATTATAAAATGCTTTTGTTTGTCTGTGTCTTGCTGCTGGACTGGGGCTTATGCGGTAGAGTAGGGCGGTGTCAACACACAAGTTTCTCCACTCGGTACAGCTGTTGACTAAAAAAAAGGAGAGAGTAAAAATTAAAAACAATCCGTATGTGTGTTCAGTTTATGATGATGAGTGTTATATTTATTGGCTTAGTGCTTGAAAAATAAGATTAAGATGTAATGATTAAGTTTATGCATCCTCACTGGCCAGCTAAATTATTTTACTGGTCAGAGCATTGTAATTATGGCCAGGAAAATTCATGCTGGGTGCCATTTGTCAACATTCTTTGCACGGTTGATGTTCTGAAACTTGAGAAGTTTGGAAGAGTGCTTTATAAACTGACATCCACGAGTGAGAGAAAAATTTCATTAAAATGGTCAAAATGGAATCAGTTTCTTCATAGATTGCATTGATAAAGAATTTAATGTAGGCCTACTTCAGGTATGTGCAGCATCAAGTGACACCGGTATTTAAAAAAAAAATACAATTTTCATGAGCACATCTTGCAGGCCTAACTTTGACTTCTGCAAATCTGTAATTTTGTTTATATAAACTTATATAGGTACTGTATGTATGTACAGTTAACAAAAATTCTATTCACCAAAACAATACTTTAGGTGAGGTGAGGATGAGAAGGTAAATATCCACAAATATTATTTCACCATTTTGCAGCAGATTTTGTGCACTTTCTAATGGTACCCAGCCTCAGATTGTAAAGATTAATAAAAAAGTTTTATAATAGGATTTACAGAACTGATGTTTACAATTTTTGGTAATATAATTTTACACTTCTAACATAATTGCACATTCATCTGGGCATTTAATTACATTTCATGAGTGATAATAAGTATGATACATACCGACAGTGGTAAATATACATACATGACATCTAATAATTATTTGGATGAGTGTGTACTTAAACACAGGCAAACAGTCTTGCACGCTCTTAAAGTGGGACAAGCAGAAAATAATTTTACTTATTTTAGACTCTACGATGTACATTTGAGTCCTGGAATCTGTATATTTAGTTTGTTTTCATAACATTTTCTCATTATTTGATTATCTTTTTCAGTCAGAACTAGTCTGGTGTTTTCTAAGCCCCAGAAGCTCCCAGTCTTCAATATGGGTGATCTAAGCCTTATGTGCATAGCTGCACTGCCTTACCTTGCCATTACTTTGGCTCATTCTTTAATTGGGAATGGTTTTACTTAGTTGCTTTCTAGGCATTATCCCTAAATCTGTATCTCTTTGTAGAAGTATAGCCCTGATGTTATTATTTACCTGAGGATCCCGTCCACCCGGGCACACATACGGTGCCCAGAACTACTCAAGATATCTGAGTGGGGTCTGTTTACAAAAATTCTCTTGAGGGCTGAAAAGTACTTTTGATTTCAGATTGAGTTTTTAAACTGTATTTTTAGTAGAGTTAAAATGGCTGAAAAGTATGTTTTCAGAGTAATTTTAAGGCATAAAACAACCAGTACAGATTCTTAAAAGCACTTTAGGGATTTGTATTACACCTTTACATTAATTTTTCTGCCGTATAATGTTACGGTCACGTTGACCTGTGGACGACGAGACTGTTCTTGGCCTTGTGTTCAGAGGAGACACCGCGCTAGAAGCACGCAAGCGTCACACTTATTATCCTACCTCACTAACACACATACAACACCTGACTAGACGGACCCCTCAATCAGGGTTTCTCCTTTAAAAGTAATTAGTCCTCTACTAAATTACTAAATTACTAAATTACCAAAACCTACTGAGAAATTTCTTGAGTTACAAATGGGGTTTTTTATTTTTAGTTTAAAATTCAGAATTTTTCTGACTTGAAGTAATAAAAACTTCAAGAAATGTATGATTGTATTCTCTTTATGCATTAAACAATGTATCTTTTTTTTTGAGGGATTGAACCTCTATTGGTTTCACTTGCAGCATACTATAACATATGCTGCTTTAGCATTTTATTGTGATTTGTTGTCATTGTGGCTTTTATTTTCTGCATTTCAGTGTCATGTCATTCTCCTAGTCCTGCAAACCTGTCGATTAAGTATGAACTTCATCGCCTTCAGTGTTGGAATGAGATGGTGAGTTTTAAATTTCTGATACTTTTGTTTCCAGCATTGATTTTCACTGCTTGTATTAGCTTCCTCTTAAAGTGTGCTGCCTTCATCACTTGCTACACGAGTTACTGCCAGTGCCTGCCGTAATCTACAGATACATTGTTTTTGGCACTAAACTCAATCACACTTCAGGGCTTGGAACTAGAACTGCAATAGTTTGTGCCGGAATATTTATCTGAAAAACTCCCTAGAAAACTTATTATTTTTTTCAGTCCAATTTCGTTTATCACACATAATATTATGGTGTTACTGGTTATATTTTTATAAATTAGTTTTTGTGATACTTATTTCACCAAAATAGTGTAATGTTGACAATCTGCATTTTAATGATAACATAATTCGTAATAAGTTTGTCTAAAAACAGGTATATTTAAAGTAATAAAAATAAGTTGGCAGCATTTGTATTTTAAAATTAATTCAACTAGATATACCTGGTGAAACAAATTTAATAAATTTTTCTGATGTATGAACTTTGAACTTTCTATGGAAATAATTAGCCTACATTCCTTGAAGTTGAAAGAATTTTTGTTTTGTTATTTGAATGATGTTTTGGTTGATTGCTGCTTAATTTAATGATTTAACTTGCCTTTTGGGGTTATACAGTGTATTTAAATTTTGAAATCCTTTCCTGTCTTAATCTGGTTTTATTGCGGTTCACCATATCATGTGTCCCTAATGATAACTGGTTGGTTGCATACCCGGCTTCTATGGTAGAAAGTCTGTTTTACATCCACAGCATTAATTGGCCGCTCAAGAGGAGTTTAATCAGGTTTTAGTATGCGGTTGCCATTATTCTCTCTGGTGAGTGATCTGAGTGCTGATGTAAGTGAAAGGTCCAGATGCAGATATCAGTAATCAGCAGCAAGGTCTGCAGTGACAGTTATAATCGCATCTCATCCTTGGAGAATAATATTTTAATATTTATTTATCCGTGATGAGGATCATCTTGGACGTAACCATTTCTTCAGAACTATATTTTCTTGGTTTGACGTTGTTAATATGTCAGAAATTGTTTTGTGTGAATCTTGTTTATGTTTCAATCGCCGTGGTGTGTTCAAGCTAGTTTTCATGTGAGAAAGGACTGTTGTTTTCCTGCATCAATTGCTAAGTAAGAACATTTGTTTGTCTATGCCTTACATCATTATTACTCTATTTCATTTCCTACTATGATTCTCACTCTTCCGAATAATTTTTGACGTGACAACGTCTAATAAATCTATGAATGCCGGCTGCACGCACAAAAAAGTGTCCCGTTAGCACATTGTCCCATTACACTGGGTTCCGTTACACTCATTGTACGATTGCGCCGCATCTATCTCTCTTCCACTCAATTGGAACAACCATCAATTTGACTTTTTCGAGGCACATTAAACTTGAAACAATCCCATTCGTTTCCTACTTTTCCTATCATCATCCTATTCTTAACAGAATAACACAGATTGGAAGAAGTTAAATAGCAAACATATATAAAAGTTATAGTTAAAATAATCTCTTCGTTAAAGTAATAAACATATTTGAATTAATGAGTGCAAATAAAAGTAAATTTATCAATTAAATTGTAGATTTCATTTCACTCCTTCTTTGTATCCATACAAAAGAGTGATAATTCAATAAAAATTATTCAATTTTATTCATAAAAGTATGCAATCATTTCATCAATGTTTTGTGATGACGTTGTCACGTTAAACTATCATCCGTAAACCAATTTTACAGACAACCAATTTTTTTTTATAGTTTTTAACGTTAAACTAAATGTAAATTTTTTGAGTAGCTTGGTAATCACTAAATGAAAAATAATGTACATAATGTCCATAAGAGATTGTCCTCTTATGAATTTTAATAGCATCAACTGTAAGTGTTGTAGAGTGTTGGTTCAAGGTCACAATTAAAGTAAAAGAGTAACTCAAACAGTTTTAGATAAATTCACGTGCGAGTACTGCTTTAATATTTTCTCGCTTGCAGCATCACCTATGTATAAAAGAATGGCTCTTTCCCCAATTAGTAGAGAGTGAACCTGTAAACTTTGTTTGGCAACAGGATGGAGCCCCTTCTCATTGGAATCTCTTTGTACGAGAGTGGTTGAACGTTGAAGTCTCTGACCGTTGGATTGGTCGTAATGGTCTAGACGACAGAGCTCTTTTTAACTGGCCTCCACGTTCACCTGACATTACGCCATGCAAATTTTTCTTTGGGGCTTTATAAAAGATTGTGTCTATGTTCTGCTGTTACCTAATGATTTGCGAAGTTGAGACACAGAACTAAAGAGACTATTGCTTCCATTATTCCTGATTTGTTAACCAAAGTGTGGGAAGAATCGGACTTTAGGTTGGATGCGTGTCATATAACTAAAGGGGCACATTTTGAACATTTACAAGAAAAACTAGGTTTGTTTACCTTCACTTGAATGAATGATTGGTTGTAAATTGTATAAATTAAACTTGAATATTATACCTTTGAAACTGGGATATTCTTTTGTGGACATCCAGTATTTTTAATCATTTTTTGCATAATTATGTGCTAAAGTTATATTGTAATCTTTTTTGTTAAGTACAAATAAGAAGAATTAAATTGAATACAGAACTAACACTTTTTGGTTTTAAGGCAATGCTACTAGCTGCACCATGATGTGTAAATTTTCATGAACAAAAGTAAAATGTTGTCTTGAAGTATGTAGGTAAATAGAATTGCATAAAAAATTTTAAAAGGTACCTTTGGCATATAATTATGCCAAATGTATGATATGCATTATTTTTTATTTTGTGAATATTACTAAGTTATTCAAAGACTCTGCAAGTTTAACATTGGTTAATGTAAATGTAAAATAAATACCTGAACTGGTTCCAACCCTCTTTAAGTTGACACTTACGCATATGTTTCAGCGTGTCTGAGCAGATGAGCAGATGACATTTGTGCTTCTTGCTAATAGCTGGTGTTCAAACTCATCACACGTGATAGTCAAGTGTTCATTTTGGTTACTTCTTTTCCAACCAAATATATTATTAAAAGCATGACATTTTCAATAAAAATCCATGACCATACATGTAGACAGTTGCATTTGTAAATATATTTTAAATGGGGGTATTTTCTATTGGAATTTTGAAACCATATTATTGAGAAAAATTAATTCCTATGCATTTTTTGATGGCTTGAAGGTAGAATAATAGTTGGTTCCGCTATATAATGAAGTTTTGGTTTAGTCATATGAAAGATATCCTTTTTAATTTTTCTAATAGAATGTAGAAACTGTCTTTTAAACATTTTACTTTTAGCAGTGGATAAACGTAAAAATGTGTAATTTATTTTTGTATATAAACAAAACTGTCCTTGATATTTTTTTCTAATGTAAAAGTTTGAGATCTAATAAATGGAGAAGATGCAGTTCTCTACTGAACACAGCCCATATATTTCTCCTCTTGTCAACGAATAAAAAAAAAAAACTGTTCTTTTATGTGAAAATGTAGATATCTGATAGGCAGTTTGGTTTTATCGGAGTTTGATAATATCTTGGAGCATGTGCAAACACCCTAAGCCTTGGCATTATTTTCCAGAGTCTTTGTCTTAAATAAGTAGCTGCCACCTTGAATATTTTAAAATTAACTTCTCTTCTTTTTCTGTGTGCCCCAGTGTTCATTTTAAATATCATTATGTTTAGCACATAAATTAAGTAGTTATCTGAAAATAGTTTTAACTTGTTGAATAGGTAAGTGTATTTCCATTTAATTGGCAACGTATTTTTCATTGCCGTCAGCGAAGCACTGCTGCCTTTTCCAGGTAATATAGGCACTTTTGAATTCTTTGTTAGTGTTTTCTTTTAATCAGTAAAGCTTTAACGTATGGTAAGTACCAGATGTTTCAGTATGTTGTTAGTTGAAACAAGTTTATGAATGACTGTGATCAAGTTGCGTTCAGTTGATGCGTGGACTGTCTGTCTGAAGCTGATTTTGAAAAGTTGAGATGAACTGAAATGCACTGAAGTTATTTTATATTAATTATTTTAAGTTGTAACATGCCAACCAACAGCTGACATAACATAGGTGGTAGGCAGCATGCAGGGAAAAAAAAACCAAAAGAAAAATAAAATATTGTTACATATACATAGGTGTGATACAGTTTTAACATTGACATTTATTAATACAAGAGACAAGTAGTACACAGTGAAATAATAATAATAATAGGCATCAAACAGTATTAGACTTTGCTAGATACGTAACATTTTGGATAAAAATTTCTCATTTTTAACATATACCAATCTGGAAATTTCTTAATATTTAGTGAAATGAAGTAAGATTTTGAACACTTAATTGTTTCTCTAATAATAAAAAAATAATAATGAAATTTGTCAAAATTAAATATTAGTCTATACAACATTTAAATTTATTGCTAATAGTACTATTAAAGCTAAGAAATTAAACACATTTATTTTCAGTTAAATAATTGAAATACAAATGATGTTTAAACAATTGCTTACAAAATGTCATAATGAGTTGTTTTTTATTTCCTAACTCTGGCATTTGTTGTAATTATAAATTTGTTTTATGTTAGTAATCCTCATTTTTGCAAACATAAATTAAATGTAATCGATAGACAACTATGTACGAATTTTAAGTACAGTAAAATACCTTAAGTCCTTTGTCTGATCACAATATTTAATGTGTTATTTCAGTGTTCAATTAAAACTCTCTCTCTCTCCCTCTCTCTCCCCCCCCCCCTCTCTCTCTATATATATATATATATATATATATATATATATATATATATATATATATACATACACACACATATACATATAAATATATGTTGTGTGTGTGTGCGCGTGCGCACGCGCATGTCTGTCTCTCTGTTTGTGTCTCTGTCTCTCTGTGTGTGCACATGTGTATGTGTGTGTGCGTACGTGTGTGTTTTTTTGACTGGCAATGTTGGTTATGCATTGTTAAATTGAAATGGCAAGAGAGCCGCTGCAGGAAAATATTTTCTAGTCAGTTCTGTTTGTTTGTTGAAGTGTGTTTGAGTGAGTAGTATATTATATTGAAGTATGTCTGTAGATTGGACAGGAAGAACAGGGAAATTGGCTGAATAGAAATTACGGGAATGCTGATCCCAGCATTTGTCCATAGTGATTTCAGAAATGGCAAAAAACCTAATCAGGATGACCAGTCTGAGAATTTGTATATGTGGATCATGGGGATTACAAGCCCAGTGTTAGCACTAGCACCACCTCTTTTTGTCAGTTTGAGTTGTGTCGGAAATTTATTTCATTGTGGGATAGGTGCATTTACATTATGAAAATGCTATTATACTAAGTATTTAATTTTAAAAGTTTTAAAAGTCATTTTAATTTTTCGCTTTAACATCTTGAGTACATTATTTTTGTGAGAAGCTGAAGTATTTTATTTAAAGTCAGGGTGTTGTACTGGCAAAGCTACTGCAATATTTGAAATGATATAACCATTGAAGCATGTCTAATAATATTGATATTACGTTCTCCTGTTTTGTTTACAGTCAGTGGAGTTTACCAGCAATGCAACATTTACACCTTATGAATGCACTGATCACATGATTCTGGTAAGTAAACTAATCATTTTAATCTTAAGGGTAGAATGACCCCTAACACCTTGTATTTATATTCCCATGATTTCTATGTTGAATTATTTACATTTACTGACATATTTAAGTATATTATTAAGTAACCAGAATTTTAGGAAGGAAATGACCAAATTTTTTATACGTAGTCAATTTCAGATGGCATTGTCAGAAGATAGTCGTGTGTGTTGTAGAGCCCGTAAATGAAATAATAAATCTCTACTGCAACCTCTGACTCACATTGTAATAATTCATCATTGCAGGGTTGAAAATTTTTTAATAGTTATGCTAATCTGAAGATATGCATTTGGCGCTCCTTTATCCGACATTCTTTGGTTCAACACCTTCTGTAATCCAGCTCTAAATAAGGCCTCTCCTGTTTTGAAGGCTGGAATCCTGTTTTCTAGCCTTTTACACATCACTTTTTCACAATGTTACATCTGTGTACATACATTGTACAATCTTATAGAAGCTTATTGTGACATTTATTGATTTATTTTTTATTGTGTTTTGAATCCTTCATGGTGTTGAGTGCTCCGAGATGTTGATCTTCGCATTACCATCATCATAAATTTAAAATACAAGTTTCTGAAAAAAATGTACCTAACTTATTCAAATACAGTCTGATAAAACATATATTTCATGAAATAGTGATCATTTTATTGTGTACTATTTTCCTTAGGTATTCCCATTGAAACTATATTGACGTTAAATAATCCGGCATGGCCATAGTTTCAAACTACCAGATTAAAGATCTTTTTCTGTGCGTATTTTTGAGACCAGCGTTTTGAAAAATTCCTGCTTTGGGCAGGCCAGGAACCATACCAGCATTTGCCGGGTTATTTCAGGAAACAGTGTAAATCTCAAATGTAGGTGGCTGGACTGGGTTTCGAACCCGAGTCCTGCCAAGTGCAAGTCCAATGTTTTACCAGAGCGTCCACCTGCTGTTGTGCAGGCGAACCACAACGGCGGGCCGCCAGCGTCCAGCGGAGCGAAACCCGAAGCGCAGGACAAAGATAAGTCGAAACCTGGAAGTCCTAAGGAGGTGGCAAGGTCAGCTGCGCATCCCATTAACACTGTGAGTGCCAAATTGTTGAGTCGAGCCAAATATTAACATTATTTTTTTTTTTGATAACCATTTTTTGCTGTAAAGTTCACATGTTACCTAATGGTTTTGCACATGTCTCTTGCCCACAGGAGAGTAAAACGCGTATCCCGCTCTACACGGTCCCCGCGGACGGAGTGTACGCTCTGCTGGTGCAGGTGGTTTCTGCTTCCAACTACACAGGCACCATGCAGATCGAGATGAAAGGAAGTCACGGCTATTTGTCTGCAGCTGACTGGCCGCTTCTTCCGGTAATTGGTGCTGGTTTCACGGGTGTCGCAGTTCACCACAAAGTAACTCGACTGAAAGACTGGCCACAAAAAAATGCTCAAAGACATGAAAAAATTTTGTTTCAGCAGCCTTTCCTGAACTGCATTTTTTTTGGCCTCACTTCAGTCGTAGTACACATTAAGTATAAAAACTTGGAAACTTCCCACTTAAATCATGTACAAATTTTCTAACTTTAAAATTGGCTTCTTCCTGCAAGCAATCAATCTCTGTCTTCTATGTTTAGTTTTGAATACTGTATAAACACAACCCTATGATGGAAAAATGTTTTAAAAGAAGTGTTTTAAAATGTTCTGAAATGCCCTAAAATTGGTTCACTAAGTACTTGTAGTTACCACTGTATTTCAAAGTGTTAATCATTAATATTTTTGTTAGTATGAAAACAAAAAATGACAAATGCACTTAGCACTTAGTAAGTCTTGGCGAAGCTGTCGGTGAGTAAGCAGATTAGCCGAGAGGATGCATAACATATTCACCATCAGCTGGATCAAGGTAGAATCTGAGGTAAAACATATAGTCACAATGAAAGATCTAGCGTAGAGTCGCATTACAATTGATGTAGTCTCAGCGTAGCTGTCACTCACAAAGTTTTCCGCTTAACCCTTTGTCCTTGTGAGGTTGCCATATGAGTGGTCGTATGAACACCTTCATTCTCTGTCACACACACACAAACGCACACATGCACACACGTGTGTTTGTTTTTTCTTTCTTAGTGATGGTTCGTCATACAAATTCGGAAAACACTGGCAGCAAAAGCAGACATGTACATACGGCTTATATTTGGCATAGTAGTTATTACTCACAGCACTGACCCATGTCTGGGAGAACATTATAGGGGTTTATATAGCTTTGATGGCTGAGATCTTCTTTACTGTAGTTGAGACAGAAATTTAAAAAAAGCAAGATATGTTGCAAAAATTTATTTTGAGTATAAAAATTTAAGGAGTAAGTTTGTCATCTTCATTACCATCAACTGCTTGCAGCCTGCGGTTGTGTCCTCCACCATCCCTCCTTAAATGTGTTCCATTCTCCTCTCTGCTGTGCTCCTTTAACTATTTGCTCTTCCCAACTCCTCCTTGATCTTCTTTCTGTGTTTTTCAACTCCATCGTTTTCCTTGACATATCCCTGAAGAAGGCCCAAACAGTAACGTAAGGAACTTAATTTGTTTGTATTTAACCAAGTTCACAGTAGGTTTAATACTCACGACTGTTGTTTCAGTTCTACGGAGCCATGTGCCTGGTGTACGTAGCGTTCGGCGTGGCCTGGCTGATCGTGTCGTTCTGCCAGTGGCGAGACCTTCTGCGCATCCAGTTCTGGATCGGAGGCGTGATCTTCCTGGGCATGCTGGAGAAGGTGATTACACCAGGAGACCATTGGTCACATGTTTCAGCAACATTCCCGGAAATGCACTGTGGCATTGTTCCATGCAGTATTTACTTAAAACAATATTGAAGTAGCTTGGTTTCTGGGTTGTAGCCGTGTCCTAGGCCAATAATTCACCAATACTATTTCGGTCGACATTGCAGTCGCCATCATCAGGGAGCGGTTACCTACTCAGTAGGTAACCGCTCCCTGATGATGGCGACTGCAATTTCGACCGAAACGTCTGTGAATTATTGGCCTAGGACATGGATACAACCCAGAAGCCAAGCTACTTCAGACAATGGCCGTGAAAGCCTGCGAATGTTATTAAAATATTAAAGATTAAACTTATGAATTTTTTTGTCAATGCTTACAAGATTGGCTTGACATGAAGAAACTGTATCTTAGTTTGTTTATTTAAATGAGTGAAAGAAAATATTTGTTTACAGAGCTCTGACTTCTATGAAACTTTATAAAGTCAATCATATACTGAATATTGCTATATCGTTTGAATGGATCAAGTACTGTGCTGGTCCACCTGGATTTATTTCCAGTGTATCTTCGTTCCTAGACAACGGAGTCAATAGGGAGATTAGCTCTTGAATACACAGGACTGTGACTAAAGATTGGCCCGAGTGTTTCTGTTGGGCCTATCGAGTAAAGAACATTAAAAACGTTTGTGCCAACTGCTCAGTAGCTACCAACTCTTGTGACTGACGGACGTGAGGCGTGTGCCCGCTCTGTTTTTCTACGTGTATGTTCATCATCTGCCATCTTTCACTATTAACTCTTCCCTGCTTGATCTACAAGAGTTTTTGGGGTTTCCAGTGCCCCCGAATGATGATTCTGTTTCTGATTTAACTCAAGAAGTGACAGTGTTTCATTCTGCTAGTAAGAAAACAATCTCTCAAGATACAGGTAACATGGATAAATCTCCACAAGTTGCACCTAAGTCAGAATCACATAATTTTGAAGAATGACAATTTTATCTTGTAAACATTATCGATCGATACTATATCTGAAACATTTGAGATAAAGAATGAGCTGCTTCAAACTATGCAATGCTTAAATTTCAAGAGTGATAGTAATTTATCCTATAGTCAAGCACTTAAAAACGTTGACGTGGTTGTACCACCGGGACCGGGTAAGCTTGGCAACTGCTCCGCCTGACCCAGTTACAGCTCAGCATGTTCTGCTGGAAGCCATCACCTTACACAACTATCAGCCTGTCCACTGCGAAGGATTCACCGTAATGCAACATTGACGTAAGTCTAGTTCCAACAGGAATGCAGATACCAAACGCAATTTTAACAGAAAGAAAACACCATTGAAGGTTGGTATTAAAAATACTTCTACTTTAAAAACTATATCCAAACCAATCTATAAAAGGACCAAAGCCCTCTTTCTTATCAGGTTCAACCCTACGGTTAATGAGAATGGAATCACATACTTCATTTCCAATGAACTTAACATGTCTCAAGTGAAAGTTACAAAACTTTGAACTAAACATGACTCATACGCCTAGTTCCATGTCTCTGTACTAGAAGAAGGTTTTGAAAGAATCAACATCATCGTCTCCTTGCCTAGTGGATGCTTAATAAGTCCTTATTATGGAAAACTTCAGCCAGACCAAATGTTAGCTCTACTTTGGATGATCCATCAAAACTCAATAGTTCTACCGCCAATTATTTAACTACCAACTTGGTAGCTTCTAGTTCGTCCCAGGTGCTTGGAGGAATATTGCAGTAGCCCTTCAGTGTAGGCAATATCTAAGGAGTGGGTAAAATTGGCTATCAAAACGTCAGAGGACTAAGAACAAAATGAAATGATTTTTTTTTTTGTAATCTACCTAACTCCAATTATGACATTATACACATCACGGAAATAGCAATTAAAGTGAATAAAAACTCAAAAATCTTGTACTAACAACATTGTTTACAAAGCTAGGTATAGCACATCCCACTAGGATCGCTTAGCATCACTTGTCTCGCAGATGTTCTATGAATCGCTAGTAGCCACGAGCTTCACTAAACGGACGGGTTGTGCCAAATAAACGTGTGGGAAGTTGCCAGATCTATACATAATATCATGAATCAAGAATAATCTACAATAAAATATTGTAGTAGGTTAATGTAGGAATGCCGTCAAGAATCCGTGATGCCAAGCGATACTGGAGACATGAGCTATGCCTAGCGATGTTAACAATATCGTTAGTATTAGAGTTAGGGTTTATATTTAACTTTAATTGTTATTTAACGTGTAAATAGGTTATTAACAAATGCATAAGAATTTGGAGAAAAACAGTGCCTAAGTTATGGAGTTATTAGTTTGTGGAGGGGGTCTCTGATCTGGAGTTGAAGTCAATTGGTTTGCAATTGGATAGCTTAACAAATCGTAGCTGCATAAAGGCTTATGTGCAATAAATTGGTGTGCTGTCATTTTTTTTTTTGTTTTTAGGCATAAAGAATTTTTAGAATTATTTAGTTAACAATAAATTGTTGTTGTATCCATATTTGAAAGCAAACTAACATGCTTGTAATTACAATTTTATTGTCTAAATGGACCAATTGCATGACTAGATGAGGGCTAGGGCTCTTAAAGGTTTTGAGTATTCTGATGTGAAATGAATATTCTAGATTGAAATCTATTTCATTGCAAAAATATAATTATTGTATATTTTACAACTATAATTCTTTGATTAGCCCACAACATCACACTGAAAAAACAGTTCATATATATTTTTTACAGTATTTTAAATTTAGCTAACCTAACCCAATAAACTTTTCAAAATGTTTTGCTATATTTTAAACGTATACTTAAACAACCAACAGTTTATTTTAATTCACATAATATAATTCTTTGATTATCATAATGCTGCATTAACAGAATAATCACAGTAATTTATTAAAACTGAAAACACAATTTGCTTATTAATTTTTTCCCCCGCATTATTCGTGACAACTATGGTGTAAATTTATGGAGTTTGAATTCGGCTTTGATGTGTGAGCTCCATTCTTCTTTTTAACCGCCAAAATGTAAATCATTAAGTGATATTTTTTTCGAGCACTGCTAAACGTTATGTACGTTCACACATTTACGTGAAACGTGCAGCGGGATGCAAGTCGTTTTTATTTTTAGTGTGCAAAATTTCTAACATTTTCATTCATAACTTTTAAAATTACCCTTAATCAGAATCTATGTCATGGAGTTAGGAATTGTACTATGCATGCTTTCTTTAGCAATGTAAACATAATATAAAATGCATGTTAGATTAATAAGAAATGCCATATGCACTAAATATACAACTTTATAATCAATTATAAACCCATGTTTTTGAATCCTTTTCCACAGCAAAACAAAAAATAGCTCACAGGAGAAAGCAAAGTTTTTTCTGTGTTCACATACTATTGTAATCTATGGCCATGGCTTACAAATAAATGAACATTGCTACGACTGTGTTGTCATGTCTACAACAATACTGTGATCACCTGACTGGTTTTTAATTTTTTTCAGGGGTTTAAAATTAAAAACTTCAACTTCTCTGTATCTCTGAATTTTCCCGTCGGTTACTGGACGAGATATACGTACCTACTTTCATAATTTTGAGATTGTAGGTTGTCGGGAAGTGGGTTAGAATTTTTATAGATGAGTGAAAGAGTTGTACATCGGGGTGTATATATGTTTGGATACCATTTCTGAGGGCTAGTATGTACTAGCTAGATGTACTAAAAGGGTATGTTTGTCTGAGTCGCCAGCCTTGTTTTGTGCCGCGTGAACTTGGCATACCCGGTGGGAGAGTTGTGAGCCGAAGGAAGTGGCCGGTCGGGTTGGCTCGGGCTCATGGTCGGCTCTTGGTGCATTTTTCCAAAGCAACCAGAGACACAGGCATGCCGTCCTGGTGAAGGGCAACACTGCCACTACTCGCGCACGTGTTCATGAAGGCCACTTGAGCGGCATGTCGTATCGCATGTCATGCGTATCGTCCGAAATTATTATTTTTTTATTTTTACAGTGCCTTTGCGAAACTGGCATCACTGCTTTAAACTCATCCCTTCATCACTTTAAGGATAATGTAACAATTTTTGATTCAAATAATTATTGTTCCAACACCTTTGACAAAAATTTTTTTGCTGTCAGAACAAAAATTAGAAAAAAAACTATGGATTTAAATTGGTATTGGAGCTTACAGATTTTACTTTGCTAGTAATTATCATCCTATTTATAGATTTAATATGCATGTTATTTATATTAATGGAGATAGTTAGTTTGGTGAAGTTTACATAGCTTGGAGACAATGATTTCTAGAGCTGTAAAATTTGACGAGAATTCTCTTGGAGGTATCCTCAACAAATTTTTTTAAAATTTGTTTTAGTTCTTTTATATTACATTTTGTAACGATTTTGGACCAGGTTTTTTTTAATAATCTCAAATGTTTATGCTACATTTTTCTCTATGGCAACCATTACTGCATTGTTCGTACTTCATTCACTTTCGGAACGTAATCCAGTCTTTCTGTGATCATTATCATTGCCAGTATATTGAGACACAATTTTTAGTAAATAAATGTGAATTTAGAAGCCCTTAGAAAACTAATGAACATAAGATTGCTTGTAGGGTATACATTTCATCGCATTAATTTAAGTTCTAACTAGGCCTGTGAAAATATCATTATTTTTTTAAATTTTAATTAAATACAAATACTAATTTAATCATGAATACGATTATAGAATTTGAATATTAGGAATAAAAATCAACATCCAACTTAAAAAAATTTTTTTTTCACATCATGTAAAAACTTCTGGAAAATTAGACAAATAATACTTAAGTGAAAGGTTGGTAAGGTTAAGTCAGCTACGACAATCATATGGAAAATATTTGTTGGTAAATTTAAATTATCAAATAAATATTTTCTTTTTAATTAGGCATCTAACGTAACTAAATTAAACCTAACCTAATCAATCAAGATTTCTGTTCAGTTCCTATTCGCCGTATTTTCCACAACCTGCTAATATTTAAATTCTTGAGTTTTCGTTGTTTATTGTAGTCAGGTAAATATTGTATTTTTGTTCAGCAATATTATAAACACAATTTTTGCTAATTTCATCTAGAATCTTAAACTGTTATTATTTACATTTTTAAAATATATTTTTCATTTGCTTTCGCAAAGGACGTACAGATTTTCGGATATATGTACTTGGCTTTATGCCTAGCGTGCCACCACATGTGTTACGGTTATGCGGACTCGGCTACTCTATTCTCAGGGCCGTGACGTCGCCAGTGTGTGGCGAGGCCATTTTCCTCCAGTATAAATAAAAACACGTAATTACATCCCCTCTCAGTGGTGGTCACGCTATTTTTTAAAACACACAATAAGGTAGGCTCTCGAATGTGGCCCACGTGCCTCAGTCTTCTCCCCACGTGGCCATGCACACAAAATACACTAATATGTTCATTAAATGAAACTTAAATAAAACAGACTACTGCCCGAGGTAAGTCCTGAAGTTAAAGAAAATGATTTATACAAATTAAAGAGCCAGATGGACGCGAATCAGTAACAGTGGAGAGTTGCAGACGACGGGCGCCTCAGGCAGCGACGGCGACCGACTGCCTTCCAGCGAGCCCTCGAGGCGGGTCCAACACTCACATCTGGCCAACGGCTGTCACCATGTATTTAAATAAAGCGTGCCACCGGAAAAGGAATGAACATACATAAACCCTTAATTAAATTAGCCTACTGGCTGAAAACAATAAAATTACATAACTAATTTAATATTAAAATAAAGTCCGCCTCAGGAAGGTTCGTCCTCGCTCGGCATCGTTCGGGAGCGAAGCACTGACGTCACACCGGTGGGCGCGGGCCGACATGCACACACACATACATTACGCCCGGGTCATAGAGGGTGGTGGTGGGAGGAGGGGGCCTGCAAGCGGGAGACATGAGGCACATCGGGCTTAGGGAGGGCGTAGCCCCGGTCGACGTCAGAGTAACAATGTCTGTTTCTTCATAGAAATACACACACACACACACACACTCACAAACAAAAAGCAGCTACTGTATCACATGGTGTTAGATCGATTGTGATAATTGATTGATACATTGTTGAAACTATGATGTTTACTCCTCTTAATTGTCATCTCAGTGGAGTATTTGTGTTCTTTGGTGTTGTAGTCTATGTATGTGTATTTTTTCATCACTTATGGTCCATTTTATGAATATAATACAAATAATAGTTGGTTTTCAAGTTGAAATGGCAAATGTGCTGTGTTTTGAATGGTTCACACTGTAGCATTACAGGACAGTGCCTTCCCCAATTTTTCTTTAAGTTTTTATGAATAATATGTTTTAACTGTAATACAGTATGTAAGTTGTTTAAATAATTTTCAGGCATCATAACCTAACTGAGGTACATGTGATAAATCATTGAAACTTACAATGAATCTTTTCAAATAACTTTTATGATAATATTTTACCGTTTATAATTGTTTTCCATGTTAATATTTATGTTTGCTTATGTTTTATTAATGTATTCTCTGAATTAATTACCGTTTCTAATATTTGTGTATTGTTTAAGCCTATTTGTTTAATTATGAAACAGCCATGTATGCAACTGTAAATTGACTGAATTCTACGTAAATAATTACGTTTTTATGTGTTTTAAAATGGTTTTTAAGCTTTAAATATTTTGTTAATATGCGCAAATGCCCTGTAACGTATTTTTTCTTTTGTCATTTAGTCTGTGGGATGTTAAAATTATGTGAGCCAGTTGCGTGGTAGTTATAGTGAGAAAGAAAGGCGTGCATCGACACAGTGACGCCGAGGTGATAAAACGATAATGATGCATCCAGTGTAAGACAGAGACAGAGCAACTAGCATGAGAAAATATTTTGGGAGTCCCCGATTTTGAGGTTGATTTGAAAAGTCAGATCAAGGAAAGCCCCAGATTATGTGTGTACAGGATTTTTTCATGTATTGTAATTTGTTCTGTGATTGGCTGGTTGTTAATGTTGATAAATATATGTGGACTGTATCAAGAAGTTTTTAACCGATGATGCAACATAAATTACAAGATAGCATCAGCCCGCACCATTGCGACCTACTGCCATCATGCCGATCGAAACGAAACCTGATTTTGTTTCTCACTGCAGGGATACCACTCTCACGGTTTATGGACGCCATCACTTGCAGTGTTCCTTCATGGTGCCAACTGTAAAAAGCTTGGGCGCGGGATATTTAAACTGTCTCTATCACTTGGCCCGGTACAAGTGCCACAAAGTCAACTCACAACACAGTTCTATATACAAAAGTTCACACTAAGTACCAAACACTGGTGTTGGAGGGAGTGTTTCATACTGTGCTGTGATTAGCCGAAAGTTACGTCATGGTGCAATCCTTGGTCTCTCCTGAGACCAGTATTTCATTTTGGTTCCACAGTCATCTACTGTACAGCGACTGAGTAGGTGGCTGAAAACCTTATTATTATGAAGTACAGTGAAACCTCGTTTATTCGTTCCCGCATTGTAGAATTTCCCGGTTTTATTGTTCAATGTCCGTGGTCCCGAAAAAATCCCGCAAGAACAATGTTAAAAAAATCCCGCTTCCATCGTTTACGAATATTTTTTAACCCGGTTTAACGGGTTGAACTTTACAGGCTTTTTACCGATTTCACATTCAAATTCCCGAGAAATATTCCAGTTTACGCGTGTCTACACGACACGCAATACCAATATTTACATATGGCGGCCATTACTAAAAGAAAACGAATAAAGTGAGCATGACGCTGTTGCTAACAGGTTCACCAACTTCGATAAAACAACAGACGAAAGCTAACGCTCGCACGATAGTTCTTGCTTTTTGCGATAATCGACACAACAATATAACCGTGGTCGATATACTGTACATACTAGCCCAACGTAAACACGTTTCTATTTAGCGGCAGTGAAATCCTGCGAGAAACATAGACGAAATTGTTCATCCTAGCGTTTCCGTGGCCGGCCGTATATGCGCGAGATTTTCTTTTTTTACGGTAAATTAGCTTTACGCATTTAACTCTAATGCACGTGTGAAATTTGTAAAGGTTCATTGATATGTATTGGCCTACAAAAGAGGTTAAAACCATTAAAGAGCGTTTAGAAATTATAAATGCCGTTGAAAAAAATCCAGGCGAAAAACGGGTTGATTTGGCAAAGCGCTATGGTATTCCTCCATCGACTCTTAATTCTATCTTCGCTAGAAGAAATGAGATTCGGAAACAAGCAAGTCAGTTCGGCCAGTCTTCAAAAAAACGGAAAATGGCAAGACAGTCGAAATACAGTGAGCTTGAGAAAGTTTGTTTTCTTGGTTCCAGCAAGTTCGGGCATCAAACATCCCAGTGGATGGCACATTTTGTTCATTTAAAAAAATTAAGGAAGTAGTGAAACCCCTTATTTACGTTACCGTTATTTACGTTTTCCCGTTATTTGCACTATATTCTTCCGGTCCCGTTTGGTTCCCATTTAATCCAATACAATACTTTCACGCGAATTACGTCTCAAAAATCTAATCCATCCCGCTATTTACATCATGTAACAACGATAGTAGGCCTAAAAACATTGTGAAAAACGTAACTTTTATAGTCGGCAGTGAACATTTTAAATCGCAAAATAAACATATTTTATAACATGAAAAGTTGCTTTTATTTCTAAACATATAATAATTTAGGCCTAGGCGTGTAAAAGTCTGAGTAATTATAGCAGGAGGCAATCTAAAATGTACTCGGGAAAAACGTAAACTCACGAATGTATAAACGTTCTGTTACTATATTTATGTCACAACTTAGCCGAAATACTGGTACGAGACATAAACCTCACTAGATAAAATGAGCGGAGTCTTGGTAACTGTTTTAAACGTATTTTATAATTTCGGAAGTATTGTACAGTTGACGCATATTTTTTAAACTAACCATTTATATCTGGGGATCGTAAATAATTAATTATTGGTATCAAGAAATCAAGGTGAACGTAAACTTGAACACGTCACGGCAGCGAGAAAACTGGTGCATATACCAATAAACTGGTATTAGAACTGGACAAAACTGGTACACGGGAGGTGGAGCTTATATTTTTTTCCGCTAAGCTCGCATCTATTGGCTGACTGCTGATGGAACGTCACGAGTCTGGGCGGAGCGTTGAGTGAGTTATACTGCGCATGCGCAGCTCAGAGAACAGAGAGAGCCAGCCGGCGGGTACGTCGCGCCATAATAGCTGATTGAGTACGATGACCTTTCTCCGCGCACGGCGCGCTATTGACGGTAAATGTCCAATTTGCGGCCCTTTTATTTAAAATTTTTTTACTGTGGTGCAATGCGTATGTGTAATGTAGCCCGCATTTGTTATGAACGCTGCAGGATGCGACTGTATTTTAATTAACTTTAACGTATTTCTTACTTTTCCCTTTATTTACACTTTCCCGCTTTTTACACTTTTTTACTTTGTCCCCATGAAAAGTGTATATACAGTGTGCTGCTGGTGTCAGTTTATGGAAATACCTAACTGATTCACTGAAAGTTTTTGCAATAGTACATACATTGTGCATTTGGTAACTTTAGAGTGTGTTCCCACATTGTAGGATTTCCTGGATTATCCGTTTTTTACTCATGGTCCATTGGAAAACGGATAATCAGGGTTTCACTGTATTAAAGAGTAAATTTCGCGGCTGTGGTCCCGGCGTCACCGGATTATAATCAACCTTATTTTCGTTTTTTTGGACACAATTAGAATTTAGTGACTACAGTCGTCGGTAATTGCCCAAAACAGGATTTACTAAAATTCGTCACTGTTTCCGGGCACATTGTCTTTCGGCATTGTACCGAAAAGTTGAATGCCACTGTGGGACTTAACTTCGAACTGTTTTTTTTTTAATTTTCGGCCAGTCAGCGTGTGATTCAAATTAATGAAGCTTATTTGTTTTGAGAAAGAAAAATACTGTTTCAACTTGTAAATGTGGTCGCAAGATGGTGGCAAATTTCTCATGAATTCGTAAGGTATAAGTAAGTAAACAGTAAAAAACATTTTGTGTACGAGAGACATAATTGAAATTCAACAATCGCCCATAACTAATATTCTGAGGGAAACATAACCTCACTTTTTCAGCATCCGAGTATGCAAGTGTATCTTGTGAGTTACCCTTCAAAGACCAAAACATGAAATATCTGAGCAAGTCCGGTGGTCTTTAGAGTGTAACTATATGGTGCCCCACGTTGGGCGCCATATATAATGGTTCGTTATATACAAAAATAAAAAGATGTTCTTCCTTTTTTCATTTGAGAGTTTTATTGTCCGAAAGACGAAACAACTGAATCCAATCACTTTCAAATATTTTTATTCACTCATTCAACACTTATATCTGCCTGTAGAGAATTGCTTTTTTCTCGGGCGATGAAAATTAACGAAAACAAACGTAGCTTAAGTCCTTCAGTAAAATCTTACGAAATCAGTGCGGCCTCAAACAGGGCCGTACCCAGAGAAACTGAATTTCGCCATGAGCCAAATGCAGAGGTCGGTAGCTGCAATTTCTAATTTAAAAAAAATTTCCAAAACTTTTCAAAACAACAAATAATCAAACGGCATGGCTCGAGCTACTGACGTTAAATTTATCCTTCTCATATACTACATATTTTGTGAGAAGCCACCGAACGCGCCCTCCTCGTGCAGCGATCGACAGACGACTGGTGAGATCATGGCACTGTGTTCTTCATGCAGGGAGGAGAAGTCACATGACCTCACCGACTAATCACACACGCGCTTCATTCACACTACAAATCACAAGCCAATAAGAATACACGACATACCTTGAAAACAGTTTTCTACACACAGAGCCAGGGACTTTACATCCTCATTTTCTCTCCCACACCGTGAGACAGTAGTTATCACTCAGTTCCCACGACCAGTGGGTAATCCCAGCTTTTGTCTCTGTTACCAGGGAATCGCTGTTTCGTTCTCACTCGCACTTACAAGCCTCTTATGCCCTTCTCTAATTCATCCCACACCAAATCCATTGTTCTAGAACCTTATGTAACAGCAATCATAATACAAATTACTCAACAAAATTAAACTTATTTAGAAAAACCTGTAAAGTATGCCAAAACAGGCAAAATTCCTGTACAACGACTTATTTGTGAATAATTACATAAAAAATAGTAATGATTTAAAATGTCTGTTAAAATACAAGGTACATTCTTAAAACACACAGCAAGTGAAAAATATCAACCCTAAAATACATAAAAATGGTAAAATATTCTTTTTGAGACTTTTTAAGAAATGTTTACATTCATGAAAATAGTTTAAAAGAAAAATATTTAGTTAGGACGACAGTAGCGAAAAAAAATTTCTATACTTGTTACATGTTGAAAGTGTCGCTTATTGTTCATATTTAGATAATGAAGTCTCAATAAAAAAAAAAAAAGAGGTATTTATATCTCACAAATGACTTCATTTCAGCAGTGAACGTTGGTACACGATTCGATAACCTAATGTCAAGTATTCGTAAGCAAACGAATACTTATTTTTTAGAGTGTTAGTATTCGAGGTCGAATAAAATACGAATAATTTTATTTTTCGTTTTTAAAAATTTGCGCAGGCCTAGTTCAACTATTCTTTTGTTTCACATGTTGAATATCAAAATTCAGTTTGGTTTTTTTCTTTCTGTTTGAAGTGCAGCAGTTACGTGTAATGACTAGTGCCTGTAGACATCCGGAGTGACGTGGGTCGGGTTGGCGGGGGGTACCGTCGTCGCTAGTAGTGGCTGAGTGCTGTCGCCCTGTCCGACAGGCCATCTTCTACGCGGAGTACCAGAGCACCAACGCTGGCGGGAACGTGCAAGGCGTGGTGCTCCTGGCGGAGCTGGTCTCCTGCGGCAAGCGCACTCTCGCGAGGATGCTCGTCATCATCGTCAGCCTGGGCTTCGGCATCGTCAAGTACGTCACCTCCCGACCTTCGTGGCCGTGCTCATGAATAAGCCAGCTATGGTTAGGGGCTGGAAGAACTAGCATATATATTAGAGGTGGGACGATACCACACTTTCGATACTCGATTCTGTATTGTTTTTTCAGTTCGATACTTTCGATACTTCGATACTTTCGATACTCCAGGGAAAAATATTTTCCCATTAAGTAACAATTATTACAAATAACATAAATTAGTATTAAACTATATAAATTCAATCTATCATACCAGCTTTATGTCAGATTAAACTTAAATACATAATGTGTAAATAATTGCATTATATTAATGAAAGATATGAATTCATCATTATATATACATATAATAAAACCACCAGAAATGTAAAATACAGTCCATAATCAAGTAAAGCTGACATGAGAAACAAGGGTCTTACAAAATGTTTGAAGTCCTTTCTTGGAGGGGGGGAAAAGTCACCAAGCCTAAATTAGAAATAAAAAAATTAGGCTGTTGTAAATAGTATTTCAGAAATTTTTTGTTTGTTTGTTTCATTTTACAAACAACTTTATGCAACAGAACAATTTTCAATAAAATTTTAACTTGAGAAACGTAAAATACAAAACAATCCGATCGTAAGAAAACAATAACAAATGGGTATATTCAGTTCAAAGATTAATGAATGCACAAAATATGAGATCCGTGCCTTGGTAAAGCGCGTGCACCATTTTCATAATCATCGCTAGTTTGCGCCACTAGTCTCGCTTGGTGCTGGCCATAGATGCTACTAGCGAAGTGCACAGTCTTCCTGATACTATCCATATCTATGGTGCGATAAAGTTATTTTCTTAAGTTTGCAAAGGTAAACAATGAACGTTTTTCAAAATAAAAGCATTAATTAAAACGTAATTTATCAGAAGGAATATATCTAACAAAAAAATTTGTGAATTTTAGGACTTTTCCGCTTCGTAAAAACGTATGAAACGGGAAATCAATGATTTTATATGTGTATGTTCCGGGAAAGTAAACCATTGTAAATATAGTAGTACTTTCGGCGGGACCAAAATTAATTGGCGTATGACACAGGAAAATGTATGAAACGGGAAAATGTATGAAACGGGAACGTATCATCGAGGTTCTACTGTAGTTGTATTTTGTACGATAGCGACTCAAAACTTAATTCAATACAAATGAACAAGCATTCCGGTATCGAAAAAATGTATCGAACTTACAGTTTCGATGCTCGATACTTTGCTATACCATCAAGTATCGAAGGTATCGAGGTATCGAAGTATCGAAAATCCCATCACTAATATACATATTTTTTTATACAATTAGCATTTATATTTTAAAAATTTGCATATGTTATTGTGAAATTAGCTTTTTTGTGCAAATTATTTAAAACGTAATATTTAAGTTCCAACATTTTGACAAATAAACATTCATATACTAATACCTACAAAAATAAATATTTACATGTTTATTAAAGTGATCTCATGTTCCAAATACACTTGGATATGTATCTAACTATACTTCCCGAACAAAGAAAACACCATACATCAACATAGTCAGTTCTGTTGCTACGAAAACATAAAATCCTACTCGATTTCATCCTCGTTGGCCTGCTCCTATGACATCATTATTTCCCCTACTTTTTTTTACATTTTAAAAACTTCCATGTTTGCCGGATTCGCTATCTAGAAATTTGCTTAAGTTGTTATTACATTTTGAAACATACACATTGTGTATGTTCTGCCTTGTTTACGCCAAATGACAGCAGTTGGTTTACTGCTTTATTTATTTAAATCATTATAACATACCAATTTAAAATTTAGCTATCCTAACCAACCATCCTTTATATTTCGTAGTATTTTAATGTTAGTAAATTAATGTAACTGAACGTTTCATATTACAGTATTTTCAGTGTACATAACCTCACCATGCCTTAAATTGTAAACCACTTGAAATATCAAAATACCTTGTTAGAGAATAATTGGAAAACATGTCAGGAAGTGAAAAAAATTTACATGTTAGAATTTTTCAATTTTTTGAAGTGAAAACTTCTTTAGCCGCATAGAGCGATTCTTGGTAGGAGCAAAACTTATGGGTTCGCGTCACCGACATGCTAGTGACGTGTTGCGCCAGACTGGCGAATCACAGTGGCCTGTGTACATGTATACGCATATATACACTAATACATTGTATATACTCGACTGTATCATGTGCGTGTTGGACTCTTTTTTGGATGGGCAAAATCTTGTGAGTTCGCGTCACTGACATGCTGTAGTAGCAGTAAGTGAAGTTAATTTGACCACGTGAATACATGACCTAGGTCTGACATCACTGGTGAGTCATAGCTAGGTAATTAATTTTTACGTAATTTTGACATACCACTGAAATCTGTTGTGACTAAATAATGATGTAAGAATAAATGATATCATGCGGACATTATACTGATATAATACCTAAATCATTATCTTACGTACATTTGACGTAGAAATTATGTCATATTACACATTTAAAAACAAAGTTTTAAGTTTTCACTTCTGTTGATAGTCCCCATGACTGCCTTTTCGTTTTTTTTCTGGAGGAGAGTTTTTCATTCAGAATCACTACAAATTTGAATATAATGAAAAGCAAAAATGAAAATTTGGTTCTTAAGTTTAGAACTAACATATTTTTTTACAGACTTTTTGTGTCCTTAAGTATATAATCATTTTAACCAGCAATAATTGTCAAACATAAAATATTTTGTGTTAAAGAATATGCATTTTTTTTTTTTTTTACTTATTTTGTATTTTACACCACTCTTTTCTATGGTTCCATGTATACAGTAAATCTTTGTTAAGAAGATTCTCAAGGTACACCTATCCCTCACTTAGCACAACTAATTCGTTTTTAAATATGCTCGTGTTATTCGATATCATGTATTCTGAAGCATTAGTTTCCATAAATAGCAAGACTAATTTATTTAATGTGTTCCAAAATTCTGTTGGGAAATATACTTTCAATCATATAAATTTATAGAATAACACTCAATTATAAATGCCATACCTATATCTTTATATGCCTCCCATTGCACTATGTATGACATATGCGACACCGCGTAACGGGAGATAGTACATGGTTATGCACTTTATCGTTAGTCAGCTGGCTGACTTGCCCGCCCGGGCGTGACCTTCAACTCACGTCGCGTACCTTTCCAAACCATCCTTTACTGACAGTGAAACCGATATTACCCTCTTTTATCGCATAATCGTCACATCTATATTTTAGGCTGTCAAAATTTGGATAAAAAAACCTCTCGCGTAAAAGTCGCATGTTGTTTTTGGTACCGCTATTAGTTTCCAAGCGCTTTGTGTGGGTATCTTTTCTGTATAAAACTATGTATTTTAAAGTAGAAATCTAATATTTATTCGGACATTACCACTTACATATTTAATTAACAGAAATACAAAGTTTTCTGATGTGTAAATTTTCTTTAAAAGACATTTTTAAACGTTATTACTTTTATCTGTTTGTTTGCTTCATCGCGATGTACCACTTACAATAATGTAGAAAGTGCTACTTGGCATCATTCGTGCTTGGTTATGTTGCATCCTGTATAGAGCGCACGCACAAAGTCGAATATAGGTATCTCGTCGACTGCATGCAACACGCGCTCTTTGTCAGGTGCCAATACAACTGCATTTGACGGCCCGTACTCTTTCGTAACAATTATGTACTATGACAATAGTTACACATTAATTCACGTCACAGATTCAAGTGGCTTGCGTTCGCGTCACAGTTTTGGTTTTTCTATTTAAAGTTGAAGAAAGGTTTTTGTTGCATGACTTATTAATTTAAATTGTTTGGCATGCTCTTTTGAACTTCAGTTTTTAAATAAACGTACTTTCCATGAATGGGTTTTGTTTTCATGAATAACTTTATCTAACAAAATTTTTTTTTCTCGCATAATCGTCGCACTCCTACTTTTCAAACTTTATTTTAGAATAAAATGTGCGACGATTATGCGAGAAAACATGGTACTGTCCAGATAATTACATTTTAATTTTTCAAAAATTAAAGTGCTTATTGGTTCACACCAATCCTGTCAGGCCAATGATTATTTTTTTTAGTGGTGCGCCGATGCGGATACCGATGAATCGTAATCGGCGATTATGGGTACTTACCGATTAATCATAATCTGCGATTATCTTAACAATTACTTTGCCGATTATTTACGTCCCGGCGTAATTAAGTAGGTTTTTACCGTGTAATATTTTGTTTCACATTTTAGGACGAAATACGGTAATATTTGTATATATTACAAAATTCATCTAACTGCGTCATATCATAATTACAGATATTTAGTTAAGTTTAATAAATCTCATTGCCTCGAACAATAAAAAATACATTTATCTTACACGTTTATTTACGTTTTGTCTTTTGTTTAGTGGCCTTGTACATTACCTATAGCCAGAGACGTAAAATATATGGCACGCAATCAAAATGCCACAAACAGTTGCAGTGGATTCTATGACATTCGATCTTTTCGAGTCGTAGTAGCGGTTCAAAATCGTGGTCCCGATACCTTCTAGTTTTTATCAGTGTTTTACAAACTCGTTATGGGCATCTTTGGTAACATTATCCGTTTGTTATTTGTATGTGACGTGAAAAGTGAAAAAGTATTTATAATTTTATATATTCAGTCAACATAAATAAAATCACATGTGCTAGAATTGATTTTAAGTCATTTTTATATAATTATAGTGAGATGGCGAGTAGGGAGAAAAAAAGTGAAGTGTGGAAACATTTTTCTATAAACTCAAGTGAACAAAATAAAGCAGCATGTTTACATTGTTAAACAGTAATTTCTTGATGCAACCTTATGTGATAGTCGATAATAATGATAGTTTTCCGCAACAAAAACTTACCCATTGTAAATTACAATTATTAGACTGTAGTTCCAGTGGTTTACAATAACAAATATAAATAGAAGTTAAATTAATTTACACTTTGCAATGACTTAATAGTGTATTTTATATATTTTTATACTGTTATTATAACTGTATTCTCAATTTTACCTAATCTTGTTATTAAATTCACATGGGAATAAAAAAATTTGTGTGCATTATTATTATTACACTTAAAAAAATTTCTTCATTATAATCGGTAACTGAATCGGTATCTGCCGATTATTTCTCCCATAATCGATAATCGAATCGGTAATTGGTAAAGTCATATCGGTGCACCACTAATTTTTTTCATTGCAACATTCATTTAACAACCTTTTTCATGTGAATCATCTGTTCATTTCTGTTCTGGAATCTAATGTTAAATATATTCCCGCTAGTACAACTAACAGCGTCAGACTTATATAAAATTTTGGTAAGAGTCCTTGTACGATTGTGCGCACAGTTGACTTGCATAAACTAAAGTGCGACCAACATAAGCGTGGCCTTCATGACAATCTGCGCACTGTAATACTTCTAGTTTTGTCTCAAATACTTGAACACGATGCATTATGAGTGATCAACCACGTGCAGTTACTGGCAGCTGAATGGGCAGACGTTACCTTTGTTTGAGTGAATTCCCTGCCACTGGCTAAACTGAGTTCACGGCCCGGTTTGTGGCCAGGCGACAATGGTACGGCACGGCGGCATACGCGCGGACCTAAAACATTTGGTCCTTTACACTCCATAGCCGCAATTTAACTTGCCATAGCTGATGTTTGTACAACAGCCCGATAGCATAGACAGACCTGTGCACGCATCTCTTCCCCCCTTGTTTGGCTAACCGTATCACACGGTACATCTGTTATTTACAGAAGTTGAAAAGACTTGTTGGCGTCGAGCCCTAGTTTTTTATTTTTTTGCCTGCGGATATTTCGTGCTAACTGATATTTACAGACGTGCTATTCAAGACTGGGGCAGTAAAATTATCATCTCGCTAAATGAATCCGCCCAATCTGAAGACGTGCTAAGTGAGGGTGTTTTGACTGTGGACTGATAACACCATCTTCCTGACGGAACGACTTACCGCGGCGGCGCGATAACAAAGACTGACTAGTTGCCGGCACTGCCAGCTAGTGGCGCTACCGCAGCCAGTAGCGCGGGAAGTTCAAACACAGTCTTGATATAAGGAATATCTCAAAGTCTCAACTATTTACACAAATTTAAAAACATCACAAGTCCAAACATACACAAGTCCAAACATACACAAGTCCAAACATAACCGCCCACCTTGAAACACTGTTTTCAAAATTCAACTGGTAGGGGGCAAAGTTTTACAGCAGGACGCTTGACCATCCCATTAGAGGTGCGGACAGTCGCAACACGAGGAATATTGTCATTTCCTGGATGCAGTTGAATGATGCGTCCTAAACGCCACTGCAAGGGGGGGATCCTGTCATCCTTGAGCAGCACTAGTTGATCTGGTACCATAGGTCTGTCTTGTCGAGACCACTTGCCACGCTGCCGCAGCGTGTGGAGGTAGTCTTGGTGCCAACGCTTCCAAAAGTCTTGGTGCAGACGTTCCACCAGTTGAAAACGCTGCAGACGGCCAATGGGGATGGCTTCCAAGGTGGGTTCAGGCAGCGCGACCAAGGGTTCAAGGGTTAGAAAATGACCTGGAGTGAGAGCCTTCAGATCATTTGGATCTGAACTCAGTGGGCATAGTGGTCTTGAATTTAGGATCGCTTCCACTTGCACCAAGGCCGTGTACAGTTTCTCGTACGTCAGTACCTGCTCGCCAATAACTCGCCTGAGGTGTGTCTTGAAGGACTTCACCCCTGCCTCCCATAGCCCACCAAATTGCGGGGCAGACGGGGGGTTGAAATGCCATGTCACTCCAAGTGGCTGCAGAGATTCTGTAACACCTTTCTGGTGTTCTGATGACGACAACAGCTGCTGTAATTCTTGCAAATGATTGCGAGCTCCGACAAAATTTGTCCCACAGTCACTATAAATGTCTGATGATCGGCCCCGGCGAGCAAGAAAGCGCTTGTAAGCTCCAATGAAAACTTCAGTGGACAGATCTGATGCCAGTTCCACATGCACTGCCTTAGTTGTACAGCATACAAAGATGCACATGTAGGCCTTTAATAGGGTAGGTCGACGAATACGTGCCATTTTTATGGTGAAGGGACCGGCATAGTCCACTCCTGCCTTGGAAAAGGGCTTCACCTGTTGAACTCTCATGGCTGGGAGATCACCCATTAATGGGGCTTGAGTAGAGGGTCTAGCCTTGAAACATTTAAGGCAACGACCTAAACGACGACGTATTGCTTGCTTGTCTGCGATGATCCAGAAGGTTTCTCTGAGAATGCCTTGCAGAGTTTGTAGTCCAGGGTGCTGGTTAAGTTCGTGGTAATGACTAATTATGAGATCTGTGAATCGATGAGTTTTTGGCAACAGAATGGGATGTTTGTGCTCAAAGGGCAAACTAGACTGAGGCAATCGACCGCCCACCCTGACCGTTCCAGAGGGATCGAGGAATGTGACCAGTTTACGAAGCTGTGGGGATGTACACTTATCATTTTTTAGAGCTGTAATATCACCCTCAAAAACAATAGCTTGCACTCGTTTGACCCAAAACATCATTGCCCCTTTGATCTCATGAGTACCAATCTGACCTACTAACTTCGCCTGCTTGGCACGGCAGTTGTGAATGAATCGCAGCACGTAGCACGTTACATGAAGCAGTCTTGACAGACGACTACATCGTTCCAGCAGTTGATCACACTGATGAGGTGTTACAACACTGATGAGAGTGAGGTTCCTTTTCTCTAGCACCACTGAATCAGGTGCCATGTCATCAAATGCCTTTTGGACAGGCCACTGAGAGGGTTGATGTCTTAGCCACTGTGGACCACACCACAACGAGTGGTTCAGCAAGTCTACGGGAAGCAAGCCTCGAGAGGCACAGTCTGCTGGGTTGTCTTCGGAACGTACATGTCGCCACCAGGAGGTTTCAGTGCAGTCTTGAATTTCGCTTACTCTGTTTGCCACAAAAGTCTTCAACTGATGTGGCGCAGTATTGACCCATGCCAGAACAACTTTAGAGTCAGTCCATGCAGTTATGGACTGAAGCTTAATATGGTGTTTGTAAATTGCCAGAGTATGCTGCAGCAACCGAGCCAACACTAAAGCACCACATAACTCTAAACGAGGCAATGAAACTACCTTGACAGGTGCGACCTTTGACTTCGCAACCAAGAGATGTACTTTCACATCATCCTTACAACTCACACGCAGGTACACAACAGCTGCATAACCCTTCTCAGAGCTGTCACAGAATCCATGAAGTTCATAAGATCAATCTGAACAGCCTTTGACATGTCTGGGAACTGTAAGGGACGACAAGTGTGGCAAGTCTTTACTGAAACATTCCCACACTCTTACAATCTCAGGCGGTGGAACTGTATCCCAATCCAGTTTCTTCAGCCATAATTCCTGGATGAGGCTCTTCGCGAACATGGTCAAGGGTGTCAGGAAACCAAGAGGATCAAATACGCGAGCCAAATTAGACAAGATAGAACGTTTAGTTGGTGATTCAGAGCTAGCCTGGACATTGTACGAGTAGGTGTCCGAGAGTGGGTTCCATTGCAGCCCAAGTACCTTTACTATTACTTCACTGTCTTGGTCCATGGAGAATGGCCTTGGCAGTTGAACAGCATCGGGAGGGAGCCACTCCAGGAGCACAGGATTATTACTCATGAATTTGCGTAACATGAACTCACCTTTATCGAGAAGTGTCATCAGTTCTCGCTGAAGTTCCAAGGCTGCATCTACTGAGTCAGCTCCCGTCACAACATCATCCACATAGCTATCTGACAAGAGTGTCCTTGAAGCAGTAGGAAACTGTTCCCGCTCATCAGCAGCAAGTTGATGCAGGGTGCGAATTGCTAAGTAAGGTGCTGAGGACACTCCATACGTCACGGTTTTCAGTCGATAATCTTCAACTGGTTCCGATTTATTGAACTGCCACACAATTCGTTGAAAATCTTGATGCTCTCTGTGCACACCTATCTGCCTGTACATTTGCTTTATGTCAGCGGTAAACACCACTGGGTGAAGGCGGAAGTTACTTAGTACCTTAACAATGTCTTGCTGCAGCTTGGGTCCCGTGAGCAGTTCATCATTGAGAGATACTCCAGTTGAACCTTTGGCTGACGCATCGAAGACTACACAAAGTTTGGTGGTTGAACTGTCTGGCTTGATTATGCAGTGATGAGGAATGTAAAAGGAAGTAGAGCAATCAATCTGTGACTTTGGAACCTTTTCCATGTGGCCTGCCATCAAATAATCCTTCATGAAATCTGAATACATTCCATGAAGTGGAACATTGTCACTCAGTCGCCTCTCCAAACGCTCAAACCTGCTCAATGCAAGGGATCGAGAGGTTCCCAATTCGGGTTCAGGATTCCTGAACGGCAGGGCAACACTATACCGCCCCTCAGCACTTCTACAATGTGTTTTCTTGAACAGTTCTTCACATACAGTGTCATCTTGGGAGAGGTAGTGTGTGTGTGGAAATTCCTCCAGCTCCCAAAACCTTTTCATTACTTCCTCCAAGGGGGAAATGGTGGTCACCATGGATGTGACAAAGGTTGCAGTTCTACAAGATGCTGTCTCCACTTTTCCCATAAGGACCCATCCCAGTACTGAGTTGAGGGCCATGGGAGAGCCTTCTAACTTACCACCAGTCAATAATTGTGGAAACAAGTCGGCTCCAAGAAGCAAATCTACAGCACCAGGGATATCAAATGAGGGATCCGCTAGCTTGAGGTGAACAACAGACTGACGAGTGTCAGAAGGCAACTGAACACTGGGCAAGCTATTAGCAATTCGTGGAAGGATGAAGGCATCGAGAGCAAACCGAGGACTGTCTTCACCAACTGGACTAATTACCAAAGAAGTGTAAGACTTGGCAACATTCACTGGTGTATTGGATAAACCCTCTATAGGTAGGTGAGCATTTTTGCGAGGCAGACTCAAACACTGAAAACATCTTTCACTGATAAAACTGGCCTGGCTGGCAGAGTCTAGCAGGGCCCGAAACGTATGTGGGTTTCCACGCACGTCATGAATCTGAACCTGGGCTGTCGACAACAGGACTGTTGACACTGAGGGCACAGCACTACAAGAGGTGACAGTGGATAATGTTGAGGTTGGATTTACATTGTGTACAGTCGACTGTCCCTCTGCAGAGTCGGGAGCAGCATCACCTTGTTCATCCTCACAAGTTTCGTCCTCAAAATGTAAAAGTGAATGATGACGCGAACCACAATGGCGACAAGATGAACCCACGAGGCAGTTTTTTGCTTGATGTGATGATCTAAGGCAGTTCAAACATAGTCTGTGTTGTCTGACTACAGAGTATCTCTCTGTTGGGCTAAGCTGATTGAATTTAGAGCACTTAAACAATGAGTGAGCACTGCTGCACATTTGGCAGGAGTGTGTCTCTGATTTGGCAAGGAAGGTATTTGCACTTTGGTATTTAGGCAGAACAGACTTACGAACAGGTGCAAAAGAGGGGAAATTTTTCTGCCGAGTGATCTGTGTTGTGGGTACCTTTCCCCTGGATGATATCACAGCCTCTTGAGCACGACAGTGCTTTTCCAGGTATTCGGTGAACTTGGCCAAGGATGGTAGGTCTTGACCGGTGAGTGTCATTTCCCACTGGGTTTGAAGTACCACATCTAATCTCTTGCAGAGAATAGGAAGGAATATTAAATCCCACTGACTGACTGGGACATCAAGTGCGGCCAATGCTGCCACATTTTCCGTGATAACTGTTAAAAGATGTCGAAGTGATGCTGGTGCATCAGCAGATGCAAAAGGTGTCTGCAGAAGGGCTTCAACATGAACAGATATGATTAAGCGTTTGTTGTCATACCGATCAGTGAGTAATTTCCAGGCTACTTTAAAATTCACGTCTGTGATTGTCAACGACTGAATCAACTGAAGTGGCTCATCACTTAGTGCGGTTTTGAGGTACACTAGTCTCTCAACCTCAGTAAGGTTGGCATTCGTTGTCACAAGAGTGGTGAACAGGTTGGCAAAATTCATCCACTCCCTAGGGTTGCCATTGAAATGTGGCAGCACTATTTTTGGTAGAGCAACGTGAGAATTTCCGGATGAAATACTCTTTGTTTGCTGCTTTAAGTCTCTAGCCCTCTCTTCAATAGTGAAGGACTCCACGGCGGCCATCGCTGAATAATAGTAATTTTCAAATGAGATTATGCGAGCTACATGGGCTTCAGGATCGAAACCCGTAGCTGGGTCCGCTGCAGCCTCCACAGCGAGATAGTCTGCATCAAAACCAGTTTTTACTGAAGCAAGATCACGAGCCATTGCAAGAAATAGGCCCCTTTTATTCGGGTCCCCCGCCGCAGTGTGTGAAAGGTCCGCCGCACGTTTAACCCGGTCTTCAGCAAGTCTAAGGCGCAATAACGCCGACCGAACGTCTGCCATGATGTACTGTTATTGTGTCAAAACACGTAATCTTTATTCATTGACACAAAGAACTGTGACGTCACGCAACGGACAAAGGCAACTGCGGGATACGGCGAACAAGGCAGCGACAGGACACTAAAGGACAAAGGCAGCGACAGGACACTAAAGGACAAAGGCAGCGACAGGACACTAAAGGACAAAGGCAGCGACAGGATACTAAAGGACAAAGGCAGCGACGAGACACTATGGACAAAGGAGACGAGAACAAGGGAAAGGTCACGGACCCTGAACAATGATAAAGGACGGCGACGTAATACAAAGGAGAGGTTAAAGTCACGGCGCGGCGCGGCGCGGCGCACTCAGGACAAATACGATAATTTCCAAATCCGTGACAAACACAACAATAGGGTGCTTCACGTCTGATGCATTTACACGAGCAAGTTAATTTCATCAGAGTACAAAACAAATATGATCAATGCACTTCAGACGTCAACGGACCACACTCGAACTGAACGATGCATATCGACGCACGCAGACGAAGTAAACTAAACACCTACGAAACTACTTCTTGAGAGACTAAACACGCCGGCAAGATCCGGCCCGGAGGACCAAATGTTTTGACTGTGGACTGATAACACCATCTTCCTGACGGAACGACTTACCGCGGCGGCGCGATAACAAAGACTGACTAGTTGCCGGCACTGCCAGCTAGTGGCGCTACCGCAGCCAGTAGCGCGGGAAGTTCAAACACAGTCTTGATATAAGGAATATCTCAAAGTCTCAACTATTTACACAAATTTAAAAACATCACAAGTCCAAACATACACAAGTCCAAACATACACAAGTCCAAACAGAGGGAAAGGTGTACTTGGAAATTTAGACTTATTAACAGGGAATTTTTTTATTAAGAAAAAAAAAATAGATGTATTAATAGGTCCAGTGCTAATTTTTTAAAACTTAAGTGAGATTTTACTGTTTTTCTGTCTCTTTCATTTTACTATGTTTAGCATCAACTTTTATTGGACTTAATGAGGCATAATAAAAAGTTTCATTGCATGTTTAAAAATTTGATGTCCAAGAAATGTTAGATGTTCAGTTCAAATTGAATGGAATAAAGAGCAGTGGTAGTGGCGAGGGGCCCCGTGTGTGCGCGCAGGCCCCGGCTGGGACCCACGCTGCACCGCGTGGTGGGCACGGGCGTGCTGTACCTGGTGCTGGCCGTGGTGGAGGGCTACCTGCGCATCGCGCGCCACAAGGGCGACGTGGCCAACCAGGTGCTCATGGCCAGCATCCCGCTGGCCGTGCTGGACTCGGCCGTCTGCTGGTGGATCTTCACCAGCCTCGTGCAGACCATGAGGACGCTGCGTCTGCGCAGGTGCCTCTCGCATCATCACGTCATCATTATTTACCCAAAAAAAAGGGGGGGAATGTCTGTCAAGTTGGTTTACGGACGATAATTTTACGTGATAACGTCATAAGAAAAAGAAAACATTCATGAAAATTTGCATACTTTTTAATTTTCAAAGATTATTTACAGTTTTTGCAAAATTAATTTTTAATAATTTGCTCAGATATAATCGCGAACAATTGGTTAAAAAGCCCGCCTTGACATGTTTGATATTATAGAAGGTTTTCTCGCACAGTGGTTAGACGCGTCTTGCACGCTCGGCTCTGGCAGAACGTGACAGTTTTTTGTGCGTGCAGCCGGCGTTCATCGATTTATAAGACGTTATCACGTCAATAAAAAGTCAAAACTCAAAAGGTTTTAGCGTGATAACATAACAATCAGCTAGTTCTTATGAATAATAGAGATTCATTTCGTATTATTTTTAATTTGTTCTGCTATAAAATATTCACCCTGTCATATAAAATGTAGTGAAAAAAAAAATCCTTTAATGGTCCTTAACTTGGTTCTAGATTTTTAGACATATTTAATTTTCCGCACAAGCTAGAAATGCTCTAGAAAATGTGAAAACTTTAAATCAACAAAAAATGGATGTAGAGTGTGTTGTATGTATGCTATGCCAAAATTACTATACAGACACTAAGTTATTAAAGGAATCAGCTTTAAGAATATAAGAATTGGGTAATGTGGTTTCATAGTTGTTGTGTGGGCTTGTTTGTCTGCCAGTTAAAAATATTAGATTGTATTAAGTCCACAACACACCTTTTAGGCCTTGTCATAATATTTTGGCTCTGCTTCATTAGCTTGGTGTATTCAATGTGCCAGCGCATACCATGTTTTATCGCATAATCTTCGCACATTTTATACTAAAATCAAGTCTGAAAAGTTGGGGTGCGAGGTTTATGCGAGAAAAAAAAATTGTTAGGTAAAGTTATTTATAAAAACAAAACCCATTCATGGAAAGAACGTTTAGTTAAAAGTGGAGTATTCAAGAGCACAGCAAACATTTTAAATTAATAGGTCATGCAACAAAAACCTTTCTTCAACTTTAAATAGAAAAACAAAATGCGAATGCAAGCATGAACTAACACATCATTATTATCGTAGTACACACCACGAAAGAGTGTGGGCCATCAAATGTAGTTAACTCGGCAGTTGACAGAGAGCGCGCGTTGCATGCAATCGGCGAGATATCGATATTCGACTACAGGTGCGCGCTCTATACGGGAAGCAACATAACCAAACATGAATGATGCCAACCAGCGCTGGCTACATTTTTACAAGCGGTACACCGCGGCGACGCTGACAAACATATAAAGGTTATAACGTTTAAAAAGGTCTTTAAAAGAAAATTTACACATGAGACAACTTCGTATTTCCGTTAATTAAGAATAAATATTAGATTTTTACTTTAAAACACATTGTTTTATACGGAAAAGATACCTACACAAAACGCTCAGAATCTAATAGCAGGACCAAAAACATCATGCGACGTTTACGCGAAAGGTTTTTTTTATCCAAATTTTGACGCCCTAAAATATCGGTGCGACGATTATGAGATAAATCGGTATATGCTTCTGTGAAAATGAGAAACTCTGAGGAACTTTTTAAAGCCTTTGCCAATGTTCAGTCGATGTCATTTTCTTGTGACTTATAGACATCACGCAGTGAGGATGCTTTCTTGGCATTAACTTGTCATTTCAACAACAACTTCGCTGTTAAAAAAGTACTGTCTCGGCTATGTTAGTTTTTCAGAGAGCCACACAGCATTATCAATGGGCGACTAAATTAGAAATTTTAATTGAGTGAACATCATAAATAACATCAGGACACGTATACCACTGTTTATTATTACTGACAATGTGAGAAATGTCAAGCTGGGGTCTAAGACTTTGCAAAGCACCTCTGACACATTTGCAGTGTTTTGCTCATAACTAACAGCTTGCTCTTAGTGATGCTAAAAAATGTTATTAAGGAATGGAAGGTATGATAAAAAAAAATAGGCTTGTGGCATTGTAAGTCATTATAAGCACAGTGCATTTTTTTTTTAATGAACGTGTTTGTCATTACAGCATAAATTTTTCTTTGCCACAAACGCCTATGATCACTTTTATGAGATAGTGTAGTTATACACTGAACTTCTCCTCGATTCTGGTAATCAATGTGCATTCGTAAACATTTTTAAGGATAAGCTGTTAAAGACTAACTTGTAAAGCTGAAAATAGGAAGTGTGTAGAAATCAAGGCAGGAAATTATTCCAGTTTAACAACCAGGCCCTAGTAGGCAAGTTGTGTCTCCCCTTTAGTACTTCTGTTGCGCTTTCCATCCCTCCGTTCTCTCTCCTGTAAAAATGGGATACTGGCGTGACTTGGGCTAGATTTACGAGCATTTATTAGTATTAAAATTCCACATGCTGTTCACAACTGAAGGAAGTCACTATTCACACATCTGGTAAGAATAACAGTATGTGTGAAAGGTGGGAATGTTTACACTGCAAGATAGGCTGTGATGTTTGTTATAAGGGAGACGGTAGAATAACAAGTCTAGCATCCGAGACCGGCCGCAGCGCAGTGGCGGGAGGGAAAGAGGGTTGGGGGGCGGGTGAGAAGGGCCAGTGTGCAGTCTGTGTTTACAAGCTGCGGCCGGGGTTATTTTTTTTTGTTGTATTATTAGTATTTAATATTTAATTGTATTTTATTTATTAAGGTTAAGTACACACAAATAATACCAGATACATTTGGTTCAAAAAGTTTTAAAAAATTTATTGGTGGGGTGGGGGGGGGGGGGGGGGGGGCGTTTCCAAAATGGGCCACCACCAATTTTATGAAGGTAGTGATTATACGAATGTGATCCGTGGAACCTTGTGGATACGTAAACTCGGGGGTTCTAGTGTAGTTGCATCTGCTGTCAGCCACAGCAGACTATCCCTACAGGCATGCCTGCTCCAAGGTGAATGAATGAATTATGGAATTTCTTGGAATAAAGCAATAAAAAAGGGGGTAGTGGTGACTACAGCTTTTTGTTTGTCGGGATTTAATCCATGTATGTATGGTCGTACACTAAATTTACTCATCATTACAGTTTGAGCCGAGCATGGTGTCTCTGCATTCAAGCAAGCATCACTGAGAGTAGCTCTAAGACCTCATTCAAACGGCAGCTTCAAGATCGTTTATGTAGCTAGAAGGATTTGTTACTGGGGTTGGCCAGCACTGTAAGTTTGTAGAAATGAGACTACCGTATTTACCCACAGAATGATCGCCCCTTCGTACGGGTCGCATCGTTAATTTTGGGCAAAAAAAAAAAAACCAACATTTTCACCATATGGATCGCAGTACTTTACATCTTTCTTCACTAGAGTTCCGTGGATACAAGTGAAGTGTTCCTTTTCTCAACTTATTGGTGCCTAAGAGATGTTTCATGTGCGTTGACCCTCAGCTCTTCTTTGTCAGTTTACCTCAGGAGTGTGTGAACTCCCCCCCCCCCCCTCCCCCTCGAATATTTACGGCCCATCCAATTCCACCAGCACTTCCTAACAAGTGAAAGGATAAGATTGCTATTTTTTTACACCCTTGTTTCCCGTTCCTTTTGCATGGAGTAAGAAGAGGGGGCAGGCTACTCTTCGTCAGTTCTATCTATAAAAACTAGCACGTAGTTTACCGCAAGACTGGAGGAATATAAAAGCTGCTCTTATAAACCCCAGTGATGGCTGCAGTTTTGCCACGATATATTCATTTGAAATCATGGGAAATCTCTAGACATCTGCGAATTGTGATTTTTCTTTTCGAATCGAATTCGAATCGAATTTGAAAAAAATTCACGAGTTTCGAATTTTTTTCGAATCGAATTTGAGAATATAAAAAGAAAATTAAAAAAAAAATAATAAAAATGCGGGAAAGTGAAAATAAAGGGAAGACCATAAAAAGTATCACAGTTTACCTTATTTAGCATGTTTGACTTTCAAGGATAAAAATATTAATAAAAATATCACAGCATAAGGAAGTTGTACAAAAAAAAATATAACAAATTTACCGTTTTTATCACTTAAGCATCGCACATTTTATTCTAAAATCAAGTTTGAAAATTAGGGGTGAGACTATGGATGCTACTATTATGCAAAAAAAAACATGTAAAGAAATCCATAAAAACAAAACCTATTCATGGAAAGTATGTTTATTTAAAAAATAAAAAGTAGACTTTGCGAGAGCACGCCAAATAATTTAAATATAATGAGTGATGCAATAAAACTATTTTATTCAACGTAAAAAAAATTAACCCGTAACAAGAACGTGATTTGTAACTATACGCATAATGATCGTTCCTGACAGAGCGCGCGCGTGCATGCAGTCTGCGAGCTATCGATATCGATCTTCGACTACGTGCGCGCACTCTATACGGGAATACAGGAATCAACACAACCAAACTAGCGCTGCTTACGTTTTATAAGCGGTATAAAGTGACTCCCGAAACGTTAAAGATAAAGTTTATAAGTTTTAAAAAAGTTTTTAAAACACGATGTTCACATCAGATTACTTTGTAATAGGATTATTAAAGTTTGTATGCAGTTTTATCACAACGAACGGCGTAAACTGCGTAAAGCAATAGGCGCGTGCATTCAGTCTGCGAGCTATCGATATCGATCTTCGACTACGTGCGCGCACTCTATACGGGAATATAGGAATCAACACAACCAAACTGGCGCTGCTTAGGTTTTTTAAGCGGTATAAAGCCACTCCCGAGACGTTAAAGATGAAGTTAATAACTTTTAAAAACGTTTTTAAAACACGATTTACTTTGTAATATGATTAATTAAGTTAGTATGCAGTTTTATCAGAACGAACGGTGTAAACTGCGTAAAGCAATAGGCGCGTTGTAAACAACGGGAATTTATTGCATTACATCAAATGAGATTAAAACGGGACAGAAATAAAATGGTTCAAATAACGGGAAAACGTAAATAACGGTAACGTAAATAAGGGGTTTCGCTGTATAATTTTTGTAAGTGAAAGATGTAATTGTCTTTTTACATTACTGTAAAACATTGGGGGTATGTTTATATTAGTGTATCCGGGCCAGATTTTGCAAGTCGAATTATTGTAAACTGAATTCGATTCGAATTGACGAATCGAATATCAAAAAATTCGAACTCGAATTCGGAATTTTCGAATATTCGCAGAACCCTAGAAATCTCTTTCAAAAACAATAATGATTGGGCACAGTTGTGTCATGAACACTGTCAAGATAGACTTGTTATTTGTGTGGATGCCGGTTCACGGGACATTTGCCACGAAGAGAGGGAGGAAGAACCATCAACACTGCCACATGGCCTCACGTGCATGCACACATGCACACACACTCCTGCTCTCTCTCTCTCTCTCTCTCTCTGGATGGATTATTTTTATATTTTCCTCTCCTCTCCTCTCCTCTCCTCTCCCTCACAGTGCAGCAGACAGCCACTTGCAGGCACAGCGACCGGTCGGGCGGCAGAGTCGGCACACTTACAGTAACTGCGCTGTTCACAGAGCTTCTCGCGACTGCTGAGATACTTTGATTAATAATTTTATACTGACTCGTGGAGTTATGTTTATTAAAAACGACATAGGTTAGTTATTATGCACACATTAAACCACACAATACAATTAATAATGTTCGCAGGCTTTCACGGCCGTTGTCTGAAGTAGCTTGGCTTCTGGGTTGTAGCAGCATCCTTGGCAAATTATTCACCGATTATTTGCCAAGGACACGGCTACAATCCAGAAGCCAAGCTAGTTCACACATTACAATATTTTTTGTTTAACCCAAAATTCACATTTAGGTCTCAGTACTTTTTTTTTACACTAAAAATCGGCATATAATATGCGATCCAAATGCAGGTAAATACGGTAATTGCTCTGTGGTAACCAGAGCTGTGAGTTGACATTAGACGTTACAAGGCAGTGTAAAAGTTCCTGGCTCGTGTGTGCACTTTAATTATAAAACTCTCTCCGGGCAGCGTCCTGACAAGTAAGCTTTTACCACGTGGCATGATCGCACGGCTGGGTTAGGCTGTGCACCAATAATGAATGATCCAGGAACTCGTGAAGGATGGAAGAAAAAAGAATTAAGATATAATTATAGTTACCACAGAATTATCAGACTCACTCATACAATTGATGCTGGACCTGTCTGGTACACCATCTGCCTGGACCGTGGCCTGTCAAAGACTGCGGGGTAGCCTGACCTCACTGTCATGTCCTAATGTCATAGCTATATTATTTTTCCTTCAATCTCTCTTAACATTTAATAATATGATTTTACCTATATATTTTATGTGTTATGTGTAATGGTTCTTTAACCTTTGTTATTGTGTTTTGTCTGTTTTGTTATTATCACTGCTAGTGTGTGGTACTCTTGCTCTCGTTTGCTGGCCTTCTGTAGATGTTTTCCTCCTATGGTACCGACGGAGGTGGGAGTCCATACACCGGCAGTGATAACTGTGTTCCTGTATTACATGTAGTGCTCATCACTAAAGTCTATGACTGTTGATGAGCATGTGACAAATTCAAATAAATAAATAAAAAAATAAAAAAATATCACACCAAAAAACTAGTAATGGGAAATTTACTTACAATAACAAGGCAATAAAACATGGCAGACATACTTATGTTAAAACAAAGTAACATATGCTTAAATAGAGTATTATTTAATTCAATTTTATCAGTATACATAGTTGACAATTGTAGAAAGGCTGTGTTTTCGTTCACTTCATTGCTAATAACCCAATAACCGTTATTAACAAGGTTTCTAGATTGTGGAAAGTCAGAGAAGTTGAAATTAGTCAGGAAAAATCAGAGACATTCCTAAGTGATAGTAATTTGAGGAGAAAATGCAAAGCTCCAGTCTGCATGATAGCAGACTGTGAAAGCATTTTTTTTTTTTTGGGTTTTTAGTGCCTACTCATACAAACTGTAAAATGGTTTAGGCAGTGTTATGTTTGAGTTTTAATTTTTATTATATAATTCTGGACAGCTATGGGATTGTAGAAGGGGTATTTTCTTTACTTCTTTCAAAAAATTGCAAAATAGGTAATATTATTCAAATGGATTAGTAATGAAAATGTGTCAATGAGGGAAATATCAAGGTCAGTGTATTTCATATGTGTTTGAACATATTGATTAAATATATTTTAAGTAACAGCTGAATTTAAGGCCCAAGGTAGACTAAAAAAATTTACACATCTCCTTTATGATGGCACATAGTGCTTTTATCTGTGGGCAAGTTGTAAGCCTTATAGCTTTGCTAATAATAATTGTTTTATTATATTTAAGAACCCAGTATATTGGTTCAGTTCACTGTACATACCTAGATTATATTACTGAGAATTTCAAAATTTTTTTCATTATTAAAACAAATATTTTTATACGCTGATATTTTATTTATTATATAAATTGAATTATATTTTTTGATACCATGTTCAAAACTTTTGTACAATTTTGTTATTCAGGAACGTGGTAAAGTTGTCACTCTACCGCCACTTCACCAACACGCTTATATTTGCTGTCGTTGCATCTGTCATCTTCATGCTGTACTCCATCAAATACCATAAAATGGCCATCTGTTTAAAAGTAAGTCTTTTATATACTTAACCAAACATTTTAAATTATTCACTACTGTGTACTTCACCATCTGTGAGAACTAAATGCAAGAGGTTGTTTAGGAATCCAATAGGGTTATTGAATAACACATTAATGTTTCTAGGATCTTTTCTAATACAGTAGAACCTCCTTAAGAAAATACCACTCCAGAAAATTCTCAGCATAGCAGGTTTAAAAACAATTTAGCACATGACTTATATTATAGAATAATATTAATACCATTTTAATAAGTTAGGTATGCTTGTGCTTGTTAATAAGTGTTAATTTCTAAGTACGTTGAAAAACTTCTTAACAGGGTGTTACTGAATATTTTCCAAGTACGATATCGGTACCATGTTTTGTGACATTTACTTCTAACAGTTGGTTTGTACTTGAATGCTGATCAGTTACAATTCACTGAACCACCTGAGTACTATCTTCGGCTTACATTTTAGTACATGTTAGCAATTATTTGAAAGTTCTTTTAAGTAGTTGCAAATTGTGAACAAAACAGTTTCCATTTTTAAAAATTCACATCTTCACATATTTGTTTCTGTGGGGTACAACACACTTTATTGAATTTTTCTGTAAATATTCTATGTGCATAACTTTTGGAAATGTAAGGGATTTTATGGAACTATTAAGTTAACTATCGTTAAAGAGGTTGTGCATATATAAATGGTATTTTTTTAGAGTGGTTTGTGGGGTCAACTGTTTTCTTTGAAACTACTGTAGTTAATATTTCATAGTATTGGTAGACTTGATAACATTGTAAATGGTAATGGTTAGGATGCAGCCCTAATCAATCAACAAATCAAGTTGAGTCAACTTTCTAGGGATTGACTTGGATTTTAAGTTTAGTCAAAAAGATCATTATGTATGATTCTTCATATGCATTGATTTTTATTTATGGGTAGAGACATGTAATTTGGCATTTTATTTTGAATTTGCTATAAAATCCACAGAAATTGTAAGAGGTTGGTTAGCTGTTAGTTATTTCAATTATTATAATTGATTTGTGCTGTTTTGATAAAAGTGTTGACATAATTATATCAGAGCTCTTGATCTGTGTCCAACGATATGGATTAGTTTATATATCCTAATGATAGATTTTCGTAAGAGTTTGTGTCTTTTTTTGCACATGGAAGCAATTTTATATTCAACCATATGATACCCAATTTTACAATTACTTTTTCTTACACAATTGTTTCCAAAACAGGTTATTGCCAAAAATTTGTGTTAACATACTAAAATAGATATAAAATATTATCTTTTTTCTGCATATCGGTTTACAATATTAAAAGTATTTTATGACATTTTACCAATAGTTTTGGGATATTATTGTCATTTTATGATATGAGAATGAATTAATGATGTTACATCAAATATTATAAATTGTCCGCAGTTTGAGTCGAGTTTTATTCTAATAATAATAACTTTACTAGTAAAATTGGCTCATGTTACTTAGTTAAACATAATCAGGTATAAAGTTTTGCTTGAAAATTACAGTTAAATATATTTATTTGTAAATATTAAACGACAGGAACCGTTTTTCTTTCATCCAAACACTTTCACGTAGTACAATCTTTGACTTCCAGATTGTGAACGAAACATGCTACCACGTATCAGAGCTCACTTGTTTCAATGCTTGGATGTGATTGTGTACTTGAGTGGCGTCCTGCACCAGGACAGCAGCAAAGTGATGCGTGTGGTTGTACTGTTAGGACTGGAAGGAACTAGCAGTGACGTGATGCGTGTGGTTGTTCTGTTAGGACTGGAAGGAACTAGCAGTGACGTGATGCGTGTTGTTGTACTGTTAGGACTGGAAGGAACTAGCAGTGAAGTGATGTGTGTGGTTGTACTGTTAGGACTGGAAGGAACTAGCAGTGACTTGATGCGTGTGGTTGTACTGTTAGGACTGGAAGGAACTAGCAGTGACGTGATGCGTGTGGTTGTACTGTTAGGACTGGAAGGAACTAGCAGTGACGTGATGCGTGTGGTTGTACTGTTAGGACTGAAAGGAACTAGCAGTGAAGTGATGCGTGTGTTTGTACTGTTAGGACTGGAAGGAACTAGCAGTGACGTGATGCGTGTGGTTGTACTGTTAGGACTGGAAGGAACTAGCAGTGACGTGATGCGTGTGGTTGTACTGTTAGGACTGGAAGGAGCTGTGGGTGGACGAGGCCTACTGGCATCTTCTGTTCTCCGTCATGCTGTTGGTGATCATGGTGCTGTGGCGACCCACCAACAACAACCAGAGGTGAGCGGACTGTCACGTTTGTGCGGTAATTACATCATGTTTATAATGCTCTTTCTTTACTGTTAGTGCAGTGGTGAGTAACTAGACTCCATTTCTAATCCCACTCTCACCATCCGGATTTTGGTTTTCAATGAATTCCTAGCAACACTGCAGACAAATATTAGAGAAACAATATTATAATAGGTAGGGGTAGTCAAATTTCGTTAATGACGAAATCGCGAAATTTTAAAAAAATCACTTGCACATGATGTGTAATACAAATAACCTTACTTGGTAGTGATAAGACGTTAATATACTGCATTTCGTTTTAACGAAATTTGCTGTGATGCGCGAAATCCGTAGTTTTTCACGAAATATGACGAAATCGCGATATTCGCGCGAAATTAACCTTTTTTATCGCGAAAAATTACGTTGAATCATTCTGGAACTTGCACAAAACGTTTATTATTCCAAGAGGTTATATGTGAGACGCCATCTTTGCTTTTGTTTTTCTCTAGCACCCATAGAGTAGAGCGTGGCAATAAACATTATCACTTTAGCTACTGGTGGACAAATCAACAGATGGCGTTGGTAGTTACGAGTGTCGAAATGTTCTATGATTTTGTTTTCACGAGTGCGTGTCTGTCGAGTTTAAGTTTTTTATTTCCGAGTGGATGCAATATGTCTCTCTTCCGCATCTATGATCGTTTTCCGTTGAAAGTTTTTGTGTCATTTTGGTCATATTACCGTGGTCACTGGATAAACGTATAAAATGCCGAAAGTTGTGTTTTCGAAAGAGCTGAAGGATTTTACGTAATCAGTAAAGAAAAAGGCATCATGATGTGCAAGTTCTGTAATGTGCAAGTCGACTGGAAAATAAAATACACGTGTGAAAACACTGTAAATTTCGAGCATCGCACAAGGTGAACAAAGCATCGGGTTCTGGAACTAAGCGTCAAGTTACTCTAGAACCATATATTTCACGAATGAAAATTATTACATCCAGACGTACGCCTACTCAGTCTCCGTCGTCGCACACGTTCCTACGAGACGTAGAAGGCCATAAAACGTCAAAAATGGCATTATTTTGCCGACCGCAAATGCGTCTGGTGACGCAATCGTCGATAGGCCTTAACTCAATCTTTGTTCCTTTCTCTGAATCGGCCAAACGCAGTCCAGAAAAATAGCGTCACTTCCATATTAGCCAATCAAATCATAACTTTCAAAATGTTAATTGTTGTATTTGGGCGTCCTAGCCGAGGCGACTATTTATTTTCGTAGTTGTCACGGCAATGCACGAAAATAAATGCCGGCCAAGAGTGCCAACATATACATGAACAAATACCGCACACGCAGTTGAGGCGGTGAAAAAGTAAACAAAAAAAAAAACAATACTCTGTACTGTTGAATAAGTACAGTGTTTTGGTGGGGACTAGTTTGCAGGAAACATATAATAGCTGATTTTCAGAGATAGGTAGTCAAAATGGACTTGAGCCACTAACGTTTATGATCAGTTTCCGATTTTTTTGTATGTAATCTTGAGAATTTTAATTACAAATGCAGCGTGCTAAATTTTAGATGTGAATGTACTTCAAAACATTGTTTTTGATAAATTTAGACCAAATAAAACAATTATTCCATCAAACATATACATGTGTATAAAATTATAATGATGAAATAGTTATTTTTTCTAACTAAACAATTTTTTTTTCACCGAAATTTGGCACCGAAATAACTCTTTTTATTCACCGAAATGGGCCTTTTTTATTTACCATTTTTCATTGGCCCTAATAATAGGTCTTACAAATGGCTGATTCCTTCCCAGTATCCCTGTTTATGTAAATAGCAGGCCTGTGTTAATATTCAAATTTTCAAATACCTACACAAAAAGTAAAATATTTGTATTTGATTTGGCCTCGGATACTAACACTTCAAAATAACGTATATTTATTTGCTTACGAATATTTGAAATAGCATACCTCATGAGAGTGTTGCATGCCAACATTCACTGCTGATGTTACAATGAGACGTCATACTCAAAAAAACACGAACAATAGGTGACATTTTTACCATGCAGCAAGTATTCAAAGTTTTTTTTTTGCTACTACATCACTAAAAAGTAATGGAAAAAATTGCATGAATGATTCAAAATACAGCATATTGTCATTTCAAACTTGCAAACAAACTATTATTTGCATTTTTTATGTAACACACACCAGAAGAGGAAAAAGAATAAACAAACCTCAAAAACCATGTAGGATAACACAAAACACTGAAAACGTGGTAGTTTCGGCAGTGTATAAATCCATAGTCACTATCGATCTAACACCATGTGATGCAGTATCAGCTTACTAGCTGTGTATATCTATGATGAAACAGATGTTGAGACTCAAAAATACATTTAAAAAAAGTAAATAATGGTAAATAGGAAAATACATTTAAAAAAAGTAAATAACGGTTTAAGATTCCAGATGAACTTAGCAGAAAATACCACGAATACCATGAATAAAATTAAATTTACCTAGCTGCCGTTAACAAAGAAAACTCGTGAATAAGTAGATTTTAAGTAATCTTTTAAATTTTTTGTGAAATAGATTTCAATGGATATCACTGTATTTTGCTGTTCACAAAATAGTTTTCTAGATAAATATGTAGAGAAGCAGGTTGTAAATAAGGTGAATAGGAACTAAAATTAAATGTTGGTTGTTTAGGTTATGTTTAGTTAGGCTAGCTGCAATATTTAAAAAAAAAAAATAAAATTTTTTTTTAATATATAAATTTAGTTAGCAAACATTTTTGATATGATTATCGTAGCATAAACGCAACCCACTTTTCACTTAGGTATTATTTGTCTTATTTTCCAGAAGTGGTTTCACAATGTGAACAATTTTTATTTTTGGATCTTAATTCTTCTTACAATTCAAATTTGATATTAATATTTGCAAATAATTTGGTATGCATATTTATATTTAATTCAAACTAAAAAACTGATATTCGTACTGGCCTAGTAGGGGGTAGTGTGCTAAATTATTTAGCTCCCAAAATATTTTATATTTTTTCAATGAATTTAAGTAAAATCACAATGTAACCACATTTCATTCTTTACAAAAATATTTTTGAACTAAAAAAGTCCACATTTAATCATTTTTATGAACTTAAAGTCAAAATATTCTGTGTGAAGTCATGTGGTGTACAGTTTTGGACTAACCTTTCGTATGTAGCCATCACCTTAAAATTCTCATTTCTTAAGATATTTGTCAAATCAAGAAAAATTTATGTTTTCTCAAAACCCTGAATAACTCATGTTTGTGTAATTTAAGCAAATCTGATTTTTGATTGATTTGCTAAAATTCATAAAAATAACGAGTTTTACAGCAAAGGATACATACAATGGTGTGTCAATGTGCGTGTGCGCACGTGTGTGTGTGTGTTTGTGCAGCCATCCCCAAGTACATACGTACGTAGGTATGTATGGTTGTGTACAAATAATATTAGTTATGTATCAGATCTAAGCTTTATTTTTTCCAGGTATGCCTTCACGCCTCTATTGGATGCAGAAGACGATGAGGAAGATGAAGAAGAACATTTTGTTAACGATGCCTTTGGTATGTTTTTAAGTTTACAAAGGTTCAATCTCATTAATTTTATGCACATTGCAAAAAAAAATTAATTACAGTACAATATTTCCATTGCTACAAGTGTTACCTACTCTAATCACTTACAAGTTGTTTTTTTTTTTCACCTTCTATGTCAAGATTTCCCATGTGTCTTTGGCTTACGAGTGTTTGTGGGACAGTTTTGACTCCATGTTTTAACTTGTAGGGAATTCACTGTAACATTTGAATTTGCTTAATATCTCTTAAAACAGAATTTATTTTACATTTTTAAACTTTTATTATTGCTAGATGCCTGTTTTTTTCGCGATCGTGATAAAACTACGATAAACGCGAAATCACTGTAAAATACAGATTTTACGCGAAATCGCCATAACACAGCGTTTTTATACGAAATTTAGTAATAAAACCCGAAATCGCAGTGTTTTTACGCGAAATTTAAATACTGGTTAAAAGACTTGTCTCGTCACTGGTAAACAAACTCCGCAACATGGCCGCCACTGAACATTTAGTATTGAATGCACTAAAGAAAACAAAAGCTTACACACGCTCACATTATAATGTTAAACCCAAAAATATACTGTAAAAATACGCTAAACTACGTAGTTTATTTTCCTTTCCGGCATAATCGACAAACAGGCGAAGTTTTAAAGCCTACGCACACCGCTTGGGGCACTGACGTCAGCTTGGAACAGCGACACCGGATTAATACAAAATCAAGCAGATGATTGGGCGAACGGTGATTGGAACAGCCTTACGTGAGTGGCCATACCACGTCAGCCGGGGGCGCTGGCATATAGTTGGAACAGCGTCGTAGTATCAAGCAGATTATCGAGTGAACCAGGCCCTGGAAACTTGGGAACTATCTTTACTTCGTCACCCAGCCGTACGGGGCAGCACAAGCATTTTAAATCGCGCCAAAAAGCGGAAAAATGTAAACAAACATTCATTTTCGAATGGTGTGATGATGATGATTAGGTAGTTGGTCCACAGTGTGTTATAGATTTTGTTAAAGGGATTAATAGTTTTCCAGGTTAGTTTATGGGAAAAAACTAATAATCAGTGTCTAAAACAAAAGTTTGTCATATAAATATTTGTAACCTATTTGTTTAGGGTATTCAGTAATGAGTAGGTTCAAGTAAAATTATTGAAATTAAATAATTTTAGATATATTTACAGTAACACTCACACTTATTTTTTTCAAGTTTTTAGCACAGCTTTTGTGTTTTTAAGTGAATTTTAACACCGCTTTTGCTAATTTTTAGTGACAAAATCTGAAAATTTTATTTACCACTTTCAGGGGCCCTAGCTCATGCAACAAAAACATTTTGTTCAACTAAAATAGAAAAAAGAAAACGCATTGCGTCGTTGTGTTGTCCATACTACTTGTTTGTTTGTTTGCTACGTTGTCCAGGTTTGTTTTCTGAACTATTGTCGTAGTAAACACCACGAAAAAGTGCGGGATTAAAATTTAGTTAACTTGATAAGAGAAAGAGAGCGCACGTTGCATGCGTACGGCGATCTATCGATATCGATATTCGACGACGTGCTCTCGCTCTACATTGGAATCAACATAATTGAACATGAATAATGCCAATCGGCTACATTTTCATATGTGATACGTAGCGGCGACGAAGACGAACAGATAAAGGTTAAAATGTTTGAAAATATCTTTAAAAGAAAATTTACACATCAGACAACTTCGTATTTCTGTAAATTTTAGTGATGGGATTTTCGATACTTCGATACCTCGATACCTTCGATACTTCACGGTATCGCAAAGTATTGAGTATCGAAACTGTAAGTTCGATACATTTTTTCGATACCGGAATGCTTGTTCATTTGTATTGAATTAAGTTTTGAGTCGCCATCGTACAAAATACAACTACAGTAGTACCTCGATGATACGTTCCCGTTTCATACATTTTCCCGTGTCATACGCCGATTAATTTTGGTCCCGCCGAAAGTACTATATTTACAATGGTTTACTTTCCCAGAACATACACTTATAAAATAATTAATTTCCCGTTTCATACGTTTTTACAAAGCGGAATAGTCCTAAAATTCACAAATTTTTTTGTTATATTCCTCCTGATAAAATACGTTTTAATGCTTTTATTTTGAACAAGTTCATTGTTTACCTTTGCAAACATAGAAAAATAACTTGTTAGCACCATAGATATGGATAGTATCAGGAAGACTGTGCACTTCAATAGTAGCATCTATGGCCAGCACCAAGCGAGACTAGTGGTGCAAACTAGCAATGATTATGAAAATGGTGCACGCGCTTTACCAAGGCACGGAACTCATGTTTTGTGCATTCATTAATCTTTGAACTGAATATACCCGTTTGTTATTGTTTTCTTACGATCGGATTGTTTAGTTTTTTACGTTTCTCACGTTAATATTTTATTTAAAATTGTTCTGTTGCATTAAGTTATTTGTAAAATGAAACAAACAAGAAAAAATTTCTGATTTTCTTTTTATTTACATTTGTTCGCGTTAAAAAAAAGTGTACTGGAAAATAAAGGGCTAACTCTCTTGAAGATAGTTTGTATTTCGCTTCTATTTTTTATACTCAAGTATTTAAAGTTGTTTGCAGTTTGTATTTTTGTAATAAAGAGGGAATTTATATAGTTTAAAACTAATTTATGTTATTTGTAATAATTGTTACTTAATGGGAAAATATTTTTCCTTGGAGTATCAAAAGTATCAAAGTATCGAAAGTATTGAACTGAAAAAACAATACAGAATCGAGTATCGAAAGTGTGGTATCGTCCCACCTCTAGTAAATTTAATACGTAAACGGTAAAATCCAAATGAATAATAGATTTCAACTATAAAATACATTGTTTTATATGGGAAAACTGCATACACAAAGCAGTTAGAATCTAACAGCGGGACCAAAACATATTGTGCCGTTTTTTTTTTCCTCCAAATGTGGACATCTTAAAATAACGGTGCAACGATTATGCGATAAAACATGGGTGTGTATATGGACGACTCGATTGAAAACAATCCATTACTAATCGATTGTGTAACAAACTGCGATAGTTGACCTCGACTGTCTGGCGTGTTTACAACAAACAGTATTTTCATCACGTTTTTCGTTCACTAATTTTGTTAATGTTTTGAAAGTCAGAGTTAAAAATTGGAGTTTATATTTTCCAGTTAAATATTGCATTTTGATTGTAAATGTCAAAGAAAAGCAGCTTTGTTTGGAAACATTTTACCGTTGTTGTAGGTGATGAGGGGAAAGCAAGATGCAACCTTTGCAAAGCCGAAATTTCACGTGGTGGAAATTCGACACGTGGCTTCAACACCACAAATTTGTCGAGACATTTAATGTCATTTCATGACCGTGAAATATGTTGTGCATATATATATATATATATTGTGCATATATTTTTTTTTACCAACAGTGATCACTTTGTATCTTTATGCAATACTTTTCAATTAATTTGGAGCATATTTTATAACCAACTTAAGAAATCACTAATCGGTCAAAAAAATCGGCATGATCGGTACCACATTTCTGGCATCGGCATGATTGGCAAATGTGGTGATCGGCTCACCCCTAGTTTTTAGGCCCACAAATGGATTTCCAGATTTTGCTAAATTATCACAGATTGTTACAAATGAAATTTCTGTCATATCTGCACATACTTCATCATTCATAAAACAATTAATGTAAATGGCGAAGAAACACAGGATAGTTTTTCTTTAGTTTTATGTGCATTTCTAATCATAACCTTTCCATAGACATAGACAACATGGCACATGATGGGAACTACTTTAAATAAGGTCCAGAACTTGAGTGGTGAAGTATTTAACTATGGCTGACAGTATACGATTGCTGTTGAGTGCCGCTGTAATTGTATGTCGTTGAAGGTAATTTGAAATACGTGACAAAACTGTAAATTATTTCTTTATCTATGATTTCTGGTTTTGTTTCAGAATTTTCTTACCATTTTGTTGTGTTGACTTCATATAATTTCTTGGAGTTGGGATGTAAACTAGGATTAAATATTCACAGCCCCTTGTTATGATGAATAATAAACCTAAGCCCTCACTAGATTGAGCTCCGGTTATGTAGAAGTATAAATGAGAATGGATAAAGCCAGGTATTAGTGACTACCAGGCAGAGAGCCCAGTGGATAATTCCATGCTTAATATGGATAGTAAGGACGGGCTTAAGGATCTGCGACATCACTGCAATACGGAATGCCACGTATTAATCAGAGTTTGTCACTGTCCAGTTTTGTAGTGATGCCAAGTTACATTTGGCTAATTTTGTTTCAATAAGTTTAAATGATAACTTTGCAAAAATAGTGCCAAACATGTTCCCAGATAGTGACAAGCAAAAATCTTTCATTGTGGTCGCACAAAAATGGTTATGATTACCCAGCAGGCATAAGCATCTTGTGAGGAAGGAGACATTTTGGACAAATTCATTGTATGATTATTATATTTAGTTCCCATGATTTAACAGGATTTCAGTTTAGTTTACGAGAATGTTTTACACAATTTTTGCTTTAAGTTCCCACAATATTCCAGGATCTTTTAGTGTTGAATCCAGGATTTATGTTATAAACCGGTGGCAGCCCTGATCTAGCAAGAACCTAACACACACACTTTCTCTGATAATGTTTGTGTTACACTATCACACAAACATGTGCCCTCTCGTTGGTAGAACCTGGAAGCTCAAGCCACAATTACCGAAAATGGTCAATTGATTTAAATACTTATGTGTTGTAGAAGATGCAGATTAGAACTTGTTGTTCTGGTTATGTGAATACAAGGATGTGGTTGTGGCAAAAAACCAGTGCAGGCTCTGATGATTTAAAGCAACAGAAATCATTATCAGGCCTTCTCCTCTATAATTTTCTTTTTAAAATTTCAGACACATAGAAACATTAAAGAAGGAAAAAAAAAAATTATATTAAATTTAAAAAAAATTTCATTCATGTCTAAATTTATGTATTAATATTATTGTGAATTCTGAATTATCATTCATGTGACTATCCTCAATGGCAAAACAGCAGACTGAACAGCACAAAATGGGTATTTAAGCTTACAGGTCAATCTACTAAACCAGTGGGGCAGGAATATTTCTACCATTCTACTCAAAAATCACTGTTGGAAATGGTGAGCCTGATGTCGCAACAGTGCTTAGTTTTTGATATTTCTTAATTAATGTGAGCCTAGAACCTCACGCACTGTGCACCTCTGTGCACTGTGTAGATATAAGGTTTCTTCCTCCTTGTTTCCTGCGGCTCAGTTTTTTGAACAAGTCTCCCGTCTTCTGGCTGTTTTTTTTTTGTATGTTGAGCCTGCACTTGTACATTTTGTACTCCGGCCAACATATTGGCACTGTCTAGCCTTGAAATGCTCTCATTTTGCCTTATATGCAGAACCATGTCTTTATTACCAATGTTAGTAAAAAAAATTACTCATAGTTAAATAAAAAGATAATTTTTTAGTCATTGTAACAAATAATAATGGTTGACTTCACTTGATGATTCATGGTTTTAAAAGTATTTTGTGATAATTCATGAGCAAAAGTCAATAAACTTTACTCAGTGAACAAAGTGACATAGCTCTGGCCCTCTAAGTTATCTAACCAGATACACAGTAGCCTTCCAGGTGGCACGACTGTATTCCAGTTTGGACGAGCCGGGGATATCCCTCTCTGTCTTGTCTGGAGGCTGTCTCTGCTGGTTCTTGAGCAGGCCGGGCTTTTGTGTCTCCTTCAACTTCTCTTGAACCTCCGAGGAGCCCAGAAGGGCGGGAGCAGGGAACGCGTGCGTGTACTGGAGCACATCCGCACACTGTGGCAGGGAGCGGCAGGGCTTGCAGCGGGCGGGCAGGCGGGTCAAGAGGAAACTGCCGGTTGGAATAGGGCGTGGGCGATCATTTATTTGTATTCAGAATTATATTCCTGGTATTTGGATTCTCGTGGGGAATTTTATTGACAATGTATTGCTGTGTTTTATCGCATAATCGTTGCACATTTTATACTAAAATCAAGTTTGGAAAGTAGGGTTGCGACGTTTTATGTGAGAACAAAAATTTTTTTGTTAGGTAAAGCTAATCATTAACATAAAACCCATTCATGGAAAGTATGTTTATTTAAAAGTGGAGTATACAAGAGCACACCGAACAATTTTAATTAGGTAATAAGTCATGCAACAAAAACCTTTTTTCAACTTAAAATAGAAAAACAACATGCGAATGCAAGCCTGATCGTCGTAGTACACACCACGAAAGAGTGATGGCCATCAGATGTAGTTAACTCAGCACTCGACAGAGAGCGCGCGTTGCAAGCAATTGGCGAGATATCGATATTCGACCATGTGTGTCTGCTCTATACGGAAGCAACATAACCAAACATGAATGATGCCAAATAGCGCTGGCTACGTTTTTATAAGCGGTACATCGCGGCGACGCAGACAAACAGATAAATATTATAACCTTAAAAAAGTCTTTAAAAGAAAACAACTTCGTATTTGCGTTAATTAAATAAGTAAGAAGTTAATTTCCGAATAAATATTAAATTTATGCTTTAAAATACATTGTTTTATACGGACACGATACCTACACAAAGCGCTTGGAATCTAATAGCAGGACCAAAAACATTATGCGACGTTTACGGGAGAAGTTTTTTTATCCAAATTTTGACGCCCTAAAATATGGGTGCTTAGATTATGCGCGTGCGACGGTTATGTGATAAAAGTGGATAAAACATAGTTTTAGCCTTTGCATTATGTGTATTTTTTTGTGTCTACAATCACCAATGTACATCTTTAAAGTCTTAAGTGTTTTCGTGTATTCTATTTTGGTGTTCTTCTGTGGGTACAGTTTTACCCATATTTAATGCATGCAGCATGCTGTAAATATGATTGAGAATGATTTTAAACAGCCTTTGATGTAATGAAAATCTGAATGACTATCATATCATTTACTCTTTCAAGTTTATCTTGTATTTAGTCTAATTATAATTAATGTGCGTATGTGAACCATTGAAGGATTTGGAGTTACTATTTTCTAGGAGTGAAGATGAGAGGCCAGCGAAGCAACTCACCAAAGCCAAAGTCAACAAGCACTGAGGTAAAACTTTAATCGTAATAACATTTTTAAAATATTTATTTGTAGATTAGCTAAAAGTGAACATAAAACATTTCATGAACCATAACCATTCTGTTTATTTTAACTTTTCTTATATTGTCTTATAGTGTTAATTTTATAATTTACTACCATTTTCAGTATGAAAATAACTTTTACTTGTAATCAAAATTGTTATTCATCAACAGGTGTGAGGTAAAGTAACTGCTTTAAAAATATAATTTCTTTTAAAAATATTAAATAAATTATTCAAGTATTTAGCCATACTTGATACCATAATTCAACATAACTAAGTTTAGATGTAAACAGGGTGGCCACTCACCGGGAAAACCGGGAAAACCAGGATTTATCAGGGAAATCACGTTGATCGGGAATCATCAGGGAAATGTGAGGGAATTTTTTTAATAACCGGGAATTGTTTGTGTCATGTATATTTCCGCAGAGCTGCCAACATTACGGATTTTCCGTAATTATTACGAATTTAACACCGAATTATGGAACATCGCTGGTTTATTATGGAAACGAGGCTTTGTGCTGCACGGTAACGGAAAAAAATTCCGTTTCTGGTGTGCGTGTTTTGTGAACGCAGTTCGAATACATCACGTGGTTGCGCAGATAACAGAACTAGTAAGTGTGCGCATGTACTGACAAAATAAGTAGATTAATTCTTGTGTTTTGTAATAGAAATGGTACGTACGGTATTACGTCCGTTGTACGATACAACTAGTACATATTCTCGAACTTTTCGTTTGTTAGCTACTTACATCACGATAATTTTTGTACGGTACTTTGGCTAACCTGTGTTGTGTTAATTAGGTACTTTCTCGAAAGCCATTTTTTTCCTCAAAGTGTTTTTGTCGTGTCTACAGTAGGCATGGTCGGGCAGAGAAATTTGACTTCGGGCGGGCTCGGGCGGGTAATTGTCCAAAATTTTCGGGCTCGGGCAATCTCGGTCTGGCATCAAAATCAGTTAATGAAATAAATTTTGAACATAAAATAGTCGTACTTAAGTTTGCATTGACAAACCTGAACTGTTTTTATTTATTTACTATACCGCACTGATATGAAAGTTAAACATTAAACTAAAAAATAGAGTGCATATTAATCTTGGAAATAAAGTGCTTATTAACTAAATTGTGTTTGGGTAGCTGCTTGAAGGTTCATTGTCACTGTTGATTGTTTGACCTACACTTCCACTGGTATCCATTTTGGTAAAATAATGACATGAATTAAATAGAAACAATTCACAACCACTTTCTGTAAATGCCACGCAACTACAATGTGTGTAATTAAAGTCAGCTTATAATCCTTCTCGCACACAGCAAGCAGATACACCGGCCTTGAACACTACTTTGTGACTATTGAGCAGTGAGCATCCGCCGTGCGTACGCGCGCGCGTGTGTGTGTGTGTGAGAGAGAGAGAGGCGGGCGACCAGCTGCATCGTTAGTCAGCCAGCGAGAGTAACGGTAAATGTTGACCTTGACCACTTCCGCTTGCTGCAGGGCTCGCTCTCTTATATCTGTCCCCCCCTCCCACAAACACACTTGCTGACCGGGCACCTTTATCTTATCTCTCACACACACTCACTTCACCGGCTGGTGCCGGGACGGCGGCGGCGTGGCATGTTCCTGCAGCTGCCGCGCGTTCCAAAAAAAAGAAGCTTTGTTTACTTGCGCCGTGCGGTATTGCCGTTTTCCAAGGTGCCCGATATTTTCGGGCACTGAAATACCCGCCCAGAATTTCGTGTATACTTGATACCCGAAACACTGCCCGAAATTTCGGGTACCCGACCATCCCTAGTCTATAGACGTGAAACCTGTTTATGTTGTTCGATAGTGTTGTGTTCTTCAGTGCCGATTGTAGAAATGAAGCGTGTGACAGAACAATGTGTGTCTGGGGCAAAAAAAAAAAAAAAAGAACGTTATTCTTCAGAACTTTCGCCAAACTATTCAAAAGAATGTCCTTGCTTGTCATCTTCAAATGTTTTGGAACGCTACGCGTTTTGTAATGTATGCACATGTGACTTTTAGATTGCACATGGTGGAAGGGATGACTGTAGACGGCATATTGAATCAAAGAAACATACAGAACATTTTAAAGCAGTGACGAGCAATAAATATATATAGTCGTTTTTCGCTATATCTGAAGAAACGAAAGTAACAAACGCAGAGTTATTGTTTACAAGTTTTTTGGTAGAACACAATTTACCGATAGCAGTAGCCGATCATTCGGGTAATTTGTATAAAGCTATGTTTCCGGACTCAAGAATTGCACGGAAATACAGCTGTGCGAGAACAAAAACATCTGCCTTAGTGGAGAGGAGTATATGGCTGGTGAAACTAAATTGAAACTGTTGAATCTTTAGTAAGTGGACCATTTGCTTTAGCTACAGATGGGAGTACTGATTGTAATGCAGTGAAGATTTATCCATTAGTTGTTTCATTTTTAAATCAAACACAAGGTAAAATTTGCACTGTACTGTTATCCCTTGTTGACAGTACTAAGACTAAGAATATTTCGCAACTAGAAATGTTACACTTCAAATCAAAAATGAATGTAAGAATAGTTATGAAAAGTTCGCTCACCACTGAAATACCCCATTATTAGGGACAGGAAAAAATCGCGGGTTCAATGACCTGTAGGATGAACTCCATAGTTCTGCGTACTCTCGGTCAAATGCCACCCACTCATTGGCTGCTGTCTTTTGAGACGTCCCAACGTAGCAGCCTGAGATTCGATAAAGCTTTGGTCGGGTGTTTCTCATTGGCCCAGAGTCATCCAGGTGAGTAGTGAGCCAATAGCAGAGGCAGCACTGAGGTATAACTATTTGTATTTTAGCCTATCGCGAAATGAATTTGCGAATTTTTCCGGTCTCTAGACATAAAACAAAACACAGACTGCAGGTCATTGAAAGGGACGCTATAATGTAAAGTGACATATTTAAAATGTATTATGTTATTTAATGAACTTCCGTATGTATATAATGAAGAAAATACAGCAGGTTGCTAAAATGTGAGTAATCTCTTTCTATAATATTATATTATTTCATCAAAATTATGTTTTTTAGTAATTGTAAATATCAGGGAAATTTTGAATTTTTAATCAGAGAAATCAGGGAAAAATCAGGGAATATTTTTGGTGACTGTGAGTGGCCACCATGGTAAAGTTGCATATAAAGATTGTTTAAAATATTTTTCATGTACTAATTTTAATGGTGTTTTAGTAGGTCTGTGTAAATTTTTGAATAAGTATACAAATGATAAACAATTTGAATTTTTCTCAAATCCAAATCTAAATCTCGAATTGGACACCCAAATAGTACATTCCAGATACCCATTGAATCCGAATCTAGGTCTCAAGGTTCAAAAATAAAATAATGTACAAGAAATGAAAATTATTAACTATTGTGTTGAAACATTTGACTCCTTAAATGTTTTCAGAATCAATACATATTATAATTTTATTTTTATAATTACTTGTTGGGGAATGGTAATGGACTAGGTATGAAGGAAAAAAAATGATCTTATAATCTTCACAGGTTATCAGTGTTGAAGTTTTTTTTTACTTTTGATTCCTGTAAAAAAATTTTCGACTCTTTCCACAAATATCAAAACCTTCAAATACTAACTACTATGTTGTTGATTTGTTCATCCCTAGTTTTCTATTGTAACACTCCAAACCTCCCAGTTAGCTCAATGTTTGGTCTAGACAACACACATGGAGAACTTTAGGAATTAGTTGGCTGTTGAAAAAATATTTAAGTTCCCAAAATAACTGTTACTATAGAGAATTTGTTACTGAAAGAACGTTTCTTGGGTGCAAACAGTTTTTAAATGTTATTTATTTATCTATTACAAAATTCACAAGTCTCAACGGCCGCCATCTATTTATTAAAAACAAGTACTTGTTGAAAATACAAATTGGTTTCACGTACCTACTTCACTGATTCCAAAACACTAATTTACTATGCTGCATTTCAACTTTTGTTTACGTCTTGATTGCTGTTGCTCTGATACCTTACGTAACTATTTAATTTTTTTACAGGTATTAAAACAATCTTTACTAAACTGTTTTTTTTTTTTTTGGTTTAAATACTATTTAAGGTACATTTACAGACATTTCCAAGTGACAGGTTGTTTAGTTAACTGTTTTTTTTTTTGAGATCATTAAATCTGTTTTTTTTTTTTATTATTTCCTGGAAAGCGCTCTGTGATTGGCCGAGGCTTTGGTGGCATCTCAAACTAAGTGTCTGTATCAGGGATGCTGGGAAATGGAACTTTTGGACCAGTTTGAGAAATGCAGTTTCGCGTCGGAACCTCCTGTCGAAAGTATTGAAAATATAGTAATTTTGCGCGTGTTTTAGGCGAAAATTATGGTTTTTGTTGGCATGGAACAGTGTCTTTGCCTTTGGCAGAGTGCACTTAAAGATTACGCCTGATTCATGCAAATAAACAGATTGTGTGTGAAAGTGCATAATGTCCAGGTATCCTGCATCCGAGTAGGCCATATTGGAAAATTGGTACGACACATTTTACTTATGGGATGCATTTTTCATGCACTTTTCATAGAAGTGCGTGTGTGGAAAACTATTTTTGTGAGGCATAGACCTGAAACTGTTTAATTACACACTTTTTCTTTGTTTTTCACAGCCTGATACAACACGAACATAAACAGTCAGACTGATACAAATAAGTTCAGAGGTTCTAAGTAACAGAATTTTATTGCTTTATCACTCTTAGTTGGCTGTATTATAATGTAAAATATAACATGAGAAATAACAATTTAAATATCTAAGAAACTGTTACAATATTACTGGCAACAATACTGACAATGGTAGGGTTTGTGTCCAACATTTCTGGCAACTATAAATAAATTCCTTTTTCTTTTCACATTCTATTTATTTTAGAATAATGTTGGAGTGGCCTATTGTCTGTCTAAATAATATTTTCTTTTCTTTATAATTGTAAATATTTGCCATTTCTTTTCTTATTCATGTTTGTTGTCATTGTGGAATTTGCATGCATCCATAAAGAGAGAGTATTTTATTTAATCTGTTCACACTTAGCTAAGTGTTTGTTTACAGTAATAGTGAGACAGAAAATCTTTATTTTTTTGAATAAATCTGTAGCAAACAAAAAACTGTTACAGAATAAAATAATTTAAAATTCCCTTTCATTTACAGTAGGTACCGAAAAATTAATATTAATTAGTGTTCGCAAGTAAATCCTGATATTGCTTGCAACTCAAGGTACAAGCCAATGGGATGGACTCAGTTTTCGAAACAATGACATAGTTAATCTATCATTGTTGTGGTCTATTACCAATGACTTTTGTCTAACGAATTCTAATTTACCTTAAAAGTTCCAAAAATTTTCAAGTTTGGCATAACCCAGACCACAGATGCAAAATTCTCTATTCACACCATCGATATATTGTTTGTGAGCCACGGTCCGACATGCGACGTACTTGTGCCTCGAACATATGCTGCCTGACTCCTTGGTCACCCTTTGTCCTGCATCAGGGAAGAGAGCACTTATGTCTTATGTGACGTGATCTCCACCCAATCACAAAATTACACAGAAAAATGTCAGCAACATGGCATTATCAAACATGGCTACAGCACTTTCGAGTAAAATCCAGAGTTGTTTTCTCACACTTCAGAACTTTCTCTTTCTTATTCTGATTTAACTGGCATACTATTACATCAGTCCGTTTTCAAATGAAGAAATATGGCCAAAAAAAATCAAAAAGAAATTTATGTGAACATGCATCAACGAATCAAAATACAAGCAATGCTTAACAAAAAATACCTATGTCAACGCACATAAAAGTGTAAAAAATACAAGTAAACAAACAGGTAAAAATAATTACAAGCGGCTTATTTACCATAAAGCAAGCAAACCAATAGAAAACCTTCATAAGCATGAAAAAAATATAAATTATGATCATTAAACAAATAGCTAGCACACAAATATTTCTCAGAAAGAATAAATAGCTGTTATTTAAAGGATATTAAAAAAACCTAACTATGAAACTGTATATGATCTGAATGATCTGATAACAGTTAAAAAAAAAAAAAATGGGGAGGAAGGGAAACACTTTTCCTTTGTATATTTTGTTTGTGCTATGATGGTGAAGGGGGGGGGGGGGGGGGCAGAAGGCCATAAAATATGGAAAGGGGAATGATGTCATGTTTGTTATGTGTGTCAATAAGCTGAGACATGGACCATAAAGATTTCTCTTGTATTCTACTGGAACAGATTTATGGCGCGACTCATATTCGAGGGTGAAAAGGTTATATTTTTTTGCTGAAAATTAAGGATGTGACACACATGAAGGGGTGACTCATCTGAAGTAAATACAGTACTTTGGTATAGTTGTTAATCCAGAATAGCCTTACTCTCAAAAGTGCCAAATTAAAGACCTTTCACACTATAGATTATTTTTAATTACTTTCATTTGTCCAAAAATCGTGGGTTTTTGTGGCTGTAGATTACAAGATATGTTTTTTTTTGTTTTTTAGGATGATGACTTAAAGTGGGTTGAAGAAAATATTCCATCATCTATGGGAGATGCGTAAGTATGCTAATATATTACACATGTGTCCATTAAATTGAATTTTTAAATTTATTGTTAGTATTGGTTAGTTATATTATAGTGGTGTGTTCTCTTCATAAATTAATGAGGTGTTTGTTATGTTTGCAGCACTTTACCAATCTTGGATTCTGATGAGGTAAGTGACAGCCATCCCCGACTGGTTTGTAGCTCTTGCTAGCTAGTTTGTAACTTTCGCAGCTACTATTTTTTTTATTAGTTCCTTCTTTGAATAGGCACTTCCTGTCAGTTTAATTGTTTATATGCATTGCCCTTAAGTAAAATGTTTGTTTCTATAGTTTTTGAAAGTAAATAATGTTTTAGTATCCTAGTTTTTTTTAAGGTATACATGTAGTATATATGAGATGCTGTTTAAAATAGATTGTTAGTTCAGTATAAAGAAAAGTAGTGCATTTACCTAAACACATCTACTTGTAGTTTCAGTTCTAATACATGAATTTTTGTGATTTGATGGTGAGCACATTGTGTTATTTAACAAATGTAGTTGTACATTGGCCATGGTTTCCATGTTGGAATAACTTATGCTTGCAAATCGGTGTTCACTTGCAGGGAACATTTCATCCCGAGTTCAGAACATTTAATCTACAATAATGTCAGGTTAAATTTTATCAGAGTTTTTATTTTGAATATTGAATGTTTATATTAACTTGAATAATTAGGTAAATTGTAAAGATTTACTTGTTAATTTATATATATAATAGTAATTGTCTGTAGTAAACTAAAGTACAGATGTACCTTGTACCTAAAATGTTTTATGACTAGTCATATTTAACAATGTAATGATCCTAATAACTTAACTTTTTTGGTGTGTACGTATGTGAAATTTGCTAGAAATCTAATTAAATAAGGTTTCATGTTTTGCTAAGACTTGTTGTTAATTATTTTAAAGAAAACCTGTTTTAATAAATATTACTACTAATTCAAATAGTCCACTATAACAAACATTTTATGAATTTAGCTTTTTTTTTCTTTTCGTTGAATTTGATTGAAAACTCTTTTGAAGGAAATTGATTTTTGAGTTGACTTACTTCCTTCCACCCTTTATTTTAGTTACCGTATTGGTCCGAAAATAGGCCAACCTTTTTTGCCAGTTTTGTCAACCTTGAAATCTAGAGTCGGCCTATAATGGGGCACTAGCCAAAATAGTATAATTAAACACATACATTTCAAGGAGAATCGCTTATGGCATAAAAATGTTATCAGATATACAATTCATTGACCTAAAATTATGCCGTACTTACGTAAAATTAGTAATTTTTTCCAACTTAGAAATTTAGTAAACACACTTAACCCCAATAACGTATCATATTTTAAATTAAGTACACAGATATGGTCACTTGTAGCACATAGCTTTTAAAAGCTCGGTCTGGTTATTTTTGAACTGTATTTAACAGGCTGCAGTAATTTTATTTGCTTGTAAAATGTGGTATTTACAGTAAACAGTTAGTAAAAACAGCAATTTTGCCGTACGGTTATTTACCGTTGTATGCTTTATTTACTCTTCTACCACAGGAAAAACAAAATGGCACCAGTGTTGGCAACTTGTCGTTGCGACACGAATAAGCAAATATCGGTACATACCAACAGTAACAAGAACAATAAAACCTATTTGCAATATTGGCTGTTTTATGGTTGATTATACACGTTTTACATGAAACCATTTTGGGTTTTTTACATCAAAATTAAACGTAACGGTAAATGTTTTAACGTCACAATTTCTATGAACTTAGAAAATTTAGCCGTTGCCGTGTAAAATGTTGGCACCACTACAAAAGAATGTGAAGATAAACGGAAATATAAACTCTCAAATATTTTTGTCAGTTCAATAAATACTAACTTAGTTGAAGTGTTACTGTGGTAATATGCTGCTGATAAACATTTTAATTAGTTAAAATTTATTTTTCCCTGATTTTGAGTGTGCTGTAGAAGGGGTCGGCCTATTTTCGAGTTCCGCCTATTTTCGGGCCAATACGGTACATTAATATGCATACACACATGCAGACAAACAGAGAGAGAGAGAGACATATTCAATTAATCATACATACTAATACATATAGTACATACATCATTACACACATTTACACACATTAATTTTAATGTAAATAAGATCAGTTTTTTGAGTGCAAATTAGTGAAACCATTTTTCTTTTACTTTTAAGAAACTGTAAAAAAAAATTTGTAAATGAATTAAATATCAAAATGTGTAAATTTGTTTTGTTGGGAATTACAAAATATAATTTATTTTGCAGTCATATAGTAAACTAATTGTATATCAGTTTCAGCAATCAGATTCAGCTACTAGTCTTTTTAATAAATGTACACAGTCGTAGGTTTGGAGACTTGAACCACAGATATAATTCTCTCTCTCATTGTTGTTCCCAAATTAATGATAAAAAAAATGAATACGTTTTAAAACAAGGTGTCTACAGTCACGAAAGTTGTGAAAGTCACAAAAAAGTATGAAAACTGGAGGATGGATCATGACAATTGTAAAAAGCTGGGGAAAATATAGCAATGGTGGTGGTAATGCCGAACAGCCTTTTCCTAACTTCCCTTTAGATTTTAGTTTTTTTGATGCCCCACTTTAGTTGCAACATGAATTTCTATGATTCTTTGATCTTAGGTGTGCCTAAAGTATTTTTTTGTGTTGATTCCAGATCTGCAATCCATTTTTTCTTAAAATGTGCAATTTTTTTTTTGTTGCCAATCGAGGGAATTCATTTTTATTTAAATGTGAATTTTACTAAAGGAATTTTCATTTGAAGGGAACATTTTATTTTGGTAAGAGGGAATAGTTGGCAACACGTGTTACACCCAGCTGACTTTAGAAGGGAAACAGTAATTCATTGTTAACATGCTGTAGTGTGAGGTTATATTTGAAAAATAAGTTCCCGTACGTGTTTAAAAATGTGTTCTGTTATATTTGTGTTAGTTATGTAACTGCTAAGCAAAGACACGAACGACATCAGTAGTTTTGTGAGAAATGTCTATTATGCTTACTTCAGCATAAAGCTTGGTGATCAAGACGAAAACTGGACACCACACAAGGTATGTCGTACATGTGTCGAGGGACAGACTGTGGAAAAAATGGTGCAAAAAATCAATGCCCTTTGCAATTCCAATGGTTTGGAGGGAGCCACAAAATCATATTAACGACTGTTATTTCTGTATGGTTAACTTTCAAGGTCTTAACGCAAAAACTAAGGAGGACATACAATATCCGAACATTCCTTCGACCATACAACCAGTTCTGCATTGTGAATCTCTTCCTACCCCAGTTCCACGTCCCATTCTCAAAAAGGTGCTACAGGAGAGCAGTTCAGAAAATGAATGTGATAATGCTGATCATTACAAGTCTGAAGAAAATTCTGCGCCAAATTATTCATTCAAAATGAACTTAACAATTTAACTCGTGACTTAAATCTGACAAAGGATGCTGCTCAATTGCTTGGATCAAGATTGAAAGCAAACAATCTCCTACTACCTCTTGGTATAGGACTCGAGAGAAGGAATTAATAAAATTCTTTAAAGAAGACTCTCTGGTTTATTGATGTGATATTGAGGGTTTATTGAATTTCTTTATCGTCACTTACAATCCAATTGAGTAAAGGTTATTTATAGACTCATTCAAAAGTAGTCTCAAATTTTTTTTTGGTTAATTACCCATTATTGCACATTCAGTGCATCTCAAGGAAACACATGAAAATCTCAAAAGTTCTGCTAAAATGTGTGAAATGTGAAAAACATTCTTGGAAAATTTGCGGTGATTGTTTGTATGCCACTTGGTTTACAATCTAGCTACACAAAAATGCTCTGTTTTATTTGTGAAAGGGACAGCAGAGCCAAAGACAAACACTGGAAGCAGACAAACTGGCCCAAAAGAAAAACCCTACAATCCGGTTCACAGAACATAATAAATGTACCACTTGTTCAACAAACAAGGTATTATTGTCTCCTCTTCACATTAAACTCGTATTAATGAAGCAGTTTTTCACTAAAGCTTTTTCAAAAGAAAGTGACTGTTTCCAGTATTTGGTAACAAAATTTCAGAAAATATCCTATGCAAAACTTAAAGAATGGGTCTTTGTGGGACCGCAGATTAATAAAATAATGAAAGACAGTATGTTTGAAAATAGAAGGAATTCTGTAGAAAAAAGGCTGGGGCTTCTTTTAAAGAATTTTTGGCCAATGTTTTAGTGAACAAATAACATCCAGAGTACAAAAGAATGGTTGAAGAAATGTTGGAGGATTTTATGAAATTTGGATGTAACATGAGTGTGAAACTTCACTTCTTACATTCACATATTCTTTTCCCTACTATTCTCGGCGATGTCGGTAAAAAACAAGGAGAAAGTTTTCACCAGGACATAGAGGACATGGAAAAGAGATACCAGGGAAGGTGGGATGTAAAGATGATGGCGGACTACTGCTTCATGCTTAAAAGAGATGGCACTGCTGAAGGAAGACAGTCCAGGAAGAGAAGTTAAATCCACATCAGACAGATCTTGAAGTGAAATCAGCGAAGATGATGAATTAAATTGTCAGATACCGTTGTGTTTTGTTAACAGGCATAGAATATTAAAGTGAGTATAATATATTATACTATTGGCCACTGTAATATGAGTGCATTGCAATTTCATACTGGGTTATAAAATACACGACTTTTTAAAATGAAAGTCAAATAAATTGTTTATTCTCCAAAATAGTCATTAACTTAAGGGGTATTATTTACCCCTGGTCTGAACAAGTGTTTTGTGATGCTAAATAATGCATAACTTGTTTAATTATTTTTTTATAATTAAGATTGTAGCAAATAATTTAGATTATAAAGTAAATGAATTATTAAAAGTGAAACCATTCAAAAATATTACTTTACAAGTGAGAAAATTGGTGAAAACCAAGTAAATTTTAGTTTTTAGCAATTTTCGCTCCTGCAAAGTAACATTTTTTAATATTTTAGTTTTAGTAATTCAATTACATAATTATCTAAATTATGTGCCACAATCATCATTATAAACAAAGTATTAAAGAAGTTATGCTCAATTTAGAATCCTAAAAGGCTGGTTCAGGCTATGGGTGTCTTACTGTCCCTTAAAAATACTCAAAATTGAATTGTACAAAACTTTACATGATACAGGAATCATATTTGAAATCAGCATAAAAAATACTTCTAAAATCACCTTACAGTCTCTAAACATTGTTCCAAAAATTTTAAAATGTCACATATTGTAGTTAGGAACTGTGCATTTAAATAATGTGGAAAATATATCTGAAAAGGTTTTAGCTTTTGTTCTTCAAAAAATCTATTACATTTCTGCACATAACTGATTATTTCAAATTTTTAATTTACGTTTTATAAGTTTAAAAAAAGATATATTATCTTTATCTCATTATCCATACCTCTCTCTATCTCTCTCTCCCAATGTCCCTATATATCTTTATATCTTTATCTCTTTATCTCTCTTTTATATTTAATTCAATTCAATTCTGTCATGCCTGTGCACTCTTACAACGAAAACACACTTACTGCTGCTAAACTATATGAAATACATTTGTTTAAACGATTTGCGTGCTACATATTGTAAAATGGTTGTACTGATTCAGAAACCTTTGTGGGCATGTGCATAACAACTCACCAAGTTTCATTGCACTTGAGTGAATGGTATAAGAACACATACAGGACAAACAGACATTCATTTTTATGTGTAAATAGATTAACCTTTATACAGCTACGATTTGTTTTGCTATCCTATTGCTAACCAGTTGACTCCAACGTCAGAACAGACACCCACTCCATATACTAATACCTCCATGGATATGACTCACCTGCCACCATTATTATTTAAACTATAATAAAGAGGAACTGTGATAAAATATTTACTGGTAATTATCCGATATGACTCACACGCCACCTATCGTACATTATCCCACCTTCCTCGTGTTTCAAAGGTCAAGTGTGCAAAATTTTATACAGACAGGATGAATAATGAAATGGCGAACAATCATTAAGAATAATTAAATGCTGCTTTATGGATTGGTTTCATCGAAATCTCACCTAGACAGTGTTCATCCTCTTATTTTAAAGTTCAAGTGTGCAAAGTTACATCTCAGTAGGATGAATGGTTTAGTAATGCACAAGTGACAAACAACAAACACATATTCACACACACACACACACACACACACACACACACACACACAGATATATATATATATATATATATATATATATATATATATATATATATATACTAGCTGCCCGACCCGGCTTCGCACGGCTATACTAATGGGAAAAAAATAAGCCAAATCTCCCAGTTACAGTAATGGCAAATAAAAAAAATCAGTGAAAATGTATTACAATGCTGTATAATGTACCGGAGAGAAAATGAATAGCACCGATAATTTCCCGACTCGTGCACCCAACGTACAACTGATGTACCCGTACTTCGCTACGGCAGTCTACAGGCAGATCACTCTTGCGCCGCTCATAATACATGCCCCTCGTTGTGGGTATGCCACTGCCGCGCGATGCCTGTTGCCATGGAGACGCAGAAGGCATGAACAATGCAAAATCCTTTTCTCATGCAGACAAAGTACCCACTGTTGCCTGGTTTTAACCACCTATGCTATGGGATCTAATTTTCGGAAAATGTCATCCTGCGTAACATAAGGAACATTACTGTGAAGTTTCAAGTCTGTAAAATATATATACTTGAAAAAAAAGGGCAATTTTTGATATTTAAAGTACTTGCAAAATTTCAACGGTGATGAGGACTGCACTAACAATGAAATAGCCGTTGCCATAGAGACGAATGAAGCATCAACAAAGCAACAGCCATTGCCATGGTGATTTCCTACCAAAAACTGGAAATAAAAAAAAAATTAGGGGTGGACTACCCCTAACATTTAGGGGGATGAAAAATAGATGTTGGCCGATTCTCATAGATACCGGATAAGCACAAAAAATTTCATCAAAATCGGTCAAGCCGTTTTGGAGGAGTATGGCAACGAAAACTGTGACACGAGAATTTTATATGTAAGATATATATATATATATATATATAAATAATAAATGATTGTTTTTAAAAGGTCTTAAAATAATACTAGAAAATACTTTACCAGGTATTTGTAGACGGCCTGTGAAACGTGTTAGCCAAAACAAGTAGCAAAATTACTATGTAGTTGTGATGGTTATTTGCATTACATAATATATCAGTGAGAAAGTATGGTGACCAAGGTTTTAATAAAATGAACTTGACTGGATGCACCCACCAACGATAATTGGGTTTCTTTTCCTCTGTTTTCTCAGTTGAGTCTACACAGCAGTATCCTGTTTGTGTGTGTGTTTTGACCCACAACATGTCACCTGTTGCGCTTCCTATACTTGTCTAACTTCCATCTTAGAAATAATCAGGAAATGTAAGAAAATATAATCTGGGAAAACTGGGGAAAAACCAGGAATTTCAAAACTCTAGTTTGGTGGACACCATGAGTCAGTGCAAGCGAGGCAAACCCTGTGCTCAACCATTTTTATATTTTTGCTGATGAATCATTTTTTTTTGTCCTGCAAAGAGCCAGTTGATGATGTTTTAATTCTTCCCGCAGGAGATCATGACGACCAAGTTTGAAGTGTCCAAAATGCAATGAAGAGGCCGTGCTGCAGTGATGCGAGAAGCGAGCCCAGTGATGATGCCCTCCGCACCCACCGGACTGACTCGGAACACACACTGACATTCAACAAGGCTGTGGTAGAAGAGTTTTTCTAGTTCAGTCTATGGGCCGTGTGTAAATGTGTCTATAAAATCCTTACCTTCCTTAGTGTTTATTTTTTTTTTTTAGTTATTGTTTAGTGAACAATACGCTTTAGTGGATGATATAAATTTGTGCACAGAAAAAAAAAACTTTAATTTGGGATTTTTCATATATTTTAACACAAATTACAATTTAATTTTTGTATTTAGTGTTTCTGAAAAAAATGTGTTTTTATCATCACAGTATATAATACAGGTATAATACAAACTTTGCATCAAAATTCTTTGCCACATCAGGAAGTGAACCATTCGTCGCTTACAATAGCTACAATAGCTGTGTTCAACACAACAGCAGCACAAACAGAAAGTCCCTGACTTTTCCTGACTTAACCTGGACTTCATAAATTTTCATGACAATAACATGTCATAATTCAATAGAAAATTAAGAAATAACCAATATTTTTTTTTTCTCTTCATTCCTAACTTTGCTGTAATCACATCTAATGGATTCTTCTATGTTGTGACATAAATGATGCACATTTACAAAAGTCTTGAAGCCATGTTTCTTACATCACACCTTTTTTTCCCTCTTAATGTGTAAATCCTTTTCTAGCACATAGAGAGAGTTTTGAGATTGTTTTAAGGTTCATTCAGGAATATGAAAATTGTCTTGTTTAAGTTGCTACACGGAAGTTCCTCTCATGATTATTTAAGGTAGTATAGAAATTATCCAAATTGGGTGCTGCAAGCACACTAGAACATTTGTAAGCGGCCAGTGAGTAACTAACATTGGCAAGGACCAAACACTTTGTAAGCTGCCATGCTGATTGTGCCTTCTCCCAGTCACGTCGCTGGCTAAATTACAAAACAAAACTGTGAGCCGAGCGACTTGGCAGTGTTCAGAAACGTTCATCTGTCAAGTGGTGCTAACAGAAATATGTGGTTGTAATTTATGTGTAGTTTTCATTTTACAATGTACTTAAAACTGATCAGAACTTTGTATCCACTTTTTTTTTAAAGTAAACTCTAAAGAATCTCGAGACATGAAAAACTTTTTCCCCTGTTTGCTGCCTCTTACCAGGCAATTAAATGTGTAAGTCAGTCATAATTGGTTGTGAGCAGAAATAATTTTATTTCTTGGTTGATTAAAAAGAGAATTTAAGTACTGGTAATCATTACCCACGTATGGTGTCAACAAAAACCATAATGTGGCTGCTGTCAGTCATCCTGCAGTATCATTAGTTTTTCTGTTTGTTTTCTTATGTGATGATCACTGAGGATTTCAAAATACAAACAACATAATAAGTACAAGAGTGTGTCGGGTGTTTGGGGGAGACCTCCTAAGCTTCTATTGCCAGATTTGTTTTATTGATAATGCACTTCATTAACCAGCTTAAAACAACATTTATTATTCATTTAATAGCTACTACTCGTACAAATTTAAACACATTTTAGGACTTAATGAGAAGCAGTTCTAAGTGTAAATTTTTATATAAGCATTTTTAAAGAAAAAAAACTGTTAAAAATGTTTTCAAGCATTATCTTCTAAAGCAAGTTTTGAACCCCACACTCACCCCATTGCTTGCCTCGGGGAAAATACCCCGGCCCCCCCAGACCCTCCAGAAAAAGGCCTATTTAAAATATATTTTAATAGCTCCTTCGCTCCCCCAAACCGCTCTATGAAGCATGGCTGTGCTTCTATGTAATTTAAAAGCACAACCTCTGCTTAAGTATCTGTTATCATGAGATGGGTGGAGGAGGGTCTACCTATTTAGCACTAATGCCGAGACTTTCGACACATGATCACAATATATGTTAATGTTAGAGATAGAATAGACGAGCGCCTAGACATCAAACCGATTCATGTACCCTCAACTCCCAGCTTCTAATGCTTGACTTTACCTGCCATGTCGAACTGTATGTTTTTAGTAATTCTAAATTTTTTATGAATAAATATTATTTAAAAATTGATACATTATTGTTTATTTTGTACGTGTTGCTTAGTTGTGGAGACCTATAAAATTAACCTGTAAAGAACTACACTGGAATAAGTGAGAGCAAAAAGTTGAATTCATAACCATAACTTTTTACCAATATGCAGCCAATAAATATGGCATGTATCTATTTATCAAATTTTTTTTATAAAAAACACTAGCATTAAGTTATTCTATAAGATTTAACACACAAATTATTTTAGTAGCCATGTAGACAGTTGCTTTTATTATTGCATATTGAAATGTAAGAAAACATTCAGATTGATTATTTATTTCTTGCAGCTTATGCAAGTCAGTTGACGTGAGACCATTTCATATTCTCTGTCTCCAGGAACACATTAGATGGGCTTGTGAAAGGGTGATTTTAAGTAAATTTAAAATATTTCTCTTATGTTTTCACTTGCATTCAAATTCTTTTAAATTTATTTATCGACCCTACAAGGTAAAACTAATGAAATGGCTTGTAAATGAATCGTTTCGAATTATGTTTGCTGTGATAATCATGTTTTAAAATTGTTAGTATTATTTCCCTTGTAAGAAGTGATTTTGAATGCTTATTAAAGTGAAAAAGTAGTTGCCAACAGTGTGCTGAATAGGAACAATATAACTTACTTTGTTTAGTTAAATAATAAAATTAATTCATCAATATATTACTTGTAGGTGTTAATCTAAATTTTATGAGGCTGAACTGAAAATATTGGCAATAAATGGTTACTACGTTTAGGAGTATTGGTGGCGCACTTCGACAGTCGAGAAGTATTAAACATGATGAGCAATATAACAAACTGCACGCGAGGTGGCTTAGTTTCAAACTTGACTGAAGTATTCAGCAGTTAGACAGCATGTACCAGTCACTTTTACGTCAATTTGTTATCATTAGTTCTGCTTAGATAGTCACTTCAGATTTTTTAAAAATTATTAGAAATTAGTTACACTTAGAACTCAAAATAATTTAAAATATAATTTTTTGTAGTCTCTACTATTATTATTTTTTAATTGTTAGAGTGTTCTGATTTTTCAACATACAGAACATTCTGCTTTTATGTTTGATTAGAAACTGTCTAATGTTAGTAAAACAAATATTATTTACTTAAATAAATTTTTAAGTGCTTAATGGAATTTCACTTGGTATATGAACTTAACTGTTCTAGTTTGAAGTCCATTATTTTCTTTTCTAAAGAATAAGAAGAGTTTAACCATCAATTTTAAATTTTTATTGTTTAGCTTCATAACTTCATATCCATTCATACCTTGAATATTTGATGTCCTAAAATAGAAGATAATGGAATCAGACTGTAGGATGATGTAAATTTGAGACAAATACAAATGTCATATGATCTTGTTTATAGGACCACCACTAAAGTCTTTAATTTGAGACCTCCAATGTACCTCTATTGTTATACCATTGTAATTGCGAGAGAGACTTTTAATAAAAGGTGTATCTCAAATAGAAGTCAATCTAAAATATAATTGAATATAAAGTGACTTTGTTTGTAAGATGATAAAAAAATTATTTATATTAAATATTAGAATAAACTTCAAAAAGGCCAGCCTCACTCTTGGAATAATGTTCCCTTTTCATTTTACTTTTACATTGTTCTAAAAATTTTCGTATGAAAAATTTGCTTTTTAAGTAACAGTGCTATTTACCTTGAAAATTTGTAGTTTTTGTATGCATGTTTTATCAATTTAGGAAGTGGCAAATAGTTTTAATTTAATTTTAAGTTAGTTACATTGCAATTATTTTTTTCTCATTTTCCACAAAAAAAAAATCTCTTATTTCTGGAAACAGTTTTAATTTTGAGGTGGATCTTAACGAAAAATTTTCGTTTCATTTACATTTTTGCTAAAGAATATTAGCATTCACATTACTGTGAAACTTAGTTATTAAGAAAGTACATTCAGATCTTTGTTTAACATTCTCAGGTTTCAGAATACTAAGTAATGGCAATGGGAGATCTGCTAAATCTATGTGGTTTTGAGTAAATTATTATTTTGTGTTTAACAATATTGTTTTAAATTAATACATACTGTTATTTATTGCGTTTTATTAAGTACTGGTACATTTGTTATGATGTAGAAACTGTCATCTAGTAAAATTATGGTTTCACTTATTTAAGCACAGCTAATAGTTAAATTTTTTGTTGTTATAGAGTAACTCCAATTGTGTTAAAAAAAAATATTTATATATAAATTTTTTTTTCAATTAATATATTGTGTGTTTGCAATTCACCTTGATGCTAACATGACAAAGTTAAGTGGGGGAAAATGTACAATCCCATTAATATTTTATTTACTGGCAATAAGTCATCCTTTAATTGTTGATACAGTGAAATCATTACAACATATTCTGGAAAAAATGTCCTATTTAGGTACCTAAAATTTAAAACATCTTGTAGGAAAGTGAAATTTTATATAGCGAGTTATGGTTCAAGGTGGAGTATGTTATAATGAGGTTCCACTATGCAAGGTATTTTTAATCCAAGCAACTGTTGAAAATATATTTTCCCATCTGTACGTGATGAGAACTTTGTTATAATTAATTTTTTTCTGAAAAAAGAGATATGTGTGTCTTTTTGGTTGTTAACCTTTATTTGTGAGATTGGGAGTGTTTAGACTTCAAGGTATGTCAAGAGTCTGTAAGTAATAATGGTTTGTGGTGTGATTAGTTTTAACATAAATAAATTATATATGTTCATAACTTTAAACATTTTGTCAAGTTGAACCTGTATTGAAATTGTTTACTAACTTGATTATTGAAGCTCATGAACATTTCTATGATCAATGAGCTGGGTTTTTTCAATCTGAGTTTCGCTCCAGTTCAGTTCACTAAAATGAGGTACGAAATAGAGTAAAATACAAGTCTTGTTTGTAAACAAGATAAAACTCAAGTGCTAGATAATTATTGTTTTAAATGTTTTTTATTTAGTCTTTATTGTTTTTACTGTAAAATTTTGTCAATTCCAGCCTAGAAATAATTTTATTAAATTTTTTTGGAACTTTTTAAAATGACACTAGTAGCCCATTTTAACTTATCTACATGTGTTCATTTTAAAAACATGATAAAATTACTAAATAAGCCTAGGCCTGCCATTTCACTGATATTATCCATTCTCACAGATTTGAGGCCCTGAAATAGATTCCAGGATTTTACTAAATTATCGCTGATTTTTACAAATGCAATTTCTGTCATATCCGCGCATACTTTGTCATTCATAAAACAAATAAAGTAAGTGGCGGAGAAACACAGCATAGTTTTTCTTTAGTTTTATGTGCATTTCTAAACAAAACCTTTCCATAGACATAGACAACACGACACATGATGGCAACTACTTTGAATAAGGTGCAGAACATAAATGGTGAAGTATGTAACCATGGCTGACTGCATACGATTGCTGTTGAGTGCCGCTGTAATTGATTGTAGTTGAAGGTAATTTGAAATACGTAGGTTGCAAAACTGTCTATTATTCCTTTATCTATGATTACTGGTTTTGTTTCAGAATTTTCTTACCATTTTGCTGTGTTGAATTCATATAATTTCTACGAATTGGAATATCAAATAGGATGAAATATTCACAGCCCTTGTTATGATGAATAATAAACCTAAGCCCTCACTAGATTGAGCTCCGGTTATGTAGAAGTATAAATGAGAATGGATAAAGCCAGGTATTAGTGACTACCAGGCAGAGAGCCCAGTGGATAATTCCATGCTTAATATGGATAGTAGGGATGGGCTTAAGGATCTGCGACATCACTGCAATACAGAATGCCACGTATTAATCAGAGTTTGTCACTGTCCAGTTTTCTAGTGATGCCAAGTTACATTTGGCAAATTTGGTTTCAATAAGTTTAAATGATCACCTTGAAAAAATAGTGCCAAACATGTTCCCAGACAGTGACAAGCAAAAAAATGTTGTTATGGTCTTGTGAGGAAGAAGAAATTGTGAACAATTTAATTGTATGATTATTTCATTTAGTTCGTGTAATTCAACAGGATTTCTGTTTGAGTATCTAAGATTTTTTTACAGGATTTCTACTTTAAGTTTCCATAATTTTTTTGTGTTAGTCCGGTATTTATGTTACAAACCGGTGGCAGGCCTGAAATAAGTTTTGCCATGTACTCAAAATTTGAGTTTTTACTTTTAATCAATACCCATTTTTAACATGGCTGTTAAGTATTAACTGCATTTTAGTTTAAATATTCTACAATTTTTTTTTTTTTTAATTTTCTTGTATTTTGCACTTTAGTATTTTGAATATTTTTACTAATTTTTCTTGGGATACTATTAAATTATATAAAAAGTTTCACCGTGTTTTTAAATTGATTAAAAATTATTTTGACATTTGTGAAAAACTTTATATTTAGTTTGAGTTAAGAAAAAAATGATTAACAGAAGCCTATGTGCATTCCAGTGAAGATCACAAAGAGAAAAAAAATTATTTTACTGCCCGAAAGTGTGTGAAATGAATTAGTTTGTCTGAGTGCTACACTATCACTACTATTATATTACTGGAAGTCTGTAGTTTTAATCTAGTTTAAATAATTGGTGTAGTTGAAGTTCTGTTGCTTTACTTTTGTTGTGATTCAAGTTGTTTTAAAATGTTTATCAAGAGTTTGAAGTTTTTTGCCTCTGCTGAGAAAAGTTTAAAAAGTGGTTACACTCCACATCTTCTGCTGTCTCAACATTGGTCTAGAACTCTAGAGTCTAGAGTTTACATTCACAAACACTTAAAGAAATTTGTTGGGTGCTGAAAAAAATATGTAAGTTCCGAAATAACTGTTACTGTCGATCATTGATTGCTGAAATAATGTCTTTTGGACACGACAGGATTTTTACGAATTTTATTTATCCTTCACAAAAATTCACAAGTCACCATGACCGCCATGTTCCAACCACGAACACAGGTATATGTCAAAAATACAAACTGTTCACAATAAAATGAGTTCACTGTTTCACAACACATTTACTATATTTAAGTAGGTACCAAAAGTGTAAAAATTTCCTAGTGTTCGCAAGAAAATCCAGTGGTTGCTTGGAAACCATAGTACAAGCGGAAAGACTCCGTCCTTGGAACAATGAAGAAGTTACTCTATCATCGTTGTGCGCTATCACCGATGACTGTGATCAAACCCAAAATTGTCTGTTCCACTACAGTAATACATATATTCATTCTGAGCCACTGTCCGACACGCAACCTCTCATTACTTCGCACAGGTGCTGACTGACTTCATGGCCGTGCTTTGTCTTCCTAGAGGAAAATTGTCACTTATGTGACATAATTTCTGACCTATCACAAAAGTTATACATCAAAATACCAGCCAATCACTGGCATGAGTCTTTCCCACGATTACAGGCCTCTGTTTCGCTCTAAATCTTTCGTGACTGACAAACTATTATTGCATCAACCAGCTTTCATACAAAGAACGATTTGAAAAAAATATACAAAAGAAAATTATGTGAAAAAACACAAAACCTAACCAACCAGTAAACAATAGGTAAAAAGAACTTCCAAAGAATTTTTCACAATGAAGTAATTAAATAATCTGAAATACCTACAAACATGAACTAATGTATATTATGATCATAAAACATGTTTCAAATGCACAAAATATTTCTCAAAAAAGAAACAGTGGTTATTGACGTCATACCAGAAAACCTAACAAAGTTTTATGTATGATCAGACAACATAATAAAACATTATCAAACTGTTTAAGAAGTGGGGAGGGTGGCAGACTGGTCATTACAATTAAGTTAAAAATATTTTGTCTTGAATTGCATGTGTGCCTCTTAGGGCATACAAATGTTCTTGTCTCCACACAGATTGTCTTAAATCTTTATTTCTGTTTTGTGCTATTACTTGCACACTTTGACAAACATGTGCATATGACTGAAACAAATACAGAGAACATTTATTATTTGAATGATTAAACAAAGTTTTATCTCAAATCTTCAGTAATACAATTTTGTGATCACTCAATATTTACATTATTTAATCCCAATCAAATCCAAAAAAAATTTTACCGGCTCAAGCCTAACTCGACTTGGAAATCCTAAACTCGTAGGATTGTTTTTTGAACTCAGTTTTATATAAAAATACATATAAGGTTTTAAGAAATTTTTATGGTGTGTGGTTAGTGAGTTTGCTGCAAAAGGAAAGGGCAGAAGGAATGTCAAAGTTTTTAGTTGATACACCACCAGTCCAAAGATTTGCCTATATCTGGTAAGGGGTAGTACTTATTTGCAAGAATTTTTTTAGTTCTGGTAAAAAAAATTTTTAGTTCTGGTAAAAAAATTTTTTTTACAAAAGCTTATACAATTTAATATTAAAATTATTAATGCTTGTATATACATATATACATATGTATGACAACTGCTTAACTTCATCTGTCCTCATTTGTTTCAAAATGTGTTAGTACACAAAATTTTACAACATAACATACTGGGTTCGACGACAAACAAGTTGGTGATCCTGGTATGGCCAAAGTTTCTCATCCACATAGTGACATTTCCGCCGAGCGTTTTTTTTTTTTGGGGGGGGGGGGGGGGGGGGGGACTTCACTGTGTTCCAAAATATATTTTTGATGGCCTGAATACAGGGGATGTTGGCATTTCTTTGTGGATACATTGGGCTTGGTTAAAGGTGGGGTAGTACATACCGGCTGTTCTTAACTATGTTTATTTCTTTGTCCCAAATGCAGACGGGACTCTGCAATTTCTTGCATTGGCTATCTGTACACTGTCTTACCTACTTTTAGATTACACAGCACCAGCTTGAAGCATTGGTTTTTAAGCAAGGTCATGGAGATGGTAACATTCAGTGCAGACCAGGAGTAAGGGGCATCCCTTGGAATACTTGTCAGAAGAGGCTATCCTACAAAGATAGGACGCTGTTACAGAACATGACATTAAATACGTTTCAGATGAGCCAGGAAATATGTACAAATTTATGGTCTCTCAAACATTGAACTATTAAAATTACATAACATTTTTGATGATAAAAGTTGAACACATGATTTTTATTATTTTATTAAACAATAGTTTACCCTCAAATGTTCAACTCAGGTGACCCAACCCCCTCTGTCTCTGGAGCTGTGCTTGCCAGAAATGCAGCCATTCCAGCATATTCCTATTTTGGGAAACGGTGCGGAGTGGAAATAAGGATGTCTGGAGCCAGATCCGAGCCCAGGGGCTCCGGATGTGCCATCCGGTTACCTGACATGTGACATCTCTGTTTCTTGCTGGTGGAACTGTGTGTGGTTGGTTCTTCAGTGGAAACAAAACTCTTGAGATGTGTGTACAATAAGTGGAAGCAGGTGTACATATTTACAGTGTGTGGTTTATTATCGTATTGTAACATGCAGAATTTTCGTTTTATTGGTAGGCTGTGGGGAAAGTCAGTATTATATTTCACAAAATATGCATAACAAACGCCAAGACGAAGTTAATATTTTTATATTTATGAAAACATTTACTACAATTTTCAAGTGATGGAAAAAATAATAAATACTGTACAAGGAAATTCCATACAGTAGTGAGGGACCATGTAATTCAAGTTTGCCTTCTTACAAGTGAACTACTTAAGTGAATATTATCAGAATTCATTTGTACTTATGTTACTGCTTTAGAAATATTTTTTTATATAATTATAATGTAAAGATATCTTAAGAAATTATCTTTGTAAACAACGGCAATCAATGTAAGAACATCAATAAGTTCATTCTTTAGAAACTTTTGGTAGAATGTTTTCAGACTGGGAGGAGAGCTGTGAGTAACATCAGGGTCATGTAAATGCCATATTGAATATTGGCTTGTACTATTTAAATTGAACTATTTGATTGAATTTTATAGCCAAAGGCGACATTTAACTAGTATTACAACGAAGAAGAATTAGTAATTTTTATTCTGCGAATAAATAGATAGTGAATTTTTATTTGGATAATGGTTCGGCTACCAGAATTGACATTCCTAGCAACAGAACCAGTCATCAGAGTTATTGACACTTCAAAGATATATTTCATCAGTGACCATCAATTTGTGACAATGTTCACAATATAGATTTTATTGAATATAGGCACTACTATTCAAGAGGTGTCTGTATTTCAACTATAAACATTGACTGTGACTAGAAGATTGTGTCTACAAGTGAAATATACACTTTTCTTCAAGGCACAAAGTCATTCAAGAGGTACATGGTCTACAACTGAGATGATTGGACTTAACTAGGTACATTGATTAGAACAGGGTGGCCATCAGCCTTGAATTTAGGATAAAGCATGAATTTTCATTGTTTGGGAAAAAACCTGGAGTTATGCTTGAATTACTTTTTGTTGCCGGGAATTTTATATAGCACTTTTACTGACAATATAGGTACCTACCTATCTGCTAGTTTTACAGGTTACCGTATGTCAAACCCAGACTTTTGATATTAGAACTGCATTTCAATGTAAAAAAAAAAAAACAAAAAAAAACAGTAATAGTTTTTATCCATTTGATAACTATCAATTATAATAGGTGGCAGTTCTGTATTAAAGAGATTTCATAAACTTTTGTTTAATTTTACTGACCACAGCAATATTGAAAATTGGCGGCTGAATACCATAAAATTGAATGCTTTTGTTGTACTTGCACATTTGCATTGTCCAGATGACTGTGGTATTATTTTACAGGAGGTTTTATACTTAGATGAAGATTTAATATGATTTTAAATACATACAGAGGACACCAAACTTATTGAGATGTTGCTAAACGTTAATTTTACCTAAAAATTTTTATTAATTTTCTTTTGATTGAATTTTGTGTACAGCTTCCCTCCAATTATGGTATAAAGAATGCCAAACTGCCCAAAAAAAATTATATTTTAGTTTGTACAGACGAGCAGCTACAGTTGAAAATAATAGTAGTTTTTGGAAAATGTAATTTGGCCAAAATGCTGTTCAGAAGAGTTAAACATATTTTTGTGTGTGATGGTCCAGTTGAGGTGTTTATCTTCTCTTGTGTATTAATTATGTAATGTTAACGGTTTTGCATGGGGAAAATTTAAGTAAATTTATTTCCTATCACAAATCGTTTATTGCATTCTTAACTAGCTTTATTATAAGGCTGGTAAAAAGATATTTCTTTACCATTTACATTCAAGATTTGAAACTATCTTTTTGTCTGCCTAAAATGATTTAATGCTTCAGAAATGACGCTACCTGATTCTGAAAATTTGTTGGATGGGACGTCACTCTGGCCTGCTGTACTTTTCGAGATGTGTATGGGACGTCACTCTGGCCTGCTGTTCTTTTCGAGATGTGGATGTGATGTCACTCTGGACTGCTGTACTTGTCGAGATGTGTATGGGACGTCACTCTGGCCTGCTGTACTTTTCGAGATGTGGATGTGATGTCACTCTGGTCTGCTGTACTTGTCAAAGATGTGTATGGGACATCACTGGCCTGCTGTACTTGTCGAGATGTGTATGGGACGTCACTCTGGCCTGCTGTACTTTTCGAGATGTGGATGTGATGTCACTCTGGTCTGCTGTACTTGTCAAGATGTGTATGGGACGTCACTCTGGCCTGCTGTGCTTGTCGAGATGTGTATGGGACGTCACTCTGGCCTGCTGTACTTGTCGAGATGTGTATGGAACCTCACTCTGGCCTGCTGTACTTGTCGAGATGTGTATGGGACGTCACTCTGGCCTGCTGTACTTGTCGAGATGTGTATGGGACGTCACTCTGGCCTACTGTACTTTTCGAGATGTGTATGGGACGTCACTCTGGCCTGCTGTACTTGTCGAGATGTGTATGGGACGTCACTCTGGCCTGCTGTACTTTTAGTGGTGTGGATGTGATGTCACTCTGGACTGCTGTACTTGTCGAGATGTGTATGGGACGTCACTCTGGCCTGCTGTACTTTTCGAGATGTGGATGTGATGTCACTCTGGACTGCTGTACTTGTCGAGATGTGTATGGGACGTCACTCTGGCCTGCTGTACTTTTCGAGATGTGGATGTGATGTCACTCTGGACTGCTGTACTTGTCGAGATGTGTATGGGACGTCACTCTGGCCTGCTGTACTTTTCGAGATGTGGATGTGATGTCACTCTGGTCTGCTGTACTTGTCAAGATGTGTATGGGACATCACTGGCCTGCTGTACTTGTCAAGATGTGTATGGGACATCACTGGCCTGCTGTACTTGTCGAGATGTGTATGGGACGTCACTCTGGCCTGCTGTACTTTTCGAGATGTGGATGTGATGTCACTCTGGTCTGTTGTACTTGTCAAGATGTGTATGGGACATCACTGGCCTGCTGTACTTGTCGAGATGTGTATGGGACGTCACTCTGGCCTGCTGTACTTTTCGAGATGTGGATGTGATGTCACTCTGGTCTGCTGTACTTGTCAAGATGTGTATGGGACGTCACTCTGGCCTGCTGTGCTTGTCGAGATGTGTATGGGACGTCACTCTGGCTTGCTGTACTTGTCGAGATGTGTATGGGACGTCACTCTGGCCTGCTGTACTTGTCGAGATGTGTATGGGACGTCACTCTGGCCTGCTGTACTTTTCGAGATGTGTATGGGACGTCACTCTGGCCTGCTGTACTTTTCGAGATGTGGATGTGATGTCACTCTGGACTGCTGTACTTGTCGAGATGTGTATGGGACGTCACTCTGGCCTGCTGTACTTTTCGAGATGTGGATGTGATGTCAGTAGATGTATTTGGTTCGTATGGGGGCACCGGTGGGTGGTGGGGGATCGGGGATCCGCGGCAGTCACCTTAAGGCTTCGCTTCATCAGCCATGTTGGATTACGTCACTTCCGCCGGCCATACACGCACGTTACGTTCATCAGGCATGTACGCACGAAAAAATGTCCCGTTACGTTCATAAGCCATCTACGCACGAAAAAATGTCCCGTTACGTAACGAACGAACGGAGGAGGACGGACAGACCAGCTCGCCAGGACGTCTCGCTATGAAAAGTATTAGGCGGTAATAAACAGCCAGGAGGTAACGAATATAAGCCTACTTCTACACGTGTTATGAACGCCGGATACATACGGCCAAGCAACCGGGTGTTTTGGCGCGCTCTACTTCCACGACGCGCAACGGCACCGGCAAGTTTTTATTACTACCTCGTTTCAAGTTCTGATCTCCTAATACTTCACATCAGAGAAGCGCTGTTGGTCGGAGCCCGTAGGTACTTCCTTCGCACGCCTAACCTAACCTAACCTAACCTAAACTACCCTCACCTAACCTAATCCATATGCTAATCTATGCAAACCTAACCTAACCTAACCTAAACTAAACTTAACTAACCTTAACCTAATCCATATGCTAATCTATGCTAACCTTACCTAAACTAAACTAAACTAAACTAAACTAAACTAAACTAAACTAAACTAAACCTAACCTAACCTAACCTAACCTAACCTAACCTAACCTAACCTAACCTAACCTAACCTAACCTAACCTAACCTAACCTAACCTAACCTAACCTAACCTAACCTAACCTAACCTAACCTAACCTAACCTAACCTAACCTAACCTAACCTAAACTAAACTAAACTAAACTAAACTAAACTAAACTAAACTAAACTAAACTAAACTAACCTAACCTAATCCATATGCTAATCTATGCTAACCTAACCTAACCTAACCTAACCTAACCTAAACTAAACTAAACCTAACCTAACCTAACCTACCCTACCCAAACCTAACCTAACCTAATCCATATGCTAATCTATGCTAACCTAACCTAACCTAACCTAATCCATATGCTAATCTATGCTAACCTAACCTAATCCATGCCAATCTATGCTAATCCATATGCTAATCTATGCTAACCTAACCTAACCTAACCTAATCCATATGCTAATCTATGCTAACCTAACCTAATCCATGCCAATCTATGCTAATCCATGTCAATCTATGCCAATCCGTATGCCAATCTATGCTTATTCGTATACCAATCTATGCTAACCTGTATGCCAATCTATGCTAATCCGTATGCCAATCTATGCTAATCCATATGTTAATCCATGCTAATCCATTTGCCATTTTGTATTTCTAGTAATTTCCACCAACTTCGAATCGTGACGTCACCGTTGCAATTTTCGTTACGGTCGCCATCTTGAAAATCCGCAATTTTTTATGTTAGAAATTCGGGAAAATTTTTAAAAATCATTAAAAAAATTAAATAATCGAATTAAATAAAAATCTTAAAAACCACTGTTGCAGTTATTGTTACGGTCGACATCTTGGATTATATAAATGTTGCATATTTCGTTACACCAGCCATCTTGGTTGAGTACCATATCATTCATACACTTTTCGTTAAGACCGCCATATTGGGTCCTATTAATGTTACAATTATCGTTATGGTCGCCATCTTTAAATTTAGACGCCATCTTGAAAATCTTTATTTATTATCCGATTTTAATGAAAAAAAAGTTCAAAATTCATCAAAAAATTAACTTAATAGAATTCTGTTTATATCGATTCCCGTCCTTGATTCGAAACCGGCGAGGGCAAAAAATATAAAATCAACAGATCCTTCCTCCACAGAAGCCACCTTCAGACTGACCTACCTCCACCAATAACAAGGTATTTACCATCAGCTGGTATGACGTCACCACACCTTTGACCTTGACCTTGACCTTTGATCTTTACCTTGAAATTTGACCTTGACCTTGAAATTTGACCTTGACCTTGAAATTTAACCTTAACCTTGAAATTTGACCTCGACATTGATCTTTGACTTTGACCTTGATGTCCATCACGGATCCGTCATTTTATGTTCAGTACATGCTAGTGGTCATTGCCACCATCATGTTTTCGTCTGCTGGAGGTCACCATATTGTGTGTACTTGTCTTACCATCATGCAAATTCTATTCTAACATGCTACAGTGCAGTAATAATTTATTATTGCTGAGGTGCCCACCATCTTGAAATTTGACCGCCATGTTGAAATCATGTAATTATTTAGTTAGAAATGCGGGAAAAATTCCAATAGTCTCCGAAAAAATCAATTATTAATTTACAAATTGAATCGATGGATCCATGTCCACGGTTCGATTCTTGATCAGTGACAGTTGTAACTAATTATTAAATAAATTTTAAATTCTTTTTTCCGTTACCTTTCGCGGAGTTTATTAATCATAAGTCAATATACCTAACCAAAGAATTAATACAGTGACGATAAGCCTATCATGAAAGTCTAATTTTTGAATAATCTGAATAACCTATAAGCCGTTCATGTACAAAACCGCACATAAAGAACAATTGTCTTCAGTCCATGAGACCGAGTCATGTCATTATCAGACGTATAGGCTAGTCATTTCAGGACCACATGACCTTCGTCGTTAGCTAATTATATTCAATTAATCCATCGTGACATTTTTATACATTCTAAAGGAGCAAGTAACCTTGAAAAATATTTTAGTAACACCAAGAGGTGATAAACTAGTAAATATTCAATCACTACATTTTGTACTACGCGCAATCAACAAAAAGGAAGCACCATCAACGAAAAGACAGCACCACCAACGAAAAGGCAGCTCCGCCAACGAAAAGGCAGCACATTTGGAAGCAACGACAACGAAAAGGCAGCACAGCCAACGAAAATACAGCACATTTGGAAGCACCGACAACGAAAAGACAGCAGCGACAACGAAAAGACAGAACATTTGGAAGCACCGACAACGAAAAGGCACCACATTTTGGAAGCACCGACCACGAAAAGTCAGCACCGCCAACGAAAAGGCAGCTCATTTGGAAGCACCGCTTTCGAAAAGACAGCACATTTGGAAGCACCGTCAATGAAAAGGCACGGACCGCAAGACCGGGCCATGAACAATGTCAGTCATATAGTCCATGAACACAGTACACACAGAAAAACGAAATGTACACCCAGTACACACAGGAAAACGTAATTTACACACAGGAAAACGGAATATACACACAGTACACACAGGAAAACGGAATGAACACACAGTACACACAGGAAAACGGAATGTACACACAGTAAACACAAGAAAACGGAATGTACACACAGTAAACACAAGAAAACGGAATGTACACACAGTACACACAGAAAACGGAACGTACACACAGTACACACAGGAAACGGTACGTACACACAGTACACACAGGAAACGGAACGTATACACACAGTACACACAGGAAACGGAACGTACACACAGTACACACAGGAAACGGAACGTACACACAGTACACACAGGAAACGGAACGTATACACACAGTACACAAAGGAAACGGAACGTACACACAGTACACACAGGAAACTAAACGTACACACAGTACATACAGGAAACTAAACGTACACACAGTACACACAGGAAACGGAACGTATACACACAGTACACACAGAAAACGGAACGTACACACAGTACACACAGGAAACGGAACGTACACACAGTACACACAGGAAACTAAACGTACACACAGTACACACAGGAAACGAAACGTATACACAGTACACACAGGAAACGGAACGTACACACAGTACACACAGGAAACGAAACGTACACACAGTACACACTGGAAACGTATACACACAGGAAACGGAATGATCACACATACAGTAGCGGAAACACACAGGCTTAGTTGGAAATCAGAATACAATAAATAAAAATATTAAATTTTTACTTTCAATATTTAATTACTTCTCAACATTACACAAATACAAGTAAAAGAAGCCATTATTGTATGTAGCCTGCTTTCCTCAGTTCTTTGAGTATGAAGGATATTTCTTTGATGCACGAATAGTTTCCTTCACAAAGCGAGCCATGTAGAAGTCTTAGCCGGTCAACCATTATGTTTGGATCTTTCGATGATGTGTAATCAATCTCTTATACCACCATCTTACTTGCTTGTTTATTATAAATACTGTCAATATCACAATCATCCCAGTGATCATAATAAGCATTATCAGATTTATTTATTTAAACACGACGTTTCCAATGTTTCGGTCTCAGGACATCGCCACATTCTTCGATCTTGTCAGCTCTAGGTGCTTCATCACAGTCTATACCTTTGTCAACAGCCTCAGAGTCACTGTAACAATCACTGTAGAAGACATCCTCTTCACCCAGATTACCGTATGAATTCGCTATCGATGATGTCGAAGTGTCTTCATCGTCTTCATGCTTCCTTTTTAGGAGTCCATCATTTTTACAAAGAATGGAGGATCTACTGAATATAGGCTTGAATGTATTCTCACTTTTCACGGTGTTGATACTGCCATTAGTTTCAGTCTTCCCGAAGCCATTAGCATCCTTCAATTTATGTTCTTTCTCACGATCGGGTGAGCTAATACCATCACGCTCAGGACAAGGAAAATTATTGTCGTAATGCAGATCACTCTTCTTTAGTCTAGTGGATCCATCAGTGTCCTCTATGCCGTAAGTAGTCTTGACTTTACATGTTCTACCATGTCTTTTTAAGCTGTCAATTCGTGTTAACAACCTGCTACAACGATTACAGCTTAACATGTTGCGTAGTGGGTTTCTAGCACAATCATTCTTCCCATGACGTCTAGCATTCCTTCTCATGGCAAAATCCTTGCCACAGTAACTACAGCGGCTTCCTTCCGATTCAGCTGCAGATAACAAACCACGATCCATGGTAGCTTCTGTGACTAATGCCAGATGCAAACTAAGAGTTTTAAATTAGATCCAATACTTAAATAGAAATTTTTTCATATTTCATCAGCGAGAGTTAATTTATCTCATACAAAAGTACTTGCTGCAACTAGTTCTGCTTTTCAACAACTGATGACGTCACGTATTGCTTGCAGGTAAATAATATTTAGTTCTTTAATGCAGGATGCGGGATGCTCACTAACGATCGCAAAAGAAAGATGGCTTCGCTAGACTCCAAGGAAAAGGAAGTTCGTCTTGCATGTTGGTGCTCCACAGATGTCTCATGGAGTAATATTAGTTTGACTGAGTAATGATATTTTTTAATTCCACCTGATAAAAATATTGCAAGTTTTGATTTAGTAGCAGTAATTATCGAATTAAATGTAACTCCAAATAAAATGACATGTCTCATTAAGAGTAAAACTCCTTCATGGAGAGATCGGTTTCTCAGAATAGTCAGATACACTTGAAGAAACCACAGGAATGATTGCAAGAACACGGGAAAAACCATCAAAATATTGATAAGAATAATCAGGAGCACACGGAGAAAAACCATCATAATATTGACAAGAATTATCGGGAGCACACGGAGAAAAACCATCATAATATTGACAAGAATTATCGGGAGCACACGGAGAAAACCGACAAAATTTTGACAAAAATTATCGGGAGCACACGGAGAAAACCACCACACATTTTCTTGGATATCATTAAATTTAAAAAAAAAATTAAAAATAAAAATAAATTAATAAAAAATTTAAAACAAAAAAAATCTACAAAAAAAATACACAAAATTCTAGCTTGTACTAAAACTCTATCTTTGCTCATCAATGATAGAGTTTTAGTACAAGCCAGAATTTTGTGTATTTTTTTTGTAGATTTTTTTTGTTTTAAATTTTTTATTAATTTATTTTTATTTTTAATTTTTTTTAAATTTAATGATATCCAAGAAAATGTGTGGTGGTTTTCTCCGTGTGCTCCCGATAATTTTTGTCAAAATTTTGTCGGTTTTCTCCGTGTGCTCCCGATAATTCTTGTCAATATTATGATGGTTTTTCTCCGTGTGCTCCCGATAATTCTTGTCAATATTATGATGGTTTTTCTCCGTGTGCTCCTGATTATTCTTATCAATATTTTGATGGTTTTTCCCGTGTTCTTGCAATCATTCCTGTGGTTTCTTCAAGTGTATCTGACTATTCTGAGAAACCGATCTCTCCATGAAGGAGTTTTACTCTTAATGAGACATGTCATTTTATTTGGAGTTACATTTAATTCGATAATTTCTGCTACTAAATCAAAACTTGCAATATTTTTATCAGGTGGAATTAAAAAATATCATTACTCAGTCAAACTAATATTACTCCATGAGACATCTGTGGAGCACCAACATGCAAGACGAACTTCCTTTTCCTTGGAGTCTAGCGAAGCCATCTTTCTTTTGCGATCGTTAGTGAGCATCCCGCATCCTGCATTAAAGAACTAAATATTATTTACCTGCAAGCAATACGTGACGTCATCAGTTGTTGAAAAGCAGAACTAGTTGCAGCAAGTACTTTTGTATGAGATAAATTAACTCTCGCTGATGAAATATGAAAAAATTTCTATTTAAGTATTGGATCTAATTTAAAACTCTTAGTTTGCATCTGGCATTAGTCACAGAAGCTACCATGGATCGTGGTTTGTTATCTGCAGCTGAATCGGAAGGAAGCCGCTGTAGTTACTGTGGCAAGGATTTTGCCATGAGAAGGAATGCTAGACGTCATGGGAAGAATGATTGTGCTAGAAACCCACTACGCAACATGTTAAGCTGTAATCGTTGTAGCAGGTTGTTAACACGAATTGACAGCTTAAAAAGACATGGTAGAACATGTAAAGTCAAGACTACTTACGGCATAGAGGACACTGATGGATCCACTAGACTAAAGAAGAGTGATCTGCATTACGACAATATATTTCCTTGTCCTGAGCGTGATGGTATTAGCTCACCCGATCGTGAGAAAGAACATAAATTGAAGGATGCTAATGGCTTCGGGAAGACTGAAACTAATGGCAGTATCAACACCGTGAAAAGTGAGAATACATTCAAGCCTATATTCAGTAGATCCTCCATTCTTTGTAAAAATGATGGACTCCTAAAAAGGAAGCATGAAGACGATGAAGACACTTCGACATCATCGATAGCGAATTCATACGGTAATCTGGGTGAAGAGGATGTCTTCTACAGTGATTGTTACAGTGACTCTGAGGCTGTTGACAAAGGTATAGACTGTGATGAAGCACCTAGAGCTGACAAGATCGAAGAATGTGGCGATGTCCTGAGACCGAAACGTTGGAAACGTCGTGTTATAATAAATAAATCTGATAATGCTTATTATGATCACTGGGATGATTGTAATATTGACAGTATTTATAATAAACAAGCAAGTAAGATGGTGGTAGAAGAGATTGATTACACATCATCGAAAGATCCAAACATAATGGTTGACCGGCTAAGACTTCTACATGGCTCGCTTTGTGAAGGAAACTATTCGTGCATCAAAGAAATATCCTTCATACTCAAAGAACTGAGGAAAGCAGGCTACATACAATAATGGCTTCTTTTACTTGTATTTGTGTAATGTTGAGAAGTAATTAAATATTGAAAGTAAAAATTTAATGTTTTTATTTCTTGTATTCTGATTTCCAACTAAGCCTGTGTGTTTCCGCTACTGTATGTGTGATCATTCCGTTTCCTGTGTGTACTGTGTGTATACGTTTCCAGTGTGTACTGTGTGTACGTTTCGTTTCCTGTGTGTACTGTGTGTACGTTTCGTTTCCTGTGTGTACTGTGTGTACGTTCCTTTTCCTGTGTGTACTGTGTATACGTTTCGTTTCCTGTGTGTACTGTGTGTACGTTCCGTTTCCTGTGTGTACTGTGTATACGTTTCGTTTCCTGTGTGTACTGTGTGTACGTTTAGTTTCCTGTGTGTACTGTGTGTACGTTCCGTTTCCTGTGTGTACTGTGTGTACGTTCCGTTTTCTGTGTGTACTGTGTGTATACGTTCCGTTTCCTGTGTGTACTGTGTGTACGTTTAGTTTCCTGTGTGTACTGTGTGTACGTTTAGTTTCCTGTGTGTACTGTGTGTACGTTCCGTTTCCTTTGTGTACTGTGTGTATACGTTCCGTTTCCTGTGTGTACTGTGTGTACGTTCCGTTTCCTGTGTGTACTGTGTGTACGTTCCGTTTCCTGTGTGTACTGTGTGTATACGTTCCGTTTCCTGTGTGTACTGTGTGTACGTTCCGTTTCCTGTGTGTACTGTGTGTACGTACCGTTTCCTGTGTGTACTGTGTGTACGTTCCGTTTTCTGTGTGTACTGTGTGTACATTCCGTTTTCTTGTGTTTACTGTGTGTACATTCCGTTTTCTTGTGTTTACTGTGTGTACATTCCGTTTTCCTGTGTGTACTGTGTGTTCATTCCGTTTTCCTGTGTGTACTGTGTGTATATTCCGTTTTCCTGTGTGTAAATTACGTTTTCCTGTGTGTACTGGGTGTACATTTCGTTTTTCTGTGTGTACTGTGTTCATGGACTATATGACTGACATTGTTCATGGCCCGGTCTTGCGGTCCGTGCCTTTTCATTGACGGTGCTTCCAAATGTGCTGTCTTTTCGAAAGCGGTGCTTCCAAATGAGCTGCCTTTTCGTTGGCGGTGCTGACTTTTCGTGGTCGGTGCTTCCAAAATGTGGTGCCTTTTCGTTGTCGGTGCTTCCAAATGTTCTGTCTTTTCGTTGTCGCTGCTGTCTTTTCGTTGTCGGTGCTTCCAAATGTGCTGTATTTTCGTTGGCTGTGCTGCCTTTTCGTTGTCGTTGCTTCCAAATGTGCTGCCTTTTCGTTGGCGGAGCTGCCTTTTCGTTGGTGGTGCTTCCTTTTTGTTGATTGCGCGTAGTACAAAATGTAGTGATTGAATATTTACTAGTTTATCACCTCTTGGTGTTACTAAAATATTTTTCAAGGTTACTTGCTCCTTTAGAATGTATAAAAATGTCACGATGGATTAATTGAATATAATTAGCTAACGACGAAGGTCATGTGGTCCTGAAATGACTAGCCTATACGTCTGATAATGACATGACTCGGTCTCATGGACTGAAGACAATTGTTCTTTATGTGCGGTTTTGTACATGAACGGCTTATAAGTTATTCAGATTATTCAAAAATTAGACTTTCATGATAGGCTTATCGTCACTGTATTAATTCTTTGGTTAGGTATATTGACTTATGATTAATAAACTCCGCGAAAGGTAACGGAAAAAAGAATTTAAAATTTATTTAATAATTAGTTACAACTGTCACTGGTCAAGAATCGAACCATGGACATGGATCCATCGATTCAGTTTGTAAATTAATAATTGATTTTTTCGGCGACTATTGGAATTTTTCCCGCATTTCTAACTAAATAATTACATGATTTTAACATGGCGGTCAAATTTCAAGATGGTGGGCACCTCAGCAATAATAAATTATTACTGCACTGTAGCATGTTAGAATAGAATTTGCATGATGGTAAGACAAGTACACGCAATATGGTGACCTCCAGCAGACGAAAACATGATGGTGGCAATGACCACTAGCATGTACTGAACATAAAATGACGGATCCGTGATGGACATCAAGGTCAAAGTCAAAGATCAATGTCGAGGTCAAATTTCAAGGTTAAGGTTAAATTCAAGGTCAAGGTCAAATTTCAAGGTCAAGGTCAAATTTCAAGGTAAAGATCAAAGGTCAAGGTCAAGGTCAAAGGTGTGGTGACGTCATACCAGCTGATGGTAAATACCTTGTTATTGGTGGAGGTAGGTCAGTCTGAAGGTGGCTTCTGTGGAGGAAGGATCTGTTGATTTTATATTTTTTGCCCTCGCCGGTTTCGAATCAAGGACGGGAATCGATATAAACAGAATTCTATTAAGTTAATTTTTTGATGAATTTTGAACTTTTTTTTCATTAAAATCGGATAATAAATAAAGATTTTCAAGATGGCGTCTAAATTTAAAGATGGCGACCATAACGATAATTGTAACATTAATAGGACCCAATATGGCGGTCTTAACGAAAAGTGTATGAATGATATGGTACTCAACCAAGATGGCGGGTGTAACGAAATATGCAACATTTATATAATCCAAGATGTCGACCGTAACAATAACTGCAACAGTGGTTTTTAAGATTTTTATTTAATTCGATTATTTAATTTTTTTAATGATTTTTAAAAATTTTCCCGAATTTCTAACATAAAAAATTGCGGATTTTCAAGATGGCGACCGTAACGAAAATTGCAACGGTGACGTCACGATTCAAAGTTGGTGGAAATTACTAGAAATACAAAATGGCAAATGGATTAGCATGGATTAACATATGGATTAGCATAGATTGGCATACGGATTAGCATAGATTGGCATACAGGTTAGCATAGATTGGTATACGAATAAGCATAGATTGGCATACGGATTGGCATAGATTGACATGGATTAGCATAGATTGGCATGGATTAGGTTAGGTTAGCATAGATTAGCATATGGATTAGGTTAGGTTAGGTTAGGTTAGCATAGATTAGCATATGGATTAGCATAGATTGGCATGGATTAGGTTAGGTTAGCATAGATTAGCATATGGATTAGGTTAGGTTAGGTTAGGTTAGCATAGATTAGCATATGGATTAGGTTAGGTTAGGTTTGGGTAGGGTAGGTTAGGTTAGGTTAGGTTTAGTTTAGTTTAGTTTAGGTTAGGTTTGGTTAGGTTAGGTTAGGTTAGCATAGATTAGCATATGGATTAGGTTAGGTTAGTTTAGTTTAGTTTAGTTTAGTTTAGTTTAGTTTAGTTTAGTTTAGTTTAGTTTAGTTTAGGTTAGGTTAGGTTAGGTTAGGTTAGGTTAGGTTAGGTTAGGTTAGGTTAGGTTAGGTTAGGTTAGTTTAGGTTAGGTTAGGTTAGGTTAGGTTAGGTTAGGTTTAGTTTAGTTTAGTTTAGTTTAGTTTAGTTTAGGTAAGGTTAGCATAGATTAGCATATGGATTAGGTTAAGGTTAGTTAAGTTTAGTTTAGGTTAGGTTAGGTTAGGTTTGCATAGATTAGCATATGGATTAGGTTAGGTTAGGTTAGGTTAGGTTAGCATAGATTAGCAAATGGGTTAGGTTAGGTGTGGTTAGTTTAGTTTAGTTTAGTTTAGTTTAGGTTAGGTTAGGTTAGGTTAGCATAGATTAGCATATGGATTAGGTTAGGTGAGGGTAGTTTAGGTTAGGTTAGGTTAGGTTAGGCGTGCGAAGGAAGTACCTACGGGCTCCGACCAACAGCGCTTCTCTGATGTGAAGTATTAGGAGATCAGAACTTGAAACGAGGTAGTAATAAAAACTTGCCGGTGCCGTTGCGCGTCGTGGAAGTAGAGCGCGCCAAAACACCCGGTTGCTTGGCCGTATGTATCCGGCGTTCATAACACGTGTAGAAGTAGGCTTATATTCGTTACCTCCTGGCTGTTTATTACCACCTAATACTTTTCATAGCGAGACGTCCTGGCGAGCTGGTCTGTCCGTCCTCCTCCGTTCGTTCGTTACGTAACGGGACATTTTTTCGTGCGTAGATGGCTTATGAACGTAACGGGACATTTTTTCGTGCGTACATGCCTGATGAACGTAACGTGCGTGTATGGCCGGCGGAAGTGACGTAATCCAACATGGCTGATGAAGCGAAGCCTTAAGGTGACTGCCGCGGATCCCCGATCCCCCACCACCCACCGGTGCCCCCATACGAACCAAATACATCTACTGATGTCACTCTGGTCTGCTGTACTTGTCAAGATGTGTATGGGACATCACTGGCCTGCTGTACTTGTCGAGATGTGTATGGGACGTCACTCTGGCCTGCTGTACTTTTCGAGATGTGGATGTGATGTCACTCTGGCCTGCTGTACTTGTCGAGATGTGTATGGGACGTCACTCTGGCCTGCTGTACTTTTCGAGATGTGGATGTGATGTCACTCTGGTCTGCTGTACTTGTCGAGATGTGTATGGGACGTCACTCTGGCCTGCTGTACTTTTCGTAATGTGGATGTGATGTCACTCTGGACTGCTGTACTTGTCGAGATGTGTATGGGACGTCACTCTGGCCTGCTGTACTTTTCGAGATGTGGATGTGATGTCACTCTGGTCTGCTGTACTTGTCAAGATGTGTATGGGACATCACTGGCCTGCTGTACTTGTCGAGATGTGTATGGGACGTCACTCTGGCCTGCTGTACTTTTCGAGATGTGGATGTGATGTCACTCTGGTCTGCTGTACTTCTCAAGATGTGTATGGGACGTCACTCTGGCCTGCTGTACTTTTCGAGATGTGGATGTGAGTAGTATATAATAGGGGCGTCTGGCACAGGCGCCAGGCGGAGGATTGAAGATTGTTTACATTGTGACGTCACGGCGGCCATCTTGGAGGAGTGTAACGGGACACATCGTAACGGGACAAGTTTGACCTTGAATTTGATCCTCAAAATGTGCCAAAATCCGCCAAAATTAGGCAAAATTTGCCCAAAATTCCTCAAAAATCGCCAACATTTCCATTTCTGTGGAAAAATGTTCCGCCAAAAATTCGCAAAAAATTCCTCAATTCGAAAATCAGGATTTCGAAAATCCTCAAAAGTCGTTTTGCCCTAGAAAGAACCCTAATTCCTAAAACTGGCTTAAAACTCCTAAGAGATAGCCGCTTATAAGCCATTTATAGGAATAAGGATGCCATGACAGCCATTTTGAATGATGACGTCACCGTTACAATTTACGTTACGGCCGCCATCTTTAACTTTTTTATTTATTATCCGATTTAAACGAAATTTTTTTTAAAATTTATAAAAAAATTCACTTAATAAAAATTTAATAAAATATTAATAAAAAAATTACTTTTACGACACGGAGCTCGGAGCCCTCGGTTCGAACCCGGTGAGGGCAAAAAAAAAAATGGCGACCGATCCTTCCCCCCGTGGTGACTTTTGGCAGACTGACTCCCACCACTTTTTTTCAAAGCATATATATCGTCACCTAGTATGACATCATGTCCGCCATCTTGTCTTCGTTGCTGGAGACCACCATCTTGTTTTCGTCGGCGAGAGTGCACTGACGCCATGTTAGTTTAGTTCTTATCCGCTAGAGTGCAGTAATCATTTATTACTAAGGTGCCCGCCATCTTGAAATTTGGACGCCATATTGAAAATCCGTAATTATTTAGCTAGAAATTCGGGAAAAATTTCTAAATTCGTTAAATAAATCACTCATTAATTTACATATTGATTCGATGGATTCCTGACCTTGGTTCGATACCCGATCGATGCAATAATGTTTAATTTTATGTAAAAAATAATAATTTCAATAAACCATGTTCAACATTCGTAAAGAGACTCTAAATCCTCTACGACCACCATCCTATCAGACATCAAGACCACCATATTGGAAATGCGTAATTTTAATGCTAGAGATCCGGGAAAAAGTTCAGAAATCATTAAATAAATTTCCGATCAATAAACTGATTAATTAGATCGACTAAGGTCCTTGGTACGATCCCAGGCCGATACAAAACAACTTTAATATTTTAAAAAAGCACCACTAAAGTGTAAGGTTCGAGGAATTAAACACCGCAAGTTCTTTTACAAACATAATATTTATTACATAATTTCTATTCTACTACAGGATCACTTACGAAAGCCAGCAATCTTATAATCATTTAGTTCCGCAGCGGTGTGAAATGACTAATTCTTAGCTCCAATCGGTTTATACTAGACAGAGTCCAGCCAGAACCTTTACAGACATAGTCCACCTCTTCTTGACAGAGTTTCTGGATACCGTTTTTAACAGTTTGCTTCACATCGTTAGAACTGTAAATTACTGCAGCCGATGTCTTGAACGCACACTTCTTCACTTTGTCATCGAACGGATATGGCTTTCCATATATACAGTCCAACCACAAGTTATATTTCAAAGGTCCGTTTGTTGCTACATCATCAGTAAGCTGATTGATTATCTTCTGTCTGATATCGTCAAGAAAATTACAAATGTCCTTCGACTCACCGAACGTATTTAGATAATAGTAGTCTTTCAAAGTTCCACGAAATGCAGACTGCGCCAAGTAGAAGCCATTATCGTTCACTTGTAATGCTCCGAACACAGTCTTAGGTTTAGTTCCATGTTCAGACGTCATAACAATCGGTTGCTGGGCATCTGTTTTTTTGGTTGTACGCTTTCGTGTCTCCAATCTAAAGCGAGGAGCCGAAATGTCGGCAGGTAGTTCAGCAGTAGGAGCACAGACTCCACCTATACATTTTTTCGCATGATGTCGCAAACTGTCAATTCGAGTAAACCATTTAAGGCACTCATCACATCGAAACTTCATGCGAGAAGGATTCTTCGTGCATTTGCTCCGCTCATGTCTTCGTGCATCATGGGAAAATGCGAACGACGTATCACAGTAGCTGCAAGGATACCGTGGTGATGAAGACGATACTTTCAGACCCGATCCAGATACAGACGTTGCAACAGTAGTACCATTTCCAGGCATTCTCTTATGCACATCGATGCATCGTTGTTGCGCCGAAACCTTTACTTTCTGCCGCACAGCAGGACCTTTGCATGCCTTCATGTGCGTTTTCATATTATCTTTTCTGGCAAACTGCTTATGACATTTCTCACAAACAAACATTTTACGATATAGGTTCTTGGCACATTCGCTCCTCTCGTGTCGCCGGGCATTGCTGTTGTTTGAGAAAATCTTGTCGCAGTAACAGCACCGATGTTCGCTTGTTGTCAAATCAGCATCCATTGAAGTCTCCATCGAGGTCGTATCGTCGATCGTCGTGGTTTCCTGCACATCCAGCTCAGTAGTCATTAAGCTATCTTCTGCTGGTGGTATCACATCTGTTGAAATCTCCTCCAATGTCGACGTCGTCGTCGTTGCCAACGGGATCTGCTCCACCATTGTCGTCGCTGACGTCAAGGTTCCCGTAGACGATGGTACAACGTCCATCGAGTTCGGCGTTAAAGTCGGTAAAGATGCCATCGAGTTCTCAAGAACAGGTAATTACACGACTTATGCACCAGATGAAATAATCTAGGTGATCCTTACACCGTCGACGACAGTAACAAACTGAGCGACCTGCTGTCTAGGACTCGCTTATATACATGCACCGGATGGAATAATACGCAAGTCAAATCAAAAACCATTTACTATAATACTAGAGTCAAAACAACATTAAAAATAGAAGGACCATCAACGAAAAGGCAGCACATTTGGAAGCACCGACAACGAAAAGGCAGCACATTTGGAAGCACCGACTACGAAAAGGCAGCACATTTGGAAGCACCGACTACGAAAAGGCAGCACATTTGGAAGCACCGACTACGAAAAGGCAGCACATTTGGAAGCACCGACAACGAAAAGGCAGCACATTTGGAAGCACCGACAACGAAAAGGCAGCACATTTGGAAGCACCGACAACGAAAAGGCAGCACATTTGGAAGCACCGACAACGAAAAGGCAGCACATTTGGAAGCACCGACAACGAAAAGGCAGCACATTTGGAAGCACCGACAACGAAAAGGCAGCACATTTGGAAGCACCGACAACGAAAAGGCAGCACATTTGGAAGCTCCATCAACAAAAAAAGGCAAAAAGGAAGCACAAGTTACGAGATCTATGTCTTAGTTAGAAATCAGAATACAAGAAATAAAAACATTAAATTCTTATAATTTAAATTATTTATTTTATTGCTTTACACTATACAAATGCAAGTAAAACAAGCCATTATTGTATGTAGCCAGCATTCCTCAGTTCCTTGAGTATGAAGGATATTTCTTTGATGCAAGAATAGTTTCCTGCACAAAGCGAACCATGTAGAAGTCTTAGCCGGTCAACCAATATGTTTGGATCTTTCCATGATGTGTAATCATTCTCTTCTACCACCATCTTCCTTGCACCTTTATAATTATTATGATCTCTGGTGTCTTCCGTTTTACCACCAACCGCAGGGTAACTTTCATGTTTGAGACGGTGATCATCACAAGCTTGATCAGATTTATTTAATATATCACGTCGTTTCCATCGTTTCGGTCTCAGGACACCGCCACATTCTTCAATCTTGGCAGCTTTAGGTGCTTCATCATAGTCTATGTCTTTGTAAACAGCCTCAGAGTCACTGTAACAATCACCGTAGAAGGAATCGTCTTCACCCAATTTACCGTAATAATTCGATGTTGATGATGTTGAAGTGTCTTCATCGTCTTCATGCTTCCTTTTTAGGAGTCCATCATTTTTACAAAGTAGGAAAGATCTACTTGAATTCGGCTGGAATATATTCTCACTTTTCACGTTAAGGATTCTTCCTTTGTCTTCATTCTTCCGTAAATCATCAACCTCCTTCAATTTAAGTTCGTTGTCGAGATCGGAAGAGCCAAGAAAATTATTGGCGTAATGCAGATCACTCTTCCTTAGGCTAGTAGATTCATCGTTGTCCTCTAGCCTGTACGCAGGCTTGGCGCTACAAGTTCTGCCATGTCTTTTTAGGCTCTCTCTCCGCGTAAACGACTTGCTACATCTAACACAACTTATCATATTGCGCAGTGGATTTTTAACACAGTCATTCTTCTCGTGTTGTCTTTTATTCTTTCTCAAGATAAACTCTTTACTGCAAAACTTACACCTATGTTCTTTCGATACAGCGTCAGATCCCAAATCGGAATTCATATTAGTTACTGAGACTAACGTCAGATACCAATTGAGTGTTTTAAATTAGATCCAATACTTAAATAGAAATATTTTCATATTTCATCAGCGAGAATTAATATATCTCATGCAAAAGTACTTTATGCATGTAGTTCTGCTTTTCAACAACAGATGTCGCCACATGTTGCTTGCAGGTAAATAATATTTAGTTCTTTTATGCGGGATGCGGGATGCTCACTAACGATCGCAAAAGAAGGATGGCTTCGCTAGACTCCAAGGAAAAGGAAGTTCGTCTTGCATGTTGGTGCTCCACAGATGTCTCATGGCGTAATATTAATTTGACTGAGTAATGATATTTTTTAATTCCACCTGATAAAAATATTGCAAGTTTTGATTTAGTAGCAGAAATTATCGAATTAAATGTAACTCCAAATAAAATGACATGTCTCATTAGTCAAAAAAAAAAAATCCATGCAGACAGCGGTTTCTCAGAATAGTCAGAAACACTTGAAGAAACCACAGGAATGATTGCAAGAACACGGGAAAAACCATCAAAATACTGACAAGAATAATCAGGAGCACACGGGAAAAACCATCAAAATACTGACAAGAATAATCAGGAGCACACGGAGAAAACCATCATAATATTAACAAGAATAATCAGGAGCACACGGAGAAAACCATCATAATATTGACCAGATTAATCAGAAGTACTCGGAGAAAACCACCACATGTTTTCTTTGATATCATAAAATTACAGGAAAAAATATTTAAAAATAAAAATAAATTAATAAAAAAATGCATAAACAGTTTCTGCTAGCTTGTAAACTTATCATTGTTGAGCAAAGATAGAGTTCTTGTACAAGCCAGAAATTTATGTATTTTTTTATTAATTTATTTTTATTTTTAAATATTTTTTCCTGTAATTTTATGATATCAAAGAAAACATGTGGTGGTTTTCTCCGAGTACTTCTGATTAATCTGGTCAATATTATGATGGTTTTCTCCGTGTGCTCCTGATTATTCTTGTTAATATTATGATGGTTTTCTCCGTGTGCTCCTGATTATTCTTGTCAGTATTTTGATGGTTTTTCCCGTGTGCTCCTGATTATTCTTGTCAGTATTTTGATGGTTTTTCCCGTGTTCTTGCAATCATTCCTGTGGTTTCTTCAAGTGTTTCTGACTATTCTGAGAAACCACTCTCTTCATGGATTTTTTTTTTTTGACTAATGAGACATGTCATTTTATTTGGAGTTACATTTAATTCGATAATTTCTGCTACTAAATCAAAACATGCAATATTTTTATCAGGTGGAATTAAAAAATATCATTACTCAGACAAATTAATATTACGCCATGAGACATCTGTGGAGCACCAACATGCAAGACGAACTTCCTTTTCCTTGGAGTCTAGCGAAGCCATCCTTCTTTTGCGATCGTTAGTGAGCATCCCGCATCCCGCATAAAAGAACTAAATATTATTTACCTGCAAGCAACCAGTGGCGTAGCCAGGGGGGGGTTTTAGGGGTTCGAACCCCCCCCTTAGCACCAAATCTTTAATTAATTTCTTATTCATCACTCAAACAAATTTCATATTAAAATTAATAAATTACAATACTTACAATATTTAAATTTAAGTACCCAAAACTGCTAAAAATAGCACTATTTTACACCTTAAAATCCAAATTTTCCCGGGGGAGGACCCCCGGACCCCCCGCTTTAATACGGCGGGGGGGGGGGGGGCGCATGCTTCTTAACACCCCCCATACACAAATCCTGGCTACGCCACTGCAAGCAACATGTGGCGACATCTGTTGTTGAAAAGCAGAACTACATGCATAAAGTACTTTTGCATGAGATATATTAATTCTCGCTGATGAAATATGAAAATATTTCTATTTAAGTATTGGATCTAATTTAAAACACTCAATTGGTATCTGACGTTAGTCTCAGTAACTAATATGAATTCCGATTTGGGATCTGACGCTGTATCGAAAGAACATAGGTGTAAGTTTTGCAGTAAAGAGTTTATCTTGAGAAAGAATAAAAGACAACACGAGAAGAATGACTGTGTTAAAAATCCACTGCGCAATATGATAAGTTGTGTTAGATGTAGCAAGTCGTTTACGCGGAGAGAGAGCCTAAAAAGACATGGCAGAACTTGTAGCGCCAAGCCTGCGTACAGGCTAGAGGACAACAATGAATCTACTAGCCTAAGGAAGAGTGATCTGCATTACGCCAATAATTTTCTTGGCTCTTCCGATCTCGACAACGAACTTAAATTGAAGGAGGTTGATGAATTACGGAAGAATGAAGACGAAGGAAGAATCCTTAACGTGAAAAGTGAGAATATATTCCAGCCGAATTCAAGTAGATCTTTCCTACTTTGTAAAAATGATGGACTCCTAAAAAGGAAGCATGAAGACGATGAAGACACTTCAACATCATCAACATCGAATTATTACGGTAAATTGGGTGAAGACGATTCCTTCTACGGTGATTGTTACAGTGACTCTGAGGCTGTTTACAAAGACATAGACTATGATGAAGCACCTAAAGCTGCCAAGATTGAAGAATGTGGCGGTGTCCTGAGACCGAAACGATGGAAACGACGTGATATATTAAATAAATCTGATCAAGCTTGTGATGATCACCGTCTCAAACATGAAAGTTACCCTGCGGTTGGTGGTAAAACGGAAGACACCAGAGATCATAATAATTATAAAGGTGCAAGGAAGATGGTGGTAGAAGAGAATGATTACACATCATGGAAAGATCCAAACATATTGGTTGACCGGCTAAGAATTCTACATGGTTCGCTTTGTGCAGGTAACTATTCTTGCATCAAAGAAATATCCTTCATACTCAAGGAACTGAGGAATGCTGGCTACATACAATAATGGCTTGTTTTACTTGCATTTGTATAGTGTAAAGCAATAAAATAAATAATTTAAATTATAAGAATTTAATGTTTTTATTTCTTGTATTCTGATTTCTAACTAAGACATAGATCTCGTAACTTGTGCTTCCTTTTTGCCTTTTTTTGTTGATGGAGCTTCCAAATGTGCTGCCTTTTCGTTGTCGGTGCTTCCAAATGTGCTGCCTTTTCGTTGTCGGTGCTTCCAAATGTGCTGCCTTTTCGTTGTCGGTGCTTCCAAATGTGCTGCCTTTTCGTTGTCGGTGCTTCCAAATGTGCTGCCTTTTCGTTGTCGGTGCTTCCAAATGTGCTGCCTTTTCGTTGTCGGTGCTTCCAAATGTGCTGCCTTTTCGTTGTCGGTGCTTCCAAATGTGCTGCCTTTTCGTAGTCGGTGCTTCCAAATGTGCTGCCTTTTCGTAGTCGGTGCTTCCAAATGTGCTGCCTTTTCGTAGTCGGTGCTTCCAAATGTGCTGCCTTTTCGTTGTCGGTGCTTCCAAATGTGCTGCCTTTTCGTTGATGGTCCTTCTATTTTTAATGTTGTTTTGACTCTAGTATTATAGTAAATGGTTCTTGATTTGACTTGCGTATTATTCCATCCGGTGCATGTATATAAGCGAGTCCTAGACAGCAGGTCGCTCAGTTTGTTACTGTCGTCGACGGTGTAAGGATCACCTAGATTATTTCATCTGGTGCATAAGTCGTGTAATTACCTGTTCTTGAGAACTCGATGGCATCTTTACCGACTTTAACGCCGAACTCGATGGACGTTGTACCATCGTCTACGGGAACCTTGACGTCAGCGACGACAATGGTGGAGCAGATCCCGTTGGCAACGACGACGACGTCGACATTGGAGGAGATTTCAACAGATATGATACCACCAGCAGAAGATAGCTTAATGACTACTGAGCTGGATGTGCAGGAAACCACGACGATCGACGATACGACCTCGATGGAGACTTCAATGGATGCTGATTTGACAACAAGCGAACATCGGTGCTGTTACTGCGACAAGATTTTCTCAAACAACAGCAATGCCCGGCGACACGAGAGGAGCGAATGTGCCAAGAACCTATATCGTAAAATGTTTGTTTGTGAGAAATGTCATAAGCAGTTTGCCAGAAAAGATAATATGAAAACGCACATGAAGGCATGCAAAGGTCCTGCTGTGCGGCAGAAAGTAAAGGTTTCGGCGCAACAACGATGCATCGATGTGCATAAGAGAATGCCTGGAAATGGTACTACTGTTGCAACGTCTGTATCTGGATCGGGTCTGAAAGTATCGTCTTCATCACCACGGTATCCTTGCAGCTACTGTGATACGTCGTTCGCATTTTCCCATGATGCACGAAGACATGAGCGGAGCAAATGCACGAAGAATCCTTCTCGCATGAAGTTTCGATGTGATGAGTGCCTTAAATGGTTTACTCGAATTGACAGTTTGCGACATCATGCGAAAAAATGTATAGGTGGAGTCTGTGCTCCTACTGCTGAACTACCTGCCGACATTTCGGCTCCTCGCTTTAGATTGGAGACACGAAAGCGTACAACCAAAAAAACAGATGCCCAGCAACCGATTGTTATGACGTCTGAACATGGAACTAAACCTAAGACTGTGTTCGGAGCATTACAAGTGAACGATAATGGCTTCTACTTGGCGCAGTCTGCATTTCGTGGAACTTTGAAAGACTACTATTATCTAAATACGTTCGGTGAGTCGAAGGACATTTGTAATTTTCTTGACGATATCAGACAGAAGATAATCAATCAGCTTACTGATGATGTAGCAACAAACGGACCTTTGAAATATAACTTGTGGTTGGACTGTATATATGGAAAGCCATATCCGTTCGATGACAAAGTGAAGAAGTGTGCGTTCAAGACATCGGCTGCAGTAATTTACAGTTCTAACGATGTGAAGCAAACTGTTAAAAACGGTATCCAGAAACTCTGTCAAGAAGAGGTGGACTATGTCTGTAAAGGTTCTGGCTGGACTCTGTCTAGTATAAACCGATTGGAGCTAAGAATTAGTCATTTCACACCGCTGCGGAACTAAATGATTATAAGATTGCTGGCTTTCGTAAGTGATCCTGTAGTAGAATAGAAATTATGTAATAAATATTATGTTTGTAAAAGAACTTGCGGTGTTTAATTCCTCGAACCTTACACTTTAGTGGTGCTTTTTTAAAATATTAAAGTTGTTTTGTATCGGCCTGGGATCGTACCAAGGACCTTAGTCGATCTAATTAATCAGTTTATTGATCGGAAATTTATTTAATGATTTCTGAACTTTTTCCCGGATCTCTAGCATTAAAATTACGCATTTCCAATATGGTGGTCTTGATGTCTGATAGGATGGTGGTCGTAGAGGATTTAGAGTCTCTTTACGAACGTTGAACATGGTTTATTGAAATTATTATTTTTTACATAAAATTAAACATTATTGCATCGATCGGGTATCGAACCAAGGACAGGAATCCATCGAATCAATATGTAAATTAATGAGTGATTTATTTAACGAATTTAGAAATTTTTCCCGAATTTCTAGCTAAATAATTACGGATTTTCAATATGGCGTCCAAATTTCAAGATGGCGGGCACCTTAGTAATAAATGATTACTGCACTCTAGCGGATAAGAACTAAACTAACATGGCGTCAGCGCACTCTCGCCGACGAAAACAAGATGGTGGACTCCAGCAACGAAGACAAGATGGCGGACATGACGTCATACTAGGTGACGATATATCTGCTTTAATTAGAGTGGTGGGAGTCAGTCTGCCTGCAGCCACCATTAAGGAAGGAGCCTGTCGCCATTTTTAATTTTTTTTTGCCCTCACCGGGTTCGAACCGAGGACTCCGAACTCCGTGTCGTTAATGTTTGTTTTTTATAAATGTTTTATTAAAATTTTATTATTTAATTAAATTTATAATTTTTAAAAAATATTTTATTAAAATCGGATAATAAATAAAAAAGTTAAAGATGGCGGCCGTAACGAAAAATGCATCGGTGACGACATAATCCAAGATGGCGGTCATGGTATCCTTATTCCTAGAAATGGCTTATAAGCGTCTATCTCTTAGGAGTTTCAAGCCAGTTTTAGGAATTAGGGTTCTTTCTAGGGCAAAACGACTTTTGAGGATTTTCGAAATCCTGATTTTCGAATTGAGGAATTTTTTGCGAATTTTTGGCGGAACTTTTTTCCACAGAAATGGAAATGTTGGCGATTTTTGAGGAATTTTGGGCAAATTTTGCCCAATTTTGGCGGATTTTGGCACATTTTGAGGATCAAATTCAAGGTCAAACTTGTCCCGTTACGATGTGTCCCGTTACACTCCTCCAAGATGGCCGCCGTGACGTCACAATGTAAACAATCTTCAATCCTCCGCCTGGCGCCTGTGCCAGACGCCCCTATTATATACTACTGATGTGATGTCACTCTGGTCTGCTGTACTTGTCAAGATGTGTATGGGACGTCTTTTTGGCCTGCTGTACTTTTCGTAATGTGGATGTGATGTCACTCTGGTCTGCTGTACTTGTTGAGATGTGTATGGGACGTCACTCAAGCCTGCTGTACTTGTCGAGATGTGTATGGGACGTCACTCTGGCCTGCTGTACTTTTCGAGATGTGTATGGTACGTCACTCTGGCCTGCTGTACTTTTCGAGATGTGTATGGGACGTCACTCTGGCCTGCTGTACTTTTCGAGATGTGGATGTGATGTCACTCTGGACTGCTGTACTTGTCGAGATGTGTATGGGACGTCACTCTGGCCTGCTGTACTTTTCGAGATGTGGATGTGATGTCACTCTGGCCTGCTGTACTTGTCGAGATGTGTATGGGACGTCTTTTTGGCCTGCTGTACTTTTCGAGATGTGGATGTGATGTCACTCCTGTCTGCTGTACTTGTCAAGATGTGTATGGGACGTCTTTTTGGCCTGCTGTACTTTTCGAGATGTGGATGTGATGTCACTCTGGACTGCTGTACTTGTCGAGATGTGTATGGGACGTCACTCTGGCCTGCTGTGCTTGTCGAGATGTGTATGGGACGTCACTCTGGCCTGCTGTACTTGTCGAGATATGTATGGGACGTCACTCTGGCCTGCTGTACTTGTCGAGATGTGTATGGGACGTCATTCTGGCCTGCTGTACTTTTCGAGATGTGTATGGGACGTCACTCTGGCCTGCTGTACTTTTCGAGATGTGGATGTGATGTCACTCTGGACTGCTGTACTTGTCGAGATGTGTATGGGACGTCACTCTGGCCTGCTGTACTTTTCGAGATGTGGATGTGATGTCACTCTGGTCTCCTGTACTTGTCAAGATGTGTATGGGACATCACTGGCCTGCTGTACTTGTCGAGATGTGTATGGGACGTCACTCTGGCCTGCTGTACTTTTCGAGATGTGGATGTGATGTCACTCTGGTCTGCTGTACTTCTCAAGATGTGTATGGGACGTCACTCTGGCCTGCTGTACTTATCGAGATGTGTATGGGACGTCACTCTGGCCTGCTGTACTTTTCGAGATGTGGATGTGATGTCACTCTGGCCTGCTGTACTTGTCGAGATGTGTATGGGACGTCACTCTGGCCTGCTGTACTTTTCGAGATGTGGATGTGATGTCACTCTGGTCTGCTGTACTTGTCGAGATGTGTATGGGACGTCACTCTGGCCTGCTGTACTTTTCGAGATGTGGATGTGATGTCACTCTGGTCTGCTGTACTTGTCAAGATGTGTATGGGACATCACTGGCCTGCTGTACTTGTCGAGATGTGTATGGGACTTTACTCTGTCCTGCTGTACTTTTCGAGATGTGGATGTGATGTCACTCTGGCCTGCTGTACTTGTCGAGATGTGTATGGGACGTCACTCTGGCCTGCTGTACTTTTCGAGATGTGGATGTGATGTCACTCTGGCCTGCTGTACTTGTCTAGATGTGTATGGGACGTCACTCTGGCCTGCTGTACTTTTCGTAATGTGGATGTGATGTCAATCTGGACTGCTGTACTTGTCGAGATGTGTATGGGACGTCACTCTGGCCTGCTGTACTTTTCGAGATGTGGATGTGATATCACTCTGGTCTGCTGTACTTGTCAAGATGTGTATGGGACATCACTGGCCTGCTGTACTTGTCGAGATGTGTATGGGACGTCACTCTGGCCTGCTGTACTTTTCGAGATGTGGATGTGATGTCACTCTGGTCTGCTGTACTTCTCAAGATGTGTATGGGACGTCACTCTGGCCTGTTGTTCTTGTCGAGATGTGTATGGGACGTCTTTCTGGCCTGCTGTACTTTTCGAGATGTGGATGTGATGTCACTCTGGCCTGCTGTACTTGTCGAGATGTGTATGGGACGTCACTCTGGCCTGCTGTACTTTTCGAGATGTGGATGTGATGTCACTCTCGTCTGCTGTACTTGTCGAGATGTGTATGGGACGTCACTCTGGCCTGCTGTACTTTTCGAGATGTGGATGTGATGTCACTCTGGTCTGCTGTACTTGTCAAGATGTGTATGGGACATCACTGGCCTGCTGTACTTGTCGAGATGTGTATGGGACGTCACTCTGACCTGCTGTACTTTTCGAGATGTGGATGTGATGTCACTCTGGCCTGCTGTACTTGTCGAGATGTGTATGGGACGTCACTCTGGCCTGCTGTACTTTTCGAGATGTGGATGTGATGTCACTCTGGCCTGCTGTACTTGTCGAGATGTGTATGGGACGTCACTCTGGCCTGCTGTACTTTTCGAGATGTGGATGTGATGTCACTCTCGTCTGCTGTACTTGTCGAGATGTGTATGGGACATCACTGGCCTGCTGTACTTGTCGAGATGTGTATGGGACGTCACTCTGGCCTGCTGTACTTTTCGAGATGTGGATGTGATGTCACTCTGGCCTGCTGTACTTGTCGAGATGTGTATGGGACGTCACTCTGGCCTGCTGTACTTTTCGAGATGTGGATGTGATGTCACTCTGGTCTGCTGTACTTCTCAAGATGTGTATGGGACGTCACTCTGGCCTGCTGTACTTGTCGAGATGTGTATGGGACGTCACTCTGGCCTGCTGTACTTTTCGAGATGTGGATGTGATGTCACTCTGGCCTGCTGTACTTGTCGAGATGTGTATGGGACGTCACTCTGGCCTGCTGTACTTGTCGAGATGTGTATGGGACGTCACTCTGGCCTGCTGTACTTTTCGAGATGTGGATGTGATGTCACTCTGGTCTGCTGTACTTGTCAAGATGTGTATGGGACATCACTGGCCTGCTGTACTTGTCGAGATGTGTATGGGACGTCACTCTGGCCTGCTGTACTTTTCGAGATGTGGATGTGATGTCACTCTGGCCTGCTGTACTTGTCGAGATGTGTATGGGACGTCACTCTGGCTTGCTGTACTTTTCGAGATGTGGATGTGATGTCACTCTGGCCTGCTGTACTTGTCGAGGTGTGTATGGGACGTCACTCTGGCCTGCTGTACTTTTCGAGATGTGGATGTGATGTCACTCTGGTCTGCTGTACTTGTCAAGATGTGTATGGGACGACTTTTTGGCCTGCTGTACTTTTCGTAATGTGGATGTGATGTCACTCTGGTCTGCTGTACTTGTCGAGATGTGTATGGGACGTCACTCTAGCCTGCTGTACTTGTCGAGATGTGGATGTGACGTCACTCTTGCCTGCTGTACTTGTCTGAGATAGCCAACTTCAATCTTTGGGGTCATCAACAGGCCGGCAGGGTGTGTGGATTCCATTCGTTATTGTTTTGTGATATCATGAATGTCACGTGCCTAACAAATGTTTACCCTATGTACAAAGATGCAATAAACTCTATTCAGTTTCATTGAAAATATATATTACACGAAATCAAACATACTAACAAGCAGAGAATTTTGTTTAGTTAATACATGCTCACTCATAGACTTTGGATGGCTGAAAATGTGTTTGAGATCATAAACAAGAAGGTTGCCATGACATGTTTTACTTTTTGTATTCTTTTATAACATTATGTTTAAACATGATAGAATTTATTGGTGTACTAAATAACATTTTTTTTATTTTTATGTCCCACAATTAGTTAATGAATTGCTAATTTTTCAAAAGCTTCTATGCACAAATAAAAATATGCATGTATTTTTATGAGCATGTCAAAATGTCATATCCAATGTTTACTTTATTTGAGTTCAGGATGTGTATTGACAAGACCAGGATCATAAAAATGTTTGCATAGTTTTTTTGAATGGTTCTTCCTACCATTGATATCTTTATTCTCGGTAATTTATAGTGTCATGACGAGCTACGAAGTCGTAAGATATAAATACAACCTAATCAAACATTAACTTCAAAATAAAACTATGAATTATAAAAAAAATATAAGAGCCATTGAAAACCATTTTAATATTTTTAATATTTTAAGTAGTAGCCCATATTTCAGTAATAAGCCAATAAATGCACTTGGAGAATTTAACCTATCATGTGACTATGTAGATAAATTAAATCATTTTTGGTTGGGTATGTAGGTTTGAACTAGTCAATTGACGTATAATCTTGATGAGTTCTGGCAGCTCTGAATAATAATACATTTGTTTATATTGTCTTTGGTTGGGCCCTTATCGTTAGTACATAATTTGTCGACATCATAAATTTGTGTAGTTTTACCATAAAGCAAATTCCTTGAAAAAAAATAATTTTTTTTCTTGAAAACCAGGAAATGTACATGAATTTCAAAATCCAAGTTTGATGGCCACCCTGTAGAAGATGTGCAGTGGGACTGAAGAAGCAGGTGACATCGTAGTTGACTTCACAAGCACTAGTTTGGCAGCATCAGACTCCAACATATTTTTTATATAATTACAGACTTGGGTTCCATTTTCCCAAGGTTATCGATAAAGAGGAGTAATTTACAGGTATTTACAGTGTAAACTGACTGTAACGTAGCATGTATTAGTTTTTAAGGATAAATTGTTGTATGTGTTGTTAGCTGAAATGTATAAAATTATTAATTCATACTTTGTTTCTACACATTTTTGCACGCTATCTTTCTTACTTTAGTCCAGAGGTTCGTGAACATATATAGGAGTTGTCTTTCTATATGCTCACTGATTTTAACTAGCCTGGGATCATTTATAAATGATGCGTTTAGAGGTTTGTAGGAACACAAAATAATTTTGCAGTTACATCCTAAGGAGATCATGTGTCACTTTGCCTATTGTTTTGTGAGAATAAACTATTACAGTATATTTGGCAAACTATTTTAAACTTGGGTGTCATGCTACATTGCATATCTGTGGGCATAACTAAAGCTATAATACATGTTTTATTTCTCAAGTTTGATATTATTTCAATGCTAGGTATAGTTCGCCATCAGATAGTATTGTATACCAATAATTGTACTAAATGTTAGATTGGTGCACGTGAAATCAATTTCTATTGTCAATCTTCCCTCACATAGTATATTGCATAAGTTTTTATAAACTAATATTTGTCAGACAGTTTCATGCCATCGCGAGGCACTTCAAGACTTTAATTAATTTTGGCATCAATAAGTGTGGTGTTACAAATGTTGCTATAAAAGTGAGAAAATTTAATCTATGTTTGAAATAATACAACAATGGTATTTATCCCAACTTATAATATGAGGTGTGTGATTGGTTTCAAACATAAAGAAGTTCCAAATAAATAATCATCACAATCATCAAAATCATTTCTTGTCAATTATTCATTCATACCTGTGATTAAATTTCTTATGTACCTTAAACAAGTTAACTATGAAACTAAGAAAGTTTTTAAACAGGGCAAAATTTTACCTAGCTAACCTCTATTTCGTTATGTTATAGTGGTTTAAAACTATATATATATATGTGTGTGTATATATATATGTATATATATATATGTATGTGTATGTATGTATATATATATATATATTACAGTAGTTAATGGCATGCTTCATTCACAAATTACTTCTGGATGGATACATAAAATACACTGATGGAAAACCTGGAAAATTTTTGTTAGTGGGTAATATGAAGCACTAAAAGTTTAAGTGGAATTTTTTGTTTCAAAAACTTAAATATCACTATTTATTTACTTCAAATTTTTTAATTTTTTTTTTGATAATAATTTTTGATGATACAAACCGTAGCTAAGCTGAAATAAATATCAGGAAATTCTTGCATTTAAAGTGTCCATAAAAATATAGTCAGAGCACATCTTAAAACCTTTAAATCAGGTAGAAATATTGTATCAGTCAATCTAAAAAAATGTTCATTTATTATTTATTATAAATGCTAAAATTAGTTTTTAATGTGTTAATTTCATTAAGTGAAACATTCCAATAATAAAGTTGTCATCAATATAACAATTGATAAACATAACTTGTTTTGTTACACATGTATTCACATCGACTTAACTTTGGTTTTTACGAAGTAAGTTCAGGATCACAGTATTAAAATGAAAATTAATGTTTTAAGGCAAAAGAGAAAGATATTTTATTTAAATTAAAAAATAAAAATTATCTTAGGATTTAACAATTAACACCTCCCTGAGTCTTTTAAGATGGGATTGCCCATTCCATGTTAATTTAATTTTTTTTTTTATTACAGTACTACTACAGACCTCACTAAACATCGGTACCATACCCCTGATTTGAAGCAGCACCTAATACATAGTGTTGTGCGTGTTGCATAGGGCCAGGCGTTGCAGTTTTTCTGTTTTACGGTTTTTCTGCAGGCGGAACATTCTCGCGGTGCTCACAACACACGCTACTTATCGTGATACGCCCCTGCCGCGCCTCAAAAAAAATAGAATTTTAAATATTATATCTTCAAGCAAAAAAAAATAATCGGTATAACTAAGATAACCTGAAGAAATAATGTATTCAACAGTTTTCTAAAGGCCTTCAAAATAACATTTATTTAATCAACTTAACTGGCGGCAATATCCGGGGTTGCCCGGGCGGAAATATCTTTTGCAACAAAATGCTCGGCGAGCCAACCTTCAGTTGAGGCACACTAAACGAACTAAAAAAAATTGTTAGGAGACAACAACAATTCAAGAGCCGTTTGTCAGGAGACATTAACAATGTAATAGCCATTGCTAGGAGGCATCAACAATTCAGGAGCTGTTGTCAGGAGACGAAGGTTTTATTAACAATGCAATTACTGAAATCACCAAGGAAATTAATTAAAAAGCGTAAGTAAAATAAATTTTCAAAAAACTCCAGGCGCAAACAGACCACGACTGGAGGATCCACGAACCAACTTCCTCGGCTCCGGCCGCACCACGCGAGCTAGGAACAGACAGATGCACTCTCTATTTTATTAAAGCCAAGGCTGATTTATTCAGTTACATCAGTGGTTTCTCTCCGAATTTATTTATAAATATGTCTTTATCTTAAGGAGCATGTCTATGCCTGCCTGAAATCATGTAGCTTAATAAGAGTGAAAGAATCTTTGAAATCGATTCAGGAGTTATCGAATTTACTTCCTACACACAATCCAAACTTTACTCTCGCTAAATACTATTAGTATAGATGGCAAAACTATGAGGTTGTAACACCTTGGGTGGCTTTACCCTGAAAGGAAGGACTGCCGTTACATTGTATTAAATTTAATCAGTTATCAAAAGAATTTATCGAGTTTTTATAAATTTCAATAAAATAAAAAATTCATAACTTAACAATATTTGTCATATTGCTTTAATTGTAAAGCAAACGGAAAGCGAGGTAGACGTATTAGGTATTTGTTGATTCCCGTAAATTGTTTTTCATATTTTATTTATTGATAAACTACTCTCATGTAAGATGAATTCCAGTTTATTACAAATTTTCAGGCAAACATAAATAAACTGTGTATAACTAACAAATAAACACAATGTAACCTACTTAAGTGCTACTGTAAATCTAAACCATATAAATATGGCTTAGCAATAAGCCTTATATTTATCGCTTAGCAACATAAAATAAAAATATTTTATTAGTATTTTGGAACCATTTAATTCTTATATGTGTTAAATATTGCTGATTTATTGTGTAACAGTTCACATTTAGGAAGCTCATTTTTTAAACATCATTACATTTCCTGTACAAGCTCTCAAGTTTTTTTTTATCTCATGCTACATCATATATACATTTTGGCATTTGGCATTTGTGGAAAATAAGAATGGTCCAGTTCATCCACTTCATAGCCACTTTTTAAAGCAGTTCCGCACTTTATTCTCATAACAGCGTAGGCGAAAGTACATTGAGAACATATTATTTGGTTGAAAATGCCAGTTTTTGTTTTCACATTTACTGCCAATATCTTCCAAAGAAACGACGAACAATCACGTGGTAGTAATTTCACCTGAGAATAAAAGGAATAAACAGAAAAATTAAGAAATGTAATGTGAAGAACCAACATTTAAAACTTTGTTGCAGCACAAATCTCTTTACGGCGCAAGATGGATCTTGTTGTTCTGAAAAGAAAGAAAGAAAATAATTATTAGTTAGCGACAACAATGAATAGGAGCACAAAAAGGTTTGGTTGGTAGACGTAAACAGGGCCGCAACTAGAGTCTCTGGCACCCGGGGCATGAATGGATTCATGCGCCCCCCCCCCCCGCCCTTTTTTTTTGCACATACCACACCATAAAGCGGAGGGGGGGGGGGGGGGTCCGGGGGCCCTCCCACGGAAAAAAAAAGGTGCTATTTAAGCATTTTCCATTCCTGTATGTAACAGTTTCTGTGCTACTGTAACTTCCATGCAAAAACTTTTTACCAGTTACCAGTTGTAGTAGGAATTACAATGCAGGCGATTTCGGCGCCCCCACAGCTTTGCGCCCGGGGCGTATGCTCCGCTTGCCCCCCCCCCCCCTCCTAGTTACGGCCCTGAAAGTAAATAGCATATTACCATGTTTATACAAATTACATGTGTATTAAATATTATAATGCTCTGAGAGACAAAATCCTAAACCACAACATGTAGTAAGTTTAATTGAGATGGACTATAAATGTCATTACTTTACAGAAGCACTCGTTCGATGTAAAGCCGGGAATATAACAACCCATCGCCTCCGTCCGATATCTGTCCGTCCATTTCTCTTTCGTCATTAAACGCCACGCATTGGAATATTTTCCTAAATAAGTCTGCAAACAATCATTGTTTTCTCCCATATATATATGTGTGTATATATATAGTATATATATATATATATATATATATATATATATATATATATATATATATATATACACATCGATGATGTTTGCTATTTATGTCGTGTTACTGTACGTATTATTTTAGCATATCTTCGGATAAATTCAGTCTTGTATGAACTGTTTGAATTTTTTGGACATAAGTTTTAATAAATTCAATGTTACTACAGGCCTGCATTCATGTGGCGAATGACTAGTGCAACCAAACCAAATATCTAACCCATCCATACTTATGTCAAAAGTTAGAGCTTGCCAAGTTTTTGACGGATGGATAGGATTTTTCGGGTCATCCGATCGGCTGCAATGAAACGCATTCAACGGACAAAGGCGATTGGTTATTGTAATAAGTACCTTGTACGGAACAATTATAATATACATAGTGTGGGGTGAGACGTTAATAAAAGTGAATTTCAGAATACATGGGTTTTAATACGGGACCGACCTTTCTGATTTTCATTTTCCTTGTTACATCCACGTAACTCCAGGTAAATGCTAAGAAAGATTCCTTACTAGCTGATATATCCAGGGCCGGTCCTAGGCATAAGCAAGCTACGCGGCCGCGTAGGGCGCTGGTCAAAGGGGGGCGCCGAGCTGCCGAAGGCAGCAAACCCTCAGCCTTGTCCATGGTACATATTAGTACCTAGTTTGCGTGACCCAGCCGGGAATTGAACCCGGATCGCCTTGGTGGAAGGCGATCGATCTAACCCCTCGGCCGCCGCGGCCCCAAATATATAATAATAAGCTTTAATATCAAAGAGAAGAGAATATTTGTTGATAAACAAGCAGTTAGAGTAGAGTGTTTCTTCATGGCATTACTTAATTTTTCTTGTTTAGTTTGCACATTCTCGTGACATACTGCGAAGGTGTTCATTAACTTATGTACCACGCCCTCTAAAGTGTGACGTCTCGTTGGAACGAATTTGATGGGCCCAACTTCACATCACGCAAGACGCATGACGCAGCAGAGCACTGTAAAGCAGACGATATATCTCTTTCTCACACATGTACACACACGCCGCCAGGCGCCACACCCCTTTTCCAACGCGTCTGTTAGGCAATATGAACTCGTCCGTAAATAATACCTCGGCACGGCAGCGTGGGAATAGGATAATATTGATGTGAAATGGAAATGCCATTCCCGAATTAGTTGTGTCAACGGAGTTGTACGAATTGGTTGTGTGAAGGTTATATTTTATTTTGTTGCCTATAAACTAATAATGCTGTGCATCTGTGGTTTTCGTGTTGTTGTTCTTGTAATTATTTTTAATTAACATAATGCCGAGTAGACTAGTAAAAAAAATCTGGGTAATTTAACCGCAAAAGGAAATTACAGCATGGGAAAGAAGATGAGAAGCAATCGAAAGCTTTACAGAGATTTTTTTCGGCTTCAACTTCCGTAAAGGAATTGGACAAACAAATTTTAGTCGAGCATGTTGGTGTCGGTGAAGAGTTGTCAGTGTCGGAGGCTGTTGCAATACCATCAATAAGTCAGCAGATCATTGAATCGGTAAGTTGATTTTATTTTTACCACAGTAAAATGATACCGAATTATGTGAGATATAATGGTTCAGACCTCTATAGAACAGAAGGTTGTGTGCCAGTTTGTGGTGGTAAAGAGGTTTTGGGATTGAGTCTCAGGCAAGGCGTGGGTGTAAATTGTTTTTATTTAGTTTAAAAGTGTCTTTGTAAAGAGTCTCATATTTTTTTCAACAGTTTCATAATGGGTGAAATTATTATTATTATTATTATTATTATTATTATTATTATTATTATTCAAGACCTTTTTAACGTCCCCCGGTTTTATGTATCTCGACGCAAAAGGGGATGGCTTACAAAGTAACCTACATAGCAAGAAGCGAACACAAACATCCATGCCCGAGCCTGATTTCGAACCGAGGACCCGTCACACAGCAGACAGGAACTCTGTGTGGCTCATTGGCAATGTGCATACTATCGCATTATTAGCCTAGCATTTTTCATATAAGTTATATTTTAGTAGGCTAATAAAAATAGGATACATGTTGGAGTCAAATTCGGCGTAAGGACTTGATAATGTTCGTTTCATTGTTAAAAGCCGAAACCTTAATGATTATACTAATTTTGTTCGAAGAACACAAAACACATTTACATTAAAACATTTTTTTAAATATTATAACTATAATTTTTTTTTCGTAAGTTATAGCTTAAAAATATTTCTATCTTTTTAACCCACAAAATCTACGAGACTACTGTTGCTTCAAGTGATCAATGCATCAAATTTGAGTAATTGCTTCCGCCATGCTAATCGTCCCAAATTAACGGCGTCAGAAATGGTACCCAAACTAATTATCTAAACATTACAATTATTTTTCGTAATAGCAGTAAAAAGGGGTTTCCTAAGATAGTTAATTCCTAATTTTTTCATATAAGTTTTTAAATTTTTGTGACATGTAGCAAACGTGTTTAGAGTTATTTTATGTAACATGTAAGACATACTCGTAAGGGTTATTTGCATTGCAGGAACTGACCAGAAGCACGTCTTCGACACTACTATCAACTGACTGTGGAGAGGAGTGGCCATCCAATATCACAGATGAGTAGTATGTAAATGGGGCTCCTGAAACAGGCTTAAGGCTGTGGTGACTGTGGTGACACCCGCCATCTTGGATTGTGACGTCACGGCGGCCATCTTGGACTCAAAATTCCTCAAAATTCCTCAAAATTGACTCAAAATTCCTCAAAATTGACTCAAAATGACTAAAAATTTCCCGTTTTAAGAAAAAAATTCCCGTTTTCGAGGGAAAAATTCCCGTTTCGATGGAAAATTAGGATTTCGAAAAACCACAAATGTCTTTTGCCTTAGAAAGAATACAAATTCCTAAAACTGGCTTAAGCATCCTTAACTCAAGCCAGCGTTAAGCCATTTATAGGATTATGACGTCACCGTTGCAATTTTCGTTACGTCCGCCATCTTGAAAATCCACAATTTTTATGTTAGAAAATCGGGAAAAATTTTAAAAATCATTAAAAAATTATTTAATCGAATTAAAAAAATATTAAAAACCACTGTTGCAGTTATCGTTACGGTTGCCATCTTGGATTATATAAATGTTACATATTTCGTTACACCCGCCATCTTGGTTGAGTACCATGTCATTCTTACACTTTACGTTACGACCACCATATTGGATCCTATTAATGTTGCAATTATCGTTATGGTCGCCATCTTTAAATTTGGTCGCCATCTTGGAAATCCGTAGTTCTTATGTTAGAAAATCGGGAAAAATTCCAAAATTCATCAAAAAATTAATGTATTTAAATTCTGTATGATTATATCGATGTACGTCCTTGGTTCGATTCCCGACGAGAGTAAACGGTCGATCCTTCCTCCATGAAAGCTACCTAGACTGATCTACCACCACCAGTACCAAGGTTTATATCATCAACTGGTATGACATCATGTCCACCATCTTGTCTTCATCCGCTGGAGTCCACCATCTTGTTTTCGTCTGCTAGAGTGTGCCGATACCATGTAGTATAATTATCTGGTCACCATACTTTTGTCCTCAACTGTTGACATTGATCATTGACCTTGGCCTTTGACCTTGACCTTTAAATTTGACCTTGACCTTGAAATTTGACCTTGACCTTGAAATTTGACCTTGACCTTGAAATTTGACCTTGACCTTGAAATTTGACCTTGACCTTGAAATTTGACCTTGACCTTGAAATTTGACTTTGTCCTTGAAATTTGACTTTGTCCTTGTCGACCATCATGGATCCGACATTTTATGTTCAGTACATGCTACCAGGAGCTACCACCTGCCAGAGTACTCCATCTTGTGTGTGTACTTGTATTATGGAGTACATTTCCATCTGGTTAATTTTATTCTAACCCGCTACAGTGCAGTAATCATTTATTACCGAGGTGCCCCCGCCATCTTGAAATTCGACTGCCATCTTGAAATTATGTAATAATGTAGCTAGAAAAGCGGGAAAAAATCCAAAATTCATTAAATAAATCACTCATTATCTTACATATTGATTCGATCCGCTCCCGTCCTTGGTTCGATACCCGATCGATGCAATAATGTTTAATTTTATGAAAAAATAATAATTTCAATATACCATGTTCATCATTCTTAAAGAGACTTTAAAACCTCTACTAACAGCATCCTATCAGACATCAAGACCACCATATTGGTAATTCATAATTGTAATGTTAGAGATTCGTGAAAAAGTTCAAAATTCATTAAATAAATTTGTAATCTATATACTGATTGATTAAATCGACTAAGGTCCTTGGTTCGATCCCTGGCCGATAAAAATCAACTTTAATTTTAAAAAAGTACCAGAAAAGTGTAAGGTTCGAGAAATAAAACACCTCAAAGTCTTTTACAAACATAATATTTATTACACAATTTCTATCCTACTACAGAATCACTTGCGAAAGCCAGCAATCTTATAAACATTTAGCCCTGCATAGACGTGCATCGACTACTTCTTAGCTCCAAATGGCTACAAATGCTTCAAAAGGCTCCAAATGCTCCAACAGCTCCAAAAAAAGGCTCCAAATGCTCCAATAACCACCAAATGCTTAACACAGCTCCAAATGGCTCCAAATGCTCCAAACGGCCTCCAAATGCTTGACAGCCTCCAAATGCTTGACTGCTCCAAACGGCTCCAAATGCTCCAAATGTCTCCAAATTGCTTCAAATGCTCCAAACGGCTCCAAATGCTCCAAATTGCTCCAAATGTTCCAAACGGCTCCAAATGCTCCAAATGCTCCAAATGCTCCAAACAGCTCCAAATGCTCCAAACGGCTCCAAAAGCTCCAAATGTCTCCAAATGCTCCAAACGGCTCCAAATGCTCCAAATGTCTCCAAAAGGCTCCAAATGCTCCAAACGGCTCCAAATTGCTCCAAATGCTCCAAACGGCTCCAAATGCTCCAAATTGCTCCAAATGCTCCAAACGGCTCCAAATGTCTCCAAAAGGCTCCAAATGCTCCAAACGGCTCCAAATGCTCCAAATGTCTCCAAAAGGCTCCAAATGCTTCAAAAGGCTCCAATTGCTCCAAACGGCCTCCAAATGCTCCAAATGGCTCCAAATGCTCCAAATGGCTCCAAATGCTCCAAATGGCTCCAACAGCTCCAAAAGGCTCCAAATGCTTCAAAAGGCTCCAATTGTTCCAAGAGCTCCATCTTCAATTGATTCCAACTGATTCCAATTACTTTTCTTATCGAACTTGGCATGGTTACTAACATGTCTTTATTAGTATACATTTTGACTGGCAGTGGTAACGTATTTTGCACCTTTAAGTTATAAGTTTTATTTAGAAATCAGATTTCGATAAATGGTAGATACCATTTGGAAAGAAAATATATTAATTTATCTTCAAGTTTATACACATTTAATTTAAGCCATTATTGTATGTAGCCAGCTTCCCTCAGTTATTTGAGTATGAAGGATATTTCTTTAATGTTCGAATAGTTTCCTGCACAAAGCGATCCATGTAGTAGTCGTAGCCTGTCAACCAATATGTTAGGATCTTCCCATGAGGTATAATCAAACTCTTCTGCTGCGTTCATCATCCTTGCATGTTTATAATAAATATTATTATCTCTGGTGTCTATCGTTTTAACACCAACCTCAAGGTCACTTTCGTCATCGTGACAGTGATTATCACAAGCTTGATCAGGATAATTTATTTTATTACGACGTTTCCATCGTTTTGGTCTCAAACCACCATCACAGTCTTCGCTCTTGCATGCTTTTGGTGCTTCAGCTTAGTACTCAATCATGTCAGCCTTAGATGTGTCAGCACAGTCTTCGTTCACGACAGCTTCTGATGTGTCACCACAGTCTTCAATCATGTCAGCACCACAAACTTGATCAGGATAATTTATTTTATTACGTCGTTTCCATCGTTTTGGTCTCAGACCGCCATCACAGTCTTCGATCTTGCCTGCTTTAGGTGCTTCAGTACAGTACTCAATCATGTCATCCTTAGATGTGTCAGCACAGTCTTCGTTCACGCCAGCTTCTGATGTGTCACCACAGTCTTCAATCATGTCAGCACCACAAACTTGATCAGGATAATTTATTTTATTACGTCGTTTCCGTCGTTTTGGTCTCAGACCGCCATCACAGTCTTCGATCTTACCTGCTTTAGGTGCTTCAGTACAGTACTCAATCATGTCAGTCTCAGATGTGTCACCACAATCTTCAATCATGCACGCTTCAGATGATTCATCATAGTCTTCGACCTTGTAAGCTTCAGATGGTTCTCCATCTTTCTCATTTTCATGGAGACGACTAGATATTGGAGTAAATATATTTTCATTTCTAATGTGGTTACAACTTCCTTCGTTTGTTTTAGATTTTAAATTATTATCTTGATCTAGATCAGTAATTTTAGCATTAGCTTTTTCGCCTTCGTTCCTCTTCCGCGATGTTTAAGCCCAGTCTTCGTTATCTTTATTCATCTTAATTGTACAGGTCTTGTAATGTCTATCCAAGTAATATCTTCTACCAAAGGATTTCTGACACTGACTGCAATGAAATGGTTTTTGACAAGGACCCAAATTACACTCGCTTCTCTCATGTCGTTTAGCATTCTTTCTCAAGGTAAACACCTTGCTACAGTATCTACAGTGATGACGTTTCGATACAGCGTCAGATCCTAAATCGGAATTCATATTAGTTACCGAGACTAATGCCAGATGCAAACTAAGAGTTTTAAATTAGATATATTACTTAAATAGAATTTTTTAATTATTTCATCAGCGAGAATTAATTTATCTCATTCAAGGGTACTTTTTGCAAGTAGTTCTGCTTTTCAACAACAGATGTCGCCACATGTTACTTGCAGGTAAATAATATTTAGTTCTTTTATGCGGGATGCGGGATGCTCACTAACGATCGAAATAGAACGATGGCTTCGCTAGACTCCAAGGAGAAGGAAGTTCGTCCATCCTGTTAGTGCTTCTTAGATTTCTCAGAAATTATTTGACTGAGTAATGATAATTTTTTTTTTTAATTTCCGCCTGATAAAAATATTACAAGTAATGATTGAGTAGCAGAAGTTCACTAATTATATGCAACCTTGAATAAAAAATGACATGCTTCATTAAGTAAAAAAATCCTTCATGCAGAGATAAATTCCTCATCAGTAACCAGAAGCACTCGGAGAAAACCATCAGATGTATAGTCAGGAATAATCAGAAGCACCCAGTGAAAACCATCAAAATATTGTCAAGAATAATCAGGAGCACACGGAGAAATCCATCAAAATATTGTCAAGAATAATCAGGAGCACACGGAGAAATCCACCATAATACTGTCAAGAATAAACGGGAGCACACGGAGAAAACCGCCATAATATTGACAAGAATAATCGGAAGCACACGGAGAAAACCGCCACAAGTTTTCTTTGATATCATAAAATTTCAGGAAAAAATAATAAAAAATAAAAATAAATTAATAAAAAATTTAAAAAAATAAAATAAAAAATACATAAAATTCTGGCTTGTACTAGAACTATATCTTTGCTCAACAATGAGAAGTTCACAAGCTAGCAGAATCGGTTTATGTATTTTTTATTTTATTTTTTTAAATTTTTTATTAATTTATTTTTATTTTTTATTATTTTTTCCTGAAATTTTATGATATCAAAGAAAACTTGTGGCGGTTTTCTCCGTGTGCTTCCGATTATTCTTGTCAATATTATGGCGGTTTTCTCCGTGTGCTCCCGTTTATTCTTGACAGTATTATGGTGGATTTCTCCGTGTGCTCCTGATTATTCTTGACAATATTTTGATGGATTTCTCCGTGTGCTCCTGATTATTCTTGACAATATTTTGATGGTTTTCACTGGGTGCTTCTGATTATTCCTGACTATACATCTGATGGTTTTCTCCGAGTGCTTCTGGTTACTGATGAGGAATTTATCTCTGCATGAAGGATTATTTTACTTAATGAAGCATGTCATTTTTTATTCAAGGTTGCATATAATTAGTGAACTTCTGCTACTCAATCATTACTTGTAATATTTTTATCAGGCGGAAATTAAAAAAAAAAATTATCATTACTCAGTCAAATAATTTCTGAGAAATCTAAGAAGCACTAACAGGATGGACGAACTTCCTTCTCCTTGGAGTCTAGCGAAGCCATCGTTCTATTTCGATCGTTAGTGAGCATCCCGCATCCCGCATAAAAGAACTAAATATTATTTACCTGCAAGTAACATGTGGCGACATCTGTTGTTGAAAAGCAGAACTACTTGCAAAAAGTACCCTTGAATGAGATAAATTAATTCTCGCTGATGAAATAATTAAAAAATTCTATTTAAGTAATATATCTAATTTAAAACTCTTAGTTTGCATCTGGCATTAGTCTCGGTAACTAATATGAATTCCGATTTAGGATCTGACGCTGTATCGAAACGTCATCACTGTAGATACTGTAGCAAGGTGTTTACCTTGAGAAAGAATGCTAAACGACATGAGAGAAGCGAGTGTAATTTGGGTCCTTGTCAAAAACCATTTCATTGCAGTCAGTGTCAGAAATCCTTTGGTAGAAGATATTACTTGGATAGACATTACAAGACCTGTACAATTAAGATGAATAAAGATAACGAAGACTGGGCTACAACATCGCGGAAGAGGAACGAAGGCGAAAAAGCTAATGCTAAAATTACTGATCTAGATCAAGATAATTATTTAAAATCTAAAACAAACGAAGGAAGTTGTAACCACATTAGAAATGAAAATATATTTACTCCAATATCTAGTCGTCTCCATGAAAATGAGAAAGATGGAGAACCATCTGAAGCTTACAAGGTCGAAGACTATGATGAATCATCTGAAGCGTGCATGATTGAAGATTGTGGTGACACATCTGAGGCTGACATGATTGAGTACTGTACTGAAGCACCTAAAGCAGGTAAGATCGAAGACTGTGATGGCGGTCTGAGACCAAAACGACGGAAACGACGTAATAAAATAAATTATCCTGATCAAGTTTGTGGTGCTGACATGATTGAAGACTGTGGTGACACATCAGAAGCTGGCGTGAACGAAGACTGTGCTGACACATCTAAGGATGACATGATTGAGTACTGTACTGAAGCACCTAAAGCAGGCAAGATCGAAGACTGTGATGGCGGTCTGAGACCAAAACGATGGAAACGACGTAATAAAATAAATTATCCTGATCAAGTTTGTGGTGCTGACATGATTGAAGACTGTGGTGACACATCAGAAGCTGTCGTGAACGAAGACTGTGCTGACACATCTAAGGCTGACATGATTGAGTACTGTGCTGAAGCACCAAAAGCATGCAAGAGCGAAGACTGTGATGGTGGTTTGAGACCAAAACGATGGAAACGTCGTAATAAAATAAATTATCCTGATCAAGCTTGTGATAATCACTGTCACGATGACGAAAGTGACCTTGAGGTTGGTGTTAAAACGATAGACACCAGAGATAATAATATTTATTATAAACATGCAAGGATGATGAACGCAGCAGAAGAGTTTGATTATACCTCATGGGAAGATCCTAACATATTGGTTGACAGGCTACGACTACTACATGGATCGCTTTGTGCAGGAAACTATTCGAACATTAAAGAAATATCCTTCATACTCAAAGAACTGAGGGAAGCTGGCTACATACAATAATGGCTTAAATTAAATGTGTATAAACTTGAAGATAAATTAATATATTTTCTTTCCAAATGGTATCTACCATTTATCGAAATCTGATTTCTAAATAAAACTTATAACTTAAAGGTGCAAAATACGTTACCACTGCCAGTCAAAATGTATACTAATAAAGACATGTTAGTAACCATGCCAAGTTCGATAAGAAAAGTAATTGGAATCAGTTGGAATCAATTGAAGATGGAGCTCTTGGAACAATTGGAGCCTTTTGAAGCATTTGGAGCCTTTTGGAGCTGTTGGAGCCATTTGGAGCATTTGGAGCCATTTGGAGCATTTGGAGCCATTTGGAGCATTTGGAGGCCGTTTGGAGCAATTGGAGCCTTTTGGAGCGGTTTGGAGCATTTGGAGCCGTTTGGAGCATTTGGAGCCTTTTGGAGACATTTGGAGCCGTTTGGAGCATATGGAGCCGTTTGGAGCATTTGGAGCAATTTGGAGCATTTGGAGCCGTTTGGAGCATTTGGAGCAATTTGGAGCCGTTTGGAGCATTTGGAGCCTTTTGGAGACATTTGGAGCATTTGGAGCCGTTTGGAGCATTTGGAGACATTTGGAGCTTTTGGAGCCGTTTGGAGCATTTGGAGCTGTTTGGAGCATTTGGAGCATTTGGAGCATTTGGAGCCGTTTGGAACATTTGGAGCAATTTGGAGCATTTGGAGCCGTTTGGAGCATTTGAAGCAATTTGGAGACATTTGGAGCATTTGGAGCCGTTTGGAGCAGTCAAGCATTTGGAGGCTGTCAAGCATTTGGAGGCCGTTTGGAGCATTTGGAGCCATTTGGAGCTGTGTTAAGCATTTGGTGGTTATTGGAGCATTTGGAGCCTTTTGAAGCATTTGTAGCCATTTGGAGCTAAGAAGTAGTCGATGCACGTCTATGCAGGGCTAAATGTTTATAAGATTGCTGGCTTTCGCAAGTGATTCTGTAGTAGGATAGAAATTGTGTAATAAATATTATGTTTGTAAAAGACTTTGAGGTGTTTTATTTCTCGAACCTTACACTTTTCTGGTACTTTTTTAAAATTAAAGTTGATTTGTATCGGCCAGGGATCGAACCAAGGACCTTAGTCGATTTAATCAATCAGTATATAGATTACAAATTTATTTAATGAATTTTGAACTTTTTCACGAATCTCTAACATTACAATTATGAATTACCAATATGGTGGTCTTGATGTCTGATAGGATGCTGTTAGTAGAGGTTTTAAAGTCTCTTTAAGAATGATGAACATGGTATATTGAAATTATTATTTTTTCATAAAATTAAACATTATTGCATCGATCGGGTATCGAACCAAGGACGGGAGCGGATCGAATCAATATGTAAGATAATGAGTGATTTTTTAATGAATTTTGGATTTTTTCCCGCTTTTCTAGCTACATTATTACATGATTTCAAGATGGCAGTCGAATTTCAAGATGGCGGGGGCACCTCGGTAATAAATGATTACTGCACTGTAGCGGGTTAGAATAAAATTAACCAGATGGAAATGTACTCCATAATACAAGTACACACACAAGATGGAGTACTCTGGCAGGTGGTAGCTCCTGGTAGCATGTACTGAACATAAAATGTCGGATCCATGATGGTCGACAAGGACAAAGTCAAATTTCAAGGACAAAGTCAAATTTCAAGGTCAAGGTCAACTTTCAAGGTCAAGGTCAAATTTCAAGGTCAAGGTCAAATTTCAAGGTCAAGGTCAAATTTCAAGGTCAAGGTCAAATTTAAAGGTCAAGGTCAAAGGCCAAGGTCAATGATCAATGTCAACAGTTGAGGACAAAAGTATGGTGACCAGATAATTATACTACATGGTATCGGCACACTCTAGCAGACGAAAACAAGATGGTAGACTCCAGCGGATGAAGACAAGATGGTGGACATGATGTCATACCAGTTGATGATATAAACCTTGGTACTGGTGGTGGTAGATCAGTCTAGGTAGCTTTCATGGAGGAAGGATCGACCGTTTACTCTCGTCGGGAATCGAACCAAGGACGTACATCGATATAATCATACAGAATTTAAATACATTAATTTTTTGATGAATTTTGGAATTTTTCCCGATTTTCTAACATAAAAACTACGGATTTCCAAGATGGCGACCAAATTTAAAGATGGCGACCATAACGATAATTGCAACATTAATAGGATCTAATATGGTGGTCGTAACGTAAAGTGTAAGAATGACATGGTACTCAACCAAGATGGCGGGTGTAACGAAATATGTAACATTTATATAATCCAAGATGGCAACCGTAACGATAACTGCAACAGTGGTTTTTAATATTTTTTTAATTCGATTAAATAATTTTTTAATGATTTTTAAAAATTTTCCCGATTTTCTAACATAAAAATTGTGGATTTTCAAGATGGCGGACGTAACGAAAATTGCAACGGTGACGTCATAATCCTATAAATGGCTTAACGCTGGCTTGAGTTAAGGATGCTTAAGCCAGTTTTAGGAATTTGTGTTCTTTCTAAGGCAAAAGACATTTGTGGTTTTTCGAAATCCTAATTTTCCATCGAAACGGGAATTTTTCCCTCGAAAACGGGAATTTTTTTCTTAAAACGGGAAATTTTTAGTCATTTTGAGTCAATTTTGAGGAATTTTGAGTCAATTTTGAGGAATTTTGAGGAATTTTGAGTCCAAGATGGCCGCCGTGACGTCACAATCCAAGATGGCGGGTGTCACCACAGTCACCACAGCCTGAAGCCTGTTTCAGGAGCCCCATTTACATACTACTCAGATGGGGTACGAAAACTGCTTGTTGAGCGAGGACCTGTGCAAGTCAAGGAAGTAGATTTTCCTCTTAATGCTAAACGTAGGAAGTTTTCTTCACATCATTACACAAGAAAACTTTGCAATGGGGAACAAGTCGTCAGGATTTTGTTACTATACTCATTACTAAAAAAATGCAGTATTTTGTTTTGCGTGCAAAATATTTGGTTGTGCAAATACATCGCAAAAATATTGACCAGTCATGAGAGGTCTCATAATCACATCAAAAGTTGTCAGTCTTGGCGGGAACTGGCCTTACGTATGCGTTCGGGTAAAACGATTGACAAAGAAAATGAAAGAATTATCCGAGGTGAAACAGAACATTGGAACCAAGTTCTTAGACGATTGCTTTGTATTGTCCAATTTTTAGGGACACAAGGACTGGCCTTTCGAGGAACAAAAGAAACTCTTTTCAGTCCCAACAACGGAAATTTTTTGAAACTCGTAGAATACATTGCCAAATTTGATGTCATGGCTGAACATGTTAGGAGAGTTACTTCTGAAGAGACACATGTTCATTACTTAAGCAAAAATATTCAAAATGAGTTTATTGGTCTCTTGTCCGCTAAAATCCAAGATCGTATTTTAAATGAGATAATACAGGCTACATATTATTCCATAATACTGGACTGTACACCGGATGTAAGTCGCACTGAACAATAGACATTAGCGGTAAGGTTTGTTAAATTTGTAGAAAATGAAGAAGTGTCAATTAAGGAACATTCATTAGGTTTCGTACCTATCACACATTCTACAGGCGAAGGCCTCACAGAAACTTTACTCAATGAGCTATCTACACGGAACATTCCTTTAAATAACATGAGAGGCCAGGGATATGATAATGGCTCCAATATGAAAGGAAAGCATGTTGGAGTTCAGAAAAGGATACTTGATTTGAATTATCGAGCATTTTTTGTGCCATGTGGAAACCACTCCCTTAATTTAGTGGTTAACGATGCCGCTCTGTCTTGCCCTACTGCAGTTCACTGTTTTAGCATTATTCAAGAAATTTTTAATTTCTTCCCATGTTCAACTCACCGATGGAGTATTTTGATGAAACACACGCCAAATCTTACTGTAAAAGCTCTCTGCAACACTCGATGGGAGAGTAGTATTAAGGCCTTATTGCCTCTAAGATATCATATTAAGGAAATATACGATGCTGTGTGTGAAGCCTCTCAAGACCAGAAACTCGATGCATTTGGCAGAAACGCTGCTTTAGGAATCGCCAGAAAACTGCAAAGTTTCAAGATTCTGTGTTGTTTAGTAACTTGGTACGAGATTCTGTTCAAAATAAACATGGTAAATAAGGTCTTGCAAAAGGTTACAACTGACCTGCAAAGCTCAATGGATCTCGTCAAAAGTGTACAGAGATTTCTAGAGCAAATGAGATCTGATGAAGGCCTGAATAACGTCATCACATATGCAAAACAGCTTGCAGAAAAAGTCGGTATTGCTGCTGACTTTGAAAAAGAAACTCAAGTTCGTCCAAGGAAAACAAAAAATCAATTCTCCTACGAGACTGAAGATGAACCTATTCAGGCTGGGAGGACATCGTTCAAAGTTAACTTCTTCTTTGTAGTACTTGACACAGCAATATCTTCGCTTAAAGAGAGATTTGAACTTACGGAGAACCACAGTAAGAGTTTCAAATTTCTTTATGATATTACAAATCTACACACTTGGGATAGAAATGAGTTGAAGGATGCTTGTAATTTTCTAGACAGTGTTCTAAGTGATGTAGCAGATCGTGATATAAACGGAGTTGAACTGTTTGACGAGCTACACATATTTGGACTTATGCTGCCGTCTGAAAGTTCTCCAGCTAAAGCGTTGTCGTTCATAACCAAAAATTATTATATAGACACCTTCCCAAACATTTTTGTTGCGCTGAGAATTCTTCAGACTCTTCCGGTTTCAGTGGTCAGTGGTGATAAAAGTTTTTTTTAAGTTAAAACTGATAAAAACTTATTTAAGATCAACTTTGTCTCAAGAGCGTTTGAGTGGGCTGGCAACAATGACCATTGAAAATGAATTGCTTAATGAAATGGAGACCGATTTCATACTCAATGAATTCGCAAAAATGAACGTCAGAAAAATCTCTTTTTAATGATTTATTTTTAGTTTTGCCATACGTTATTATAATGTGAGTGTAGTTATATTCATTTACATTCTCTATTTTATGCATAGTTATAACATAGGTGCGTTTTTATTCTTGTAAAAATTGATGCAAGTTTGTAAATTATTTTATCTAATATCATGATTTAATTTATTAAAATAGTGAGTGTATAAATAATATTACAGATAACCACGTGGTACTGCTTTGTAAACCAAAATAATCAAAAGCGCTTTTAATAAAGTTATCATTTTCGATTTTTAAATTTTTTTTTTTGGGGGGGAGGGGGGGCCCGAAAAAGGTTGTTCGCTTACACTTGAAAAATGTGTAGGGCCAGCCCTGGATATATATGCACTTCGCTACGGCAGTATACCGGCCGAACACATTATAACTGCTCATTATACATGCTCTTCATCATAGGCACATAACTGCTTTGCCTCAAACGTATAAATATAAAATTTTGAAATTCAACTTATAAAAATATAAACCGAAGATGACTTTTTGATGAATATTTTTATAAGCCAATGAATTTGCATTTATTTAACAAATAATACTGTGACAGTATCATGACAAAGATGATTATAGAAATCCATGATTATGTTTCGAAAGTAAATGAGGCCGATGCCAGGAGAAATAGAATATTTTAAAAATGAAACAGCCTATGCCAGAGACTAAGAAAGCGTCTACAATGTAATAGCCGATGCTAAGAGACGAAGAAAGCGTCAAGAGTAAAATAGTCAGCCAGGACACGAAGAAACGAAATGGTCTCCATACTCGAAGAACTAAGGGAAACTTGCTACATACACTAAGTCGAATAGGAATCGCACGTGAACTTCATGCTCCTACTAGACAAAAAAAACTTCGCCGCAAAGTCATAGTGCGCGGACTTGATGATTTAATCCAGGCGGACCTTGATGATATGGTACCATATTTCCTAATGAATAAAGGTTTCAAGTACATGTTGATTGTCATTGATGTGTTTAGCAAGTTCGCTTGGGCCAGACCTATGAAATCTAAGAATGCAATTGACCTAACCAAGTGCATGAGAAACATTTTGCATAATCCTGTAAACAGATCTCGGCAAAGAATTTAACACTGCAACCTTTAATCCGTTGATAAAGAAGTTTGGCATCAAACACTACTCTAGGTTTAGTAATGTCAAAGTGCCCATTGTCTAAAGTTTAACAGAACTTTGCGCACCAAGATTTGGCTACAGTTCATGGCTAACAGAAATCACAAGTGGCTGGATATCTTGCCGAAACTTATAGTCGAAGACAATTCCAGGATGCATTCTACCACGAAAAAGAAGCATAAAGACGTGAAGGATGATCACCTCCTTCGAACTGTGTTTTCCAACCCACGTGACGTCAACAACCACCTGAGGATTCCCTCCACGTGGCTCCCGGCTATGCCCCACCAGGCCACTTGGTGCCACGCCCACCTGCTGCCACGCCCACCGGGACATGTGGTTCCACACCCACCTGTTTGATTGCTTAAAGTGTCGCAGAACCTGTGTGCTCCCCCTACTTGAGTATGACTGCAAATGTATATACTGCAGGTACATGACCAATACATTAAAAAAAGGTTTTCATGGATTATGATTCCAGTAAATTAGTTAACTATTAATATTATTTCATGAAACAATCATCTGTCCTTGGAAGAATCAATTGTTTCGAAACCATGATATTTAGTTTTGGAAGTGATAACATCTTAATAATCGATGAACACCGGCTGCACGCACGAAAAATTTGTCACGTTCAGCCTGAGCCGAGCGTGCAAGAACCGGCCAACCACCGTGCGAGAAAATCTTCTATAATATCAAACAGGTTAGGGCGGGATTTTTTTTAACTAATTGTTCGTGATTATATTTTTTAACAAATTATTTAAAATTAATTTGCGAAAAAGTGTAAATAATATTTGAAAAAAATTAAAAAAAATATATGTAATTTTTTAATCAATGTTTTCTTATGACGTTATCACGTAAACGTATCGTCCGTACACCGACTTGACAGACAACTCTGTGGTTGCCGGAGCACTACCCTCACTGCAGCAGAGAGAGAGAGAGAGAGAGAGGACCGGACCTGTGGGGCCGGGCGCCAGGTCACCCAGGAAGCCGGGTGCCTGCTCGGGCTGCAGCTGGGGCCGCGGCGGCGGGCTGGCGCGGGGCCGGTCCTCCTCCACGCTCTTCTCCGTGCTCTGCCAGTACACGTCGTGGATGCTGGCGGTGCAGCGCAGCTTGAGGCGGCCCGCGGCGAAGTGGTGCGGGGCCACGCGCAGCTGCAGGCCGAGCGTGGGGCTCTCTCGCTCGCTGTCCGCCTCCAGCGCCGGCGCGTGCAGCACCACGGCCGAGGGCGGCGCCTGCGCAGCCACTGCCTTCCTCGCACACTCACATCATCACAATATCTTCCATCCATGTCCATGCATACTGACGTCTCATACTTTATAATAACGATAAAAGCACACGGATATATACTCCAGGCTATCTTTACTCCCCTCTAGGAGGCAGCTACTACTCACACTCGCTCCCTCCCCTCTAGGAGGCAGCTACTACTCCCACTCGCTCCCTCCCCTCTAGGAGGCAGCTACTACTCATACTCGCTCCCTCCCCTCTAGGAGGCAGCTACTACTCACACTCGCTCCCTCCCCTCTAGGAGGCAGCTACTACTCACACTAGCTCCCTCCCCTCTAGGAGGGAGCAACTACTCACACTTGCTCCCTCCCCTCTAGGAGGCAGCTACTACTCCCACTCGCTCCCTCCCCTCTAGGAGGCAGCTACTACTCACACTCGCTCCCTCCCCTCTAGGAGGGAGCAACTACTCACACTCGCTGCCTCTCCTCTAGGAGGGAGCAACTACTCACACTCGCTGTCTCCCCTCTAGGAGGGGGCAACTACTCACTCGCTGCCTATCCTCTAGGAGGGAGCAACTACTCACACTCGCTGCCTCTCCTCTAGGAGGGAGCAACTACTCACACTCGCTGTCTCCCCTCTAGGAGGGAGCAACTACTCACTCGCTCCCTCCCCTCAAGGAGGGAGCAACTACTCACACTCGCTGCCTCTCCTCTAGGAGGGAGCAACTACTCACTCGCTCCCTCCCCTCTAGGAGGGAGCAACTACTCACACTCGCTGCCTCTCCTCTAGGAGGGAGCAACTACTCACTCGCTGCCTCCCCTCTAGGAGGGAGCAACTACTCACTTGCTCCCTCCCCTCTAGGAGGGAGCAACTACTCACACTCGCTGCCTCTCCTCTAGGAGGGAGAAACTACTCACACTCGCTGTCTATCCTCTAGGAGGGGGCAACTACTCACTCGCTCCCTCCCCTCTAGGAGGGAGCATCTACTCACACTCGCTGCCTCTCCTCTAGGAGGGAGGAACTACTCACACTCGCTGTCTCTCCTCTAGGAGGGGGCAACTACTTACTCGCTCCCTCCCCTCTAGGAGGAAGCAACTACTCACACTCGCTGCCTCTCCTCTAGGAGGGAGCAACTACTCACACTCGCTGCCTCTCCTCTAGGAGGGAGCAACTACTCACTCGCTCCCTCCCCTCTAGGAGGGAGCAACTACTCACACTCGCTGCCTCTCCTCTAGGAGGGAGCAACTACTCACTCGCTGCCACCCCTCTAGGAGGGAGCAACTACTCACTCGCTCCCTCCCCTCTAGGAGGGAGCAACTACTCACTCGCTCCCTCCCCTCTAGGAGGGAGCAACTACTCACACTCGCTGCCTCTCCTCTAGGAGGGAGCAACTATTCACACTCGCTGTCTCCCCTCTAGGAGGGGGCAACTACTCACTCGCTCCCTCCCCTCTAGGAGGGAGCAACTACTCACACTCGCTGCCTCTCCTCTAGGAGGGAGCAACTACTCACACTCGCTGTCTCTCCTCTAGGAGGGGGCAACTACTCACTCGCTCCCTCCCCTCTAGGAGGGAGCAACTACTCACACTCGCTGCCTCCCCTCTAGGAGGGAGCAACTACTCACACTCGCTGTCTCTCCTCTAGGAGGGGGCAACTACTCACTCGCTCCCTCCCCTCTAGGAGGGAGCAACTACACACACTCGCTGCCTCACCTCTAGGAGGGAGCAACTACTCACACTCGCTGCCTCTCCTCTAGGAGGGAGCAACTACTCACACTCGCTGTCTCTCCTCTAGGAGGGGGTAACTACTCACTAGCTCCCTCCCCTCTAGGAGGGAGCAACTACTCACTCGCTCATTTTCCAGCATTCCTCTACACTCCACGGCCTCTGGATAGCATGCTGCACAAACTCACTGCAAACTGAGCAATACAATAAAGTTATCCCTCGAATTATACATGATAATTCATAATGAGTAAAATTCTTTTATTAGTAAATTTTTATTGTATTATTATTTACTGTAATATATTTTTATTTCACCCATATTTTTTTGTTTACAAAAAAATTATTGACCCATCCTGTGTCACCTATAGCTCCCCCCGACTCCACAATAGATTTTGCCGTATACATATATACTTCACTTCCAGTTCGGGCGACCTTTTTTATGTCACTTCCGGGGACCTGCACATGTGTGTACATCAGTCCAGAGTTTATTATGTGCGGGCATTGTGATACACGTTCTATTATTATGTGCGGGCAGTGTGATACACGTTCCAATATTATGTGCGGGCAGTGTGATACACGTTCCAATATTATGTGCGGGCAGTGTGATACACGTTCCAATATTATGTGCGGGCAGTGTGATACACGTTCCAATATGACGGCCCTTTTTTCTCCTGTTCTTGACGACAGTAACGTTTGCGTTCTTTTGAACTGAACGACTGGTGACGTAGTTAAGAAAGTTAAATTTGAAAATATGCTATTTTTAAATTTACTCAAGAAGAGCATAAATCCCGAATGTTAACAGAAACAAACAAAAACAGTTTGTGCGGTTCTAAAAGTTTCCACCGTAATAGCATTCCATAAAAATTATTTTTCTGACTACGATGGTGTGACACGATTTGGAATTGTAGTCGCTTCGTCAAACTGGTGATGCTGTTGCGCGGTGATCCATAAAACACACTATATATTCATAATTAGCTTGTTTTTTTGTGTCCTAAATTTAATGGTTGCGTAAATTTCCTGCATGTGGCCGTATTTTATACACGAAAATGTCATGACCGACATAATTTCTATGTAATTTAACCTGACCATAAGCCGTTTATGAATAATGTTGGTTTTTGTGATGAATAAGATACGTGCTCTAGCTCATCACCAATGGAGGAGGTAAACTGTACAAAAATATCGTTTGGCTTGGCAGGCATGTTTTGCCGACGAATTTGTGGCGCGAGTTTAGTAGGACGAGACTGGAGTCTCAATAGCGCGACAGGGGCGATGCGAATAAAACATTTATGTAACTAATCAAGTTCGAAGCATCTTAGAATTCAGCGCTACATACTGACGTCGTACCTCCGTGCCTCTGGGTTAAAGCCCGGATCACAGCCCTGTCCGCAGCGCGCCGCGGCTTTGGGAATGACGTCACTTCCGCTCCGTGCGCGCGAGAGCAGTGCGCCGGCGTCCTGGTCTCCAGTCCCGTGCGAGCCACCTTCGAGGCTAGACGCGGCCGCGAGACGCTCCATAAACTCGCCGCTATTATCGCTTTTGGATTATGTTCTATAGTGTGTATAATCTCTTTTTTATCGTTTTCTTTACCGTGTGCGTGAGTGTTGTTTTGTATCTGGCGTGTCCGCGGGCCAAAACACGTGGACTAACACAACTAGCCTGCACCGCACATTTCTCCAGCGCGCGAGACGTCCCTCGGCAGCTACACGGGCCGGACGGTCCACCCCTGCCTCCCCGCAGGAGGCTGCTCTACGCGAGAGAGCTGGCGCCGGGCAACACTAGAAAACGGCCGAGCGATGTCCGCCACGTCTCCACGCATTCTACGGAGACGGGTACGCGACATTTGGCGCCCGTATGTATGGCGAACTGCAAGTCCACAGGAGAGCGCGTGCAGTGCGGGAAAAGAGTGTACAGTGAGTGATCAGACAGCGTGAAAATCCACCTGGGACAATGGATGGATTCACTTATTCACCTAGACAGTACTTCTGAACTCATCAACGCGAGGACGCAACCATTCCTTTCCCACGTTTTCAACACCTATCAGTTTCACGGTTCAGCTGATAACGCATCGCCGTCTCCCGTCCCGCAACCGGATTATATTTCCCGTCGATTCACCACCACCCCCCTCCAACGGGATAACGCACTGTGGTACCCCCTCCTTTTTCACCCTTTCGCCGTTCTGCCATCGGTGATCTTCGGGGCGCGCCGGCGGTGTTCGGGCGGGCGCGGTGATAGCCTGCGCGGGCAGGCTGCGCAGACGGAGCGGCCACGTGGGCCCCGTGTTTGTAAACAATGCTGCCGCGCGGGTTGACAGTTACATGCGCGACGTGTCAGCTACCGAAAGGAATGGACCTTGTGACAGGAGAGTGGCAGTGTCGGAACACGTGTACGTGCGCGCCACTGAGGCGCAGTGAGGTGAAGACAGAAACTGCTGAGGGTGTGTTGTTATGGGACAGGGATACATCATCAGAGCAGATGCATAGGGTAGCCCCGAACACAGCGAGTGCCGTGTACCGGGAAAAAGGGGGATGTGACGAGTGTGGAGGCTGCTCGGGCAACCGCGTCGGGTCGATGTTACCGAACCAGAATCCACCGTCGCCGAACATAATTGACTGGGACACACCTACGAACTCGGCAGCGCCGCCAGTCGCGTACGCTGTGCGGGTTGCCACAGGGGCTGGGCGTATAGTGCTGCCAGAGTTTAGCGGGCTCGTGCACGAAGACCCACGGGAGTTTGTGCGGTGGTGTGAGAGGCGCATGTTACTGTGCAGTGTGCCGGTAGAGGAGTGGACTCAGCGCACAAGCGAACAGTTGAATGGTCGAGCTCGTGAGTGGTGGACTCTATGGGGGCGATACGATATGCAGTGGCGGGAGTTCTCCACGCGTCTCATGCAGCGATTTGATGACCGCCAGGCAGTCTTGAGCTGCAAGGCCCGTTTCTACGGCGAGGCGCAGAGGGACACGGAATCGGTGGAGAGATTCCTGGCGGGCAAGTTGCAGCTATATCGTCGCATAGCCCCAGGGGAAGTGCCGGAGCAAGCGTTGCCGGACGTGACCGCGTTAGTGCGGGAAGAATTACAACCCTTCCTCAGGCCGTATTGCAACGGGTCTGTTGAAGAATATGTGCGACAGGCCGTAGCCACGGAGGGCAACCTGCAGCGCCTTCTGGGGCGACGGACAACTATGACCACTCCCGGACGAGAGCCCAGACACCAGTACAGAGCGCCCGCTCTCCCAGAGGGAGACATGCAGCTCGAACGTCCACGGCAGATGGTAGCACGGGCAATCGAAGGCCCACCGAGTGGCAGACGACAGACCACCGCACCAGAGTGGCGGAACGCGGGGAATCGGCGGGACGGAGGCCGACCACCCCAGTGTCGCCTTGGATGCCCGCAGGACACGTTCCATTGGCACCAGGACTGCCCAAGACAACAACAACTGGCGGGAAACGGGCAGCAGGGGGTGTAGGACCAACAGTTCTGCCCCCCACACCACCTAACCTCCTTCCCGAAGCCAAGGCCGAGACACACATAACACTGGGACAGCTCACCACCCCTGACGACCGGCTGATGCGGGTACCCGTCACTCTGAACGGGAGACCGACGGCTGCTCTCGTAGATACAGGTGCGAGCCACGTGTTCGTGGCCCAACACTTGGTGCCGCCAGCGGACGTCACACCGAGACGCTGTGCACTGCGTCTGGCCACGAGCACCGGAGTCGGGACAGCCATCGGGGACGCCATCATAACGGTGAGTGTGAGGGAGCTGGTTACCCAGACGGCAGCAGTTGTAGTAGAGGGACTCAGGGAGGACCTAGTGCTGGGACAGCCTTGGTTGGTAGAGCATGACACAGTGATAGCGCCGGCCTCTGGGCTAGTGAATGTTGGCAAACATGAGCGCCTGGCAGTGTATGCACTAGGTAGAGCACCACCTCCCCCGAGAGAGCCCACGAAGTTAGAAGATGTGGACAATGATGTACCCCCAGAGTATCAGGATGCGTTCAGGCGGCTCATAAGGGAAAGGCAGAGCATCTTCGCCACTGCCGACCCACTCAGGCGCACAACGGTGACAGAACACCGAATCCCCACTATGCACGACCAACCAGTGTATTAGGCCCCCAGGGGATATGGTTTCCGCGAGCAACGGGTGATACGTGAGCAAGTGCACGAAATGTTGCGAGATGGTGTCATTGAACCCTCCAACAGCGCATACAACTCACGCATCGTCCTTGCTGCCAAGAAGGATGGGACCATGCGCTTCTGTGTGGACTTCCGTCCCCTGAATAGTGTCACCATTAGTTCTCCACCACCGCAGATCAGTGTGGACGAGGCCTTGGCAGGCCTGGGCAATGCACGAGTGTTCACGACCCTTGACTTACGTTCGGGGTATTGGCAGGTGCCAATACACCCAGGTGACAGAGAAAAGACTGCGTTCACGGTGCCCGATGGTAGACGATTTCAGTTCTGTGCCATGCCCTTCGGGCTCAAGTGCGCGCCGGCCACATTTCAAGCTATGATGGCCCGCGTACTGGAAGGGTACATTGGCCAGTTCGTGACAGCCTACCTCAACGACGTGATTGTGTACTCCAAGACCTGGGAGGACCATGTGCAGCACTTGTCCCTGGTCCTGGAGCGGCTCCAGATGCACCACTTGACCTGTGCCACACAGAAGTGTCACATTGGACGGAGAGAGGTGGAGTTGTTGGGGCATGTGGTGGATGCTGAGGGAAATCGTCCGCACCCGATGCACCTGGCGAAAATTGCAGAAGCTGAACCCCCTAGAACCCGCAAGCAGTTGCAGAAGCTCTTGGGCCTCGCCAACTGGCTGCGGAACTATATCCCGCAGTTCTCCATGCTCACTGCCCCTCTGACAGATCTTTTGTCACCACGACAGCGATACCACTGGACACCGGCTGCACAGCAGGCGCTGGACAGCTTGAAGGCGGCTTTTCTCCGATGCCACACTCTGTCACGGATAAACCCCGAGAGGACGCTGTACGTGCAGACGGATGCGAGCGCCGAGGGGGTGGGCGCGGTGCTATATCAACGAGACGAAAATGGGGACAGGTGCATAATCGACTACGCCAGTGCCAAGTTCGGCCGCGCGGAACGGAATTACCACAGCAATGAACAGGAGTGCCTGGCTGTGGTATGGGCACTGAAGAAATACCGTCCCCACCTCGAGGGTAGGCAATTTGTATTGCGCACGGACAACCAATGCCTCACATGGTTGCGGACCCTCCAGGGGCGGAAAAGCAAACTCGTGAGGTGGGCGCTGTTTCTACAGTCGTTCGACTTCGTTATGGAGCACGTTCCAGGAGTAGAAAACGAGCTGCCGGATGCCCTGTCACGGGACCCTGAGGAGGGATCGTGCCTGAAGGACGAGGTATCTTGGGACGAGATACTGCCACCTGGCCGTGAGACGGATCACCACCACCCAAGGGACCCAACCTGCCGCCTGCTTGCTCTAGGTGTAGACGACGACCCGCCTCCTGCGGACATGGTCGAGCTGAAACGTCGGGTGCACGATGCCCAACGCACCTCTCAGGATGCTGAGCGCAGACGCGCGAAGCAAATAGCGGAACCATGTGAGACCTGGACTACGAGGGACGGTGTGCTCTACATACGAGGACTGGGACCCGATCAGGAGTGGCGCACCTATGTCCCACCGGAGGCACGTGAAGCGGTGCTGCGCTTTATGCATGATCACGACCTGGCCGGACACCCTGGGGCAGACCAAACACGGCGGGCGGTCGGTCAGCACTACCACTGGCCCGGCATGGCCCGGGACGTGCGGGAGTACGTGAGGACTTGTGAGATGTGCCAAGAGCGGAAAGCGCGGCGGAGCGACGGGATGGAGCAACAACAGCCTCGCATTCCCACTACCCCTTTCCAGTCCGTCGCGCTGGATGTCATGGGGCCATATCCCCGCACAGCCCGGGGCAAGAGATTCCTGGTGGTAGTGACCGATCTCTTTACCCGTTGGGTATAAGCTTACCCCACCAGCAATGTACGGGCCAACACCATTGGGACAATATTGCAAACGGAATTCTTCCCACGTTGGGGCTACCCGAGAGACCTGCTGACGGACAATGCCAGCCAATTCGTCGGGAGGCAGTGGCGGGAGATGTGCAACTCGTGGCACGTCGAACACCGGACCACACCTGCCTACCACCCCCGAGCCAACCCGACGGAAAGGCGAAACCAAGAGTTGAAAGTCCAGATGCGCATAAGGCTGGGTAGCGACCATACTAAGTGGGACAACCATCTTGCAGAGGCTCTGTTTTGTATCCGTCGCAGAACCAATGCAGCCACAGGAATGACCCCGGCGGAAATGGTCCAAGGCCACAATTTGCCCTTGCCAGGAGAATGGACAGCCCACGGGGTAGCCGATGAAGAAGAAGATCCAGAGGAGCGCCGTCAACGGCGAGAGGCAGAAATGACAACAGCGCTCGAACACCAGAGGGCCTATACTCGCCAGATAACACCGCAGACGACCCGAATGCCACCGGAACTCCAACCTGGAGATCTGGTATACGTGCGCACGCAGCCTCTGTCCAGCGCGCCGAAGAACTACAGTGCCGGGTTGAGCCCCAGATGGTCGGGACCACACCCGATCCTTAAACGGCTAAGTAGGAGCACCTACCTAGTCCGCCTTGATGGACGGCGGGCGCGAAAAGTGCACCGAGACACCATACGGAGAACATCAGTCCCAGGAGAAAATTTGGTCTCTGAAGATGTCACCCTGGTAGAAGTGGACGAAACGCCTACTTCCGACGACTCGATCACGCCCCGAGGCATGCGGGGCCTATTCCATGCCACCCCCAGCCCCGAAACAGCGACCCTGGTAACAGCAGGAAGCTCGGCCACAAGTCCGAGGCGACGCCGTCGGAGACGCACGACGCGGACACAGATCGATGACGTCACCGGGATGCCCGAGGCGGGCGCCGATGCGGCGGGCGAACAACCTCTGGTGACCGAACCGGACGAGGAGGAGGCAGCTGAGCCACTCTCCCCCACCCGAGGTGGATGGGGACATGGTGCCTCCCTCGCCGATGCAGAGTTCAGAGTCACAGTCGAGGAGCCGGCTGAGACGACCCCGAGACGCAACCGGCGACGTCGGCGAGCCCCACGTTACTTGGCAGACTATGTCACAGGCTCGGAGCTGGACGCGTTTGTGTACGACTACCCGGCGAGTACGGGGCGAGAAAGGCGGCCCTAACTCCAACGACCGCCGTGGGAGAGGGCGTCCCGATCCTGCTGCCTCGGGTGGAAGCACGGACGGCATTGACCCGGGCTTATCCAGGGGGGGGCATCTGACGTCGTACCTCCGTGCCTCTGGGTTAAAGCCCGGATCACAGCCCTGTCCGCAGCGCGCCGCGGCTTTGGGAATGACGTCACTTCCGCTCCGTGCGCGCGAGAGCAGTGCGCCGGCGCCCTGGTCTCCAGTCCCGTGCGAGCCACCTTCGAGGCTAGACGCGGCCGCGAGACGCTCCACAAACTCGCCGCTATTATCGCTTTTGGATTATGTTCTATAGTGTGTATAATCTCTTTTTTATCGTTTTCTTTACCGTGTGCGTGAGTGTTGTTTTGTATCTGGCGTGTCCGCGGGCCAAAACACGTGGACTAACACAACTAGCCTGCACCGCACATTTCTCCAGCGCGCGAGACGTCCCTCGGCAGCTACACGGGCCGGACGGTCCACCCCTGCCTCCCCGCAGGAGGCTGCTCTACGCGAGAGAGCTGGCGCCGGGCAACACTAGAAAACGGCCGAGCGACGTCCGCCACGTCTCCACGCATTCTACGGAGACGGGTACACGACAATACATAACGGATGCAATAGACTTTCAGAATTTTTTTTTCATCACGTCGCGAACGCGACATTACAAATATATCAATTAGATATTGGTTTTCGAAAGACGTGCATTTTTTAAATAAAATATACTGTGTTTATTCGTGAAATCTTTTAAAGGAGGTCATGCACAACCAATTTTCCCACTTTAATGTTAATATATCTTTTAACATATTCCTCTTAAACTTGTGAATTTAAAACCAATCTATTGACATTGATGAATGTCGTGTATTTGGTACGTATTCATGGCAAGAAACATTTTTAAATAGGCTGAAACATTTACGTTCATTGGCGTGCGGTAGAAACAACATGTTTACAGTAACGCGATATTCTGCTGCCGCATCGCATCATTTGCGTCACAATCGCCGAACTGCGTCGCCAGCTGTCAAGACAAGTGCTGATCAGCGGGACGAAGACTGAGCAAGGCACTTGACACGTGCCAGCAGATAAACAACAGTACAGTTTATCTTCAATGTTGCTTCCGAGCCGAGAGCCGTGGGAAGGTCGAGCTCGCTGGTTCCGGGTCTGCGCTAGTGACTGCAACTCCGGAGTCCTGCCCGGACACAAGTGCTTTGCGATTAAGTAGTTTAAAAGCCAAACAAGGGTCCGTTAGTGTCGTTGTTGAAATATCAAATTCATATTTCTCATTTGCATGGATGCGATTGTCGCGTGTCGTTTAAGAAGAGTGGTAGGTCATGTCATTCCACATGCAGCCTTCAAATGAACCTTTAACAGAAGACGACAATTTGTGTAAACATTTTGTGTTGTAAACCAAATGGCATTTAAAGGTTTTAATTCTCTATGTTTCTCAGGATAAAGATGAGGCCTTAGCTACGATAAGCGATACATTCGCTAACACCATCAACACTTAAAAGCAATTCAGTTAAGTGGTATATATTATTTGGAAGTGGGACAGACTCCGGTCCACCATCTTGGATTGTGACGTCTAGGCGGGCATCTTTGATGACCTCGACCTTTACTTTTAAAATGAAACTTAAAAATTTGCCAAAAAAACTCAAAATTTGCCACAATTTCCCAAACGTCACAAAACTCCGTCAGATAATCCAGCTTTCTAAAAACAAATTCGCCAAAACGCTTTAAAAATAAAAATAGTATTTCTCTATTTTGAGGGAAACATTGCATTTTGGGGAAAAATTTCTAGTATTATTACTCAAAAATTCAAAAAATTCCTAGTTGGAAAACCTAAAATATTCAAGATTGAGAGTGTGACGTAAACAAATATTTTTTTTTAAATTTTAATTAAGATTTTTTTTAAATCTATACATAAATTACATGTTCACTCTACCCGGAAATAAATCCGAGGACATAAAGATTTTAAGTTACTATGTATTTGAAGTAAGCAATTTTTTAAATTTTTTTTTCTAATTTTTTCGGTATTTGTTGGTCGAAAATTAAATATGACAAGTTTATATTGAAGGTCAAGGTCATGTCCTCGGAGGCCTAGGGCGGCATGTCGTCAGAGAATTTAAATCACTTTGTGGATTTTGGTTTCTTTCTAAGGCAAAAGTGTTTTGAGGTTCTTCGAATTTTGAATATTTTTGACATAATACGGGAAGTTTTTCCTCAAAAGAGGAATTTTTTCCTCGAAATAAAGATTTTTTTGTCAAATTTTTTTATATTTTTTGGATGATTGTTTTCCTAAAAAAAAAACTGTCAATTTTGGCGAATTTTGGAAAATTTGGAATGGCTAAGTCAAGGTCAAAGGTAAAAAAGGTCAATTTCATTCAAGACGGCCGCCATGACGTCAGAATCAAATATGGCGCACCGGCAAACAGGCACCACAGCCAGAAGCTAGTCCCAGCTCCGGTTATTATATACGACCTAGTTTATAATATTGACAAGAGCTCGATTTTCAAACAATATGTAGATGGACATGGGGTTGTTACCACAACGCCGAAATACCACAACGCCGAACGTACAATAACGCCGAATACCATAACGCCGAATGCCAAATTGACCGCAACGCCGACAGCTAGAAAACTGCTGTGTACCACAATGCCGAAAAATGTACCACAAACTAACCTAACCTAGGCTAGCCTAACCTAGCCTAACCTAACCTAACCTTACCTAACCTAACCTTTGTGGCAGTCCTGCATTTCTCAGCTTTAATGTATTTCGGCGTTGTGGTAATCCGTTGTTGTGGTACACAGCAGTTTTCTAGCTGTCGGCGTTGTAGTCAATTTGGCATTCGGCGTTGTGGTATTTCGGCGTTGTGGTGCGTCCCCATGGACATGTAGCTTCCCGCCTGAGGCCAGTCTACGTGGATAGACTGCAGCTGACACTCACAGGAGCCGGCTGTTCTACTCGAGGACAGACCTGTCGTTACGGCCAGCCTATTGAATGATACTTGTAAATATTTTTAACGTTGATGTAAATTGTAATTTTGTTTTTCTTCGTACTAATAAATATTTAAGACATCTGGATAGTTGCGATTTGCGTATCACATATATGAATATATTTCCTATGTGAAACCTAAATGTATTAACCTGATCCTAAGATTTACATCTCAGTGTGGAATGTAAAAAGTTTCGTAAAATTACATGTACAAAGGTTTAATAATTGTATATTATAGTAGAGTGATATTGAAATCTAGTACATAAGGTGTAGTCTCACACCAATATTCATTGTTATTCAAAATTTACTAAACGACACAATAAAATTAACTAACAGTTGCAGTATATACACATGAATAAATATATATATATATATGTGTGTGTGTGTGTGTGTGTGTATTTATAAATAACTGAGTAAAGATACACCAACAGCTATGATATAGGCCTACTTACAAAACAATATGAAGTGTTCTTATATTGTATTTCAACTTGAGAACATGAGTCATAATACACCATAATTCTATGTATCACTTACACTTACGTTGGTGGAGACTCTGCTGCCACATACATTTTGTGTAAAAGTAAAATAGTTTATCAGTGTAATATAAACTATTGCTGTATTAAAAATGGCTTTTAACTCAAAGTCAAGCTGTGAAAAGTTGATAGGCCATTTAAACGTGGTCCTGAATCATAAATTACATTTCTATAGTTTTCTGGTTGTAAGCATTTATCAAATACTTTGACAAATTTGTTTTCTACAAAATCATAAATATCCTTATTATTGATAAAAATCCATGCTAATTATAAAACTATTTAAGGTAATAGATGAAATTTTGAAAACAAAAAAAAACTCTTGGAAATGGCCACTAACAATATTAAGAACTCTAAAATATAATTTTTAAAACTGTTGTCTGTTTGTAAGTTTGTTTGTGTGTTTGTGTGTTTGTTCCGGCATCACTTGAAAACTAGTTGATGGATTTTGATGAGAATATATTAATTAGAAATGTCCAACGTCTTTGGCTTACTTAAACACTAGGTTACATACAAATATAATTTCAGTATTCCACTACACAGGGAAAAAAGTGGTAAATACGGTTTTAAGGTAGATAATTATTTCTCCAAAGCTAATCAACCATAACAAAAGATATGAGAAACCACCACAAATTTAACATTTTTTTAAATTAAATCCCTAAGGTTGTTTTAGTTAAACATATTTTAAATATGACACACTTTTTTAAAATGGTAAAATATCATGAATTCCCTGAAGTCGCGTGAACTAAGCGGCAGGTTATTAGCTAGTTTAAAATTTTAAAATGCTATAAATGTTTGGGGGAAAATTGTTTGCACGACTTACACGGCAAAAATTTTTAACCGGGTAACTTTAACCATTCAGTATGTAAAAAAATACTTTGCTAACTTAGCCAGTTATTTTATGACTAGACAAATTTACCATGTCAAAATTTTTGCCTTATAAGTCATCCAAATAGTATTTTTTCCCTGAAAGTATTTTTTTTTTATATTCATTTGAATTTTTTAACGATAAAATGATTGCGAGACAAAAATGTTTTAATGTCAGTAGCTATCTAACATTTTGGTGTAGGGAGAGGATATACATATTTATTTATTTAAATTGCATATAAATCACAAACTACGACACTTTTTGAATTTTTTTTTTTTAACTTGAGAACAGTGGCTTATCAAAAGTTCTCTGCTTGACGTTGAGTTGTGGGCCACGCTGTATATCGAGGGTTCAGGCAGTCGGCCTTGAGGAGGGGAGACACTCCCAAGAGCGCCCCGGGGAGCCGTGTGCCCGAGTGTGCCCGAGTGTGCCCGTGTGTGCCCGAGTGTGCCCGAGTGTGCCCGCGTGTGTGCCGGGGGTTATCACCACTCCCGCACCACTTCTCCCGATAAGTGCGACCCGCATCCCACACTCGCACTCGCTCACCTCAAGCACGTCGCTCCCGGAGGCATCGTGCGGAATGTTTAGTTTGAAATCACTCTAACATAACTGCCATTTCAGAGCCAGTCCCGCTCAAAGGTCTTTTTAAATTTTTGACGTGACAAAGTCTAATAAATCGATGAACACCGGCTGCACGCACGAAAAAGGATGACTCATTGTCTCGTTACGCACATTGTCCCGTTACGCTTTGTCCCGTTACACTCATTGTACGCATGCGCCGCATCTATCTCTTCCACTTAACTGGAACAACCATCAATTTGACTTTTTCGAGGCACATTAAACTTGAAACACTCCCATTCGTTTCCTACTTTTTCTATCATCGTCCTATCCTTAACAGAATAACACAGATTGGAAGAAGTTAAATAGCAAACATGTATAAAAGTTATAGTTAAAATAATCTCTTCGTTAAAGTAATAAAAATATTTAAATTAATGTGTGCAAATAAAAGTAAATTTATCAATTAAATTAAAGATTTCATTTCACCCCTTCTTCGTATCCATACAAAATAGTGATATTTCAATAAAAGTGATTCAATTTTATTCATAAAAGTATGCAATCATTTCATTAATGTTTTGTTATGACGTTGTCACGTTAAACCATCGTCCGTAAACCGACATTACAGACAGCCAATTATTTTTTGTTGGACCACAAATTTTCTCTCCGTACAAAAGTCACGCATGTTATTATTATTATTATTATAGGCGCGCGCGTGACGTTTCACCGCTAACAGAATATTATGTTACTACAAAATCTGTTTTAGAAAATATGATGCGAATCATAACCTGCAAGAGCATTATAGTGGTAAATATAGAGCAAACGACCTCAAATAATAATAACGACAAGTAGATCAACTTATGGCCAAGTCGTATGAGTCCAAATCTTGATTTGTGTAGAATGATATAAATACATATTTTTGTTTTCATATTATAGCGGGAAGCATTCCTTTATGATATTGGCAGTAAACTTTCTTTGTGAGTAGAATAGGAAAGGGGCTCCGGGCACAGGGTCCAGAGTGTGGAGCCAGTGGAGTCAGTGGAGCCGACCGCCGTCTTGGATTGTGACGTCACGGCGGCCATCTTGGTTGATTGTGACCTTGAACTTGACCTTGACCTTGACCTTATACCATCAAAATTTTCCAAAATGTACCAAAATTCCTAAAAATTATCCAAAATTCGCCAAAATTTCCATTTTTTTTAAAAAAAAATTCCGCCAAAAAATCTCAAAAAATTTGCAAATTCAAAACTTAGGATTTCGAAAAACCCCAAAAGTCGTTTTTCTTAGAAAGAACACAAAATCCTAAAAAAACGGCTTAAGAATCCATGTCTACAGCCTCCGATAAGCCATTTATAGGAATAGGGATTCCATGACCGCCAACTTCGATTATGACGCCACCGTTGCAATTTCCGTTACGCCCGCCATCTTGAAAATCTTTATTATCGGATTTTAATGAAAAAATTTAAATTTTTAAAATATACAATTAATAAAATTTTAATAAAAATAAAAAAAACAAACATTTACGACATAGAGCTCGGAGTCCTCGGTTCGAACCCGGAGAGGGCAAAAAAATAAAAATGGCGACCGATCCTTCCCTCACTGTGGCTGCTGGCAGACTGACCCCCACCACTTGTTTCATAGCATATATATCATCAGGTAGTATGACGTCATGTCCGCCATCTTGAAAATCCGTAATTTTTATGTTAGAAAATCGGGAAATTTTTTAAAAATCATTAAAAATTTAATTAATAGAATAAAATAATAAAAATCTTTCAAAACACCGTTGCACTTTTTGTTACGGCCACCATCTTGAAATTCTGTAATTTCAATGCTAGAAATTCGGGAAAAATTCCAAAATTCATAAAAAATTTACTTATTAAAATTATGATTGATTCGTTCGATTACCGTCCTTGGTTCGATCCCTAGGCAATGCAAAACATATTAATATTGTGTAAAAATTAATAATTTCAATAAATAATGATCAAAGTCCTAAAAGAGGCTTAAAATCCTATACTACCAGCCTCTAGTAAGCCGGTATGTCCACCATCGTGGATATTCGTATTTATTGACCCATAAATTTATAAAAAAAATCAATCATTAATTTAAATATTGAATCTATACTTGGATCGATCTCGGGCGATTCTAAACAACTTTAATTTAAAATAATATCACAAAATTGACAGGTTTGAGAAAATAAAAACACCGCTAGTTCTTTCAAAAGACAAAAAATTTTATTACATAAATTCTATACTACTACAAGTACAAAAAAACACAGACAAATCACTAAAATCTTGTGGATTTTTAGATTTCTGCATCTGCCACCCACGAATTAAAGCGAGTTGGAAAGCCCCACCACTTGACGTAGGATAGTCCATTTCTTCGTTTTATAATCTTCTCCACCAAGTACGTATCGGGATAAAACGTAGGCTGTATCTCTTCGGCATAGAAGCCGCCACGAATAGGTTTGTGGTCCAAATCCTCGAGGTAGTAGGTCCTAGTCTCTGATTCACGTACATGTGTCACACGGAAAAGTTCGGGACTCCAGTTCGCAATGAAACCTTTCTCGAAGATACCTTTTTGGTCAGTTGTGCGCAATGACTCGAAGAGGTAAGATCAAAAAAACACGTCGGTGCAGGACTCGTGAACTCGCTGATAAACAGTCTGCCATTCGAGCTACATATCCCCGGATACAGATTCTGCGGCCCCGGTACTAAACTAGCGACAAGGTTAGCTAGCGGTGACGTGGGCATTAATTCTCTCGACGAAAAGTGCAAGCAGCACGATATTGCATATTCATTAAGCAAGAATCTGGAATCCAGGCACCGGGCCGACGAGATATTGGCACAGGAAGCCGAAGATATAAGTAAATCGTCGAACGCGGGACTAGGAGAGAAAATCGCGGCCTGGGCGTTTCCAAAATCATGAAAGCAAAGACCAAATCAGGACTGGGTGCTCGTCGAGCCAGCTCCATCAAGTCAAAGACTAACTCACGCAAGACCAAACGCAAGTCTGGAGCAGGCATACAAAAAGCCAAGCAATAATTACAGACTCTCGACAAGAAGATTATAGGAGGATTTCTTCCTTTGCTTTTGCCTGCATTGGGTGCTCTCGGCGGCCTCACCGGTGCAACAAGCGGGGCGAGGGAAAAGTACCATAATGGAAAACTACCATAATGGCGTTTTTCCCCTTGGCCTTTTCGAAACAGGGGGGAAAAGTACCATATTGGAAAACTACCATTAGTTAAAAGGACGAGGGGGAAAACTGCCATAGTTTCGTATACACTCCATGGAATGAGTACCACGGCTTTGCTCTCAGAGTAGTGTATAGAATACGTCGCTAGGTAGCGCTGGCAACACCAGCAGTTTATTTGGTTCACTTAAAAGACTACAGATAGCACTTCTGACGGCGAATTAAGGGAACCCAACGTATAAAATAAATATGGTAGTTTTCCATTATGGCATTTTTCCCCCCTGTTCCTTGGCGGCCGAGGGGAATTCTGCCATTATGGTAGTTTTCCATCATGGCATTTTCCCCCCCTGTTCCACGGAAACCATGGGGAATTCTGCCATTATGGTAGTTTTCCATTATGGCATTTTTCCCCTTGCTTCGAAGGTTGCCAGGGGGAAAACTGCCATTATGGTAGTTTTCCATTATGGCATTTTTCCCCTTGCTTCGAAGGTTGCCAGGGGAAAACTGCCATTATGGTAGTTTTCCATTATGGCATTTTTCCCCTTGCTTCAAAGGTTGCCAGGGGGAAAACTGCCATTATGGTAGTTTTCCATTAAGGCATTTTTCCCCCTGTTCCGTGGAGGCCCAGGGGAATTCTTCCATTATGGTAGTTTTCCATTATAGTACTTTTCCCCTGCTCCTGTGGATGACAAGGGGAAAACTACCATAAAGGAAAAACTAAAAAAATTCTGATTAACTACAATATTTATCTGTTAATTCAATATATATAATTTTTAATACAGTTATATGTACAATTATATACATAATTATTTATAATTATTTATAATTATTTATATTTAAAATTATTTAGTCTAATTTCTAATTTCCTAGCTATCTCGATTTCTCATTATAGTAAAACCAGAAATATTATTTTATTAGAAAGTGTTTAGTGTGAAATTTATAAAGCAAGCTAAATAATTAAACCAGAAGTGTACCTATGTAATTGGGTTCCATTTTTCCCCTTTTTTTTAATCTAAGGGTTGGTATTTAATTATAATAAAATTAAACATATCGCTGTTGGTAATCAAAGTTTCGTAGTAAACTAGGCTTACAACCCACCAATTGTAACTATAACCGTAGGTAGTCTGGCTTTTAAGAGAAAATATTTGGAGGCAGAGTAAGATATAAAATTTAAGATTTTTATAGAAATGTTTCTGAGGGGAAGTGTGGTCGCTAACGGATTTTTTTTTTTTTCACAAATATATTGCCAAAACCATTTTTTTACGTCTATCCGTGGACAGCTATTATTATGTTATTTTACGTGTTTTAGGTTAAAATTTCCATGTATGAAAGTTAACCCTTTCTCTAACATGGCTTATAATTGTCTTAATAAGTGTTAAAATAAGTGGCTACTCTATAATTATGCATATTTTGTGGCGGTTTTTTTATCTAACTAATAAGGTTAATATTTATTAAATAATAAACAATGAAATAATTTATTTCTGTTAAAATATTTATAATAGATAGGAAACTTTAGATGTAAGACAATTCTGGGGGTATGGGGAGTGACCCTTCTCCCTTCGACTTACCCCTACATTTCCTGTATGAGCACTTAATAATAAAAATTGTCTTGATATATTAGTGCTCTTCATTCATATGAAGAACTCTCATGATTTCTGTACGAGCCCCCGGCATGACTAAAATATATGACCACAGAGTCGGTACCAAATAGTTTGGGACCCACTATCATTATGTCTTAAAAATCGGCGTTCAATGGTGTGGCGTAAAAAAATATCTTTACTTTCGCTTCCGAAAACCATGGGAAGGTTAAAATTCAAGAGAATAGTTTACGTTAATGTTGCCCATTATCTTTCGGTAGGATTTGAAAATGAATCTCAATACTTTAATAAAATTTTAATGCTACCGACTTGGTTTCACAAATGTGGTAAATACAACAAATTTTAAATGGAGATGTCATGACACAAAGTTGAAGCACAATTTTGACTATAGAATTCGGCCTTTGTGTTTTCAGTTTTAAGTGTTGGAAGTAATGTTTTTCTGAGCACTAAAAGTATTATTTTTGTTAGTACATATTAAATAAAATAAAAGATACCTATTTCAATACTTTCATTATACTCCAATTTCCAAAATAATCCAGTTTATTTACCTCTCGAATAAATGTGGTTGTAAAAGTTTTCCATAAATTTTTGTTACGAATTACAACCTCAAACTAAACGAGGTATGGGTGAAATGTTACTTTATATCGTTCTCAGACACTGCAACGAATGTTTGTCTTTTAGCTAGTGTTTTTGAGGTTAGTATAACCTGGCCAGTAACCGTGGCTGCTAGGATACCTACAAGCCTTTAATTTGTGGATAGTTACATGTTTCTTCAGTTTTTTGGACTTGTAAATATTGTGTGTAATTTAGTATATAGTGTTTAGAAACATTTGAATTTTGAACTTCCCGCGCTGCTTGCTAGCAGCGCCAAGTTTTTCAAGTTGGCTGCCTGCCAAGTTGGGTAGCCTTGCAGCTTCCGGCAACGAAGCAACAGTTGTTGAGCCATCATGGCGGTAAGTTGTTCTATCGTGCACGCTTGCTGCCAATCGAGTTGTTCGCGAGTAAATCGTTATTAATTGTTTCGTTTTATATGGATTTTACAGTCTTGTACGTCTCTAGACAAAACATTTGGTACTCCAGGCCGGATCGTTCCGGTTTTTTCTGGTGTTTGAAATGTGATTCGTGTGCACGTGGTAAACAATCACACTTCGTTCATGTTATTTCGTGCACTATCTTTCGTTATTTAGAGTATTTTCATGGTCAATATCTCTTCGGCAACGTGTTTTAGAAGAAATTCGCAGAGATTTAGCGATCTAAGAAGCTGTTATATTTTCTTTGTTTTCGTGTAATATATTTCGTGTTGGGGTTATGTTGTATTATTTATCGGCGTCTGCTCATGTTTTTCGTTGCGTTAGGTATTTTTGCTGGATATAAATTTTGATTTGCTGTGTCTAACCTTGGTTGTATTGGTCTTTGTTGTGTTTATTTCTTTGTTGTGCCTTTTTGGTTATTTCGTCCTTTGCTTCTGTGTGTGACCATGGCAGATATAGGCTCGGTACTCGTGCGTATCCAATTAGCAGAGGCTCGGCTCAAACGTGCTGTCGACCTGTCTCAAAGTGTTGTTGACGATGTTTCTAAGCAAGGATTGTTTCGGGCCACAGTTCGTGATCTACCCCGAGTCCGTGATAGGTTCGAGGCGGATTTTGTGGTTCTTGGGGCAACACAAAATTCTGACATCGATCTCTCAGAACTGACGGCACGTATGGACGATTTCGAAGAGAAATATTTTGAAGTCATGGCGACGGTAAGTGCCCTGGAGGGGTGCTCGATGGTGAGTTCAACATCGTCAAGGCCCAAGGTGAGCAATTCTAGGGTGGCTTTACCAAAAATTATGCTTCCAAGTTTTGAGGGTAGCATTAAAAATTGGCCTAACTTCTCCAACCTATTTTGCACTCTCGTTGCTAACAATAGTGGCCTTTCATCTGTTGAAAAACTGGCTTATCTGAAGACTGCTCTCAGTGGTGAACCCCTCAGCATGATTCAGGCCTTGCCCATGTTTGAAGTAAACTTTGATGGGGCTTGGAAACTACTTGTTGGTAGGTACGAGAACAAGAGGCTCATTGTGTCGGTTCATGTGGAGGCTTTACTTCAAGCACCCTCTGCATCAGCTGACTCTCCCAAGGCATTGCGCCAACTGTTGAACACTGTTACAGAGCATGTGTCTGCACTTAAGGCCTTGTCTGTCCCTGTAGACCAGTGGGATCTGATGCTGCTGCCCATTCTATGCAAACGGTTGGATACTGCCTTACAAACACAATGGGAAATGACATTAGCAGACGAGTTTCCCACTCTTAGTAGTTTCACTTCGTTTCTTGAAAAACATTGTCGTGCTCATGAGGCTGTGATAGCTTCCCGTTCTAGGAGTTCAGGAAATCAGGTCCCCAAACAGATGGCTCAGGGGTACCAAAACAGCTGGAGGCAGTCTCGATGTCAGTCTGTACACACATTAGTAAGTTCTCCACAGTCACAAAGTGGTCTCTTGTGTAGTGACATTCAAGTGGTTAGGTCATGCCCTATCTTCTCACAGGGTAGCCCCAAGGAACGATATGCAATAGTAAAGGAACATAAGTTGTGTCTGAATTGTCTTTCCCCATCACATCGATCAAATTGGTGTCCATCTAAGTCATCATGTCATCATTGTAAGGTACGTCACCATTCCATGCTGCATTTTGGGGGTCAGCGATCAGATGAAGACTCCATCTCATCCAACTCAGACAAGGAACCACAATCATCTGACTCTTATCCTGCCACTGCTGCAGTAACTGCTGCTAAATCTACCTCAACAACAACAATATTGTTGCCAACTGCTCAAGTACAGATTTTTGATCGTTCTGGTGTGCCTGGTGTTGTAAGTGCTTTTCTAGACACTGCCAGTCAAGCCAGCTTTATCACCGAACTGTGCCTACAAAAGCTCCGGCTGGTTCGCAGACAGGCCCATCTTCCGATACATGGTTTGTGAATGTGGCTAAATCCTCCACATCAGTTGTCATCTTTCCAGTGGGCAATCCAGATAATCAGTTTGCCTTGGATGTATTTGTGTTACCACGCATTACCAATAACTTGCCGAGTGCCAAACTTTCATCGGATGTGCGTCGATCAGTGGCTCATCTGAAGCTTGCTGATCCTTCTTTCGACACCCCTGGTCCTGTTGACCTGCTTATTGGTGCTGACCTATTTCCTCTTCTCGTAACTGGAGGCAAGATTGAAGGGTCTCCAGTGGCTATCGACTCTGTTTTGGAATGGATTCTCATGGGAAAGGTGGACACCAAACTTCCACCATCCGGCCTGGAATCGCATTGTGTCACACTGTTTACTTCTTACCCTCCATTAGATGATGTACGAAATTTCTGGGAAATTGAAGAATTCCCACGTATATAATACAAGTCTCCTGAGGATGTTTGTTGCGAAACCATAATTGCCGAAACTCATGTCCGAAATGAAGGCCGATATAGTGTGTCCCTGCCATTTCGCCACTCGAGACCTGAGTTGGGCAACTCTATACCCCAAGCTATAAATAGGTTTATGCGCCTAGAGAGACGCTTGAAAGGTGACTTAAAGCTCAAACTGATGTACTCAGAGTTCATGGAAGACTATCTTGTCAAGGGTCACATGGAGAAGGTTCCAGATGATCAGATTAATGTGACTCCAGCATATATCCCCCACCATTGTGTCGTGAAGCTGGAAAGCTCAACCACAAAGCTGCGGGTAGTGTTTGATGGGTCTGCTAAGAGCTCATCAGGTGTCTCATTGAATGACACACTGCTAACCGGTCCCAAGCTGCAAAGCGACATTTTTGACCTACTGTTGAACTTTCGGCTACATCCCTTTGTGTTCACGGCAGATATTAAACAAATGTACCGTCAAATATCTGTTCTGCTCCAGCACCAGGACTACCAATGCATTGTTTGGCGCTTCTGTGATTCGGAACCTGTGCAGGATTATAGATTGAAGACGGTGACATATGGCGTCTCCTTAGCTCCGTTCTTGGCCCTTCGAACTCTTCAACAACTGGCAGTCGATGAGAAAGACTACTTTCCAGCAGCCTCAAGAGTTTTGCAATCCGATGTGTATGTCGATGATGTGGTCACTGGTTCTCACACTCTTGAATCTGCTCTGGCCATCCAAGAGGACCTTCTAGCTCTTCTTGCCAAAGGGGGCTTCAAGTTGAGGAAATTCATGAGCAACCATTCAGCGCTCATAGACTGGCTTCCGCCTGAAGATGTTGATATACCCCAATCATTTGATCTGTATCCTGAGAGTCAAGTTGTGGTCAAGGTCTTAGGACTTCAATGGAACCCAGTCTCGGACACCTTCTCCTATGTAATCCGAGGCCACTCGAGTCTTGTTACGAAGAGGAGCATCCTTGCCAACGTAGTCAGAATATTTGATCCTCTAGGATGGCTTACTCCACTGTTAATGTTTGCAAAGCATATATTGTTACTGTTGTGTGTGCGGTCATTTGACTGGGATGATCACCTCCCCCCTGATCTTGTTTCTCAGTGGGATCATTTTATCCAGGAGCTCCCTCGTTTGTCCTCCATTGCTGTCGTTCGGTTCATTAAGGGTCCAGAAGGCTCTACCTATCAACTGCATGGTTTCTGCGATAGTTCTGAAATTGGTTACGCGGCTGTGGTGTACCTGCGCATAGTGTGCCCGGATGATCGAACCATCATTCGTCTGCTGATAAGTAAATCCAAGGTTGCACCAGTCAAAAGCCAAACCTTACCTCGTCTGGAGCTTTTTGAAGCACTACTGTTGGCTCGTGTGCTCAACCATGTGATTGAGACTTACCAATAAGTTTTGCCTGTATCTTCCATCACAGCCTGGACAGACTCACAAGTGGTTTTAGCATGGATTAACTCATCTCATCAGTTGAAGACTTTTGTAGCTAACCGGGTAAGCGAACTCCAAGAGCTTACCCGTCCCAGTTGGTGGAAACACGTACTGTCAGAGTTCAATCCTGCTGACTGTGCCTCTCGTGGTCTCTTCCCTCTTCAACTATTGGATCATCACTTGTGGTGGACTGGTCCACCGTGTTTAATAGAGTCACCCGGACAGTGGCCTTCCCAGTCACCACATGCAGTGGAAGTGGATCCTGCTGTGATGGAGAAGAAGACTGTCACCTTCACCACTGTAATGTCCTCTGATGATCTTGGCCAGTTGTCAATGCGATTCAGTCGACTAACCAGGCTTCTGCGTGTCACGTGCTTTTTATTGCGCTTTGCCCACAACTGTCGCGTGTCACTGAAAGAGCGCAAGACTGACAATATGTCTCCTGATGAGCTGAATAAGACTTTACATTTTTGGCTCTTCTGGGTACAATCACATCATTTCAAAGAGGATATAAGTGCTCTGAAGAAGGGACAGTGCATTTCCCCTCAGATTCGCAAACTAGTATCCTTTCTTGATGACAGTGGCCTGATAAGGGTAGGTGGTAGTTTAGCTCACCTCAGTGTTCCTTTTGAGCAGAAGCACCCGGCGCTGCTTCCAAAATCTCACCATTTGACTGATATCATTATTAACCACTATCATAAAAAGAATCATTATCCTGGAGTTCAAACTCTTAGAGGAATTATTAGAGAACAATTCTGGATTCTTGCAGATAAGGATGCCATCTCTCGCTGCTTGCGTCACTGTGTTCCATGTTTCAAGCAAAGACCAGTAGCAAGCACACCTCTCATGGGCGATCTTCCCGCTATGAGAGTGCAACAGGTTAAACCATTTGCCAAGGTAGGAGTTGACTATGCTGGTCCTTTTATGGTTAAACTTGGTCGGGTCCGTGGGGCAAAGGTTTTGAAGGCTTACCTTTGTATTTTTGTCTGCTGTGCGACAAAGGCCGTTCATGCAGAACTAGCTTCAGACCTGTCCACTGAGACCTTTATTGGAGCCTATAAACTTTTCTTGCCAGGCGTGGGAGAACATCTGATATCTACAGTGATTGTGGGACCAACTTTGTCGGAACTCACAATCGTCTTAAGGAACTTCAGCAACTTCTGTCGTCGGCACCACACCAGCAGGCTGTCACTGATGCGTTGTCCCAGCTCGGTGTCATGTGGCACTTCAACACTCCTGCTGCTCCCCATTTTGGTGGTTTGTGGGAGGCCGGGGTAAAGTCTTTCAAGACTCACTTAAGTAATGTTATTGGTGAACAAGTGCTCACATTTGAAGAGCTTTACACCCTTCTAGTGCAGGTGGAAGCTACGTAAACTCGAGACTCCTGTTCCCTTAGAGTTCTGATCCCATTGACATCAGTGCTCTAACCCCTGACAATTTCTTAACCCGGGAGCCACTGGTCACATTACCAGAGCCTAATTTGAGGGATGTACGGCTAAACCGCCTTCAACATTGGCAACTTGTGGAACGCCTCCAACAGGACTTTTGGCATCGTTGGCACATGGATTACCTACACACGCTCCAGCAGTGGCAGAAATGGCATGAGCAGGGTGTTAGTCCCACTGCCAACCAACTTGTGCTCCTGAAATAAAACAGACTCCCACCTCTTCAGTGGCGCTTAGGGCGCATCGTGGAGCTCTATCCTGGGAAAGATAGTGTTGCCAGAGTGGCTACTATCCAGACTTCTAGTGGAACTTTGAAGCATCCTGTGGTGTAGCTCTGCCCACTACCGTACGATTGTTGAAATGGGACATTTCAAGGCGGGCGGTAATGTTTGGACTTGTAAATATTGTGTGTAATTTAGTGTATAGTGTTTGGAAACTTTTGAATTTTGAACTTCCCACGCTGCTTGCTAGCAGCGCCAAGTTTTTCAAGTTGGCTGCCTGCCAAGGTGGGTAGCCCTGCAGCTTCCGGCAACGAAGCAACAGTTGTTGAACCATCATGGCGGTAAGTTGTTCTATCGTGCACGCTTGCTGCCAATCGAGTTGTTCGCGAGTGAATCGTTATTAATTGTTTCGTTTTATATGGATTTTACAGTCATGTACGTCTCTAGACAAAAATCAGGCTTTTTTTTATAGAAATATATGGTAGTTATTTACTAAGTATATTACGTCAGTCAGTAAGAAAAAATGTACTGGCATCACAATTCTCAGAAATTCGCAAGATATTGGATCAGTTATTTTATCTCTAGTGTAATTAAGTATTAAAATCTTTATTATTACTTCTAAAAATAGTGAAATAATATCTTCTTTTTTATTGTGATAGTCGTATTTCGTTAAAAAGATTATAGATGGTGTATGCTTATTGAAGTCACTTACCTGTTACTGGTGTGAAATACTGTTGGTCCACACACATAACACTGATATTAATACGCATCACATTTGTAGTAGTAGTTTAAAATATTGAGCAAGAACTTATCTGTCTAAAACGGTTATTTCTTTAAAATGTAATGGAAGGAGTTCTTTGGTTTGATAATTATAATAATCGCTTTTTATTTGTTACATATAATGAAAATATCTCAAAATTTTATGTTATTTAAATAATTATTTTCAAGGGCTAGTATAAATTTTAATTACAAAAAGTAAGGATGAATCTTTCTAGGGTTAAATAAAGGAATGTGACCATATAGTCCTAAGTATTGAACGACATGAGTACACTATAACTATTTATGTCTAAGAGTAAAATATTTAATATTAGTTTTTATCATTTTAGTTCTAGATTTTTTACTCTATCTCCTAGTAAGACATGATTAGTCGTCACTGTGCGAAAGATTTTTATAAATGAAAGCGTAACTGTACTTGCAAAACCTTTCATCGCACAGTTATCTTGAAAGTTAAAATGTTGGAGATATTTTTTGTGATTAGATCAACATTATTAATTTTATGCTGAAACCAAAAGCTAATTCATAGATTTTTGGTGACTGCATTTTTTTTGTAATGAAAGTAAATCTCTTAGTTTTATAGAACAATAATTTAAAAAAATAAAAATATACGTTTTAAACAGAATTTAAGACTGTTTGCCTGTGAACTTCTCCTTTCTTTAGACTGGATAGAGTTCCAGCACAAACCAGATTTTGTTTTTGTAATTTTTGATTTTGTGTTTTTATTATTTTTTTTTGTGTTGTTTGAACAAAACGAACATTGGTTTTCTCAGTGTGATCCTGATTATTCTTGTTAATTTTTTATCGAGTTTTTCCAAGTGCTTCAGATTACTTCTGAGTATACAATCCACACATGATTATATTTATAGATGAGAATTTGAATTTTATCTAGAGTGATGTTTAACTGATGAACTCCTGTTCACATGTGGAATATAGAATAAAGCAATCCGTACATATATGATTAATTTATCTTAAAAACAACTGAGAACACTTACATACGAGATGAACTTCCGTCCTTTTCCTTGATGTCTAGCGAAGCCTACCTTCTCTTGCGATCGTGAGTGAGCATCCCGCATCCCACATAAAAAAAATACTGCTCAACAAGTTAGGACATCTGTTGATAAGAATTAGAACTGCTTGCAACATTTTATCTTGCATGAGATAATTTAATTTCCCGATGATCAAATATTGAAAATTCTATTTAAATAAATGTTACAATCATAAATAGCTTGCGTCTGGTACTCGCTTGAGAAGCTTACATGGATCCTGTTTCTATGTCTGGCGTTAAATCGCAAGGACATCGATCCAGATACTGCAGCAAGGAATTTGTCCTGAGAAAGAATGCTAGATGACATGAGAAGAATGACTGTGTTAAAAATCCACTACGTATAATGATAAGTTATGCTCGGTGTAGCAAGTCGTTTACATGTAAAGAAGGCTTAAAAAGGCACATAAGAACTTGTAAAGCCAAACTTCCTTACGAGGTAGAGGACAGTGCTGGAGCAACTACACTAAAGAATAGTGTGCAGCATAGTGTGAATAATTATCCTAGTCTTGAACGTGATTATGTTCATAGCTCTCCGGACCTTGTCAAAGAACTTAAATTGAAGGATGCTGGTTGTTTAAGGAAGACTGAAGACTATGGAAATAGCATGAGAACTGAGAATTCACTCAGGCCGAATTCAGGTAGATTGTCCGTCCATACTTTGTTCACATGATGGACACTTTAAAAGAAAGTTTGAAGACGAAAAAACTTCGAATTCTTACAGTAATACTGCTGAAGATGATTACTTCTACGATAATGATCTCAGTGGCTCTAAAGCTAGTGGCATGACCAAAAACTGCTATGGTTTACCTAACAGTGTTGCTGTCATAACTTCGAAACACACAACTTAGAAACACACAAGATAGAATTTTCTAAGTTATGCCAGATCTAAGTTACGACTTTCTAAGTTATGACGTTTCTAAGTTGTGTGGTTATACGTTGCGTGTTTCTTAGTTACGTGTTTATAAGTTATGATAGTTCTAACTTATGACAGTTCTAAGTTACGTGGATTTTTTCGAGGTTTCTAAATTATGACTGTTCTAAGTTGTGTGTTTCTAAGTTATGTGTGGTTCCCTACCTGGAGCATGCAAGATTGAAGACGGTGATGAAGTCTTGAGACCGAAACGTCAGAATCAGTACGATAAAATAAATCATTATGATCCAGCTTACGGAGATCGATGGTATGATGGTGACTTTGAGACTGATGTTGAAACTGGAGATTGCAGAGCTCCTAAAACTTTGTCTAATAATCAAATGAGGAAGTTGACAGAAGTCGAAGAGATTGATTATACATCATGGAGAGAACCTAACATATTGGTCGACCGATTGAGACTGTTATTGCCTAAAGTTAGTGAAGGAAACTACTTGCACATCAACGAAGTAGCTACTATACTCAAAAAACTAAGAAATGCAGGCTACATATTATGTTGCTTTATCGGCTTGTGTACTTATAACTTTGAAAAAATAAGAAAATAAAATATTTCTGCTTAAAAAAATGTTGCTTTTCGTAACAAAAATTTATGGAAAACTTTTACAACCACATTTATTCGAGAGGTAAATAAACTGGATTATTTTGGAAATTGGAGTATAATGAAAGTATTGAAAAAGGTATCTTTTATTTTATTTAATATGTACTAACAAAAATAATACTTTTAGTGCTCAGAAATACATTACTTCCAACACTTATCACTGAAAACACAAAGGCCGAATTCTATAGTCAAAATTGTGCTTCAACTTTGTGTCATGACATCTCCATTTAAAATTCGTTGCATTTACCACATTTGTGAAACCAAGTCGATAGCATTAAAATTTTATTAAAGTATTGAGATTCATTTTCAAAGCCTACCGAAAGATAATGGGCAACATTAACGTAAACTATTCTCTTGAATTTTAACCTTCCCATGGTTTTCGGAAGCGAAAGTAAAGATATTTTTATACGCCACACCATTGTGCGCCGATTTTTAAGACAAAATGATAGTGGGTCCCAAACTATTTGGTACCGACTCTGTGGTCATATATTTTAGTCATGCCGGGGGCTCGTACAGAAATCATGAGAGTTCTTCATATGAATGTAGAGCACTAATATATCAAGACAGTTTTTATTATTAAGTGCACATACAGGAAATGTAGGGTTTAGTCGAAGGGAGAAGGGTCACTCCCCATACCCCCAGAATTGTCTTACATCTATAGTTTCCTATCTATTTTAAATATTTTAACAGAAATAAATTATTTCATTGTTTATTATTTAATAAATATTAACCTTATTAATTAGATAAAAAACCGCCACAAAATATGCATAATTATAGAGTAGCCACTTTTTTTAACACTTATTAAGACAATTATAAGCCGTGTTAGAGAAAGGGTTAACTTTCATACATGGAAATTTTAACCTAAAACACGTAAAATAACATAATAATAACTGTCCACGGATAGACGTAAAAAAATGGTTTTGGCAATATATTTGTGAAAAAAAAAATTCCGTTAGCGACCACACTTCCCCTCAGAAACATTTCTATAAAAATCTTAAATTTTATATCTTACTCTGCCTCCAAATATTTTCTCTTAAAAGCCAGACTACCTACGGTTATAGTTACAATTGGTGGGTTGTAAGCCTAGTTTACTACGAAACTTTGATTACCAACAGCGATATGTTTAATTTTATTATAATTAAATACCAACCCTTAGATTAAAAAAAGGGGGAAAAATGGAACCCAATTACATAGGTACGCTTCTGGTTTAAGCATTTAGCTTGCTTTATAAATTTCACACTAAACACTTCCTAATAAAATAATATTTCTGGTTTTACTATAATGAGAAATCGAGATAGCTAGAAAATTAGAAATTTGACTATTTAATTTTAAATATACATAATTATAAATAATTATGTATATAATTGTACATATAACTGTATTAAAAATTATATATATTGAATTAACAGATGAATACTGTAGTTAATCAGAATTTTTTAGTTTTTCCTTTATGGTACTTTTCCCTTATGGTAGTTTTCCCCTTGCCATTCACAGGAGCAGGGGAAAAGTACCATAATGGAAAACTACCATAATGGAAGAATTCCCCTCGGCCCCCATGGAACAGGGAGAAAAATGCCTTAATGGAAAACTACCATAATGGCAGTTTTCCCCCTGTCAACATTCGAAGCTAGGGGAAAAATGCCATAATGGTAAACTACCATAATGGCAGTTTTCCCCCTGGCAACCTTCGAAGCAAGGGGAAAAATGCCATAATGGAAAACTACCATAATGGAAGAATTCCCCTCGTTCTCCAAGGAACAGAGGGGAATAATGCCATAATGGAAAATAACCATAATGGCAGAATTCCCCTCGGTCTCCAAGGAACAGGGGGGAAAAAATGCCATGATGGAAAACTACCATAATAGCAGAATTCCCTCTGGTCTCCGCGGAACAGGGGGGAAAAATGCCATTTTGGAAAACTACCATAATGGCAGAATTCCCCCGGCCTCCAAGGAACAAGGGGGAAAAATGCCATAATGGAAAATTACCATATTTATTTTACACGTTGGGTTCCTTAAATTCGCCGTCAGAAGTGCTATCTGTAGTCTTTTAAGTGAACCAAATAAACTGCTGGTGTTGCCAGCGCTACCTAGCGACGTATTCTATACACTACTCTGAGAGCAAGGCCTTGGTACTCATTCCATGGAGTGTATACGAAACTATGGCAGTTTTCCCCCTCGTCCTTTTAACTTATGGTAGTTTTCCAATATGGTACTTTTCCCCCCTGTTTCGAAAAGGCCAAGGGGAAAACCGCCATTATGGTAGTTTTCCATTATGGTACTTTTCCGCGCCTCCCAACAAGCGGTATAGTGCGGGCAGTCAACACTTCCTAGAACGAGCGCAAGCTGTTGGAGGAAGCAAGTAGACACAATGCCATCTTAGAAGCCATTGTCATGGGTTAAAAAAAAGGCGGTCGACTTTACTTACGCCCACACAAATTAGGCCAAGGCATCAGAAAGAAACCTGTAAAAAATTCCTAAGTTTTCTTCTGAAACGTCCGCTCACCAATACAGATTTAATCTAGTACGTTTGCCAAATGAAAATACGTGATTTTCTTGGTTTGTTTATGCGAGAAAATTTACCTAACAAGCCCAAAGACTCGTGATTGTGCCATGAATAACTTAGATGCCTCGGCAGGTCGTGACACTCACTGGGTAACATTTGTAAAGTCTGGAAATTATTCCGGGTACTACGACATTTCGGTAATTTATGACTTCCGCCAGAACTTGGGCGATAGATGGGCCGGACTACTGCAATGTGCTGCAATTGCTAAACAGAACAGTTGCCTAACCAATCAAACCGCGGACACTTGTGCCTTCGCTTTTTAACTAAAAAAGGGGGTGGTCTGTAATGTCGGTTTACGGACGATAATTTTATGTTTTAAAGTCATAAGAAAACTTTGATGTAAATTGCATACTTTTTAATTTTCAAATATTATTTACAATTTTTGCAAATTTAATTTAAATAATTTGTTTAAATATAATCACGAACAATTAGTGAAAAATCTCGCCTTAACCTGTTTGATATTAGTGAAGATTTTCTCGCATGGTGGTTGGCCGGTTCTTGCACACTCGGCTCAGGCGGAACGTGACAATTTTTCGTGCGTGCAGCCGGTGTACATTGATTTAAAACACGTTGTCACGTCAAAAAATGTAGCTAACAGAAATTTTTTTTCTTATAAAAGAACGTTCAGTCATGAAAACAGGTCAGTCATGTCGATAACATTTACATTGACGTAGCTGCGGGCGATCCATTTCCCGTCCCTGGAGTTGGAAGGAGAATGGTGAATTGGACTCGTAGATTTAATAACTTATAATGCCATAGCGAATATCGACAAAGAAAACTGGAAGATCCACTTCCTGAAAAATGATGGAACCGCTCAAGAAATACAGTACGGTAACCTGTTGGATATTACAAAATTGACGACATTGAAAATTACATCAAGGAAAACAGCGTGGAAACCTAAACACCCAAAAAAGCATTCTAATATGCAGTGAAGATGTCGACTTTTCGAAACCTAGAATCAAAGGTATGGTGCTCGAATTCGAATCAAAAATTTAAGATTCAGGAAAAATGTACGTATCCACGCGCGCAGTTTACATATTGTCTGTGAATGGCATACGAATAAACTGCAATTTGGCAAGTGGAAAATATCTTAACGAAAGACTAAACAACTTGATACACGAGTTTTCGTCAATGGTCAGTCCCGTGTCGTTATTTTACGTCTCTACATCCGTGTGCCAGGAGTGGGGTAATTTGCTTGCCTGCCACAATCCTTGGATGTGGTAGCCATTTCTCAGGCTCCCTCTCCGGAATCGAACACTGATTCCCTGTTACCTGTTACAACCATGGTAGGCTCAGAACCTGTCATCGACAGTTGATAAGGCAGACATTATGCGTGATGGGCGTGAACAGTCGCACCTGTAAACGGATCTTGGCAAAGAATTCTACGCTGCAAACTTCACGCAGATGTTTGGCATCAAACACGATGCTACATTTAGTAATGTCAAAGCGTCTGTTGTCAAAAGTTTAAAAGAACTTTGCGCACCAGGATGTGGTGACAGTCCACGGCTAACGGAAATTACACGTGGCTTGATAACTTGCAAAACTAATGAGCGAATACAATACCACGGTGCATTCTACCACGACATTGTGTGGCTCTTCGAGAGAGGTGTAACTGCGAATTTTAGTACCGAATTTTCCGTGGAACCCACGTTCGCGAATCTGAGCCTAGGAACTACTACCTCAATTATTTAGAACACAAACCGATTCGTGATGGCTTCTTTGATGAAGAGATTTATCCTCAGATGTATCCCGACATGTATTTGGTGGATAAGATTCTCAAACGAAGAAATGCACGGTGGGGCTTCCCACCTCGCTTTAATTCATGGGTAGCAGCTGCAGAAATCGAGTAACACTAGTAATCTGTTTGATTTTTGTACTTGTAGATTTTACATAAATTTTTTTATTGTAATTATTATTTTTTTTATTGGATCCTGCTATTTTTATAAGTATTTTCATCAGCCTAGTTTCGAACCGAGACGAAGGAATTATTCATTCTTTCAACAAGTATTTTTTTTATGAACTTGGTAATTTTTCAGAATTTCTAGGTAAACAATCAGAGAATTTAAAAATGGAGGCTAAGATGGCGGGCATCCAGGCAATAAATGAAAACTGCACTCTAGCGGGTAAAAAATTATACTAATATGGCGGCAGCACCGTATAGCAGACGAAAACAATATGTTGGCACCAGCCTCCATCAGACATAAACAAGATAGCCGCTATAATGTCATACGGACTTACGTAATATCTACCTTGGCATTAGTGGTTGTAGGTCAGTCTGCGAATCCAAAATGGCCGTTTGGGGTCAAGGTAAAATGTAATGCTTAAGGTCATCAAGATGGCCGCCGTGACGTCATAATCCAAGAGTGCGTTTGGCAATCAACAATACACACAATTTACAGCCAGAAGCCAGTAGCAGGACCGGCTATTATATACCTAATCAAAATTTAAAAAAATTGATAATTGTTATTTTTTTATTGCACTATTTGAACATGACCTTTTACTTCGGTAAACTTCGGTACTGTCCGAGTTGTTGTTGTGGCTTCTATCCCTGTGAATTTTAGGCTATTCATAGTTAGATAGGATTAGTTACTGTTTTCTCATACTACATGGTCTTGTTCCTAGTTTTAATTTTTCCACCTCTTGCCACTCCGTCATCTCTTCTCTGTGGATACGCCCATGCTTTGAAACAATAAAATACAAATGCAGTTCCTAGATCCCGTGATCATGAACATGAGAAACAGTAATACTTTCGCAACCGAGTTCTCAAGGACATTGTCTACTCGGAGGCACATATCATTGACATAAATATTGGACTGATACGTAGAAGTTAGATAAACTCCCATTTATCTATATCATTCGTGTCTAGGTAGAGAAATCGAGAAAGTTACTATTGGCTGCCACGAGACAACAGTCGGAATAATACTCATTCCTACAACTTTGGTTTTTTGAAGGGAAACGTATTTACAGCCGTAAGGTAAGTCGATGTGAAGAATAATCAGAGCGTAACGAAAATTGCAACGACCAGTAGTTAGACGTTGGACGTCGAAGAAGGGAGAGTATAATATTAAACGCCCTATTACTTTCTCTCGGGGAAGCGTTAGTGAAGTGACATAACAGTGCTGCATTTTTCGTTATGCTGGAAAAGATAAAGATTTTTCTCATTTGAAATTCAATTCAATTAAATAATAATTGTGATAATTGGTATAGAGAGTACTGTGGTTTTTGTAAGTTGTCAATTCTATATGAAAAGAGAAAGTAATTTTATAAGTTAAGTAGCATCAATTTAAATAATAGTTTATTTATGAGGCAGCTATGCTATCAGTCACCAAACTTAAAATGATTTGAAAACTGCCCTGCGACTACTGCTGCTGAATGCCACTCCTCACGGACACAGTTCACCTGAAATACGCCGTATTATGAACCCGGGGTTCCACTCACGCAATTCGAGGTATTGTTGATAAATTACCAATGAAAGAAAAGTATGTGATTATTTCCATACTTCTTAACTAAAGGAAATTAAAGATATAATTCATAAAAAAGAACAGTACAAAACAATATTTTTGAAAAGATTCTGGGTAGACATTTTACTTTTTGATAAAGATTAAGTATCTAATCTTTTAACTCCTATTTTAGTGTGTTTAAGACTATGGTATATGTTGATGAAATCAAACTTAACTCCTTCACATTTTATGAGTTGCCAAATTTAAAAAACAAATTTGTCAAACACATGGCTATTTCATTTCAAATAAATTCACGCCATCTTTTACGCTTACACTTTCATTTATTATAACATAATTTCACCTAATTTGAAATACCTCCATTATTTTAATATTTTTGAAATAATCCCATTATTATTTGGAATTCGAATATAGATTAACATTTTCTTACTGAACGTTTATGTGGACTCTTAGTTATAGTTCATACAAATTAATCAAAATTCCCAAAATTTTAATCGCTCTCCTCTTTTCCCTGAGGGATTCTTAGATAAAAATTGAAAAATAAATAAATATGGCAATATTCGTCAACTAAGTAAAACCGAACTCATCCCATTTTTTAAGGCTGATGTGAACTACAAAATAATCATAATAAACTTGTTTTTATATTGAATTTAAATTTGTCATGGCAATCATTTAGTTGATTCCATAACATTATATATATATTAATAATACATCTCTTGTTACCACTTAAAATGTGATATTTTGGAGAACATTGATTATGGGAAGTTAGCTTAAGATATTTTTATTATTCATTACTAATATATTAATTATTTTTTTTGATCAAAGGATATTATTTTTTAATGTTTAAACCACATTCAAAATTCTCAAACTACATTTTATTATAAATATTTTTAATATGATAATATAATATGGCTGCTCCTTTAATTTAATATGTGATATATTATTTAATAGATTGGTTTCTTGGGATTCTTTAATATTTATATTTCTTATTATATACCGTATATTATTAGTGCTGTTTATACATTATAGATAAATGGTTACATTCGTGAATATTTATTGTTATTTTTTACATTGATTAACTTTGAATATTTCAGCAAGTATTAAAAAAAATTGTTAGATTTTGCATTTTTATGAAACCATGCCGCATAACTTACACCCCGCTTGAATAGCTTCAGAGATAATAATATTATACTAAACAAATTTACCACTTTTCACCCCTTTTGTGGTTAAACATAAAAAAAAGAGAGGTAAATACTTTTTAAATAGTAAGATTTATGTTATTGTTGCAGAATTTCTTACATCCATCTTAGTTGGTTTAGATACATTTTACATTACTGTTATAATTTACTGCTTTGGTGTCTAATATCAAAAATGGTAAAAGCACATTACACTATTATTTAATGTATTAATGCTTGTTCCTTACAGATAGCTTAATTTGCTATGGAAATATGATTTTTTATGATAAAAATTTTACTACAGTTCTACACCCTTTAAATACGATACAAAAAATAGAACAAAAAATACTATTCGTTTGTGTTTGCATGTTCAAAATTCTTAATTTCGTATTCTTATATCTAAAGATTCGAAAACGTATATTTTTCTAAAACCAAAAGTAAACCTTTTACACCCCTAAGGGGCAGAATCTTGCGAATTGTTAAAAAATAAATTGTTGATTAATATTTAAAATATTGTTTAAAATAATTTGCATCTTACTTAGTTAATTTTGAGGTGAGAGTTTTTAAAGTAAATTTAACTTAGCCCCTTTTTCACCTCTTTAAAAAACGATAATCAATAAATAAATACAAGTTATATGCAATTTTAAACTCCAGATGCCAGTTTTTTTTTTTTTTTTTTTTTTTTTTAGTTTCTTACTTCTAACTCTAATTGAATCGGAAGTATTCATTTTCTTTGAAAATCGTATCGAAGGGTTTAAAATTAAAAAAAAAAAATGGTAAAATTGTGGTTGGTATTTTTGTATGCATATTATTCGTACCCAGTATATTGTAACGGAGGGGGAAACAGGTTCGGAAAGGATAGCTGAATTAATTAATTAATTTTTTTTACTAATATTCACACTAAAATTTAATTTACAAGTTTTAAGATTTGTGTCCCCAAATTAATAACTTCTTTGTTCTGTTCACAGTTCACTTTCTCCGCATGATACTCAAACTTACAGTGGCTCACCCTGCCGCTCGACTTTTATTTCGCACATCTGTTCCAACACACTGTTCCGCACTTCTTACTCGTCCGCGCTGCTACACACATCCAGACACGCTAATCTCCACACACGAAGCCTTTTGCTTGTTTTCCGGTGATCACTCTCCAATATCCTCTCCACTGGATCTGAGGCTAGCGTCACCACATATAAATCCCCCAGCACCCCATCTGAAAAAGTCTCGCACCCTTTTTGACATGTCATGTTATCTGGGTCGACACGATGCTCGCAGCTACCTGAACAATGGCATCCTAACAACGCAACTAAATGCCGCGGCTTCCAGGAGAATGCAGAATCGTCCAGAGAGGTTAGATTTGATGACAAGCATCGCGAAAGAAGGCAGCGGGGATCGGAGAGTAGCGAGGCCAGACCACTAATCCTCTCAGGAAGGTGGGAGCAGGGGACGGAGGGTAGCGAGGCCAGGCTGCAAATACTACGAGGAAGGAGTTAGTGGGGAACAGAGAGTAGCGAGGCCAGGCCGCTAATACCCTGTGGAAGGAGGTAGCGCGGGACCGTAAGTGGCGAAGCCAGGCTGATAATCCACAGACAAAAGAGGTAGTAGGGGAAGGAGTATAACGATGTCAAACCGCTAATCCCCGAGGAATGAGGTAGTGGGGAACGGAGAGTAGAGAGGCCAGGCTGCTAATACCCTGTGGAAGGAGGTAGCAGGGGTAGGAGGGTAGCGAGGCCAGGTCATTAATAGGTACCCCAACAAATGAGGTAGTAGGGGAGGGAGGATGGTGAGGCCAGGATGCTAAAACCCTGAGGAAGGAGGTAGCAGGCGATGAAGTGTGGCGAGGCCAGTCCACTATCCATGAGGAAGGGGGTATTAGGGGACAAAGTGTAGCAACTCCAGGCCGCTTATCCCCCGAAGAAGGTGGTAGCGGGGGACAAAGGGTAAGGACACATGGCCACAAAAAGGACCTAGCATAGGATGGAAAGTAACGAAGATCAGGTCGGTAATCCCCAGAGGATGGTGGTTTTGGGAGATGGAGGGTGGCAAGGTCTGGCCTCTAATCTCCCAATGAAAGAAGTAGTGAGTCATGGAGGGTAGTGTGGTACAGCAGCTAATCCCTCGAGGAAGGTGGTAGTGGGAGGCAGAGGGTGGTGAGGACAGGTTGCTAAAGCCCTGAAAAAGGAACTAGCGGGGGAAGGAGGGTAGTGACTCCAGGCCGCTATTCCACCGAGAAAGTAGGTAGTCGGGAACAGAGAGTGGCAACTCTGACTCCTAATAATCCCCCAACAAAGGAGGTAATGAAATGTGTAGGGTTGTGAGGCCAAGCCATTACTTCCACGATGAAGGATGTAGCAGGGAACAGAGGATGCCGAATCAAGGCCACTAATCACACGTGGAATGAGGTAGCCGGGTAAGAAGGGAAGCAAGCCAATGCCACTAATCACCCAAGGAATGTGGTAGCAGAACCAATGAGGGTGGCGAGTCGAGGCTGCTAGTCCTCTGTGGAAGATGGTAGTGGTGGATGAAGGGTAGCAAGACCAGGCTGCTAATCCCCCCAAGAAAGGAGGTAGAGGAGGATGGAGGGTAGCGAGGCCAGACCAGTAATACCCACAGGAATGTTGTATTGTGGGTATGGAGTTTGGCGAGGACATTCTGCTAATCCACCAATGAAGGAGCGAGCAGAGAAAGGAGGGTGGTGAATCCAGGCCAATAATAAACCGATGTAGGAGGTATTGGGACAAGAATGGTAGCGAGACCAAGCTGCTAATCCTTCGAGGAAGGTGGTAGCAGGCTACAAAGGGTGGCGAGTCCAGGCCACTAATTCCTTAAAGAAGAACCTAGGGAAGGGGGGGGGGAGTTGTAATGACACCAGGCTGCTAATCCTCGGAGGAAGGAGGTAACAGGGGAATGATGATAGCCAAGTCAAGCCGAGAAATAACCTGAGGAAAATGTTTGCGGGGGACAGATGATGGTGAGGCCAGGCCACTAAACAAAACACGAAGGTGGTAGGTAGCAAGGGAAGGGGGGAAGCGATGCCAGGCCACTAAATCATCGTGGAAGAAGTTTGCGATGGAAAGAGAAAAGCTTCGCAATGCTGCTAAAAACATGAGGAATGTGGTAGCAAGACCACTGAGGTTGGCGAGGACAGGCTGCTGATCCTGCATGGAAGAAGGTAGTGAAGGATGGAGGGTAGCGATGCTAGCCTGATAATCCCCCGAGGAAAGATGTAGCATGGTAAGGAGGGTAGTGAGACCTAGGTTCTAATAACCAGAGTAAAGTGAAAGATGGGACAGAGGGTAGCAAGTTCATGATGTTTATCCCCCAGAGGCAAGCGAGGCCAGGCTGCTATCTCCCGGTGAAGGAATTAGCAGGGGAAGGAGGATAACGAAGCTAGTCCACTAATCTCCCTAAAAACGTAGGCAGGGGATACAGTGTAGAGATGCATGTCTGCTAGTTCCCTAAGGAAGTGGCAGTGGGGACGAATGTACTGAGTACAGGATGCATAACCCCTGAGTAATAAAGGTGCGGGAGACCAAGTGTAGGGAATGCCAGGATACTATTTTTCTGCGGAAGGAGTTAGAAGGGGAGAGATGGTAGCGAGTCAGGTCACTAATACACTGAAGAAGGAGGGAACAGAGTTTTAAAAGGTAAGGTCACTAAACCACCGATTAAGAAAGTAGGGGGAAGGAGGGTGGCAAGACCAGGCCTCTAAAACCCCGATAAAAAATGGTAGGAGGTTTAGGAGGGTGGCGATGCCATACTGCAATCTATCGAAGAAGGATGCAGTGAGAGATGGTTGGTAGTAAGGCCAGGCTGCTGATTCCCCAGGAAAGGAGGTTGTGTACAGAGTGTTGAGAGGCCTGGCAGCTAATCCACGAAGGAAAGAGGTAGTGGGTGATGGAGGGTAAAGAGTCAAGACTGCTTATACCCTGAAGAAGGTTGTGGTTGTGTGGAACAGAGGTTTGCAGAGACTAGGACCCTAAGCCCCCAAGGAAGAAGGTAGCAGGGGATGGAGGTTGATGAGGCCAGGCCACTAATCCCACAAGTAAATAAGTATTGGGGTATGAAGTAAATCAAGGACATGCCACTAATCCACCGAGGATGGAGGTAGTTGTGGAGGAAGTATGATGCGGCAAGGCCTCTAAATTACCAACAAAGGAGGTGTGTGGTAAGGAGTTTGGCGAGGCTTATCTGCTAATACTCAAATTATGTAGGTAGTAGGTAGCAGGGTGGCGAGGCAAGGTCGGTAATCCCACGAGGAAGAATGTTGTGGGGAATGTAGGGTAGAGAAACAAATTAGAGAGGCCAATAATATTCCAAGGAAGGTGGTAGCGGGCACGGTTGGTAGCGAGCCCAGGCAGCTAATACCCCGAAGAATGAGGTAGCGGAGGACAGAGTATTGCGAGGCTAGGCTACATTCCATCGAGGAAAAAGGCAATGGTGGACCGAGGGAGGCTTGGCCAGGCCACTAATCCCTAGTGCAAGGAATTAGTGGAAGAAGGAGGCTAGCAAGGACAGGCTGCTAATCCCCTGAGGATGGAGGTGGCAGGGGACGAATGTGGCGAGGCTAGGATGCTAATTCCTGGATGTTGTGGAGTACCAAGTGTAGCGAGGCCAGACCACACACTGATGAAGGAGTTAGTTAGTGACATGGTACCGAGGCCAGGTCGCTAATACCCTAGAGGAGGAGGAAGTGGGAAATGAAGGGTTGATAGGTAAGGCTGCTAAACCACCTATGAAGTAAGTAGTGGTAAAGGAGGGTGGTGAACCCAGGCCTTTAAACCCCTGATAAAGGAGGTAGCGGAGGAAGGTGGAATAGTGATACCAGGCCACTGATCCCCCAGGAAGGAGGTAGCAGGGGAAGGAGGGTGGTGTGGCTAGGCCGCTAATTTCCCATTGAAGGAGGTAGTGGGGGTCAGTGGGAGACAGATCTTAGTGAGACCAGCTCACTAATCTTCCAGGAAGGAGGTAGCATTCGACTGAGGGTTACAAGGCCAGGCCTCTATTCCTTTGAGGAAGGATGTAGCAGGTTAGTATGGTACTTAATCCAGGTCCCTTATCCATCTAAGAAGGATGTAGAGGGGATAGAGGGTTGAAAGGATAGTACTTTAATCCCCTAAGGAAGGATGTAGTGGGTGACAGAGTAGAAGAAGGCCAGGTTGATAATCCCATAAGGTAGGCGGTAGCAGGTGACTTAGGGTAGCGAGGCCAAGCTGCTAACATCCCGATGAAGGTGGTAACAGTGGGTTTAAGGGATTGGAGGGTGGCGTGGCAAGGACACTAATCCTCCGAGGAAGGTGGTAGCCGGAGATGGAGGGTAGAGAGGCAAGGCAGCTAATCCCCCGAGTTAGGAGGTAGCATTGGAAGGAGGGTTGTAAGGCCAGGCCACAAATTTTACTGAGGATGGTGGTAGCATGTATGGAGGGTTACGAGGCCATGCTGCTAACCCCCCAAGGAATGAGTTAGCAGGATAAGGAGGGTAGTGAGGTGAGGATGCTAATCCACCGAGGAAGAAGGTAGCAGGTGATGGAGTGTAGCGGAGCCAGGCCAATAAACTCCCGATGAAGTAGGAAGCAGGGGATGGAGAGTAGCGAGGCCAGGCCACTAATCCACATGGGAAGGAGGTAGCAGGAAATGGAGGGTGTCAAGAGCAGGCTGCTTATCCCCTGATGAAGGAATTAGCAAGAGACGAAGTGAAGCGAGGGCAGGCCGCTAATCCCTCGACGAATTATTTAGCGTGTGAAGGAGTGTAGCAAGGACAGGCCGAGGAAGGTGGTAGCGTGGACAGAGTGTAGCGATGCCAGGCTGCTAGTCCACCGAGGAAGGTTTTAGTAGGGAACAATGGGTTGAGAGCCAGGCAGCTTATCCCCTGCGGAAGGAGGTAGCGGGATGGAGTGTGACGAGGTCATACCGCTAATTCTCCGAGGAATATGCCACGCTCCATTGCGCCCCACCTGGGGGGAACACGGTTAGCTGACTGCTATCTGACCCTCTGTCAACCTTGCGGCCGCGCCTCGTGTATGCTCGTTATAATATCTTATTTTTGTTGAATAGATTCTGGGACTATGTCCTTTTTCAACCCTTAGAAGTTAAAATATACAAGGTCGTAAGATTGTTGTTCGGTAGTTTTCGTAATATTTTTTTGGTACTCAGAATATTTTCTTAAGCTCGTTTGGATTCAGAGCTTCAATTATTTACTTTTAAAACATTTTTACCTTTATTTCCCGCTTAAGGAATTAAATTTCTCAAAATGGTAACATTTTTATTCGTAATTTTCGTATGTTTATTATTTGTAACTGACGGGGTGGAATTCTGTAAATATAAATAGCATTGTTTTTAGGTTAGACAATGCATTTTCAAAAAATAGAAGTTCTATCAAAAATACGTCAAATAGTTATCGAATGATGCTGGAACAAACAGACAAAAATGTAAAAACTATATTTTTGAGTTTTCATGATTTTATCCTATCCACAGACATTTTGCAAAGCACAATTTTATTATTTGTTTACATGTGTTACTTTGTACATAAATGTGTCCATACTTGTTTGGTTTGATCGTTCAATTGGGTTATTCGGTATGAACTGTGAAGTGCCACGTAACTGTGTAGTTTCTGTTGTAAAAGTAAAATATTGGTTAATTTAGGAGTATTATGTGTATAAAATTTTCGCAAAAATTATTTTTTATTATTTTTTCTCGAGAGCTTCTCGCACTTCTAGACGATAAAATCAAAAATTGGGTTCCAGTTTTTGTGTACGGTATTTAGAATACTCGTAATAAAGTACGATCTCTGAAATGGAGAAGTTCGCGGCAGATGGGGCGCGAGTGACTCGCAGTGCGAGTTGAAGATTGGTCGGAGCGCAAACAGCGCGAAATGGCAGAGAGATAAGAGCGGATAACGAGCAGCAGGCCGGCTGAGGAACAGTTTGTGCTGTGACGGATTGAGAGATATTGGAATCTGGGTGCGGAAGCAAGATAGACCCAAGAGCATGACTTACCGTACCAGTAAGAAGTCACGTGGTTTTCTGGAATACAAGGCCGTGCCCAAAGTCCAGTACTCAGCTATAAACTAGCGAGTCCTCGTACTCCACTTCCCTTGTGGTGCACCTACTAGAGCAATTCAGAAGGATATGATTTTTAGGCCCTCTAAATGGCAATAATCCGCTAATCAGGTCTTTGCAGATTTTTTTCCAAACATATTTGTATTTTAACAAACAAAAATACGTTAAATTAGTAGCACTTTTGAAAACCCACTGAAGTTTATATATTTGTTTCAGAGTGACAGATAGGCCTACGGGGATTTTTAGGGTCACGGTATTTAAAAATTAAATAATTAGAAAATAAAATTCAAAAAAAGAAGACTTTTCGACTGATCATTACAATCATCACCATGCGTCACTTAATGTGTGGTTTTAAGCATTTTAACATCTCACATTTAAACACATAAAATAAAATACAGCTTCGATTAAAATAACGCTTCACTCCCCACCCCTTCCCCAAAATAAGTGGGTTTTTGAGCCATCTCAAGGCATAGTAACCGACTCAGTAGTTAATATATTTTATTCGAAAACTTCAAAATAAAAATATATTGTAGGCGTAAGGAATTCACCAATGAAACTCTGAATAAAATTTCATTTCTTATTTTGAAAAACAATTGCTTGCAGTGAATTTGTTCTCAGAATTAACCTGAAGCACAAAGGATAAACCCTGTAGAATATTGCAAGTATATAAAATTGAAAAATAAAGTATATTTGGATATTAAAATCGAATGATTTATTTCCCGAAATATATTTTCTAATTCCGAGTTCATGTAATCCTACTTCTAACTTAAAGATGTAAAAATCACCATAATGACTAACAAAATGGTGAGTAATAATAAAATCATACCAGAAATCGGGCCAATTTCACAAGCTGGCAGAAGCTGTTTTGTATTTTTTAACTTTTTGTTTATCAATTTATTTCGTTATTTAAATATATTTTATTTTATTATTTTTTATTTTTTTCTATGATTCACTGATATTAAGGAAAAAGTGCGTTAGTTTACTCCGTGTGCTCCTGATTATTCCTGCCAACATTTTCATGGTATTCTTCATGTGTTCATTGTTCCTGTCGAGACATATGTTTATGTTCTCTGGGAGCATCTGGTTATTTCTATGAAACCGATCTATGTACAATTTTTTTTTGCCTAAAGAGACGCAATTTTATTCAGATATACAAACGTTTGGAGCCAAAGACTGTTGGAGTCAAAGACTGATGTAGCCAATGACTGTTGTAGCCTCTTAGCCAGTTGAAGCCTTGTAGTCTTATAGTCCTGTAGTCTAGTTCGTAGCGCTCTAGTCTCGTAGCAAAATAGCAGCTAAGCCTAAGACAGCTGGAGCCAAAGACAGCTGGAGCCATAGACTGTTGGAGCCATAGACTGTTGGAGCCATAGACTGTTGGAGCCAATGACTGAAAGAACCAAAATACTTTTTGGAACCAAACATTTTGGAAGCTGTTGAATTTTGGAGCAAAGACTGTTGAAGCCAAAGACTGGTGGAGCCAATGACTTTTGGAGCCAATGACTTTTGGAGCTAATGACTTTTGGAGCTAATGACTTTTGGAGCCAAAGACTGTTGGAGGCTGATGGAGGCAATATATACAATCATAAATTGGCGATCCCATCCTACTGAGTTGAATGTTCATAAAAATGTAGGTTTTTTTTCTCGTTAAATATATTTCGTATAGCATGTGTTATCGTATTCTACTAAATACATCGTATCACACAAAGTTGAATTTTCTTGTAAATGTGCTTCCTTTGAGTCAAATACTAGTCCTGGGTATGTGTTGTGTTCCTTGCGTGTACTGCATGACTATTGCGTGTCCATTGTTTGTTTTGTGTGTGAACTGTGTGTCCATTGCATGACCAGTGCATGTAGGCCTACTGTGTGTCCAGTGCGTATCCATTGCATGACCAGTGTGTGTATTCTGTGTGTACTCTGTGTCCATTGCGTGTCAATTGCATGTCCATTGCGTGTCTAGTGTGTGTATTGCATATCAATTTCTTTTGTCGTATTTGCTTCCAAATCTGCTTCCTTTTTTGAGTGTGCTACTGTTTTTGAATGTATTTTTGACTCGTGTTTTATAGTAAATGAATCTTATTTTGACTAGAATATTAATAGATAGGTCGTCCACAGGATGTTAAGACTACTGATAGAATATCGATATTATTCTAATACCATTAAATTCCTTCACCTTTTACACAAATACACTTGGTTCTTCTTAGTATTTCTCCTAGAGTTTTAACCTACTTCAGAGATTTTATTTAAACATAACACTATTCCTTCTTTTATCGATGTAAACCTTTATTATTCATTGATAATTATTTTGATTTTTGAATTATAATTATGGTTGATACTTCTCAGTGGACAATAATATTTTCATAATCGAACAGGATATTTGAGCTTGCTTTTAGTTTGCAATGCTAGTTTGTTACTTTAAAGAAACGCATAACGAACGCATCAATTGCTGTTAACAGCACATTTATATTGTTTTCTATAACATAAGGATTGTACATAAATGTTATGTTCATTATTGTATTATACTGACATTAAGTTAGTGTGTACATGATGAAAACTTAGTTGTAATTATTAACCATTTGTAATTTGAATACAATGATAATATTCTATTGATTTTTGAGGTTGAGAACGAGCAAACCTATGCCATTACATCAGCAATAGCTGATCGATTAAGTTTTAATAAAGCTTTTTACTTAGAACAAACCAAGTTAGGAGGGCTTCGAAATCAGAATGTCAAGAGAGCTGAAGGACGCCGCCGCGAGAAGAAGTCGTCTCCTCGTGTGTGGCTGGCCGAACACACGTGACTCCCGCAACACACGTGACTCCCGCTATTTAGTCAAGTGCTAGTTATAGGAAATTATGTTTATCTAATACCAGCATTAGGGAGTACCGACGTCCCAATAAGTATAACTACCACGTTGGTCACAATCGTTTATGAGTGCGACGAGATGACTGTGTTGCTGAGATTGGTTCCTACCAGATCATCGATGGTGAGACTATTCCCAGTCTTAAACTCTTAAGGAGCCACATAAATCGCTTATTTCTGATGTCGTTCCAGTTCCAGCATCCATAGCAATAATGGTTCATTGCAGCTATCTGTGTGAGTTCCTGACATCGGAGAGACTAGCCAGAGGTCCGAAGAAAGTAGATAATCTTCTCTACCGTCGCATAGCAGCTAGTCGCTTGGGATTTGTGTGTGCTCTGTTTTGACTGTCATCAATTATATCTAGGTACATATCACGTCATCAATATTGGCACTTAATATTAATGAAGTATTGGCTCACAAATTAACACAAATATTAACGTTAAAGTCATATCTATTTTTTCACAATTACCTTAAAAGTTAATGTTTTGACCATTGAATAATTGTAATTTATCAGTAGTCCACATGCATATGTATTGTGGCCAATACGATTTTAGAAGCAATACATGAATTGTTTAGAGACAAACATGTGTTTATTATTACTAGCATTAAAATATCAATTTGAAACCACTCAGATATATCAGAATTGTATTTTTTAGTAGATAGCATATGCGTTTATTATGTCAGTTTAAAACTAGACAGAACCTGATACACCTATACAAATAACAAATTTAAACATTATTGTTAGTTTATTTTACTACATATTTCAATCCTGGCAATTTTCTCATAATTATTGACAGTTCAAAGCACACTAGATACAGTGGTGGTGTGCTGGTTACACTCTTAGGCATATTGAAAAATTAATCATATTCATTTTACCTACAGCAAGCACATAAGCTGCATGTGCAAATCTTTACAGGAAACAGTATCTGTCATAGTGAAACTCAATGTGACAGTGTAAAATTTCCCACTTCAGTCGAGTCAACATATTTTAAGCACAAACTTTAATGTCAAAGACAAATCCAATATGGTTGATGAACATGACTTTCTCCCTGCTCTTCTCTGTAAACCCATAGCTGTAGGTCCCTCTTAAACATTACTAGTGTCTCTTCATTTCCTCGGATAGTGCAACTCGAGAGGTCTGGAAAACTACGAACCATGAGTCCAAGTGTTTCTAAGATGTCTATAAAGTCAACGTTTGTACTTTATAGAAATATTTATATTGATCAATTTTGGTGGTTGCAGACGTCGAAACAAAAAAATTGTTTGATTTATGATATGCAAATCTTTACAAATTTTAAATAAGCTAAAACTTTATTTTGTCTCTGGAAGTATGCTTATCTTTGGTTTTTTTTTTAAAAAGGTAATAAATTTGTTGTTTATTACTATATTTGTAAAGAATAGGAGATTCATTTTGATTATATTTTGCTTGCGTTAAAGCATTGATTTTTTTTTGTTTAAAGAAAAATTGTAGAATCGCGTGTTACAAACAAGGACAAGTAAAAATATTCTTTTAGAATATTCGGTTTGTTCCATTTTTCGGTCATTGATAATATGCGTCCGTAATTTTAGCAGCAAACTGGAAACTTCGTATGATTTGAATTAATACTTAAAAAAGATATCGAAGAGCTGTTTTAGTAACGGTAAGATTTATTTATCGATATATACCAAGAATTAAGTAACTTTATTGAAAATATTGTGTTTTGATAAGAATTGTTAATTATCGTCGAAGATTTCAACACTAAAATTCACGGAAGAACATGCAACGAAACTTTTATACTAGAACGAAGATCTGCCTAATTATGCTACCTTAATCGACGCAAAGAAGAATGGTTAAAATATCTTGAGGATTTGAGAGAGAGACAATTCAATTATTCAATCGACGACGACTGAACCACGTTAAAATAGGAAAGGCGCTGCAGTTTTGACGACACGAGCTAATAAGAAGACGTCTCGGCGGAGATACGCACAAGGTTTACAGCGGTAAAATTTTGGCATGTTGTTAAGCATAGTCGACTGTACCACTGTGCAAAAATTAAGCTTTGGACAAATTTTTCACAGGTCTGTGCCTTTTTAAGTCTTGGTTTCCTGTGTTATTAGAGCAGCAGTGGTGGGAAGTTTAGGAACACCCTATTACGGGACTTCTTTGAAGGGGGAAAGTGGCTGGGACCCCCGCGGTGCGAACACAGCTGCAGCCTCCGCCACTGCCCGCCAGAACAACCCCGGTTAGGGGGGCGCTTTAACTACCTCTCTGTGACTTCTGGTCCCCTGATACTTTCTCACATGGAACTACTCGAAAATACTATTATTATTATATTTTTTGTTGATATTTTATTTTTATTTTTTTCTTTAACTTTTTCTTATTGGCTTAAGCATTTCACTGCGCGCCATTTTGTTTTAACTTCCCCTCACAGCCCCCACAGCCCACTACCAGAGTGGGGAGAGAGAAAAAAACGGTTGTGAGCTGCCTAGGTCGTAGAAATGAAATAGCACCGCTGGCTCTCCTGCTCTGGATAGCTGGTAGGTCGTTGACTCAGTCCTCCTCTCGTACCGGACTGCTGGGCTGTTCTACTGAGTGCTATTTCATTTCTACGACCTAGGCAGCTCACAACCGTTTTTTTCTCTCTCCCCACTCTGGTAGTGGGCTGTGGGGGCTGTGAGGGGAAGTTAAAACAAAATGGCGCGCAGTGAAATGCTCAAGCCAATAAGAAAAAGTTAAAGAAAAAAATAAAAATAAAATATCAACAAAAGTTATAATAATAAACGTATTTTCGAGTAGTTCCATGTGAGAAAGTATCAGGGGACCAGAAGTCACAGAGAGGTAGTTAAAGCGCCCCCCTAACCAGGGTTGTTCTGGCGGGCAGTGGCCGAGTCTGCAGCTGTGTTCGCACCGCGGGGGTCCCAGCCACTTTCCCCCTTCAAAGAAGTCCCGTAATAGGGTGTTCCTAAACTTCCCACCACTGCTGCTCTAATAACACAGGAAACCAAGACTTAAAAAGGCACAGACCTGTGAAAAATTTGTCCAAAGCTTAATTTTTGCACAGTGGTACAGTCGACTATGCTTAACAACATGCCAAAATTTTACCGCTGTAAACCTTGTGCGTATCACCGAAAAATTGCAGTTAATTCCTAAATGACAGCGACTTAACAACAGTCCATTAAAATACTTCCCATTTATACTGTTTTTAACGTAGACTCTCCATAAAACTTTAAAACAATCTAGGAACATTGATGTTGAAAAAATATTTGGAATGTTATTAAAAAGATAATATATTAATCAATTAATCTTTAAACTACGTTTTTCTATCCCTCCCGTCATAATGAAAATATGATTTACACAAAACTGAAGAGCCGAATGCAAAAAATGTTTTCAGAAATGCTTTTGCGTAATATTTTAGCTTTAAAACAGTATAAATATTAAAAGTATTGCATAATAATTTGGCTCACTAGAGTACCCGAGCGTCGTAGTGGGCCGTACTGCGACAGTTCTAAGCTCTCACGGCCGGCGCAACACGCAACACTCTGCGAGGTGCCACACTCATGACACTCGGTCTTAATTAGGGATTACCAATAATATATACCTATATAATATATTTAAATACATCTATCGAGACATAATTCTTAAAAAAATTCTTTTAAGAACGCTTTTATATATTTTCTACATTTTTTATTTACATTTATGTAATAAACTTGTGATGTTGCTAGTAAAATTGCCTTCTACCGTAGCAGTAAAATTCCGTTTTGACAAATTATCTATAAATTAAAAACCTTTGTTACCTGGTAACAAAAATCGTTCCAGCTCAAGCGACTTCAGCAACCTCACAGTATGGTACCACACTACGCAGCTTGAAATGTTTCAGAGTTAACACCAATAGTACCAGATTTTTCACAAATATGCCAATTTAAAGCTTAAGAAACATGCAAAAACGTTTACTAAATTTTTTTTTTGCGTTGTGCTCTTAATGTCTGTGTATTATTTATGATTACTTCCATACATTTGAGTAAAATGTTTCCCAACTTCTATGATTATAAATGGTTATCAAAAATATGATTTTTAAATTTAATTACTTTTTCCTTTAAATATGTATAATATAGTTTTTATATTATTTTAGTATCCAAACTAAAAGTCTACTTCATACATTATATTTACAAAATGTATTTTTGTGGATCTTTACAAAAAATTATCATATAGGACTTAACTGCACGTTTTTGGTGTAACTCACAATGTATACAGCGTTAAACTTTCGATATGTTACTAAGAATCGTTTATAATTGCTCTGTACAAAGTTTCATCATTTATATAATTTTCCATGTACTAAAATATCTTCGCAACTTAAGAGCGAAATTCGTCCCGTCCCGAGTGAATTCAGCAAACACGCTGTATATATACTACACGCTACGCAGTTCGAAACGCTTCAGCGATCAGCCAGATTGAAACAATTTGTCTACAAATATACCAATTCGTAGCTAAATAATAATGTAACAACATTCATTAACGCGTTTATCTTATCAGGTTTTCGTGTTTTTATTTTAATATGTTTCAATTTTTTGTAATTTTGTAGGTATCAATACCTTTTTCCTAATAAAACAATAAATTTCATATTTAGTAAAACATATTAAATGTTTTTCGTTTTTTATATTTATGATATTTTTTAAAGTAACTTTGGTTAAGTTTGCAGACTATAATATTGACGTTTAAGGAATGCAGTATTGTAACGCACAAGGTTTGCGGAGATAATCTTTTCATATGTTACTAAAAGACCTCGATGTTACATTTGTATCAATTTTCAATATGGAAGGAATTTCCTAAAGATTAAAAAACCTCGACTTAGTGGGAGCGAAAGTCACCTCCGCGCTTGCGGCTGTGGCATTATCACACACGTACATAATACTACTACTCTCAGAACGTTCTATAAATCCAATAAATTAAACTAGACTCTTGAAAACTATGTCAATGTAAAGCTTAAGATATACAACATAATTGTTAAAGTAATATTTACATTAGATAACAATTTTTAAGTCAATCAGGTTTTAATGTCCTCGAATTATATAAAAAAATGTGTTTTTCATTACTTAATCATTTTATTTCTTGCCTTAACCTAAACTCTTAAAAACATAAGTGTATATAAAAGCGTTTTCAGAGTGTTTTAATAATTCTATGAAGTCGCTACGTAAAAAAGTTGGTAAATGGGAAGCATTTTAATAAACTGCTGCAAGTCGCTGCCATTTAGGCACTTTTTCAGATATACGCACAAGGTCTACAGCGGTAAACTTTCGGTATGCTCAGCATAGTGGACTCTACCACTGTGAAAAAATTTAGCTTTGGACAAATTTTCCACAGGTTGAAACCTTTGTTTCCTGGGCTATAAGCCGCGTGTTTCCTTCACCTGCAGGGCATTGCTCTCACTAGAAACCTATCTGACTCACAAATAAAAAATCCTAAACCTAAAGTAAGGAAAGAACTATTCAGTTTTTAAGATTGGCCATGTATTTTGATGAATGTAATTTAGAGAATAAAATATATTTCACTGCCAAAACTATCCTTAAGTCATTAGTATGATGAGCATTATATCAAATTAGTGAAAACTATAATATTTTTAAAACCGGTAAACCTTCCATCAATTTTAAAGTACTCATACTATAAAATAGGGAAAATATATATAATTTTTAACTTGAGTATATCAAAAAATCTGATAAATTTTAAAAATCAAGATGAAATCCTTTTCGTTAACCCTGCAAATATAACTTTGTAAAAACTCATATTTCTATAATTTTGCAGGCGCACTGGCCAAAACTTTTTTTTCGTATTAATACTACCAATATTGTACCATTAAAATAAATAATTGTTAAAAAGCAGTGCTTTTAATAAGATACCCAAAGATACCCAAAGTGATAAACTGCAGCATTTAGTGAGAATAAAAAATATTGCAGTACATAAACATTTACGATGGAAACACTTAGTGACACGAATACTGAAGGAGACTGAAAAATAATCTTAATCCAAGCCGTAGATAATATTGTTAAATTATTTTTTAAAAGAACTAAACAAAACACGCTCTAATGTTGAATGAACTAAAAAGAAAATAATTAATCTTTAAATATAAGAAATGTGTTCAACAGTGACAGAATTAACTAGAATTCTGTATAACAAAACATTTTAATGCATGAGCTTAAAATAAGATCCAGGTTGAAAAACAAATAAACAAATCAATTAGTTTTAATAAAAATATGTTTCCGTCCGGAATTTCACTGTAGCATACTTTCTGTGAGTAGTATAGGATAGACGGTCCGGGCACTTGGTTCTGGGTGTGGTGCCTGGTGCCGACCGCCATCTTGGATTCTGACATCACGGCGGCCATCATGGATGAGTGTGACCTTTGACCTTGACCTTGACTTTGAACTTTTAAAATTTGCCAAAATTTGCCCAAAATTCGACAAAATTATCATTTTTTGAAGAAAAAAGTCCAAAAATCTCAAAATTTGATAACTCAAAAAATAGGACTTTTAAAAACCTCAAAGAACTTTTGCCTTAGAAAGAACACAAAATCCTAAAAAAAGGCTTACGGATCCATGTCTACAGCCTGCGATAAGCCTCTGACGTCATCTAGGATTATGACGTCACCATTGCAATTCCGTTACGGCCACCATATTGTAAATCTTTATTTACTATCCGATTAAAAAAAAATATTTTAAAATTTATAAAAAAATTAATTAATAAATTTTAATAAAAATATTTTAAAAACATACTTTTTCGACATGGAACTCGGAGTCCTCGGTTCGATCCCGACGAGTGCAAAAAAATGGCGACAGGCTCCTTCTTCCAAGGAAGCCACCGGCAGACTGACACCCACCACTTTTTTCATAGCATATATATCATCAGGTAGTATGACATCATGTCCGCCATATTGACAATACGTAATTTTTATGTTAGAAAATCGTGAAAAATTCCAAAATTCATGAAATAAATTTTTAATCAATATTCTAATTGATTCGATCGATCCCTATCCTTCGTTCGATCCCTGGATGATGCAAAACATTTAATTTTATATAAAAAATAAGAATTTTAATAAATTATGTTCAAAATCCTAAAAGAGGCTTAAAATCAACTACTACCAGCCTCCAGTAAGACATTATGTCCACCATCTTGGATATTTGTATTTATTGACACATAAATTTATAAAAAAATCACTTATTAATCTACCTATAGAATCGATACTTGGTTCGATCCCTTGGTGATACAAAACAACTTTAATTTAAAAAAGTACTACCAGAGGTACAGGCTTGAGAAAATAAAAACACCGCAAGTTCTTTACAAAAACAGAAAAAAATAATTAGATAAATTCTACACTACTGCAAGTACAAAACAAATAACACAGAAAATATACTTAAGTCTTGTGGATTTCTCGATTTCTGCATCTGCCACCCACGAATTAAAGCGAGGTGGAAAGCCCCACCACTTAACTTAGGATCGTCCATTTCTTCGTTTTATAATCTTCTCCACCAAGTACATATCGGGATACAATGTAGGCTGAATCTCTTCGGCGAAGAAGCCGCCACGGATAGGTTTATGGTCCAAATCTTCGAAGTAGAATGTCCTAGGCTCTGATTCATTGATTCACGTACATGTGTCACACAGATAAGTTCGGGACTCCAGTTCGCAGTGAAACTTTTTATCGAATATACCTTTCTGTTTGGAGATTCACACAATGTCACCGACGTTAGCTTTAAGCTTTCGTGGATCTTTCTTCTTCGTCTCGGAAAACACTGTTCGAAGTAGGCGATTGTCCTTTACGTCCTTTGGCTTCAAATTCGTGGTAGAATGCACTGTGGAATTATACTCGCTTATTAGTTTCGGCAAGATGTCAAGCCACTTGTAATTTACATTAGCCGTGAACTGTCACCACATCTTGGAATGCAAAGTTCTGATAAATCTTTGGACAATGGAGGCTTTGATGTTACTAAATGTAGAATAGTGTTTGATGCCATACTTCTTCATCAAAACCTTGAAGGTTGCATTGAAGAATTTTTTCCCGAGGTCCATTTGCAGGTGCGACGGTAGATGACCATCCCGCAAAGTATTGTCCATGGCCTTGGCTTCTTCAGTTGCAGTCTTTGATTTTACAGGACTATCCCAAGCGAACTTGCTATAAACATCGATGACTGTCAACATGTACTTGAAACCTTATTTCAATTGGGAATACGGTATCATCTCAACAAGGTCCACCTAGAATAAATCATCAATTCCACGAACTATAACCCTGCCACGAAGGTATTTTCGTCTAGCAGGAGCATGAAGTTCGCGAGCGATTCCGATATGACTCATTGTATGTAGCCGGCTTCCCGCAATTCTTCTAGTATGGAGACTATTTCGTTTATGTGCGAATAGTTTCCTACACTAAGAGAATCATGTAGAATTCTAAGGCGTAAAAATAATTCATTGGGGTCGTCCCAATATACATAGTCAAATATCTGACCAATTTCTAGCTTTTTTAAACCTTCACCATGTATTGTAAGTTCACTAAAGAGATTAGCGAGAATGTCGATTTCTTTATTATCTTCGTCTTTATATACACCACTCTGGATCGTTATCGCGAAAATGTGCATTAGTTAGCTCTAGCAGTTTTTTATACTCTTGTAAGTCTTGGTGAGAATATCCTTTAGGCTCCCTGCGAAACAGCAATTCGTACAGACCCGGAGTCCCATGTGTTTTGAACTCTTCTATGCGCATGATATTTCCTGGTAGAAAGTCTATTTTTTTAGCACCGAGGAACCACTTATTATGTTTTTTCTGTACACTCCATAGGTCATGTCATTACTCCAACTCGTAAACGATATCAGGTATGGTCGGACCATTGCATTAACTTGGTGTCCCTTTTTCAGTATTTTTTTCTTGTGCATGGACTCTGATTTCGTTAAGTCCTCTTTTTCTCGATCTGGCTTATACTTTCTCTTTCTTACAATTGGCATTTCATGTTCAACTTCTGTCTTCACAATGATGGCTGGTTCTTCCTTATTTTTAAGTTCGTCGAGGCGACTAGTGATTGGTTTAAATATCTCTTCATTTCCCATCTCACGTGCAAGTCTGGTTCGTCTAGCAAGTAGATATTTTTCACGAACAGACTGTATAGCTCGATGAAAGTCACTGGCCAGGTCCGATATTGTACTGGCTGAAAACATATTGCAAGACCTCCTTTTATACTTTTTTTTATTCATTCGCAGAAACTTTTTTCTTGTCTTTGGCTAAATCTGAATTTGTTGACAAGTGAGTTAGTGATGCTTTAAGACTACTTTGAAAAGTCCTCAAATCATCACAGATTTGTGCAATTGATACTTCGATCATGTCGCGAATTTGAGAATCTGAAGCTTCCACGCGCTGGTCGATGGCAACGAGATACTCTAGTAATTCCTTTTTCACACTTTCGACTTTCTGAGCCAGTAGTATTATGTATTTGCGGATAACTTGAGAGTAGTACGTAAATCTCGACTGCTACGACCGAAATTTGAAATGCTATGACTCATGTTTGACGATAAACTGATCGAAACCTTGTCTGTACCAACCCTTATATAGAGGCCAGTCTTTGACTATAGCCTAACTAGGAATCCGTGTTCATCTTTCCAACACAAGGAGCACATGTCTTTGAATTCCTGGAATGTCATGTCGGTGTTTACGTGGTTGTCACAAGCATGATGTAAATTAAGTTCGTCCATGCGAAAAAGCACTATGACATTCGCGTTGTCTTGTAGGAGATTTTTTGGAATACGACTGTACGTCTGACACAGGTAAACGCAGTCTACCTTGGCGTGTCTGCCCATGGAAAAGTACTTTTGTATTATGCCTTTCTTCTCGCACCTTACATCGTCACTGAATCGACTCTCGCTTTGCTAGGAGTTACCACATCTGCATTATCATTAAATGGAAAATACTCCAGACCATCCACCGATTGTAGAACTGTAGCTAGTCGCTGGTACTTTGGTTGTTGCAATGATTTGGAATAGATGTACACATTTTCGAATTTAAGACCTTTTGGTTCCTCTAATAAACTCAGTAGAATGCACGTTTTACCGCAGTTGGACGGACCTGCCATTATGCATCGTACGGCAGAATGCAACAGTAAGCCATGTCATGATTCACGACAGCTAGTTTCATCGTCTTGCTTAATGCGCACGGGCAAACACATTTCTTGCTTGACGACTTGCATTGTACTGACGAAATTGTATAAAATCAAACACATTTATACTTTCTGGTCAGTTGTGCGCAATGACTCGAAGAGGTAAGAACAATAAACACATCGGTGCAGGACTCGTGAACTTGCTGATAAACAATCTTCCATTCGAGCTATACATTCCCGGCTACAGATTCTTAAGCCCTAAGGCACTAAACTAGCGAAAAGGTTAGCTCGCGGTGATGTGGCCATTAATTATCTCGACGAAAAGTGCAAGCAGCACGATATTGCATATTCATTAAGCAAGGATCTGAAATCCAGCCACCGGGCCGACGAGATATTGGCACAGGAAGCCGAAGATATAAGTAAATCGTCGAACGCGGGACTAGGAGAGAAAATCGCGTTCTGGGGCGTTTCCAAAATCAAGAAGGCAAAGACCAAACTAGAAATGGGTGCTCGTCGAGCCAGCTCCATCAAGTCAAAGTCTAACTCACGCAAGACCAAACACAAGACTGGTGCAGGCGTGCAAAAAGCCAAGCAAAAATTACTGACTCTCGACAAGAAGGTTATAGGAGGATTTCTTCCTTTGCCTGCATTGGGTGCTCTCGGCGGCCTCATCGATGCAACGAGTGGTATAGTGTGGGCAGTCAATACTTCGAAGAATTAGCGCAAGCAACGACACAATGCCAGCATGGAAGCCATTACCATGGGTAAAAAAAACGGCGCAGGACTCTACTTGCAACCTCACAAATCAGGTCGAGGCATGAGAAAGAAAAGAATGAAAATATCCTAAGTTCTTTGCCGAAACATCCACTCACCAATATAGATTTAATCAAGTACGCACGCAAACTGAAAATACCACATTTCCAAGGCGTTTTCATGCGAGACACTTTGCCCAGCAAGCCAAAGACACGTGAATGTGCCATAATTAATTTAGACACGTCGGCAGATCGTGGCACGCACTGGGTGGCGTACATAAAGTCTGGAAAAATGGCCGAGTACTACGATAGTTTTGGAAATTTACGACCTCTGCCAGGACTTAGGCGGTACCTGGGCTGGACCACTACATTGTTCTACAATTACGAAACCGAATAGTCACCTAATCAAACAAACTGCGGACACTTGTGTGTTCTCTTTTAAACTAAAAAAATTAGCTGAAAAAATCAATTGCTACTTAAAGGTTGTGCAGTGATGATAATTTAGTAGTCATGTCGATAACACTTACCTTGACAGGTCACGCATCAGAGCTGCGGGCGGTTCATTTCCCGCCTCTGGATTTAGACGGAGAATGGTGTATCGGACTCGTAGATTTTCAAACATATAATGCCATACCGAATATCGACGAGGATAATTACAAGATCTGCTTCCTGAAAAGCGATGGGACCACTCATGAAATACAGTTACCTGTTGGCTCTTACGAAATTGACGACATTGCAAATTACATAAGGGATATGTTACCACAGGATGTAGACTTTCAACTGCGTGGAAATCCAAACACTCAAAAAAGCATTCTAACATGCAGTGAAAATGTCGACTTTACGAAACATGTTACCATAGGTAAGATGCTCGTATTAGAATGAAATGTGTATGATACAGGAAGAATGTACGAATCTACATGTGCAGTAAACATTTTACCTGTGTATGTCATAAGAATAAACTGTAATTGGGCAAGTGGAACATATCTCAATGGAAGTCTAAGCAACGTGCTGCATGAGTTTTCGCCAATGGTCTCACCAGGATATAAACTGGACCAGGTACCACAAATAACTATTTACATTCCAATCGTCGTGAAATGCGCACACGAATTCATCGTCAGAATCGTTGACCAGCGAGGACGACTGGTGAATTTTCAAGACAAAGAAATTCTCTACAATACATCGGTGCATTAACACCTGACAGCATAAAGTATCTTCTTAGTATTGGACAAGTGCCGAATAAATATGGAAGACGAAATCCTTAACATGGAAGATCTGGTCATTTTTGATGACAGCATTATGAAAATGGAATTGCACGAGTACCAGCCTTTCCTGCTCGGACCGTATGCACTACCATCAGAAGTACACATTGCTGTACAGCACCAATATATTTGTACTTTACCTTCGCAGTCATTTCTGCATATAAGAGGCACGCTGACAAAAGCGGATGGTACGCATCCGACATTGACGTCAATATCCTGCAATGGTATTCTTCACCTAATCGAGTGTATTACATATGTACTCAATGGCATCGAGGTAGACCAGACGAGAGATGTAAGCATAACATCTGCAATGAAAAATTACCTTTCGCTCACGCCAAATGAACTGTCTGCTGCAAAGATGGCCGGTTGGGTTCTCGAGGAAGAATATAAGCTTCTGGTTTATGCCGAAGGGAAGTTCGAAGTTTGTGTTTCTCTGACAATGCTTCTTGGATTCGCTGAGGACTACAAGCATATAATTATTATTCGAAACAAGAGCTCGTACTGCTTCTAGCACAACACGCACATTAATGCAATTGTCGCAGCTGCAGAAAACCCTCAAGATGTCTCGCTAACACTACAGTCTAACGAGTGGATGCTTCCCCACATCCAAGTGAGCACCGTTGAACGAGTCAAGATGTTGAAGAACATAGAAAATGGCAAGAACTTGATGTGCTATTCCGATCCTGGAGCCTGGAAACTTATCCTGGCTTGCCTCATAGTCAGCATATCAATTGGATAGTAAAGTCCAGCTTCGCTACGGAAAAATCAAGATACGTCATCGTCGGGCTTCAGAAGATCGTGGAAGATTTCTTCTCGCATATCAAATGTACTGCAAGTTTCAGCAAGCTTACTATGGGCGGAGACAGTCACCGATACTGAGTCCCGACAGTTTCAAGATCAAGGCTCCTTTAATGGTGTTTGACGTTTCCAAACAGGATGATCGAATAAATTCAAACATCGACTGTAGGATCGAGAATACGACTAGTGGAAATTTCCACCAAACACCTATGCTTTTTGTCTGATACTTCACGATCGGCTTGCATCGTACAATTGTCGAGACAACTTGTGAAAATTCTGACATAAATACTGTTTCGTTTTCGATAATAATTCAGTTACGACCGAGCATTGCTAGCGACAAGATATACTGCAACCTGCAAAGTTTCCAGAGTCAAAATGGATTCGTGCTCAAGGAAATTAGTGTCACCTCCGGAGAAAAGACTCGAACTCGCACGTTCCGACCTCCGTATCCCTGGAAATTATTAGACGAAAAAAGTAAACGCACGAATGAATGGCTATGTAAATACTACCATGGCCTGGAGTGGGACGAAGGTAAAATTCCGTACCACCAAGTGAAAAAAACAATTGAAGATTTATTATTTCAAAAGGAAATAATTTATGTTGCTGGACCTGAGCAGAAGAAATGGCTTAGCAATTTGTGTGATGTGTCAGTTGAAATTGTAGACCTACAGACCGACTACGGCTGTCCTTCCCTGATTATTCTTGTCAATATTATGATGGTTTTCTCCGTGTGCTCCTGATTATTCTTGTCAATATTATGATGGTTTCCTCCGTGTGCTCCTGATTATTCTTGTCAATATTATGATGGTTTTCTCCGTGAGCTCCTGATTATTCTTGTCAATATTATGATGGTTTTCTCCGTGTGCTCCAGATTATTCCTGTGGTTTCTTTAAGTGCTTCTGTCTATTCTGAGTAACCGCTCTCTGCATAAAGGATTTTTTTTACCTAATGAGTCATGACATTTTATTTGGAGTTACATTTAATTCGAGAATTTCAGCTACTAAATCAGCACTTGCAGTTTTTTTTACCAGGTGCAAACAAAAAATAAATAACCATTACTCAGTCAAATACCATATCATGAGACATCTGTGAAGATCTATCATGAAAGAACAAACTTCCTTCTCCTTGGAGTCTAGCGAAGCCATCCTTCTATTGCGATCGTTAGGTGAGCATCCCGCATCCCACATAAAAGAAATAAATAATATTTACCTGTAAGCAACATGTGGTGTCATCTGTTGACAATAATCGACACTACTTAAAACAGGTTATTTTGCATGAGATAAATTAACTCTCACCACTGAATGGTGCTATTGTAGTAGTTAGTCATGTAGTTTCGTAGCCATGCGACCTTTTAGCCATGCAGTCTCGTAACCATGTGTTCTGGAAGATTTGTAGTCCTATAACCTCGCGATCATGTAACCTTGAAGACTCGCAATCGCATAGTCTTGTAACATCATGGCTCGTAGTCTTGTAGTCATGATGCATTGGAGCCTCGTAGACTTGAAGCTACGTAAGCAAGTAGCCTTGTAATCTTATAACATATTGCTGATGGAGCAGTTGGAGCAAAAGAGAAAATTCTGTCAAAGACAGATGCGGCAATTGGAGCCTTGTAGACGTGTAGCTTCGTAGTCAAGTACTCATGAAGACTTGTAATCTTGTATCCTCGAAGTCACGTAAACTTGTGTTCTAGAAGCTTCGTAGCTCTGTAGCCTTGCAGTCTCGTAAACTTGAAGATTCATAGTCACATAGCCTCGTAACCTCATGGTTCGTAGTCGCGTAGTCATGTAATTTTATAATATAATGCTGCTGGAATAGTTGGAGCTTTATACACTCGAAGGTAGTTTTTGGAGTCTTGTAGACTCGTAGAATTGAAGCTTTGTATCCAAGTGGTCTTGTAGCCTTGTCGCCTTGTAGACATTTGGAGCCGAGTAGACTTGTATCCTTGTAGCTTCATAGACACGTAGTTTCGTAGCCACGTGGTCTTTTAGCCATGCAGTCTCGCAGCTATGTCTAACTCGTAACCAGCTAGATCCTTTTAGACTCGTAGCCTTGTGGCATCATAGTCTCTTAGACTCGTAGCATTCTAGCCAAATATCATTGGAGCTGTTGAAACAAAAGGCAGTTGGAGCCAATGACTGTAGGAGCCAATGACTTTTGGAGTCAAAAGACTGTTGGAGTCAATGACTGATGGAGCCAATGAATATTGGAGCCAATGAATATTGGAGCCAATGACTTACGGAACTACAAACTGATGGATTCATAGATTGATGGAGACATTATATCCTAACTTAACACTGACGATCGCATCCTACCGAGTTGAATGCAAGTGAGAATTTACCTCCTTTTCGTTAAATGAGCTTTCGTTTTGTAGAATGTGCTTCCTTTTTATTGATGGTGTGTTAAAAATGTGCTTCCTTTTTAATTGTGCTTCCAAATGTGCTGCCTTTTTAATTGTGCTTCCAAATGTGCTGCCTTTTTTATGGTGCTTCCAAATGTGCTGCCTTTTTTGATTGTGCTTCCAAATATGGTATCTTTTTGATGATGGTGCTTCCAAAATGTGCTGCCTTTTTTGATTGTGCTTCCAAATTTGCTGCCTTTTTGTTGATGGTGCTTCCAAATGTGCTGCTTTTTTGTTGATGGTGCTTCTATTTTTAATGATGTTTTGACTCTAGTATTATAGTAAATTGTTCTTGATTTGACTAGCATATTATTCCATCCAGTGCATGTATATAAGCGAGTCCTAGACAGTAGGACTCTCAGTTTGTTACTGACGTCGACGGTGTAAGGATCACCTAGTTTGTTTAATCTGGTGCATAAGTCGTGTCAATTAGCTGTTCTTGCGAACTCGATTGCATCTTTACCGACTTTAACGATGGAGGTTGTACCATCGACTACGGGAACCATGACGTCAGCGACGACGGTGGTGGAGCAGATCCCGTTGGCAACGTCGATGTCAACACTGGAGGAGACTTCGATATGTGCTGTTCCACCATCAGCTTTAGTTTCATCATCAGCATTGAATACTTCAATTAATGAAGAGCGTACATTGTGTCAGTGCAAATACTGTGACGCATCATTGACTATCACCTCAAATGCTCGCAGACATGAAAGAAGCAGTTGTTCTAATAATGTTAAAAGAATGCAATTTCAGTGCAATAAGTTAATAAACTAATTTCACGTCTTGATAGCTTACATCGTCATTATAAAAAATGCTCCGAGAAAGTTAAGTGCAAGTATAATGAACATGGTTATTGTTTTGACTCATAGGTTGTACCAGCTAATGAGAATATATAAGTGAGACCCTGGTGATATGAACTTCAGTCCGTCTCTGGCTACGGTGATGAATGGATCGGATAGTCAGACTTGACTAACGTAATATACCAGTATCTAGCTATTCTTGAGAACTCGATGGCATCATTACCACTATCAACACCGACCTTGATCGAAGGTCTACCATCATCAGTACAGAGCCTGATGACAACGTCGTCTACAGCTACACCTACTCTCTCAGCACAGCAGGAGATTTCGACGCGAGCAACATCTTCCGCAGAGCAGACCTCAAAGGCTTCAGAAGTTAACATATCAGCAGTGTTACAATGGTTGTCAACAGTTCCAGTGACATTGATGAAGGAAGGGACATCCAACGGTGTTCCATCACCCAACTTTATGTACTGTGAGAAGATCAAAAACTTGAAATTACAGGATTATGTAATACACAATTGTAATAATAACTCTGAACGCATTAAATATCAGTGCAACAGGTGTTTAAGCAAGTTTATGCACTATGGAAGATTACAACGACACCTTAGGAATTGTGATAGACTGGCTGTACATTCATCAGAATCAAGCTGTATATTTTGTAACAAAACATTAGCAAATATTGAAAGTGCTAAATGACATGAAATATATCACTGTCCTTTTAATGAAATCGATAATTCGTCTTTGTGTGAAAATTGTGGTGTACCAATATGTCGACCTGATAAACTGAATAGACATTTAAGGACATGTAAAGGACTTAGTCCGTAAAATAAGAAGACTGTTTGAATCGAGAAATCCACAAGACTTTAGAAATGTGTCTGTGTTTTTTTTGTACTTGTAGTAGTGTACAATTTATGTAATAAAAATTTTTGTTTTTTAAAAGAACTTGTGGTGTTTTTATCTTACCAAACCTGTCACTTTTGTGGTATTTTTTTAATTAAAGTTGTTTTGTATCGCCCAGAGATTGAACCAAGGACAGGAATGAATCATTTCCTTAATGAGTGAATTTTTTGATGAATTTTGGAATTTTTTTTGAATTTTTAGCATTGAAATTGCAGATTTTCAAGATGGCGGCCGTAACGAAAAGTGCAACGGTGGTTTTAAAGATTTTTATTATTTAATTCGATTTATTAATTTTTGTAATGATTTTTAAAATTGTTCCCGCTTTTCTAAAATAAAAATTACGGATTTTCAAGATCGGGGACATGATGTCATACTACCTGATGATATATATGCTATGAAAAAAGTGGTGCGAGTCAGTCTGCCTGTAGCCACTGTAAGGGAAGGATCGGTCGCCATATTTTTTTTGCACTCATCGGGTTAGAACCGAGGACTCCGAGCTCAATGCCGTAAATGAATGTTTTTTAAACTTTTTTATTAATTGAATTTTTTTAAATTTTTAAATATTTTTCATTAAAATTGGATCATAAATAAAGATTTTAAAGATGGTGGCCGAAACGGTATTTGCAACGGTGACATCATAATCCAAGATGGCGGTCATGGTATCGTTATTCCTAGAAATGGTTTATCGGAGGCTGTAGACAAGGATTTTTAAGTCGTTTTTAGGATTTTGAATTTTTTCTAAGGCAAAACGACTTTTGAGGTTTTTCGAAATCCTTATTTTTGAGTTATAAAATTTTTTGAGATTTTTTGGCGGGATTTTTAAAAACAATTGAAATTTTGGGCAAAATTTGGGCAAATTTTGAAGGTCAAAGGTCAAGGTCAAGGTCAAAATCAAGGTCATGGTCATCCAAGATGGCCGCCGTGACGTCAGAGCAATCGGTCATTGACCCGGCACAGATACCACCGCCAGACGCCTGGCGCCGGACCGGCTATTACACACTACTATTGACTGTTTATTTTCTTGGTAAAAAATTAATTAAACTGTCACCAAAATTTTAGATAGGCTTGTGATCATACGGTGTAAGTGAATTTTAAACACAGACTCCAGACGAACAAATTGAACACTTTCTTCATGAGTTTCTTCAATGTATACACTGTATATAAAATTGCTGTTCTTATTTATATTTATGCAATTGTTTCGCTTTCCAGTTTTTAGCTGAGAACAGCTTATAAATATAACGCGGCCGGTACGCATAATTATAACAAGAATAAATAAATTAATATTTAAAAAAAATAAACATGCTTTTGTAGCAATAAAAACTAAAATTAAAAAGAAATAAAATTTAATTATAATTGGATTCAAAAATGATAGGAAGTCTCAAAAATGTAACATAAAAATAAAAATGTGTGGTGCTTGATAGCATATCATTTGACTTGAACTTCTTATCTCCAGTTATTCTGAAATTTCATGTCTTTATAAAATTTTAAATGTAATGCTTTATATGATTTGATTTTTATTTTGTATCTGTAGCTATTAATAATTGCCAAATCATTATAAATACGTAAATAGGAAGGTTGGTATAAGTTGACTCTAATTTCATATAGTCATTTATTCAGCCATTCAAATTCATTTCCTACATTTCCTCACTTTTAATAACGTTACGTAAACCTAATACAAATCTGGCCTCAGCCCTCTATTTAGCTCGAAGCTTTCGCTTTCTTTTCTAGCCCCCCTGTCTTTGAAAAGACTCTTTCACGATGGAGCGTCCAGCCCCCACCCCCCAAGGGTCGCGGACATCTTGCTGTCAACCTACCTCCCATGGCATTATGAACGCCGGATACTTCGTCTCTATATTTTGTGTTTTAGAGGATTCGATCGAGCGAGATTATTTTTTTTATTTATTTGTTCATTCATCAATCAAACTCTGATGTATTTATTTTAATATTTTTCTTTTCTTATCCATAAGGCTGCGCAATGTAACTACAGATAAAAATACTTATGTGTAACAATGACTTAAGCTATATCAGAACGTTCGCCCCGAGTATTTAAGTTGTAAACAAAAAACATTGAAATATCAAATCATTTAATGAGAGTATAAAGGCAAGTAATATGCTAGGAAAAAGGAATTGTAAATAGTAATCAATAAAACCTATTTTGTGTGTTTTAAAATTTATTCGTTTACATACATTTTCTGAAATTTGAAAACTGGATTGTTCAAAATACGAAGTTTTTTATGTGATGAAAGTATAATTTCTTTTAAAAACAAATTATTTTAATGATGTTTATTTAGTTTGTTATAGATTCGTTTTCTTTTTACCAATTACTGGTTAGTTATCAGCAATAGTTACGGCGCAATTAGTGTCAGTGTACCTACAAAACTTAGCCTATTTCCAGGAAAAAAGCAAGCACGTAAGCGAATATAGAATTTAAAAACGCAAGAAAACTAACATTTGGTACAATAAATTATAGTCAAAATTTCATTAAGTTGTCAAACAAAATTGTTGTTTATCTTTAGTAATGTAAATTTGATAATTGAAACATTTATATTAAAAAATTACATGGTTTTCAATAGTACTCTTTTTACTTTTACAGTATACCCTTCTACCGCAATCATAACAAATTTTTGTTATGCGTTTTATTATACTAATATATTCTTTACTGTTATTTACAAAGCACAAAATTGGCAAAATCAAAACCATCGTAACCATTCCTTACACCAATTTGTATTTAATTAACTGGGCTATCCGATCTGTTATCCACACTTTTTGAACCTCTTGACAAAACACTTTTTTTTTATGTGCCAATACGATTTATCTGAGAAAAATAAAGTAGCATAACGATTGAAGTTTAACGAACATTTATTACAAACCAATCTTTTTGAACTTCAAATTCTATACACATCTTGTAAACAGTACAACTATTTCATTTTTACCGGGGTGGGTAATGTTTAGTCAACATGAGATCGTTAGAGACAGAAACACACATTAATACTAATCAGGTATATTGCAGAAGGTATTGGCCATGGCTTGCAAGTAAAATCTACCTCTTTTTATACCTAAAGTAATTTACAGAAACCATGGAAAACATGAATCGGTATGACTGGTTCGGAATTCTAACCCAGATTTTTAATACCGCGTCACTTGGCTTTATTGGCAATGATATATCACCTCAACATTATTATAAAAACATGACAAAATGAAAAAAAAATTCCTTTCGGCACCTCCTACAGGCGTGAGTAGATTTCTAAGGAATTATTTATTTTGGAAATGTTCTGGAATCTTTTACAAATTCCTGGAACAATTACAAATTTTAATGTACCTATTATATGAATTATATGTTCACCAATATTTAAAAATAATAAATCGATTAAATATTTTCTCATACTCCAAGCAGTGAAAATATATTAAATGTTCTTTTTCTCAACTGAATGCATCCAGCATTGAATGTATAAACTAATTTATTATTATGCCTACTGGTAGTTATGCAATTGGTTAAAACCTTCAAACAGTTTTTTTTTCATCATTCGCACAAATACGTGGTTGCATGAAAATTTTCTTTTGACAAAGATTTGAGGTAACAGTCAGATAGTCAAAAATAAATACGACTAAAATTTTTAATTCGCCCCTTTATTTTTTCAGCCCTCTGCAACAATGACTCGTATTATCAAAAATATTTTTAGATGAAGTTTTGAATAAAAATTATAAAATGAACTCACAATTTGAACGGATTTGATTGTGAACCTATTAAGGGAGTTACGATTTTAGTTGTAATTTAACCTCTCTTTTTTCAACCCCTTGCAGCAACAGTTTATATAATCAAAATTAGTTTCAGTCAAAAGTTTTGGGCAAACATTGTAAGATTAATAAAAAATTCGTACGGATTCGATGTTGTGCGTAGGAAGGGAACTTTAATTTTTTCGTCCTCCGACGCTTGTTTATGCCAACCCTGGCAGTAATAGTTGGTCGTATATATATTTTTAATAAAACATGTTATTGTATAGTAATTTAAGGTTATAAAAAAGTATTCAATATTGTACATGGTACGAAATTATGAGTGTTTTTATATCCAAACCATAATTATTTAAAAATTTTTCTAACCCCTGCAATAATGGCTCGTCGCATAAAAAACTGTTTCAAATAAAAGTATTTAGATAATAATTATAAGATTGATACATAATTCGTACGTATTCAATGTTGTGTATACGAGGGAGGAACTATAATTTTGTACTATATATGTATATATACTAAAGTTTAAATTGACAATCGATTTGGTGTCTATGGACCATGAAACGAGAAAATATATAAAATTTGCCATGGATACGGCTACAATAGGCGGTATTTCCTTTTAAATTTACCTTAAAGTGAAACTCATACCATAAAAAGACGCATAGGTATATTCACTTGAGTAAAATATTTAATTAAAATAAACAACCTGCCTTAAGTTTCTCCTTTATAAATTAATTATTCGCGACGGTAATTTTTTAGTTTGAACATATATATTTTGACACAAATATACTTAGTTGCTGTGACCACTACAGCAGCTCAATAATTTCAGTTCTGACGAGTGTTGTGTATACTGCTACATTTGTGTTTTGAGACATTTATACTGTTAACTTGATCATTTGTTAATAGTTAAGCAAAGAGAGAAAACATTTAAAATGGAACCACATATCTAAATCTTTAAGCAATAATGTGTGTAACAGTGAAATGATACATAATATAAAATTCGAACCTGATAACTTTGACAAATTTTATAAAAATATTAAAACGTTTTTCTTATTTTATATATTTTTTCAAACCTTTGAAGAACTTTCCTTAGCGGAATGTTAAACCACAGACCAGTATCCTAACATTTATGTAGGTAATTCAATGTATAAGCAAAATAGTCATATTAAAGGATTTTTTGGTGATACAAGATATATATATATATATATATATATATATATATATATATATATATATATATATATATATATATATATATATCCACACACATATATTTGGATATAATGTTTGATTGTATTCATTATTAAAAAGAGTAAGTACAAGTAGAATAATTATTTACATGATGTGGCCGGCAGGGCCACATTTTTACTTGTAATTTATTTTTGTTGCTGGTCTCTAGTTTTATATGGTTTTTTATTTCACGTATTTTTACGCCTTTTTTAATTAATGTTAATTTATCTGTAAATTTTTTTAATTATATTTGTTTCGGTTAATTAGTTATACGCAGTTTGGTAGCTATCGATTATGAGTTTAAGAATATCGATTGTGTTTCACGTAAATACCACTTGGTGAGCGCCCGGCGGTTGGCTGATGACGTCAGACATTCGGCTTGCCGGGAAGAAAAATTCAGCTGGGGCCGCGGGGAGTTTGTGCCGAGCGACCGTCGAGGACAGAGCCATGTGACGGCGCGGACTGGTATGCCGGACGGCAACGGGCGACGAAGAGTATTGGGGTGGAGGCTCCACGATGGGTGACAGGGCAAATGGATTGCCCTGTGGTACAGAAGAAATCAAGGTAAAGAGAGGCCGCGATTTTGATTTTTACCCTCGTGGTGCTGCACTGGTTTTTGGCAAACCTAGTGAACTGTGTATTTTCCCATACTAAATTTTATTTGGACGGAACTTTTATTAGCCTGTTTGGTGAAGAGGCCCATTTGTTTCACACGTGTTCCAGTGTGGGATTTTTTTAAAAGGTCGCCCGTTTGCCTGTAGTTGTAATAAAAGTATAAGTTTGGAAGAAACGAACATTTTGCAATTTGTTTTTGAGACTTTGTCTTCGGAATTTGCATACTTAAAGTTGCATTTAGCTAATATATCAGCTTGTGCAGTATTATTAAATGTATGCGATCGGTATTGGACTACAGGCGCAGCCTGATGTTGGTTGGTGCGGCCATTCTACGTTTTTATGAAATCATTGGCAAGTTAATAAAGAAGTAAGACTTTGTTTGAAGTATATGATAAAAACTTCGGTGGTAACATAGTTATGTTACGTGAAGAGTTTTTGCTACATTTCCCTTAAAAAAAAAATAAGATAATTTTTTTTTGGTCATCGTTCACGCCTTTGTGAATTCGTACCTATGGCCTGGCGTGGCATTAGACTCTGGAGTTGGTGAGGAAGGTCAGGAAGCCAGCGCACGCCTAGGATATTAACTTTGTTTTTTTGGCAAGTCTTTAGCAACGAACATCTGAAGAAAGACTAAACCGTTGATTGAGAGTTTAAGAACTTTATTTAAATAATTTGTTTGTACTTCAGTATTATTTTTGTAGATTTTTTATATATTTGTATTGATTGTCTTGTTTGATTTTTGGTATTAGGGCAGTCAGTAAATTTTGATATTTTATAGTGGCCACGCCTCACGCCCTTATATATTTTTATACTTGTTGTTATCAGTATTTATATTTTTACGATTTTTTAAAGGTTATTGTTAGTATCGCAAATGGGGATAAGATGCTGCCATTATTAACGTCAGCTTTTGTAACTAAGCTTGTATGGTTATGTATAGTAAAAATTATTTTTGCAAATTTCTATTTTTTAATAACATACGTCCAAAGTCTTGCCTCTTGTTTGTTTAATGGTTACTCTGCTATTATATCCTTTAAATTTTTTGGCCTGACCCCTGGGCAGTGGTGTGGGGAATTTATATTGTTTAGCTTTTTATGCCTGGTTTTAATATTTATTTTTTCCCTTCGCGCCCAGAGTGAGTCGGGGACGCAACCCCTCTTCCAATTAAGGAGGAAGAAGGGTTACAATGAGTTACAAAATATAAAAAAATCTTAACTGCTCTCTAATAACTTATGACGAAATTAAACTATAAGGGATAAATAACTTGAATTTTTTAAGTTCATATATAAAACTGTATAAACTATTAGCATAATAACGCGTTGGTTTTCAGCAATAGTTACGGCGCAAATAGTCAGTGTACGTACAAAATGTATTTCCAGGAAAAAAAGGCAAGCACGTAAGCAAATATAGAATTTCAAACTGCAAGAACACCAACGTTTGGTACAAAGTGCGCATTAAATATCGAGACTATTATACATCGTGCCAATTTTTAAAAGTTAGATAGTAAATATTGTAACTAATAGAAAATAAAATATAGTTACAATGTCTTGACCAGATTTAAAGTAATGTATGTATTTTTAATGCTTTGATACTGACTCTAAACAAATTAAATTTTTCATCCAATTTAGATATCTATTAAACAGAAAAAGACAACTGAAAAAAATGTGTACCTAAGGCCATTTAGTAAAAATTAAACTTCAAAAGCTCTGTTACTAACAAAATTTCACGAAATATTGATAAACATAAACAATCAGTGACGTTAATAGTTTTTTATTTAAAATATATTAACATGCTGGTAGTGGCACAGAAAGCTGCGTTCACCTCTCGCAAAGTTATGAGCGCCTGATACCCAGCTCGCCTGAGCCTCCAGCGCTCGGGCCTGTCACCTTCAAGGGTCCCGGTGGAGCTAGCCAATGAGGACAATGGGGCGGGCCCATACTTGGCAGTAGGTCTCGTGGAGGGAGTTCAAAGCAGTGAAGGGGAAACGGTCGGTGATCTGCACAGGTCGTGCATCTGCGAACCGACCGAGCCAGCTACACGCGGATCGTCGCAGAGTCCTGGTCATCGAGGAAGTCAATACGTCTGTAGAGGCTATAACTGTCACTGAGGTCGGTTTTTTTTCCAGTCCCCGTCCAGTCGTCGATTTGGAACGTTTCCCGTTTGTTGAATTTCACGAACATTATTTTTTTTATAAAAACATTGATTTCCGCCTGAAAGATTTACCAGCGTCATAATTTAAATCCAAATCTGAATCTCTTGTTCTATAATTATTAGAATAACTAAACTAATTAATTTAAATTAACTCTCGGGATCCCAAGACTATTGAATAGTAAATATCTGTTTGGAATTCTTTCAGGGCATTAAATTGGATATAAACGTTAGTCTCTGATGTAGTAATGTTTCACCAACACTCAGTGGTCCACGCTCACCGAGTGCTTTCAATCCTGGCTTAATACATAATTTTTACTTAATTTGAACTTACCACAACTTAACTTTCAACAGAAACATATAGAATTATTGAATCGTTTACATGATATAAAACAAATTGTTGATATATTTACACTACACTAACTTTGAATGAGTTTTTTTTGTTTTGTTTTGAATTGGATAAACTTGTTACATACATACACAAAGAATTCCAAGCATTCTAGAATAAGTTAATAGTCTAGTAGGATAAAAATGTGATCAATGTATGTATAATAATAATTGTACCCGCAACGGCTCTGCCGCACTCACATTAGGTCTAAAATACACCTACTTTAGTTACAGACGCAATTTACTTTTATTTACGACACATAAACTAGTTACATTGATTTACCTTGATAATTTTAGCTGTTTGAACCAAGAACATCTAATTCATTTTTTTTAAACTGACGGAACTCGACGGTTGTGAAAATTTGTTAAAGAAACATAATAAATATTTTTTTTTAGCTTCACACACCCGTTGGTACGTCAGTTCTGGCGCCCAACGTGGGTGCAACATATCCTTTAGCGTGGCTATATTATGAAGCTGCCGTAGCTCACCTGCTCGCCGTTGATGAACCAGGCGAGGCGCGCTGCTGGCTTGGACCAGGGCGACGTACAGTTGATGCGAACCCAGTCACCAGCCTTGTAGCGCGGCCTCACCCCGCTGATGGTGGGTCTCTCCCGTGGTACCTCTGAATCACAAGCATCCCCTAACTCACAAGTATCCACATCACACTGGTGAAGAGACCCACCCACAGTCGTCCACCTTGTAGCATGGCCTCTCCCCACTGATAATGGCTCTCTTTCGTAGCAGCTTTGAAACTGTTTTCCAACTCGAAGGTCGGAATCCCCCAATACTCCTCCAAAATATGCGCCCTTTAGGGTAGATTGGGAGTGGGCTTTCACATCAGTTTTAAATTTCCAGAGCAAGTGAATTAAGACAGAACTATCAAGGGATTACTCCCCCCTATGATTGGGAATGTGTTAGAGTTTCAGTTATGATCAGAGGCTAGGGCCATCCATCCCAGCATATTTACCACCTTATCCCCTGCCTCACTTAGGTAACCAGTGTCCTTAGCCCTTAGGCCTTATCAGCACTGCCGGCGCTTACCCCGATCTCACACATAACACTGGGTCCCCTCAAAACACTTAGTGAACCGGTGGTCCGGTGGAGGCCTATCTAAACCTCTGCTATCTATCCAGGCTAGTACCGGAGCTGTGTCGTAGCTCACCACGTCGACTCCGCATCGGGCTAGGGAATCCTTGGAGCCTGCTCCAAGCGATCGGAGCAAGTACGAGTCCTTTCCAATCAGAATCCAGGGCCTAGAGGAAACCTCAATTGGGTACCTTTCACTCTTTAATTGTCTGTACGGCATAAGACTGTTCACCCAAAATCTGACCGACTGCCACTCTTCAGAGTCACTCCACTGGATGACCTCGTCTCCTCGGACTATCCTCCGACCTGTCGTACTTCGGCTCGACAGGTTTACAGCCGATTAAGGCCCGGAAGTGCCTGGATCCCTCCGGCGGCGACTGTGGAACCCCTGGCTAGACATGATGCTTAGGTCGTGCGTGGGCTGGAGGGCCTCGGGGTTATCTTGGTACACCTTCTCCCACCCTCTGCCCCGACCCTGAACTAAGGGGAACCTAGTCAAGCAGTTTACATCTCTTTGTTAGGCCCTGGTGCCCCCGAACATGCCGGCACCATTCTCGGTCCTTACCATTTCCATAGGCCTGAATCTCATTCACTATAAGGGCCCTTGGGACCAAGGCACCGGGGCTTGGCAGTCGAAACCTCCAGAAAGGTTTCAAATGCATCTGCTGTTGTTTCTGGTCCCATATGTGCAATTGAGGATTCCATGCGGCTGAGTTACACCCGGCATGGTCCTCTTACGTTAAGGTGAAGCTATGACCAGACGCTCAGGCTACCCATCCCAGATTAGTTACCACCATTAGCCCCCAACAATGAAGCCCACATGAAGGCAGAGGATTGCCATGTGGTGCAGAGAGGTCATGTATTCGCATCCTTGAACACATTCCGTACACCTATTGGATAATATCTCGGATACTAAAGCCAGCAAAAGCTCCAACACCACAACGAAAATCACCTTCCCCACAGGGTCAGGCCAACTCCTGCCATTGAAACACAAGCATCTCCCAACTAACAAGTATCCAATTCACACTGGTGATGTGACCCGCAGTCGCTTGCCTTGTAGCACGGTCTCACCCTGCTGATGGTGGGTCTCTTCTGTGGCACCTTTGAAACACAAGCATCACCTAACTCACAAGTATCCACATCACACTGGTGATGTGATACACCATTGTCTACCCACTGAATTTGGTAACTAGATTCCAATTCCTTCATTCTCACAATGGGTGAAGAACTCTTTTTCATTTTCCTCTAGAACTGCAGTGAGCAAAAAATGTGGCTATTTTTTTATATATTTTTCGACCGAAGTCTTGTAATTTGTGTAAATTATGCAGCATGAATTAGTCAAGATTAATATAAAGATCCAGTCTTTATTATTACAGTGACAACAATCGCATTTTGTTATTTGCGATAGTCTCGGAATATATGATGCGACAACACCACTTAATACTTAATCATAAGCTTCACATTTGCTAAGTAACTGTTGTCCTATTTTGCACAGTACTTGGATATTTCATAGCTGTCCGTGACTTTAAACTTTTTCGTATTTGAGTTAAGGTTATCATGATTGGCCTCACTGCATCTGGAATTTTCAAGTTTATTGTCCAAAGTACATAAATATTTTATTCTCGAAACTTATTTTCGGTCCCAATTTGACTCTCGTGTTGCTAAGAATGCTGGTATGACTTCACTATAAATAAAAAAAAAAAATTTGCCATGATCTGTAGATTTAATTATGTACAGATCTAAAAGTGTGCTTCTAGTTAGCATTGAGTTTATAACATAACACAAATAGTAGCTAGGCATAGGTTGGTGCTACTCTTTGTGGTTTATCACGGATAAATACTTAAATGTAGCTTTTTTTTTTTAACATGCTTTCCTATACTATATTTTAAAATAAATAATTAAGTTGAAATAATTACTTGCTAATTTTTCTCAAGTAGAGGATATCGTTCAGTATCGCCAAAAGAATGATATGCAGTCTCTATCAATAATAAATTAAGGCGATTGGTGCACGGTAAAAAACGGTCACAGGCCCGAAAGCAATGAATTTTGTATCATATGATCATTAAAGAGTCTAGATGCCTATGTGGGTGACTGTTACTATGTAGGGAGGTCAGGAGCTTAGTTCCAGCTCGTCAGTGGCGAGATGGCCTTCATACCGGAAGGGTGTCGCTGTTGGTCGCTCTGCGGCCTGCCATCTAGGAGGAATTAACAGAACCTCGAAGGTTTTATCTCCCTCTCCCTCTAACACACAGCCGATACGGTTCTATCGTGCCCGGAGGAGGGGAAGGGGTTAGCAGGTTTTCTCTTTCACTCATACTTCGCCATGGAGAGGCTGGATGGATTATTTATTTGTTCGCAACTGCGCACATGTGGCTGAGAGCGCACATCTTCTCACTCAACTCACTCGTTCTTTCACACTATTTCAATAAATCTTTTCAAATCTTCAACATCAATACTTTAAACCATTGCGCTTCCTACGGATTAATTATATTTCATGCACGTGCCCGAATTCAGCTGCAAAAAAATAAAACGGGTAGTCAATATTTTTCTTCAAAAACCTTCCGAAACACTGTGTGTTAAAAAACATTCTGAAAGCCCATTTTTCTAGATAAATGGAAATTCTAAATCACCTACGCCACAAGGAAACATTGTGCTTTAATATTATGTAAAGAAAACACCTCTTAGTTTTATAGTTATGTAAAGGTGGTGTGATATGTTTTAGATGTCGCACCATCTTATCATCCATGTAGAAGAGTTACCCGAAAAGCTAACAAGACTATTGCCATGGAAATTGAAATATGGTTAAGGAAATATTTTTCAAATGTTTGTAAACAGTAAACAACATACAAAAAATCTTATAACTGTAAAATTAAAATACAAACAACCCTATAGCAAATTTAATTTCAATATGAAAAAGTCTACAATAATGTTTACAAGAAACGAAATTGCAATAGCAATACAAAAATATCGCAATTTTGTTACATTGTTAACATATATATTATTTTTAATAAAGGCAATAAAAATGGCATACTCAATATTTGGAATACAATAAATACCTTAAGCCCTACATAATTGCTGCGATATTCACAATAAATACTTTTCTTAAATATAGTAATTAAAAAACATCGTAAATAAATTATGAACATACATATTATGGTGAAGGAAAGTGGACAATATCACACTGAAAAATCTAAGAGGGTAGTTTTCCTCATCTTATTTCTTTCTTTGCGTTTTTGGTCTTGTTCGTTAAAATATTTCATATTCAAATACTTGATACGCATATACGTTCTTGTCCTGACAAAACAGTATAAAACTTTTTCTGGATATTTATTTTCAGTAGTTCCGCAAATAATTTTAGTCAGTGATTCAAAAATCCGCTCTTTTTTGCACAAATTGTTGCCATGAACATTATCAAAACACATTTCAGCGATCTTTATTAATTCCAAAAATTCATTAGTGGGACATTTTAAGTTACCCTTTGATTGTACATGTATCCAGCTATCGTCCTCCGAATTGAAATCCGTAGGGCCAAGGTCAGGATATTTATTTCTGAAACGATGAGCTATATAGCCAGAAACATATTTCAGCCCTTCAAGAGAAATTTCGTCACTTGAAAGGGATCTGGCCTCTAAATCTAAGTCTATTTCTTCCATGTCAGCAAGATCTATTTCATTTAAAGGTGATTTCTCTTGAAATGTCTTTGTAAAATACATTTCCTTGCACAAAAGTAGTTCTGTAATTTCATTCTGATAAGCACTGTCCTGTTCCATTTCATTTGACGAAAAATCACTTACCAAACACATTTCGTCTGTCTTCTCATCCGTGTTTTTCCTTTCAGCAAAAACTGCTGCAGAATGTTTTCACAATATGTAGTTTATAATTCTGTATTTAAAGTAAATGGGCGACAGATGCGTATTTTATTACATGCTTTATATTAGCTTCACCTGTATGTTTGTTTGTCTGTCCGTCTGTAACTCTTTCGACTAAGAGTGAGTGACTCATCAGTGTAAAATGTCCCACCAATTTCATCACGTTCGTTAGCCGAGCGGTCTAAGGCGCGCGACTTCTGAGGCGTCAGCTTTCGTATTCAGCGATCGTGAGTTCTACTCCCGGCCACGCTGGAAAAAAAAATGTTTTTTTTTTCTGGTAAATTCTAGGATTATATCCATACATCTAACTGTAAATGATTCGGAGAGACTTTACCATTTCTTTGTGACGTTGCAACTCCAAATAGTTATCTCAGATGGTAATAGGTAGTGTCGGTAACTCATTTCCCTATGATAATTATACATAAATATAGTTTAAAAAACTAAAAAAACATGCTTTTAAAGAATATCAAACTAAAAACTTAAAAATAAATATAGTTTAAAAAACTAAAGAAACATGCTTTTAAAGATTATCAAACTAAAAAGTTAAAAATAATTTTAAAATTTAATTTATGACAATAGTATATAAGCAATACTTTTAAAGATTATCAAACTAAAAAGTTAAAAATAATTTTAAAATTTAATTTATGACAATAGTATATAAGCAATACTAGTATTGATTATATACTATTGTCATAAATTAAATTTTAAAATTATTTTTAACTTTTTAGTTTGATAATCTTTAAAAGCATGTTTCTTTAGTTTTTTAAACTATATTTATTGATGTTCCATACCTCTAATATACGGACAGAGAAAAAACCACTCTAACACATCTTAGTTCAGTTTAACTGTTAACAAATATTTAGGTTAACAGGTCCTATACATATTTCCGAATGTTTTACTGACTGAGTTATACTGGACATTAATTAAATTGATCGCTGATATTTATACTTTTAAACGAAATTTTGAATTTATCATTTTATGTAAACTCTAATGCGTTAAAAAGTGTAACGCAACACTACACACAGGTAGTGATGTCTAGTGCACTGCCCTATGCACATTAGTTAACAAAAAAATAAAATGAAATATTAATTACTGATAAATAATACCTTGATGTCGTGATACAAGTAACACATGCTTATCTGATATTTATTTCAATTAGAATACGAAATAGGAAGATAAAATAATTAACTGATTTTAAGACTGATTTATTACTTACACAGTACAGTGCATTTTGAAGACAAATGGGTCTTAAGAAGCGAAAATCGTACTCGATTAAAGGATGGTATGGTGTTCGGTATATTAAGGTTTCCCTCAAAGTAACGGTTTCAGAATGCTTTTAAGATATTAGTTACATCCCAACATAAGTTTAAAACATTTCTCTTAAGAGTGTGCTTCGTAGCATTAAAAAATGTGCCTTAATTATTTTGCAAATTTATCATTGTTATGGTGACGATGTCAGGGGTTTTCGTAATTTTTTTTTTTAGAAATATAGTACAGTATTAGCAACTACGTTAAGAACTGTTATTTTATTCACACAGAGAAAAGAAATACAAAATGCTAAAATTTGGCGTTTGTCTTTTTATATACTATATAGGTTTGTTATTATATGTGTGTTGTAACATGTATAAAAATGTTAAATATATTCAACAATATTTGGTAATTATATATATTAAAAAACTTTTATGTACGCGACTTGAAACTACGTGAAAGGTTTTCAGTCTATAAAGGCCTATTCTACGATTTTTTTTAAATTATTAATTCTTATGCAATCAATTAATAAAATTGGAAGTTTCTTACATTGTCAGTATATGCATAGCATTACAGTTATTCCAAACAATTCTCTACCAGTGTTTACCTAAGGTTTGCATGTTACGTTGGTTCTTCTACTAATACACGTATATTACAAGAGGTTTGTAATAGATTAAATGAGGTAAGTAAGAATTCGTTTTTATAAACATTGTGTATGAAATTATAAATTTTGAGATGTATAATAACAAAAAGAAGTGCGTTCCGAAGACATATGTCGGTAGTGTTACCCACTGAAACATTATTCCCACTTCAACTCTCTGTAAAAATAAAAGTATGGGGTTGAATGCGTCAAAAGGGGTATATAAATAAAATTTGAGGCTTCTTCCTTATTTCATACGCTAGTGTCCCCCACTTACAATTGCAAACAATAAATTTTCCTCGATGTTGTAATTTACTCTGCGTAATCACAAAAAATGTTGGCAGTAAATAAGTATTTAATTTTTAAAAATGAAAGCATACATGTTTCGAAAAAAATATTAAAGCGATGTGGGGAAAAATGTTTATAGATACTCCAGTAAAATTTTCAGTTTGATTGTTTTGATAGTTTCGGAGCTGTTGCGAGTTTAGTTTGGAGGATTCTCGGCCGCGCGAGGCGAGTTTGGCTCTTTTTCATTTTCTTTCAGCGTAGGAAGCCGATACCCGGCATCCTCTGCTGGTCTTCCCTTGTGCTCTCCAGATGTATTACTGTATATTAGCTGCATGAGCGCGACCTTGACAGACCGTTTCTTCGGTCTCCTCTCTCGTCATCCCTCTACACCCCATTCTTCCCCCTCCCCACCCGCAGGCTGCGGCCGGCTGGAGCTCCGCCGGACTACCTGGTTCCGACAAGCGCCGCCCTCAGCGCCACGTCGCGGGGACATTCTTCCCGGCGGCGAGAGTTTTACACGCAGCACTAGAACTGTCACTCCAGAGGGCATGTTTTGAGTCGGATCGTATAAAAAACAAAAGGATATGAAAATATATACATAACTCAATAGTGTTCTGCCAATTATGTTTTCATTTTCATTTAAAGTTATTCTTTAAATCGCTCCTGAAGTAGTCCAGCAGTGATCAATGGAAATTGTCAATATTAAACTGTAATTTTGACGATGAAAATTTTTTCTTCTTACTTTTATATGTGCAGAAACCTATTCGTACACTCGTTTCTTGAACTATACTTAAGTTTAACATAATTATGTGTTTTCTAAATAATTCTGGCTTGGAATAAAAATAAATGCATTTAAAATGACATAACTCAGTAAAAAAAAGTTTATTAAAAATATCCTAGGTATATTATGTCTTAAAAAGAAGCATCAAAAATAAATATGTACAGTTAAATTAGTTTTGTCGTAATATTTTCCATGCACCAATCGCCTTAAGAGACAAACTTGAATGGTCGTCACCTATTAGAACACATTGGCTGAACCAAAAGTCCTACCCATATCACTATGTAACCTTCTTGGAGAGAGCTACATAGCTGGTGGAGGTATGGTGGTGGTAGGAGAGTTATATGGCTGGCGGTGGTAGGATGGCAACATGGCTAGTGGAAGTATGAGATCTACATATATGGTGGAGGTAGGAGAGCTACATGGCTGGCGGTGGTAGGATGGCAACATGGCTGGCGGTGGTAGGATGGCAACATGGCTAGTAGAGGTATGAGAGCTACATATATGGTGATGGTAGGAGAGCTACATGGCTGGCTGAGGTAGGACATTTACATTTATGGTGGAGGTAGGAGAGCTGCATGGCTGGCGGAAGTAGTACAGTGACTCTCACCTACTACGGCCATCTCGCCTGTGACGATGGCTGTGTGGAAAGACGGCGCGTCGGCCGACACCTCGCAGCTGTACTTGCCCGATAGCGACAAGTGAACGTGACTCAGCACTACGTGGGTGGCGTTAGATTGCGTCATCTGCAAGCAAATAACAGTCACCACTTCACCTCTCTCTCCCACTACAGGCCCAATCTGTATATTGAAACACCAAATAGAAGCACACCTTTCTGCTGTAAAACTGTGTGATGTGTCACATGGTTAAGGAGGGAGAAATATGATTGATGTTAATCATTGACTTATATTTTGGTTTTCTTTGGAATTTATTTTAATCTACGGCACTTTTATTGAACCGGAAATTATACAGCTAAATTTATAATTTGTAAGCCTAAATTAAATTTCTACGTAAAGATTTACATTTGATTCTAAAATCCTTTTCCCCAAATAACACAGTTTTCAATATTATGAATTATAAATTAGTTTTCTATCCTGGTAAATAATCCAGCTCAATCATTATTGGATATTTCTTAGCTTTATTCAAATAAAATTTAATCCTTTGAAAATTATCATTTAATAGAAATAGTTTTAAACTATAAAATATAACAACCCATTTTTACTATATGTAGAAATTAATATTGTTGGTTTATTTAAAAATATGACCATGTTGTTGCTATGCTTTTTTCATCAAAGTATAAATACATGCACAAATATTGATTCCCCAGAGTGAATATTTAATTTGATATAGCCTATTGGTCTCACTTATCTACTAAAAGACTTCCGCAAAGATATGCCGATACTCATGATACACATTTATAACTTTTTCTGTAGCAAAATATACACCCTGGGCTGTGGGTGATATGCTACCATACACACAGACATAGGTATATTTTTCGAATTTTAAATGAATTCGAAAACTTAGAGATTTGGGTAAACGTCATTGATCACACAAAACTCATTTACACTTACTTTATATATAAATTTGTAGAAAAAATACTCTGACCTTCTTAAAAACCAAATAAATAGTAATATTATTAATATATAACAGTACAAGGTATGAATTAATAGTCACTTATTATAAAATAAATTGGATACATTGATAATGTCGTTGTGTAGCTTTATATTACCTTTGTTATGAAAGCACTGGAAGCTGCTTTAAGTGGGCGAAAGACACTGCAGTATACTCAGAGGTACACAAGCGAGAAAAGTTAAAAAATGAACCTTACTTCTCACAATAGGAAGTAGAAAATGGATCGTATTTTAATAAATAAATTAAAAAAACAAAGAGGTTTGCTTAAAGCTTACCCTTTAATTGTTAATTATGGTTTTTATTATTTTCTCTGATAATTTAGGAATTACAAAATCACACAGATCAGAATTACTGGGGCCCCGGCTGTCAAATCTAATCAATTACAAACAGATTATTAATTTTACCTGGAATATAAATATGACATTTTCCTATGACATAATCAAGCTTTCACAAAAACTAACATCAATAATTAAACTAGCATAGTCTATGGTAAAACATTTGTTAACACAAACAATGCGGGATTATATAAATTCTGATTTCATAATATCTGATCGTTGACTGTTTACTGGCGGTGACTAGAAGTGGGAGAGATGCGAAGAATTCATGTCTATTCCAGAGGGAAGGGTGTAAATTTAGTTGAATTTCGTGATGGGCTCAAGCCGCAGAAAAACCCGAACTCTTGCACCACTTCTTGGACCCCACATTTTGGGGGTGGAATGATGACAATCACTCCTTCTGAAGAAGCACTAGCGCACGCGGCAGCCACCCGCGAGTAATGCTACAAGATTACCTGGTAATCCGAACTAAAGCGACTAGCAAACTAGAAATTAAAAAATCAACAGTGATCACTCCCAGACTACATGGGATCTAACGCCTTAAGTTAGTTGAGGCGACACAGCTTCACGAGTGGAGTCGCGGGCGACAAGCACCGGAGAGAAACGACCACGGTGACAAAAAGAGCATATCATTAATCCTTAGGGTTGCATGTAACTTAAAACTTTTGCTAGGGGCCCGGAGGCCCAGGAAGTGGGGGAACTGGCCTCTGTTTGGCTGGAGGGGCGCGCGGGCATGATTGGCTTCACTGTTCGGAGATGAGTGGTAATTGGGGTGACATTGAAAATGACCTTTTTAAAATGATGGTCGCATATAGTTGTTTATTACCTCTTGATTCGGAGACGCTTGGTCTATGTGCATGGTTTTCTACATGAACTGGTTAAATTATTTACTGAGTATCGAAGAAAAATATCTTTTGGCTACTGAGTGGATGTGTTTGACCACCTACTGGATGCGCCTGGCTACCAACTATATATGACTTGCCAACTAATGGACGTACGTTCCTGAACGCTAAATAGACTTCCCTGGCTACCGACTGGGTTCGTATCGACACCTACTGGACGTGCCTGACCGCCGAATACATGCCTGGCCACCAACTGGCCGTGCCTTGTTGGTGAATGGACAATTCTAGCTGATAACTGGACATGTTGGCCACAAACTGAATGGATCTTGACGGCAATTACGTGCCTGTCTACTGAATAGAAAGGCTTAGCTACCAACTGGATATGTCTTGTTCCCTACTGGATATGTTTCTCTGGCCACTGAATATTTGTGCCTGGCCACAGACTGGTAGGTGTCTAGTCAACAACTACTGGATGTGCCTGACCACTTACTGATCCTGTTAGCCTGACCTCTATCTGGAAGTGCGTAAGCACCAACTGGACGTGTTTAGTCAACAACCTGAATATGGTTGTATGCTAAATACATGCATGACCACTGAATATACATGCCTGGCCACCGACTGGATGGAGCTGACTGTCAAATACTTGCCTGGCCACGGAATGAATGTGCCTAACCACCGACCGGATGTGCCTGGCCACCTATTCCGTGCCTGGCTACAGAATATACATGCCTGGTTAATCAACTGTTATGTATAACTGACTCGAAAACCTATGAAAAGGCGTGCAAAGGACTCGCTTCGACTTCTAAGAAGATTGTTGAAATCGAGAAACGCTAGTAATTCACATGTTTGTATTTGTAGATATTTTGTAATTTTTTTATTTGAATTTGTGTTGCTTTATTTATTGAACCTGTAACCTTTATGATAATTTTAAATAAAATAGTATGCTTTTAACTGAACTTATATAATTTTTGCTTTGACCAAAGATCGAACCAAGGATAGGAAACGACCGATTCAATCATTATATTAACGAGTGATTTTTTTGAAGATTTTTGGAAAGTTTCTCTATTTTCTAGCTACATAATTACGAATTTCCAAAATGGCACTCAAATTTCAAGATGTTGTGTGCTACAGAAATAATAAATGATTACTGCACTCTAGCAGGTAAAAATTAAACTAACAGGGCGGTAGTTCACTCTTGCAGACGAAAACCAGATGATGGCCTCCCGCCTTAAACAAGATGGCGGACATTACGTCATACTAGCTGGCCATATATGTCTTGGAATTTATGGTGGGAGGTCAGTCTGCTAGCAGCTTCCGTGGAGGTAGGATCTGTTGTCAGTTTTATTATTTTTTTAAATTTTTGTCCTTGCTGGTGTCGAACCGATGATGTATGTGCGTGTTTTGAATAATTTTTTTTTAAATATTTGATAAGTAATTTTTTTGATTCTTTAAATTTTGTCCCATTAAAATTTTATAATAATCACGGATTTTCAAAATTGCGGGGCGTAACTGAAAGTGCAACTATCTAGAATCCAAGATGGAGTCCGTAATGAAACACGCAACGATTATGTCATACATGACCAAGATGGTGCGCATAACGAAATGTGCAACATTTCTAAAATACATGATGGTGACCGTAAATAAATTTGCAACGATTATTTAAAAATTTTTATTGAAATTTTATAATTTTAATTTTTTATAAATTATAAAATTTTTCCCGATTTTCTAGCATAAAGAATACGGAGATTCAAGACGGCGGGCGTAACGATAATTGCAACAGTTACGTAATAATTCATAAATGAAGGTCATGTCATCCTATTTGTCAAGGTTTTAACCTCGGAGGCTTAGGGATGCTGCAGATGTGAATTATTAAGTCTCAATATGGACATTTCACGCCTTTGGTATTTTTAAGGACTAAAAAGGGAAATTTTACCTCAAAACGGAAATTTTACTCTCGAAAATAGGAAAATTTTTAGGAATTATGAGACAATTTTAGTAATTTTTGAGGAATTTAGAGTCAATTTTGAGTTCCAGATGGCCGCCGTGACGTCAGAGCAATCGGTAATTGAACCCATCCTCAATCCTCAGCCTATAAGCCTGGCACCGGATAGTCTATCCTACACTATAAGAGAGAAATAGAGCTAGAGAGATATAGTGATATATAGATTAAGTGAAATATAAATATATACATAGAGGTTATGGATATTACAAAGATATAAAAATAAAGCGTAAGAGATATAGAGAATTTTATATATATATATATTTAATTACAGATATACAGATATATAGAGATTTAGAGGTATAAAAGGTTAAAAAGAGATATACAGACAGATATGGATATATAGTGAGATATAGAGGTATATAGATAGAGACAGTTAGATTGAGAGATATAGAGTGATATGGAAAAGTTAATATAAAGAAATAATATATATTTAAGAGTTACAACGAGTTGAAGAGAGAGATTGATAGAAAGATGCCTTGTATGTGTGTTCAAATTTAAAAAAAAAATCACAGAGAGGCATTTAAACGCATGCTGGGTATAAGCTAGTATTGTATATAATTGTTATGTTACAGTTTTCAAACAAATATTTTCTTTTCAAACAATCCATTAAAAATATTATATGCAAAGTAAATTAAAATTTAACCCTTAATAAGGGCTTTTTAAAATTTGAGTTAATTATTACTAAACGTACTAACTACAGCACCAACAGAGCCATGGCTTGGCAATGCTTTGCAAGAATTTTTTATTCTGTTTGATAAAAGTTTTACTCTTTAATGATTAAATGTGTTTCAGCATTCACTTAAATTTTTATATATATTTTTTTAATTTCAACTTTAGATTTTTATAACTTCGTCAAACCACATTTTTAATTATGTTTTTTAACTTTGCTGGTTTAGGCTTGATTTGAAAATTTTAATAAAATAATTTTATACAGCATTGTTAATTATATTCGGTTTTTACATATTTCCTATAGTTTAGTATATGGCTCTGTTCCAAATGGTGGCTCAAACAAAGTTTGTTTTTGCAGTTATTTTTTAATAGTAATGTTATTCTTAAAGTTATTTCGAGACAGCCGTTCAGCAATTCTGCGTTGGTTGTTTCATGTGCTGCTGGATTTAACTGCATCTACTCTCGTTAGGGCTGGATCACCATCACGAGCTCCCAAGAGCCATACAGAAATTGATACGCCATTTGAACTCAACATGAAGGTATTTGAAGAGAAGCTACAATAAGAGACTGAGGCTCGCCATCCCAGCATTATTGCCACAAACTTTCCATTAACCTAACCTGTGTTTGACTCAAGCAATAGCCCACCACAAAGAGTATCACATGACGCTAAAGCAAGTCTACCACATCTCTGGGACCCCTCAGCCACCCAGAGAGACTGCGGCCTGGCTGACGTGCGTCCATCTTCTACTAACTGTCAAGGCTAGAACTGGGCCGTATTGACGTGGGGACTCCTCAGGTGCTCTAAGCGATCAGAGCCAGATACCTCACCATGCAGTCTGGGTGGATAGTGTGGAGTTCCAGTATCAGCACTGCTGCCTGGATGTCCCATGCGGTCTGTTGGTCCTGAGCCAGCGGGGAGACTGCGCAGTAGACGCCTCGGGAACTGGTCCCGTGAGGCCAGCACCTCAGACACTCCACCGGTTCTGGTCCCCAGAGCTTACAGCATTCTTTCAAGCCCGGTTGCATCAGTATCCACAGCAGAATCCGCACTCAGACAACCTTTTCCCACCTTGCCACTGGTTTTTCACGATGAGTCAAGGTCGTTGGGACCCACAGCATGAGGGCCCGGCAGTGCTGAACCCCCCAAGTAATATATATGAGCCATTTGCCATTGCCTGCAGAGAAGGCTTGCCCACCTCACCAGATAAATCTTGTCAACATCTGAGGATGTCGAGGAATGAGGACACCCCACCAGAGCTCACTTTTCAGATCCACGAGGAGGTAGTAAGTTGCCTTGTCGCGGAGAGCATCCACGCACTTTGAGCGTGAAGCTATTGGATTCTGCCTCAGATACTAGAGCTGGCATCAGCCCCGACACTTCGAGCAGAAATTATTACCCTCTCCCGAATGAGTCAGGACAACTACCAAAACAGCAATTAATTGTTGGAAAAAGCTTTTAGAGGATTTCGTTGAACTGTTTGCTGGTACAGAATAACGACTTATGTAGTTCCAGTGTGACGCCTCTGGGAGTGCAGTGAGCAGAGAGTGGCGAGAGAGTCCGCCACCGATAGCGAGCAGGAGAGGACGTGTGATAGAGCGCGTGAGAGTGGGAAGCCACCTTCGTGCATTCAGATAGCCACGAGAGCTCCTACAATGCAGCAGGAGAAGCTCTAGTTCAATGTTTATTGGAGACCCCTGACTGCCCCAACTTTCAACTGTATGCGATAAACTTCGTCAAAATTTGTTTGAGAGTGGTTCAACAGACAATGTTCGCAGGCTTTCACGGCTATTGTCTGAAGTAGCTTGGCTTCTGGGTTGTAGCCGTGTCCTTGTCAAAACAATTCACCGACGTTACGGTCGACATTGCAGTCGCCATCATCAGGGAGCATTTACCTAGGGAACTGCTCCCTGATGATGGCGACTGCAATGTCGACCGAAACGTCGGTTAATTATTCGCCCAGGACATGACTACAACCCAGAAGCCAAGCTACTTCGTCAAAATTTGTTTGCGAGTGGTTCAAGTGTTTTGTATGATTTGAAAGTTTAACCTTAAATTTTTGAGTGACAAAGTTAAGAAGTGGCCAAGTTTATCGGAGTGTGCAGCCATTAAATTGTGTGTTGGTTTTGAAACGAGATTGTAAGCACTAAGTTTAGGGGAGTTGTTGGAAAGAGTATCATTGAAAATATACGTTTTTATGTGCTTTCGTCAGCTAAGTAAATGATTTCTATATACCTACGTCTCGCACGAGCATTAAGGGGTGCGGGTTCATAGCTACCTGTGTGTCAGCCAGGGCTGTGGTATTATTGCACAAGTGCAGAGTTTGTGTGCCTTCGCGCTCTTATGTACTGGCTGAAACTCTGGCAATTTAACTCAGCATCGAGCTAGAAATTTTTCATAAAAGTGTTAGCGGCGGAAATTGAACATAATATTTTGTTGCGTCTTACAGACTGGTCTATGACGTCACGAAGTTTAACAAATATCTACGAACATTACCCTATAAAGAATTTAAAATGAAGGGGCGCTGAACTGTGCATTTTTGCAAACATATTTTTTTTGCGAACCATCTTTTTATTAATGGTTATGTCGTTGTAAAATAATCATTATTACTGAGTTTTTGTAGCCTTTTAGATGAACGATGAAGGTTTTTTTTTACTTGTAGCGCTTGTATTAGACTTTATACATTTACGTTTGTAGTTCTAAGAGTTTTATAAACTGTCATACTTATTTAGTGGGAAATAAGCTGGATTTTTTTTACTGACATAGGACATATTTTGGGCACTGTTTGTTAGAAGTCATGTCGTTAAGTTCATTATTGGGATATTAATTATATTGTTTAGATTGTGTTCAAGGGACATTTTAGATCAACTTTCTATAGTAGTATATAAATGTATCTGTGTCCTTGCTGGCAAATGTGTGTCTAAATGTGTGTCCTTTCGATGTCTTTGTGTCAACCTGTGTGTCCTTCTCGTAGAATGTGTGTCCAACGGTGTGTCCTGTGTGAAGAACACCGAATACGTTGCATCTTATTACTTGTAGCATAGAGGCTGGCCTCTGCAATGAAGCAATGTTAGTCATTATACCATACTGTATACCTCGGCGTATCTCTTACAACTTGGAAGTTACGGAGTAGTTACATGTGAGTAATCTTTGCCATGTAAATAATTGAATTCTTTTATGAAATGGTCCACCCCCGTTTTTCCATCAGGGTAGAATATTTTTATTGTAATGATGTATACTGCTAATTCCTTGCTGATGTGTTTCCTGACAAGCTCATTAACAAGAACATATCGTAGACTTTATATAAAATCCTATTTTTTTGTTCACCTAGTTTACAACAGACACCCACTCTGTAGACTACATAACGTACATGTTAAGCACAGCCGTTGTACAGAATCGATGGATGAACCTCTGCTCGCAGCATGTTGTTACTGCCAGATGTGATATCATCGTGCAGTGCATATGTTAAACTATATTTACCGTTAATATAATTATTTTTAAGTTGTGGTTCAAATGTTCTGATTTCATGAGAGAAGTCTCGGCGAGAAGTGAAACATGAGATGACACTGTGGTGATTGCTTGAGTGAAATGTGGAACGAAAGACCCTCGGCTGAAGGTTTGTTCGATATGCGCCGCGGGAAGGGCTCGACGCGCCGTAAACGCGAAGCAGGTCGCCGGCTCGGATATTGGAGTGTCGGAGCCGGACGCAGCTGTAAACGACGCTGTTAAGGCGGCAGTAACACTCGGGAGGCGATAACCCGAGCCAGTAGCCGGTCCTCGGAGCCGGGATGTGCCGCTATTCCTCCCAGCAGGGCCGACAGTACTGGAAGCGACTGTGATACGGTTTTGGTTTTCAAAAAATGCTATTTATTCAAAGGTTATTATAGATATTACAGAGGCCGTGGCAAAAATATATGCATACAATGAAAGAATAATAAACACACAAACCTTTCAATGCACACACAAACAGCAATACCAGACGAAATTGTCTTCTATTTTGCAGACATGATAATCGATAAACACAAAAAGGATAAAATGATACGTAATAAAACACACTATAAGCAGACATAGAATACATGGGGAAAAATAGTATAAAAAACCCCACATGACTGTGGTACGGGCATGCCATGGCAAATACCCATAATGTTATCAACTTCTGGTAATGTTGTCAATGGCCGTTCTTGAAATGGACATCAACCGAGATCGAATCGGAAATACTGTGCTTAGAAGATGATATAACTCGCTAGAAATTAGCCGGATATGTCAGAAAGTCTATACATAAATTTTTTTAAAACCAATATTTTAAACGCTCATTTAGTTGAATACAGCGTTCATTTAATTTAATCTTAATTTGAGTGTAATTTTAATTATTGGATATTTCGCAACACAACGTATAATCACAAATCTGACATTATTACTTGAACTAGAGCTCATACGTTCTTATGAATACGAATGTTCAAGCATAATCAATTTTAATGGAAAATGTTCAGCGGCATTGCAAACACACATTGACATGTTCATTGTGTATGCGTGGCATGAAATTGCTTCTAAGTAATTGAACTACAACGTCGTTTGACCGACAGTCGTTTGATGGATAGTTGTTTCTCCATTTCGGGCAAATGACTCCCGGTCTGCTGACTACTCACTACTCGATAACTACTGCATGCCGACAGCAGGAGCCTACCTTCATCGTCTCCTCGATACTGTTTGCATCTGACATGCTACCATTCAAGACGAAGTTTCATTACAGCACTTCCTTAATTTCTCTGGAATAATTGATGTCCGTGAGAGTGCATTTTAAATATTTTTTGTATAAGTATTAGAATACGCTTTGTGTGTTTTTTAAATAGATATTTGGGAACAGCAGAATAATGCAATGGTCTGTTTAAATTTAACACAAAGTGATTAAAGGGGGGAAGGTAAGCAGGTGTGTGGAGCAAAAACAACTTTAAACTTCAGCTTCCTCTTTTGTGCAGTAAAATTAAAAATAAACTTCATTAAAATAACGTTTTTCTTATGATAGGAAATATTAAAGCTGTCGTTACCGGCATGTACAAGGGCTTGATTATAAAAGAAATAAATGTTGGCTCAGCCACACAGAATACATTTTTAATGTTTTATCTCAATTTAATTATTTATGGAAAAACTTCCTAGAAACGCTAAAAAAAAAAAAAACTTAAGTAAAAATAGTCTCACAATACTGCAATAACAACCAACCAAACATTTAGTAAACGAAACAAACCAGAAAAGATAAGACGTAATTTAAATTTCACCAAACCTCCATTCATATATTATCTCCAATATGATGTATCCAAAGTGATGATGTATGCTGTGCCTTAATTTTTAAAGGTCGTATTAGGTTAACAATCTTTGTTCTGATAATTGATTCACCTCTTGTGTCTCATTAAATAACATTGCTGAAAATTTGACTTCCTCTTCCAAATACACAATATATATTTTACTTTTGCACTATTATAAAATTCATGCGGAAAGTAATGCAGTACATGTTAAAATACAGTAGCATTTATGTTACTAAATTATTTATGTGCAATAAATAAGGCCGATATATAAGCTGAAGTAAGATTTTTATTTCCTTTATTAATTTGTTTTTAACGTTTAAACGAGTTTAATTCTCTTTCACCACGCAATGCTGATACTTCATAGAAGCCCCACGCTCTGTCTCGGAAACAGACCTAACAACGTTTGAAGTTTCTGGATTATTTATGAGGAGGGTTTAGCGTGGCTAAAGAAGAAGTTGATCATTTCAAAAAAATTTGTTGTCTGTAAAGTCAGTCATAACAAAACATTGATGAAATTATTGATCCAGAAGAAAATCAAATATCATATTCGGCTTGAGACTGAATCGTAATAGGTTTTTGCAACCAAACCATTAAGGCATTAAAAATATTATATTCTTTGAGGAAGAAATTTTTTTAAATTTTTTCTATCTTTTGTATTATAAAATCTACCTCTGCAAACATTTATGAATAAAATTGAATAATTTTTATTGAATTATCACTATTTTGTATGGATACAAAGAAGGAGTGAAATGAAATCTACAATTTAATGAATAAATTTACTTTTATTTGCATTCATTAATTCAAATATATTTATTACTTTTGAAGTGTCGTGCGCGCTGTATTTATTTTTACAAGTACGAAAAAAAAAAACGCCGGGATTTGATCCATCAACCTGTCGTTTGGTAGTCAGCGTTGCTAACCGAACAGCCACGAGGCCCTATTGGGAACAATTGTTTCAGATGTTATAATTTAATAGTATTCCACGCAGGATATTTGTTTGAATTTCTTTTAACTAGCTAATTCTTTGTTGGACTCGAAATATTTACACGCTCGTGGGCTCATAACTATAATACGGTGTGTGATTTAGTTGTTCAAATAATAACTCATGACAAAAAATTACCAATGTCAAACTAAAGCGTGAAAAGTATCATACCAGCAATACATATTTAATTACACAGCTAAAACAATACTCATACAACACTGTTTAAATATACTGATTTACACTAGTAATTAAAATAATACGTACTTGTAAGAACGCAATTTCCTTGCGAATATACTCCCGCAGCATGGTGCACAACAATAACCTCGAACCCCGCTATGTTGTCGTCTGCCCCAAGCAGTGTGTGGCGACATGCGCAGGCGTGATCCAACCGGCGCGACCCGCCTATCCCTGCAGCATGGCGGGGTGAAACCTGAGCAGTACGCCGCCACGTGTCGGCCAAGTTCTCTGTACCGTCCGCAACATACCAGAGAGATGCCACGCATGCGTAAAAAGCACTAATTCGCCCAATAATCACATACGCAGCCCCTGTCTGGGCAACAGCTGCCCCAACACACCTACTAAAATTACAGTGAATTCAGAATAGGTGTATTCGAATCGCCACTGACGCCCCTCGCTACTGCCCTGTAGAAGCTTTGCATCGGGAAACCGATTCGGAAACTTTGCAAGACCTTTACATTCGTACAACGCAAAATTTCTATAACAAATGCGAAAACAACTAAATCCGCATGTTGCTCACTTGGAAATTACGATCCAGACGTAGCACAAAAATACAAACGCCCGAAATCAATCCTGGCGCACCGACCACCATATTGGCCTGTGATTGGCTGGCAGCTCCGGCCAATCACAGCGCACCTGCGCGCAGCCGAGACCTGACCCCAACACTGCGGTTGCGGACTGGCGAGAAAACTCCGCGCAGATCGACACTCGTATTCTGGCAGCTTCAGATTTAGAATTAAACATACTATTATTAAGTATAATATTAAGTATTAATTAATAAGATTATGTCCCTGTGCCTGACCACGTCCTGCGGTGCAAATAAGCAACATTGGACTAGCCAATGATTGACATGCCCAGGCTGGCAGCACAATGAGTCAGCATACATGGCCGCGGCGACTGGGGCAACCTGGGAGCTGAGGTCATATAATGAAATTAGGTTCTTTCAATTAACTTGGCTGGCTGGCAGCCTGGCGGGAAACTACTAAAGTCGTCCCCGAAACAACCAGTGCCACCCAAACTCAATGCGCACAGCAATGTGCAAGCCCCCAACCCCCCCCCCCCCTTTCACCCCCCGCATGGTAGACTTTTTCTACTCTGTCCAACTCTTCTTCCTGAACCATCCTTCTGTTTCCCGTATTCAACCTGCTTGCCAATAATGCATTAATTTTTGCATCCCGCATGTAAGTGCCCAGGGTTTTCCCTGTGTCTATGCAGGTTTACCTGGGCCCAACTTATCTAGGTTATAGTCTAGAATAGTCAGTGAGGGGAGTTAGTCATGGCGCCAATCGCTGCCATGGCTGGCCAATCCCCCTCCTAGCACACGATGCATGCTCCCTCTCCCGCATGACTAACCCCTGCATGATTAGAGCGTATAGGCTTCGGCCTGAGACGCACTTAGAGTCTCTCCCTAACCCGGACCCCTCCCAAATACACTTAGTTTTAATTTAGGTTAGGAAAAAAAATCAATCAAACAGGACACATCGGTAGTGCCACATCCGTAGTGGGACATCCGTAGTGGGACAATTTTTCGTGCGTGCAGCCAGCGTTCATCGATTTATTAGACGTTGTCACGTCAAAAATTATCAACATATAAAAGACTATATTAACGACTATATGAACTATTAAATAGGTAATAATAACAAAAGTATTAAGCAAATTATTTATTTTAGATATTTGGCCGTTGAAGGCGGACGCCTACCTAGACACGACCGCCTATAAGCTGTTTAATACCAGAAAAACATATTCTGTGTGCAATGCGCGTATGCGCTAAGAACTAAGTAACTCGCGATCACTTGTTCAGGCAGTGGTGAGACAACAGTGATCAAATCTGAGCCAGCAGTGAACAACTCTAAGTCAGCAGTGATCATCTCTGAGCCAGCAGTGAACCTTTCTGAGTAGACAGGGACCAGATCTGCGTCAGAAGTAACCAGCGCTGTGTCAGCAATGACCAGTTTCAAAAGAACATTGTTTTAATTGCTTTTACTTGTTATATAACCGTTTCAGTTTAATCATGATATTTTTTTATAAATGAAGAATAATGAATGTGCAAAGTGTCCACGTTTGTTTTTAGTTATTTATTGGGAATGAATCAAATTGTTTTATTTAAAATACTGAACCAGAAGTAATAAAATAAAGTTTTTTATTTAATCAAACTTAAAATCTATTGCTAATATTTATTGTTGCTTTTAAGTAACCATAAACAAATTTGTCAATGTGTTTTCGAGAGATGTTTTTATATATTTCTTTGATATGTCTTGTCTGTAAAATAAGAGTGAGTTAAGAATATATCATTTTATTTTTAACCATAGTGTAAACTTAAATGGAAAAAATAGGAATGTATATATTGTATATATTTTTTATTAATAAAGGATATTTTGTTTTAATATTTACTAACATTTTTAACTCATATCAAAAAGGGTGTATGATTTAACTTCAAAATAAATGGTTGAGAATGACCATTACGCAAAAATAAATTAAGAATTCACGCATTAATAATCCACTCAAACGATGAAACTAAACAATAAAAGTGCACAATATTGGTTCACACCGAAGTACACCACTGTAACAAACTGCAAAGAGCCTTGCACTTGTCTAACTCTCTAATCTAGGTTCTGATCTACCCTAACGCCTTTACGAAAGTTTTGTTTCCGTTAATTTCGAACAAAAGTTATAATTTAGTTGGTTGTGAACTGCCGTCTCGCTCTCAACGCGTCGTCGCTGAAGTTGGAGCCAGACCCTCCTCAAGGCGGGCAGCACTCACACATATCCCCCCTGACTCACACTCGGGAGAGCAATTATAACTGCAGCTACAATTAACTCCGAGCACTAAATAAGGCGCGTGCGAATGCCTGCGATAATTGCGCTGGAGCGGAGCCCCGGATAAATGTTCGCACATGCGTGCAGGCAAAAAATAAATGTAAATTGCGTTCTTTTTCGTTTCGGAGGAACAATAAATATTATAAATCTTCTCTGTTTCGCTACGCTCACGAAAACCATTAGCCTGCACTGAGGCAAAAATAAAGGCAACGAAATAAAACATTAAATCAACGCTTTTTTTACTTGTTCTAACGCAGGTAATTTCTTTGCGTAGCGGAATAGAGTTTTCAACATGAAATTTTCTGAGGTAAATTTTCACAATGTACAAAAACATTATAAATAAAATAATTTTTTGAGCATGTAACTGCACTTTAAAAAATGTAACAAATGAGATAGTATGCAAGTTTATAACTAATCAAATTATTGAACATTTCATATACTTGAAATATAAAGCATTTAATATGTCATGCGGTAATAGCATTGATGAAATTACTTTTACAAAAATGCCTACATTAACTCATTTACACCGCAATATAAATTCATATCTAGCTCGGTAAAAAACATCACACCATTACAAGACCTTCAGGCAGTGATAGATGTGGACGGTAGCGGGCTTCAGGGGCCACTCCACCAGCTAGGAGGACGTGAAAGCACAGCCAGTGACGTTCAGAGCTATGCGTGAGTGATAGGTGTGGACGGTAGAGGGCTTCAGGGTCCACTCCACCGGCCAGGAGGACGTAAAAGCACAGCCAGTGACGTTCAGAGCTATGCGTGAGTGATAGGTGTGGACGGTAGCGGGCTTCAGGGGCCACTCCAGCGGCTAGGAGGACGTGAGAGCACAGCCAGTGACGTTCAGAGCTATGCGTGAATGATAGATGTGGACGGTAGAGGGCTTCAGGGTCCACTCCACCGGCCAGGAGGACGTGAAAGCACAGCCAGTGACGTTCAGAGCTATGCGTGAATGATAGCTGTGGACGGTAGAGGGCTTCAGGGTCCACTCCACCGGCCAGGAGGACGTGAAAGCACAGCCAGTGACGTTCAGAGCTATGCGTGAGTGATAGGTGTGGACGGTAGAGGGCTTCAGGGTCCACTCCACCGGCCAGGAGGACGTGAGAGCACAGCCAGTGACGTACAGAGCTATGCGTGAGTGATAGATGTGGACGGTAGCGGGCTTCAGGGGTCACTCCACCGGCTAGGAGGACGTGAGAGCACAGCCAGTGACGTTCAGAGCTATGCGTGAGTGATAGGTGTGGACGGTAGAGGGCTTCAGGGTCCACTCCACCGGCCAGGAGAACGTGAGAACACAGCCAGTGACGTTCAGAGCTATGCGTGAGTGATAGATGTGGACGGTAGCGGGCTTCAGAGGCCACTCCACCGGCTAGGAGGACGTGAGAGCACAGCCAGTGACGTTCAGAGCTATGCGTAAATGATAGATGTGGACGGTAGAGGGCTTCAGGGTCCACTCCACCGGCCAGGAGGAAGTGAAAGCACAGCCAGTGACGTTCAGAGCTATGCGTGAGTGATAGGTGTGGACGGTAGAGGGCTTCAGGGTCCACTCCACCGGCCAGGAGGACGTGAAAGCACAGCCAGTGACGTTCAGAGCTATGCGTGAGTGATAGGTATGGACGGTAGAGGGCTTCAGGGTCCACTCCACCGGCCAGGAGGACGTGAGAGCACAGCCAGTGACGTTCAGAGCTATGCGTGAGTGATAGATGTGGACGGTAGCGGGCTTCAGGGGCCACTCCACCGGCTAGGAGGACGTGATGCACAGCCAGTGACGTTCAGAGCTATGCGTGAGTGATAGGTGTGGACAGTAGAGGGCTTCAGGGTCCACTCCACCGGCCAGGAGGACGTGAAAGCACAGCCAGTGACGTTCAGAGCTATGCGTGAGTGATAGATGTGGACGGTAGCGGGCTTCAGGGTCCACTCCACCGGCCAGGAGGACGTGAGAGCACAGCCAGTGACGTTCAGAGCTATGCGTGAGTGATAGGTGTGGACGGTAGAGGGCTTCAGGGTCCACTCCACCGGCCAGGAGGACGTGAAAGCACAGCCAGTGACGTTCAGAGCTATGCGTGAGTGATAGGTGTGGACAGTAGCGGGCTTCAGGGGTCACTCCACCGGCTAGGAGGACGTGAGAGCACAGCCAGTAACGTTCAGAGCTATGCGTGAGTGATAGGTGTGGACGGTAGAGGGCTTCAGGGTCCACTCCACCGGCCAGGAGGACGTGAGAGCACAGCCAGTGACGTTCAGAGCTATGCGTGAGTGATAGATGTGGACGGTAGCGGGCTTCAGGGGCCACTCCACCGGCTAGGAGGACGTGAGAGCACAGCCAGTGACGTTCAGAGCTATGCGTGAGTGATAGGTGTGGACAGTAGAGGGCTTCAGGGTCCACTCCACCGGCCAGGAGGACCTGAAAGCACAGCCATTGACGTTCAGAGCTATGCGTGAGTGATAGATGTGGACGGTAGCGGGCTTCAGGGTCCACTCCACCGGCCAGGAGGACGTGAGAGCACAGCCAGTGACGTTCAGAGCTATATGTGAGTGAAAGGTGTGGACGGTAGAGGGCTTCAGGGTCCACTCCACCGGCCAGGAGGACGTGAAAGCACAGCAAGTGACGTTCAGAGCTATGCGTGAGTGATAAGTGTGGACGGTAGCGTGCTTCAGGGGCCACTCCAGCGGCTAGGAGGACGTGAGAGCACAGCCAGTGACGTTCAGAGCTATGCGTGAATGATAGATGTGGACGGTAGAGGGCTTCAGGGTCCACTCCAGCGGCTAGGAGGACGTGAAAGCACAGCCAGTGACGTTCAGAGCTATGCGTGAATGATAGATGTGGACGGTAGAGGGCTTCAGGGTCCACTCCACCGGCCAGGAGGACGTGAAAGCACAGCCAGTGACGTTCAGAACTATACGTGAGTGATAGGTGTGGACGGTAGAGGGCTTCAGGGTCCACTCCACCGGCCAGGAGGACGTGAAAGCACAGCCAGTGACGTTTAGAGCTATGCGTGAGTGATAGGTGTGGACGGTAGAGGGCTTCAGGGTCCACTCCACCGGCCAGGAGGACGTGAGAGCACAGCCAGTGACGTTCAGAGTTATGCGTGAGTGATAGATGTGGACGGTAGCGGGCTTCAGGGGCCACTCCACCGGCTAGGAGGACGTAAGAGCACATCCAGTGACGTTCAGAGCTATGCGTGAGTGATAGGTGTGGACGGTAGAGGGCTTCAGGGTCCACTTCACCGGCCAGGAGGACGTGAAAGCACAGCCAGTGACGTTCAGAGCTATGCGTGAGTGATAGGTGTGGACGGTAGAGGGCTTCAGGGTCCACTCCACCGGCCAGGAGGACGTGAAAGCACAGCCAGTGACGTTCAGAGCTATGTGTGAGTGATAGGTGTGGACGGTAAAGGGCTTCAGGGTCCACTCCACCGGCCAGGAGGACGTGAGAGCACAGCCAGTGACGTTCAGAGCTATGCGTGAGTGATAGATGTGGACGGTAGCGGGCTTCAGGGGCCACTCCACCGGCTAGGAGGACGTGAGAGCACAGCCAGTGACGTTCAGAGATATGCGTGAGTGATAGGTGTGGACGGTAGAGGGCTTCAGGGTCCACTCCACCGGCCAGTAGGACGTGAAAGCACAGCCAGTGACGTTCAGAGCTATGCGTGAGTGATAGGTGTGGACGGTAGCGGGCTTCAGGGGCCACTCCAGCGGCCAGGAGGACGTGAGAGCACAGCCAGTGACATTCAGAGCTATGCGTGAATGATAGATGTGGACGGTAGAGGGCTTCAGGGTCCACTCCACCGGCCAGGAGGACGTGAGAGCACAGCCAGTGACGTTCAGAGCTATGCGTGAGTGATAGGTGTGGACGGTAAAGGGCTTCAGGGTCCACTCCACCGGCCAGAAGGGCATGAAAGCACAGCCAGTGACGTTCAGAGCTATGCGTGAGTGATAGGTGTGGACGGTAGAGGGCTTCAGGGTCCACTCAACCGGCCAGGAGGACGTGACAGCACAGCCAGTGACGTTCAGAGCTATGCGTGAGTGTTAGATGTGGACGGTAGCGGGCTTCAGGGGCCACTCCACCGGCTAGGAGGACGTGAGAGCACAGCCAGTGACGTTCAGATCTATGCGTGAGTGATAGGTGTGGACAGTAGAGGGCTTCAGGGTCCACTCCACCGGCCAGGAGGAAGTGAAAGCACAGCCAGTGACGTTCAGAGCTATGCGTGAGTGATAGATGTGGACGGTAGCCGGCTTCAGGGTCCACTCCACCGGCCAGGAGGACGTGAGAGCACAGCCAGTGACGTTCAGAGCTATGCGTGAGTGATAGGTGTGGACGGTAGAGGGCTTCAGGGTCCACTCCACCGGCCAGGAGGACGTGAAAGCACAGCCAGTGACGTTCAGAGCTATGCGTGAGTGATAGGTGTGGACGGTAGCGGGCTTCAGGGGCCACTCCAGCGGCTAGGAGGACGTGAGAGCACAGCCAGTGACATTCAGAGCTATGCGTGAATGATAGATGTGGACGGTAGAGGGCTTCAGGGTCCACTCCACCGGCCAGGAGGACGTGAAAGCACAGCCAGTGACGTTCAGAGCTATCTGTGAATGATAGATGTGGACGGTAGAGGGCTTCAGGGTCCACTCCACCGGCCAGGAGGACGTGAAAGCACAGCCAGTGACGTTCAGAGCTATGCGTGAACGATAGATGTGGACGGTAGCGGGCTTCAGGGGCCACTCCAGCGGCTAGGAGGACGTGAAAGCACAGCCAATGACAATCAGAGCTATGCGTGAATGATAGATGTGGACGGTAGAGGGCTTCAGGGTCTACTCCACCGGCCAGGAGGACATGAAAGCACAGTCAGTGACGTTCAGAGCTATGCGTGAGTGATAGGTGTGGACGGTAGAGGGCTTCAGGGTCCACTCCACCGGCCAGGAGGACGTGAGAGCACAGCCAGTGACGTTCAGATCTATGCGTGAGTGATAGGTGTGGACGGTAGAGGGCTTCAGGGTCCACTCCACCGGCCAGGAGGACGTGAAAGCACAGCCAGTGACGTTCAGAGCTATGCGTGAGTGATAGATGTGGACGGTAGCGGGCTTCAGGGTCCACTCCACCGGCCAGGAGGACGTGAGAGCACAGCCAGTGACGTTCAGAGCTATGCGTGAGTGATAGGTGTGGACGGTAGAGGGCTTCAGGGTCCACTCCACCGGCCAGGAGGACGTGAAAGCACAGCCAGTGACGTTCAGAGCTATGCGTGAGTGATAGGTGTAAACGGTAGCGGGCTTCAGGGGCCACTCCAGCGGCTAGGAGGACGTGAGAGCACAGCCAGTGACGTTCAGAGCTATGCGTGAATGATAGATGTGGACGGTAGAGGGCTTCAGGGTCCACTCCACCGGCCAGGAGGAAGTGAAAGCACAGCCAGTGACGTTCAGAGATATGCGTGAGTGATAGGTGTGGACGGTAGAGGGCTTCAGGGTCCACTCCACCGGCCAGGAGGACGTGAAAGCACAGCCAGTGACGTTCAGAGCTATGCATGAGTGATAGGTGTGGACGGTAGAGGGCTTCAGGGTCCACTCCACCGGCCAGGAGGACGTGAGAACACAGCCAGTGACGTTCAGAGCTATGCGTGAGTGATAGATGTGGACGGTAGCGGGCTTCAGGGGCCACTCCACCGGCTAGGAGGACGTGAGAGCACAGCCAGTGACGTTCAGAGCTATGCGTGAGTGATAGGTGTGGACGGTAGAGGGCTTCAGGGTCCACTCCACCGGCCAGGAGGACGTGAAAGCACAGCCATTGACGTTCAGAGCTATGCGTGAGTGATAGGTGTGGATGGTAGCGGGCTTCAGGGGCCACTCCAGCGGCCAGGAGGACGTGAGAGCACAGCCAGTGATGTTCAGAGCTATGCGTGAATGATAGATGTGGACGGTAGAGGGCTTCAGGGTCCACTCCACCAGCCAGGAGGACGTGAAAGCACAGCCAGTGACGTTCAGAGCTATGCGTGAGTGATAGGTGTGGACGGTAGAGGGCCTCAGGGTCCACTCCACCGGCCAGGAGGACGTGAAAGTACAGCCAGTGACGTTCAGAGCTATGCGTGAGTGATAGGTGTGGACGGTAGCGGGCTTCAGGGGCCACTCCACCGGCCAGGAGGACGTGAAATCACAGCCAGTGACGTTCAGAGCTATGCGTGAATGATAGATGTGGACGGTAGAGGGCTTCAGGGTCCACTCCACCGGCCAGGAGGACGTGAAAGCACAGCCAGTGACGTTCAGAGCTATGCGTGAGTGATAGGTGTGGACGGTAGCGGGCTTCAGGGGCCACTCCAGCGGCCAGGAAAACGTGAGAGCACAGCCAGTGACGTTCAGAGCTATGCGTGAATGATAGATGTGTACGGTAGAGGGCTTCCGGGTCCACTCCACCGGCCAGGAGGACGTAAAAGCACAGCCAGTGACGTTCAGAGCTATCTGTGAATGATAGGTGTGGACGGTAGCGGGCTTCAGGGGCCACTTCAGCGGCTAGGAGGACGTGAGAGCACAGCCAGTGATGTTCAGAGCTATGCGTGAGTGATAGATGTGGACGGTAGCGGGCTTCAGGGGCCACTTCAGCGGCTAGAAGGACGTGAGAGCACAGCCAGTGACGTTCAGAGCTATGCGTTTGAGTAGTATGTAAATGTATTTCCTAGATCAGGATGCAGGTAGTGGATTGAAGATTGTCGGTCCGCCATCTTGGATTCTGATGTCACGGCGGCCATCTTGGATTGTGACGTCACGGCGGCCATCTTGGATAAGCGTAACGGGACACAGCGTAACGCGACAAAACGTAACGGGACAATAGATCACGTCGGCCATTTTGGATCCGCCATCTTGGATCTGCCATTTTGGATGATGTCATTGTGTGTGTTCTCGAACATTCCGACGTTGTGTTTTCCGACATATTGGATCCTATTAATGCTGCAATTTTTGTTACAGTCGCCATCTTGAAATTTGGACGCCATCTTAAAAATCTTTAATTATTATCCGATTTTTATTAAAAAAAATTCCAAAATTCATCAAAAAATTAACTTATTCGAATTCTGATTGATTATATCGATCATCGTCCTCGGTTCGAACCCGGTGAGTGCAAAAAAAACTAAAAATGGCGACAGGCTCCTTCCTCAATGGTGGATGCAGGCAGACTGACTCCTACCACTTTTTTTTCAAAGCATATATATCATCACCTAGTATGACGACATGTCCGCCATCTTTTCTTCGTCCGCTGGAGATCACCATCTTATTTTCGTCCGCTAGAGTGTGCTGATACCATGTTAGTATAATTATCTGGTCACCACACCTTACACCTTGACATTGAACATTGACCTTGACCTTGAACTTTGACCTTTACCTTAAAATTTTACCTTGACCTTGAACTTTGACCTTGACCTTGAACTTTGACCTTGACCTTCAAATTTGACCTTGACCTTGAAATTTGACCTTGACCTTGAAATTTGACCTTGACCTTGATATTTGATCTTGACCTTGAAATTTGACATTGACCTTGAAATTTGACCTTGACCTTGAACTCTGACCTTGACCTTGAAATTTGACCTTGACCTTGAAATTTGATCTTGACCTTGAAATTTGACCTTAACCTTGAAATTTGACCCTGACCTTGAAATTTGACCTTGACCTTGAAATTAGACTTTGTCCTTGAAATTTGACTTTGTCCTTGTCGACCATCATGGATCCGAAATTTTATGTTCAGTACAGGCTACCAGGAGCTACCACCTGCTGGAGTACACCATCTTGTGTGTGTACTTGTATTATAGAGTACATTTCCATCTGGATAATTTTATTCTAACCCGCTACAGTGCAGTAATCATTTATTATGGAGGTGCTCCCCCCTCGCCATCTTGAAATTCGGCCGCCATCTTGAAATCATGTAATAATGTAGCTAGAAAAGCGGGAAAAATTCCAAAATTCATTAAATAAATCACTCATTAACTTACATATCGATTAGATCCGCTCCAGTCCTTGGTTCGATCCTCGATCGATGCAATAATGTTTAATTTTATGAAAAAAATAATAATTCCAATAAACCATGTTCAACATTCTTAAAGAGACTTTAAATCATCTACTACCATCATCCTATCAGACATCAAGACCACCATATTGGAAATTCGTAATTGTAATGCTAGAGATTCGGGAAAAAGTTAAAAATTCATTAAATAAATTTGTAATCCATATAATGATTGATTGGATCGACTAATGTCCTTGGTTCGATCCCTGGCCGATACAAAACAACTTTAATATTTTAAAAAAAAGTACCACTAAAGTGGCAGGTTTGAGAAAATAAAATACACCACAAGTTCCTTTAAAAAAACTTTTATTACATACATACTACACTACTACAAGTACAAAAAAATACACAGACAAATTACTAAAGCCTTTTGGATTCCTCGATTCAAACAGTCTTCTTATTGTACGGACTAAGCCTTTTACATGACTTTAAATGTCTATCCGATCCGGTCATCACCGCAGCCAGAGACAGACTGAAGTTCATATCACTTATATAGTCTCATTAGCCGGTACAACACATGAGTCAAATCAATAACCATGTTCATTATAGGTCTCGGAGCATTTTTTATAATGACGATGTAAGCTATCGAGACGTGAAATTAGTTTATTGCACTTATTGCACTGAAATTGTATTCTTTGAACATTATTAGAACAACCGCTTCTTTCATGTCTGCGAGCATTTGAGGTGATAGTAAATGATGCACCACAGTATTTGCACTGATGCGAAGTACGCTCTTCATTAATTGAAGTATTCAATGCTGATGAAACTTCAGCTGATGGTGGAACAGCACATATCGAAGTCTCCTTTAGTGTTGTCAGAGGCGTTGCCAACGGGATCTGCTCCAACATCGTCGGCGCTGACGTCATGGTTCCCGTAGTCGATTCTACATCCTCCATCGAGTTCGACGTTAAAGTCGGTAAAGATGCCATCGAAGTCTCAAGAACAGGCAATTACACGACTTATGCACCAGAAGAAACAAACTAGGTGATCCGTACACCGTCGACGGCAGTAACAAACTGAGCGTCCTGCTATCTAGGACTCGTTTATATACATTAACCGGTTTGAATAATACGCTAGTCAAATCAAGAACAATTTACTAAAATACTAGAGTCAAAACAACATTAAAAAAATAGAAGCACCATCAAAAAGGAAGCACATTTGGAAGCATCATCAAAAAAGGAAAAACAATAGGAAGCACCGCCAACGAAAAGGCAGCACATTTGGAAGCACCGTCATCGAAAAGGCAGCACATTTGGAAGCACCGACTACGAAAAGCAGCACATTTGGAAGCACCGACAACGAAAAGGCAGCACATTTGACAGCACCGACAACGAAAAGGCAGCACATTTGGAAGCACCGACTACGAAAAGGCAGCACATTTGGAAGCACCGTCATCGAAAAGGCAGCACATTTGGAAGCACCGACAACGAAAAGGCAGCACATTTGGAAGCACCGTCATCGTTAAGGCAGCACATTTGGAAGCACCGACAACGAAAAGGCAGCACATTTGGCAGCACCGACAACGAAAAGGCTGCACATTTGGAAGCACCGACTACGAAAAGGCAGCACATTTGGCAGCACCGACAACGAAAAGGCAGCACATTTGGAAGCACCGACAACGAAAAGGCTGCACTTTTGGAAGCACCGACAACGAAAAGGCAGCACATTTGGAAGCACCGGTAACGAAAAAGGCAGCACATTTGGAAGCACCGACAACGAAAAGGCAGCACATATGGAAGCACCATCATCGAAAAGGCAGCACATTTGGAATCTCCATCAACAAAAAAAAAAAAAAAAGGAAAAAAGTAAGCACAAGTTACGAGATCTAAGTCTTAGTTAGAAATCAGAATACAAGAAATAAAAACATTAAATTCTTATAATTTAATTTATTTATTTTATTGCTTTACATTATACAAATTCAAGTAAAACAAGCCATTATTGTATGTAGCCAGCATTCCTCAGTTCCTTGAGTATGAAGGATATTTCTTTGATGCACGAATAGTTTCCAGCACAAAGCGACCCATGTAGAAGTCTTAGCCGGTCAACCAATATGTTTGGATCTTTCCATGATGTGTAATCATTCTCTTCTACCACCATCTTCCTTGCACCTATATAATAAATATTATGATCTCTGGTGTCTTCCGTTTTACCACCAACCTCAGGGTAACTTTCATGTTTGAGACGGCGATCATCACAAGCTTGATCAGATTTATTTAATATATCACGTCGTTTCCACCGTTTCGGTCTCAGGACACCGCTACATTCTTCGATCTTGGCAACTTTAGGTGCTTCATCATAATCTATGTCTTTGTCAACAGCCTCAGAGTCACTGTAACAATCACCGTTGAAGGAATTGTCTTCACCCAATTTACCGTAATAATTCGATGTTGATGATGTTGAAGTGTCTTCATCGCCTTCATGCTTCCTTTTTAGGAGTCCATCATTTTTACAAAGTAGGAAAGATCTACTTGAATTCGGCTGGAATATATTCTCACTTTTCACGTTAAGGATTCTTCCATTGTCTTCATTCTTCCGTAAATCATCAACCTCCTTCAATTTAAGTTCTTTGTCGAGATCGGAAGAGCCAAGAAAATTATTGTCGTAATGCAGATCACTCTTCCTTAGGCTAGTAGATTCATCGTTGTCCTCTAGCTTGTACGCAGGCTTGGCGCTACAAGTTCTGCCATGTCTTTTTAGGCTCTCTCTCCGCGTAAACGACTTGCTACATCGAACACAACTTATCATATTGCGCAATGGATTTTTAACACAGTCATTCTTCTCGTGTTGTCTTTTATTCTTTCTCAAGATAAACTCTTTACTGCAAAACTTACACCTATGTTCTTTCGATACAGCGTCAGATCCCAAATCGGAATTCATATTAGTTACTGAGACTAATGCCAGATACCAATTGAGTGTTTTAAATTAGATGCAATACTTAAATAGAAATTTTTTCATATTTCATCAGCGAGAATTAATATATCTCATGCAAAAGTACTTTATGCATGTAGTTCTGCTTTTCAACAACAGATGTCGCCACATGTTGCTTGCAGGTAAATAATATTTAGTTCTTTTATGCAGGATGCGGGATGCTCACTAACGATCGCAAAAGAAGGATGGCTTCGCTAGACTCCAAGGAAAAGGAAGTTCGTCTTGCATGTTGGTGCTCCACAGATGTCTCATGGCGTAATATTAATTTAACTGAGTAATGATATTTTTTAATTCCACCTGATAAAAATATTGCAAGTTTTGATTTAGTAGCAGAAATTATCTAATTAAATGTAACTCCAAATAAAATGACATGTCTCATCAGACAAAAAAAAATCCATGAAGAGAGTGGTTTCTCAGAATAGTCAGAAACACTTGAAGAAACCACAGGAATGATTGCAAGAACACGGGAAAAACCATCAAAATATTGACAAGAATAATCAGGAGCACACGGAGAAAACCACCATTATATTGACAAGAATAATCGGAAGCACACGGAGAAAACCGCCACAAGTTTACTTTGATAACATAAAAATACAAAAAAAATTAATAAAAAATTAAAAATAAAAACGGAAAAAATTCAAACATTCTGGCTTGTACTAGAACTCTAACTTTGCACATCAAAGAGAAGTTCACAAGCTAGCAGAATGTTTGAATTTTTTCCGTTTTTATTTTTAATTTTTTATTAATTTTTTTTGTATTTTTATGATATCAAAGTAAACTTGTGGCGGTTTTCTCCGTGTGCTTCCGATTATTCTTGTCAATATTATGGTGGTTTTCTCCGTGTGCTCTTGATTATTCTTGTCAATATTTTGATGGATTTCCCGTGTTCTTGCAATCATTCCTGTGGTTTCTTCAAGTGTTTCTGACTATTCTGAGAAACCACTCTCTGCATGGATTTTTTTTTGTCTGATGAGACATGTCATTTTATTTGGAGTTACATTTAATTAGATAATTTCTGCTACTAAATCAAAACTTGCAATATTTTTATCAGGTGGAATTAAAAAATATCATTACTCAGTTAAATTAATATTACGCCATGAGACATCTGTGGAGCACCAACATACAAGATGAACTTCCTTTTCCTTGGAGTCTAGCGAAGCCATCCTTCTTTTGCGATCGTTAGTGAGCATCCCGCATCCTGCATAAAAGAACTAAATATTATTTACCTGCAAGCAACATGTGGCGACATCTGTTGTTGAAAAGCAGAACTACATGCATAAAGTACTTTTGCATGAGATATATTAATTCTCGCTGATGAAATATGAAAAAATTTCTATTTAAGTATTGCATCTAATTTAAAACATTCAATTGGTATCTGGCATTAGTCTCAGTAACTAATATGAATTCCGATTTGGGATCTGACGCTGTATCGAAAGAACATAGGTGTAAGTTTTGCAGTATAGAGTTTATCTTGAGAAAGAATAAAAGACAACACGAGAAGAATGACTGTGTTAAAAATCCACTGCGCAATATGATAAGTTGTGTTCGATGTAGCAAGTCGTTTACGCGGAGAGAGAGCCTAAAGAGACATGGCAGAACTTGTAGCGCCAAGCCTGCGTACAAGCTAGAGGACAACGATGAATCTACTAGCCTAAGGAAGAGTGATCTGCATTACGACAATAATTTTCTTGGCTCTTCCGATCTCGACAAAGAACTTAAATTGAAGGAGGTTGATGAATTACGGAAGAATGAAGACAATGGAAGAATCCTTAACGTGAAAAGTGAGAATATATTCCAGCCGAATTCAAGTAAATCTTTCCTACTTTGTAAAAATGATGGACTCCTAAAAAGGAAGCATGAAGGCGATGAAGACACTTCAACATCATCAACATCGAATTATTACGGTAAATTGGGTGAAGACGATTCCTTCAACGGTGATTGTTACAGTGACTCTGAGGCTGTTGACAAAGACATCGATTATGATGAAGCACCTAAAGCTGCCAAGATCGAAGAATGTAGCGGTGTCCTGAGACCGAAACGGTGGAAACGACGTGATATATTAAATAAATCTGATCAAGCTTGTGATGATCGCCGTCTCAAACATGAAAGTTACCCTGAGGTTGGTGGTAAAACGGAAGACACCAGAGATCATAATATTTATTATAAAGGTGCAAGGAAGATGGTGGTAGAAGAGAATGATTACACATCATGGAAAGATCCAAACATATTGGTTGACCGGCTAAGACTTCTACATGGGTCGCTTTGTGCAGGAAACTATTCGTGCATCAAAGAAATATCCTTCATACTCAAGGAACTGAGGAATGCTGGCTACATACAATAATGGCTTGTTTTACTTGAATTTGTATAATGTAAAGCAATAAAATAAATAAATTAAATTATAAGAATTTAATGTTTTTATTTCTTGTATTCTGATTTCTAACTAAGACTTAGATCTCGTAACTTGTGCTTCCTTTTTTCCTTTTTTTTTTGTTGATGGAGATTCTAAATGTGCTGCCTTTTCGATGATGGTGCTTCCATATGTGCTGCCTTTTCGTTGTCGGTGCTTCCAAATGTGCTGACTTTTTCGTTAACGGTGCTTCCAAATGTGCTGCCTTTTCGTTGTCGGTGCTTCCAAATGTGCTGCCTTTTCGTAGTCGGTGCTTCCAAATGTGCTGCCTTTTCGTTGTCGGTGCTGCCAAATGTGCTGCCTTTTCGTAGTCGGTGCTTCCAAATGTGAAGCCTTTTCGTTGTCGGTGCTGCCAAATGTGCTGTCTTTTCGTAGTCGGTGCTTCCAAATGTGCTGCCTTTTCGTTGTCGGTGCTGCCAAATGTGCTGCCTTTTCGTAGTCGGTGCTTCCAAATGTGCTGCCTTTTCGTTGTCGGTGCTTCCAAATGTGCTGCCTTTTCGATGACGGTGCTTCCAAATGTGCTGCCTTTTCGTTGTCGGTGCTTCCAAATGTGCTGCTTTTCGTAGTCGGTGTTTCCAAATGTGCTGCCTTTTCGATGACGGTGCTTCCAAATGTGCTGCCTTTTCGTAGTCGGTGCTTCCAAATGTGCTGCCTTTTCGTTGTCGGTGCTGTCAAATGTGCTGCCTTTTCGTTGTCGGTGCTTCCAAATGTGCTGCTTTTCGTAGTCGGTGCTTCCAAATGTGCTGCCTTTTCGATGACGGTGCTTCCAAATGTGCTGCCTTTTCGTTGGCGGTGCTTCCTATTGTTTTTCCTTTTTTGATGATGCTTCCAAATGTGCTTCCTTTTTGATGGTGCTTCTATTTTTTTAATGTTGTTTTGACTCTAGTATTTTAGTAAATTGTTCTTGATTTGACTAGCATATTATTCAAACCGGTTAATGTATATAAACGAGTCCTAGATAGCAGGACGCTCAGTTTGTTACTGCCGTCGACGGTGTACGGATCACCTAGTTTGTTTCTTCTGGTGCATAAGTCGTGTAATTGCCTGTTCTTGAGACTTCGATGGCATCTTTACCGACTTTAACGTCGAACTCGATGGAGGATGTAGAATCGACTACGGGAACCATGACGTCAGCGCCGACGATGTTGGAGCAGATCCCGTTGGCAACGCCTCTGACAACACTAAAGGAGACTTCGATATGTGCTGTTCCACCATCAGCTGAAGTTTCATCAGCATTGAATTCTTCAATTAATGAAGAGCGTACTTCGCATCAGTGCAAATACTGTGGTGCATCATTTACTATCACCTCAAATGCTCGCAGACATGAAAGAAGCGGTTGTTCTAATAATGTTCAAAGAATACAATTTCAGTGCAATAAGTGCAATAAACTAATTTCACGTCTCGATAGCTTACATCGTCATTATAAAAAATGCTCCGAGACCTATAATGAACATGGTTATTGATTTGACTCATGTGTTGTACCGGCTAATGAGACTATATAAGTGATATGAACTTCAGTCTGTCTCTGGCTGCGGTGATGACCGGATCGGATAGACATTTAAAGTCATGTAAAAGGCTTAGTCCGTACAATAAGAAGACTGTTTGAATCGAGGAATCCAAAAGGCTTTAGTAATTTGTCTGTGTATTTTTTTGTACTTGTAGTAGTGTAGTATGTATATAATAAAAGTTTTTTTAAAGGAACTTGTGGTGTATTTTATTTTCTCAAACCTGCCACTTTAGTGGTACTTTTTTTAAAATATTAAAGTTGTTTTGTATCGGCCAGGGATCGAACCAAGGACATTAGTCGATCCAATCAATCATTATATGGATTAAAAATTTATTTAATGAATTTTTAACTTTTTCCCGAATCTCTAGCATTACAATTACGAATTTCCAATATGGTGGTCTTGATGTCTGATAGGATGATGGTAGTAGATGATTTAAAGACTCTTTAAGAATGTTGAACATGGTTTATTGGAATTATTATTTTTTTCATAAAATTAAAGATTATTGCATCGATCGAGGATCGAACCAAGGACTGGAGCGGATCGAATCGATATGTAAGTTAATGAGTGATTTATTTAATGAATTTTGGAATTTTTCCCGCTTTTCTAGCTACATTATTACATGATTTCAAGATGGCGGCCGAATTTCAAGATGGCGAGGGGGGAGCACCTCCGTAATAAATGATTACTGCACTGTAGCGGGTTAGAATAAAATTATCCAGATGGAAATGTACTCTATAATACAAGTACACACACAAGATGGTGTACTCCAGCAGGTGGTAGCTCCTGGTAGCCTGTACTGAACATAAAATTTCGGATCCATGATGGTCGACAAGGACAAAGTCAAATTTCAAGGACAAAGTCTAATTTCAAGGTCAAGGTCAAATTTCAAGGTCAAGGTCAAATTTCAAGGTCAAGGTCAAATTTCAAGATCAAGATCAAATTTCAAGGTCAAGGTCAAATTTCAAGGTCAAGGTCAAAGTTCAAGGTCAATGTCAAATTTCAAGGTCAAGGTCAAATTTCAAGGTCAAGGTCAAATTTCAAGGTCAAGGTCAAAGTTCAAGGTCAAGGTCAAATTTTATGGTAAAGGTCAAAGTTCAAGGTCAAGGTCAATGTTCAATGTCAAGGTGTAAGGTGTGGTGACCAGATAATTATACTAACATGGTATCAGCACACTCTAGCGGACGAAAATAAGATGGTGATCTCCAGCGGACGAAGAAAAGATGGCGGACATGTCGTCATACTAGGTGATGATATATATGCTTTGAAAAAAAAGTGGTAGGAGTCAGTCTGCCTGCATCCACCATTGAGGAAGGAGCCTGTCGCCATTTTTAGTTTTTTTTGCACTCACCGGGTTCGAACCGAGGACGATGATCGATATAATCAATCAGAATTCGAATAAGTTAATTTTTTGATGAATTTTGGAATTTTTTTAAATAAAAATCGGATAATAATTAAAGATTTTTAAGATGGCGTCCAAATTTCAAGATGGCGACTGTAACAAAAATTGCAGCATTAATAGGATCCAATATGTCGGAAAACACAACGTCGGAATGTTCGAGAACACACACAATGACATCATCCAAAATGGCAGATCCAAGATGGCGGATCCAAAATGGCCGACGTGATCTATTGTCCCGTTACGTTATGTCGCGTTACGCTGTGTCCCGTTACGCTTATCCAAGATGGCCGCCGTGACGTCACAATCCAAGATGGCCGCCGTGACGTCACAATCCAAGATGGCCGCCGTGACATCAGAATCCAAGATGGCGGACCGACAATCTTCAATCCACTACCTGCATCCTGATCTAGGAAATACATTTACATACTACTCGTGAGTGATAGGTGTGGACGGAAGCGGGCTTCAGGGACCACTTCAGCGGCTAGGAGGACGTGAGAGCACAGCCAGTGACGTTCAGAGCTATGCGTGAGTGATAGATGTGGACGGTAGCGGGTTTCAGGGGCCACTCCACCGGCCAGGAGGACGTGAAATCACAGCCAGTGACGTTCAGAGCTATGCGTGAGTGATAGGTGTGGACGGTAGAGGGCTTCAGGGTCCACTCCACCGGCCAGGAGGACGTGAGAGCACAGCCAGTGACGTTCAGAGGTATGCGTGAGTGATAAATGTGGACGGTAGCGGGCTTCAGGGGCCACTCCACTGGCTAGGAGGACGTGAGAGCACAGCCAGTGACGTTCAGAGCTATGCGTGAGTGATAGATGTGGACGGTAGCGGGTTTCAGGAGCCACTCCACCGGCTAGGAGGACGTGAGAGCACAGCCAGTGACGTTCAGAGCTTTGCGTGAGTGATAGGTGTGGACGGTAGCGGGCTTCAGGGGCCACTCCAGCGGCTAGGAGGACGTGAGAGCACAGCCAGTGACGTTCAGAGCTATGCGTGAGCGATAGGTGTGGACGGTAACGGGCTTCAGGGGCCACTCCAGCGGCTTGGAGGACGTGAGAGCACAGCCAGTGACGTTCAGAGCTATGCGTGAGTGATAGGTGTGGACGGTAGCGGGCTTCAGGGGCCACTCCACCGGCTAGGAGGACGTGAGAGCACAGTTAGTGACGTTCAGAACTATGCGTGAGTGATAGGTGTGGACGGAAGCGGGCTTCAGGGGCCACTTCAGCGGCTAGGATGACGTGAGATCACAGCCAGTGACGTTCAGAGCTATGCGTGAGTGATAGGTGTGGACGGAAGCGGGCTTCAGGGGCCACTTCAGCGGCTAGGATGACGTGAGATCACAGCCAGTGACGTTCAGAGCTATGCGTGAAGCAGCCAACCAGGCGGGAACCCCGCAGTTGAAAACCTGTCTGTTAGAACCACCAAACGGCGTCCATGTGTTCGGACAGTGCTGTCAGACCAAAGTCAGTAAGAGAGTGGCGTGGACGGCGTGTGGTGGATATCGTCTGTTCCAAAATGTAAGTCCAAGAAGATATACTGTGTTATTTCTGGTTACAAAAAAAATAGGGAAGAAGGAAAAGGCAGTATTGGGTGCTTCCAATATCCAAAAATAAGTGATAGACACATACATGGCCAATTCGTAACGTTATATATACTAAATTAAGAAAGTATGGACAAACATTCTGTGACTGTTTGAGAACGTCAATAAATGCTTTTGACGAACTACTCGAATTGATCAGGGAAGGTATTTTTAATAGGTGAAGCATGTCACCAGAATAAAAGCTCGTAATAACTGTGAGGTAACATATGTATTTATTGTTCACCAAACTCAGCATATATATTTTCTATAATAGTAGAAGATTGCGAACCAGAACTAACTTGGAATGTTGGTGACAGTGATGCTGGTGGTATGACTGCAGAAGCTGATTCAGATGCAGGAAAATACCCCTGCGGGTTTGAATACTGTTGACTATATCAATTTTCTGTGTTGGGTATAATATACTGAGTACTGATACGAACAAGGGGTGGTAAAGCTTGCCCGTTTTGTATCACCTGAACCACTTCAATTATGGTCGCTAAACGACTATTTTCTGGCACGTTTTCTTTATTTCTTTGTATAATGACAAATCAAAAATGTTTATCATAATCTTGTTTGAGAATACATAATTCTTGTAAATTCTAAAAAATATTTTTTCTAAAAATATTTTTGAGATTACACTTGTTATGCGCATTATGGAAAAATAATGAGAATTAATTTTTACGATGACGATGAGAGCGTACCTAGCAACGAAATTTTCACAGGAAAATGGCGAACCCACGTGAATGAACATTAGTCCATATATAGTCACTTTCATAATTAAAATAAGGGATCATACCAAACGTATTGGTATGCCAAATAAAACTATATGATATTGAAATCTACCCTAGATATATTTGGTAAATTAAAAAAAATCATAGTAAAGAGTAATTTCAAGTATTATGAAAGTACGGTTACTTATATTAATAGAATTATATTACACATCTTCCCGGTAGGTTTCGTAGTGCATTGTTTATAGTATGCGGCTGTTAATCCAAAGGACCGTGGTTAAAATTTTAGGCGTGGAATTTTTTACATTTTTAAATTACCAATTATTGGATTACACAAATTGTGCTTTAAGAAAATGTACATGAGGATACTGGTTTATCGCATTTTTATAATTTTATTTAATACATAGCTCAGTCCAATGGATTGATTATTTTATACTATGTAGAACTTAATATACTTTTTTACTTAAAGTAATAATTAATTAATAACATTTGCTGGGATTTCCATGAATTCGCTTTAGTAATAAAAATATAATTAATAGGTAATAGGTAATAGGTAATTCTAACGTGTGCGGAAACTATATAGTACTTCCCTTTTAATGAACATTAAGAGAGTGTGGGCAGTATTTAGAAAAACGTTACCCACTTGACAAAAATCAGGTCCGAGCCGGTTTTATTATTTTTCAAGTCTATATCGTTTTTTTCGGAGACGTTTTAATATATATTTCGCTCTGCAAACTCGGGAGTGATTTGGTAGTCGACGTAGCTGCTCCGGTAGCGAGGTCTAGCAGCGGGCGCCGACCTACGTGTGAGGCGCGTTCAGAAATTTAGTGATTGCTTTTGAATACCGGTCCATATAATTAAAAACCTTTACTTATTGAGAATATTTGTTACATAATCTGTGTTTACAAATTTTATGCATATTTTTAAGTTATTTATATAAGTTGAGATTATGTTGCCGTACCAAAGAATATATATATTTTTAAATTTTAAATTATAAATAATTAATTATAAATATTTAAATAATTTATTGGATTATATAAATTAGAATAAATGTTGCATTTTTATATATTTATCATTAATAAATAAAATACTTCTCAATATTTTATTAAATAAAATAAGTAATTTTACAAACATGTTTATATTACTATTTAATTATGATTACTCATTTAAATAATTTTTGTTATAATACATTTTATATTGTTCAGTTTCTTAAATCAAAAAGACGTATGACTTCTAACGCGCGTACATAAGTACATACTTTTTTTCTAGTAAATCACTCATTCTTTCATTTGGCATAATCTTAGTTTTCTTTCGTTTGGGTGGACTTATGTATTTCAGTAGGCAGTGGCATTCACTTCACTTGCCGATTTATTGACTCCACTTGCCTAATTTTTTTACTTCATTTTGCCTTTCTTGAATTAAATTTTGCTACTTTTGCGTAGGCCTACTACCAGTATTTACTTTTCTGTCTACATTCTTCTGAAGAAATTTTTTTTTCAAAAATCACATATTGCGATCCTTTGCGAGTACCTGAACCTGAAAGAATAGTTTTTATTTTCTTGTGTTCATTATTATATTAATCACCTATGATTTTTAAATTATTTTTTTTTGCAGCGATACACCTGAAAATAATATGACATTATTAACTTGACTGTTTCAGATGTCTTGGTACGGGTTATTTTTTGGAGCCATTAGCTATAACTATCGCCTCTGAAAATATACGGTTCCAGTAATGTTCACGAAGTATGTAAAGCATTGTGGGTAAAGTTGGTACGTAAAGTTATGCCTGAACGAACATAATATTTGAGGAAATATTGCTAAATACATTGAGAGATATGCAAATTTTCCAAATTACATATGCCCTATGTATCTATAAGCAATTCCGAGTTATAGTTCCCATCGACATTGGATCGCTGAGTCATAGCTACAAACATGTATTCTCAATAATGGTTTTAACACTCTGTGATTCAAACTATTGATTTACGTATGTTGATATCGCGGTTTGTGACAAAAGCAGTGATTCCGTTATTATTAAATTTTTTATAAAAGACTGATAGAAAAATCATTATACATACCATAACCAATATCTTACGTAGATCCAATATAAATACCCTATGGTGGATGTATAGCGTTTGGCTTAGCGGAATATTTATTCCGACCGTATCCACGGAACGTTTTAACATATTGTTACGAACGCAAGCCGGGCCGCGGCGCGCGCAGGTGCAGAGCTGGCTGGCGGCCCCGCACGGCCAATGACGTCACGTGGCCGCCGCTGACGTGACACATGCCACGCGCGCCTGGCGGATTACAAGGGTCGTCGTTACCCCCCTCCAGCCCCTCCGCACCCCGCGCGGCTTCCTGCCCCGGCCCCGGACAGCCTGTGGGAATCCCGCGGGCCTTCGTGCGAGCTGCCGATGCCCTTCTCGACGCTTCGGGCGTCGGGTCGGCGTGGGATGACGCGACTGGCCCCAGCTGCGCTCGCGACTTCTAGAAGTGGCGCCTGGGCCCATATAAACACAGGACGCCGGCCTCCAAGTTCAGTTGGGAGTTCAGTTCCGGGGCGAGTTTCTGGACGATAGTGTCGCGGGTGTGGCGGAGTTCCAGGGCGAGAGAGTCCCGAGCGAAGTTCCGAGCGAAGCATCAAACGGAACCTCCACGAAGGGAAGTGCGACGGCAGCGGCGGAGTGTTGCGACGGAGATCCGTGACGGAGGTCCGAGAGGGGTGCTGCGGCGAGAGTTGCGCCAGAGGTGCGGCCCAGCGAGGTGTGCGGTGTGTAAATACCGAGTGACTGGGGAAAAAACATTTCTTTAGGTGTAATTGATTATTAGGCATTTTAGAAGTTTATTTGTTAGTTATGAAAATATTGGCAATCAATAAAACTGTGTAGTAAAAACATTAATTGGGCTATCCATTTACGAACCCAGTAGTTTTTCCCACAACGATTATTTTAAAAATATTAAAAGTATAAAAAATTGATTTATCGAGAGCCCGATGTAAAATGGAGTGCACGTTCAGTATGTTGTCGAACCAGTATTTTTCATAGGCCTATGAATGTGAACACACAATTAATATAGTAAAAGCCTATCGTGTCCTATACAACTTAGAAAAGACTATTGATGGTAGAAAGTATGAAGAAACTTTGTATACTGCGTCAATGGCTTATCTAAATTATTTCTTTGCAGGAAGAGGGACATCGTGATCTTTGAATGTGAGTGATAAATTAGCTCATTTCTTTGTAAATGATGGATGTTTTTCGAGGCAATACAAAAAAATATAATTCTATATCAGTTAATTTTTGTTGAATAAATACCTACTTACCAAGAAACATATTTTCTTTCAAAATGTATCTTCATCGATTCCAAATATATCCACGAAATTGTGCCAAGCATGGTTATTGGAATTTTTATGAGAATAATCATTAATCTAAATATCCCAAAATGCAAGTCTTTTTACCTCATCATTAATTAAATGTTTTAGTAATTCATTAATAATAAATTAAAACTTAATAATTCTAAACGATCTATTGAGAGCTCGAAGCGTCGAGACGTCCTTACCACGCGGTGCCCACAACGCAACTGGATGATCCAGTAGGATTTGATATGAACTAAACGGCGCGGTGCACGCAACTAACTGGGGCTCCCGCAGGATTCTATAGCAACAGGATCGTTCGGTGTTCGAAACGACACTTGACGTTTCCCTAGGATTAAATAGTAACAGAACCACGCAGGACCCGCAACACACTTAGACTCTTCCGTATGATCCTATAGAAAAAGAACCGACAAGTACCTCCAAAGTAACTGGACTTTCTCGTAGGATTTCATAGCAACAGAAACGCGTGATGCCAGTAATGAAACTGGATGCTCTGGTAGGATTTCATAGTAACAGAACAATGTAGTGCCCGCAATGCTACTGGACGCTCCCGTAGTTATCTATAGTAAAAGAACCAACAAGTGCCTGCAAAGCAACTGTAGGCTCCTATGGGATTCCATAGCAACAGAAAAGTGCAATGCCTACAATATAACTAGACACACTATTAGGGTTAAATAGCAACAGAAACCCGCAGTGCATGCAATGCAACTACATGCTCCCTTGGATTCCATAGCAACAGAAACGTGCTGTGCCTGCAATGCATTTGGAAGCTTTCTTTGGATTCCATAGCAACAGAATCGAGCGGCGCCCGCAACACTAATGGTTGCTACCATAGTTTTTCATAGCAACCCAATCGATAATTGCCAGTAAAACAAAAGTAGGCTTGCATAGGATAACATATCAACAGAAATGTGCCGTGCCCTTAACGCAACAGAACACTTCCATAGGATTGAATAGCAACAGAACTGTGTGGAGACCACAACTCAATTGGATGCTACTTTAGAACTCCATAGCAACAGAAACGAATTGTACCCGGAATGTGACTGGACGCTCCTATTGGATTCCATAGAAACACAACCAAACAGTGCCTGCAAAAGAATATGGACATCTTGTACGCTTCCATAGCAAAATAACCTCGACGAGCCAGTAACGCAACTGGATGTTACTGTAGGATTCCATAGCAACAGAACAGTGCAGTGCCCGCAACACAACGGGACGCGCCTGTTGGATTCCACAGTAACATAATACACGTTTGCCTCAACACATTTGGACGCTTTTGAAGGTTTTAATAGCAACAGTACCACGCAATGCACCTGGTCGATCCTGTAGAATTCAATTGCAACCAAAACGTGAGGTACCCACAAAGCCACTGGATGCTCCCGGAGGATTCAGTAGCAACAAAAACACGCAGTTTCAACAACGCAACATGAAGCTCCAGTAGGGTTCCATAGCAACAGAATTGCGTGGTGCCCGTATTTCAACTGGATGGTCTCGTTGGATTATATAGTGTCAGAAATGCAACATAATGTTCCCATAGGATTTCACATCAACAGAACTGTGCAGTGCCTAAAAACAACTGAAAGGTTCTGAACGATTCCGTAGAAACCGAACCCAGAGGTGACAGGAACCAAAATTAATGCTCCTATATGATTCTCTAGCAACAGAACCACGCGGTGCCCGAAACGCAACTGGATGCTTCCGTAAGATTTCATAGCAACATAACCATGTGGTGCCCGCTATGCAACTGGATGCTCCCATAGGATTACATAGCAACAGTTCCACACAGTGCCCTCAAAGCAATTGGATGCTACTATTGGATTCCACAGTAACAGAACCAAATGGTACCTGCAACACAACTGGATATTCCTGTAGGATGCCATAGTAAAAGAACAGCATGAACCCCGCAATGCAACTGGAGGCCCCTTTGAAGGATGCTATAGTAATAGAACCGTGCATTACCCTCAAAGCCACTGGATTCAACTGTAGGATTCCATAGCAACAAAAACATTTGGTGCCCGCAACGCAACTAGGAATACATAGCACAGAAACGAGCGGTGTCCAAAATGTATTTGGATGTTCTAATAGGATTCAATAGCAACATAACCGCATGCGGTGCAAGCTATGCAACTGGACGACCCCTTAGGATTCCCTAGCAACAGACCCGCGCGGAGCCTGCAACGCAACTGGAGGCCCCCTTGAAGGATTCCATAGCAGTGCTCGCCAAACCACTGGATGCTCCCATAGGTTTCCATATAAACAAAAACATGGGTTTCCGTAATGTCCTGAAAAATTACCCATTTTCACACACGAAGTTTTTGCACTTTAAGGGACGATAAAACTTCCGTGTAAGTATTTAATAAAGAATGTCAGCAACGCTGGATCAATCCTTGCTTAGAAGGCCCACAGTAGTATAGAAAAGGGGCTCCTGGGACAGGGTTCAGGGTGAGGAGCCGGGAGCCGGTCCACCATATTGGATTGTGACATCACAGCGGCCATCTTGGATGAGTGTAACGGGACACAGCGTAACGGGACAAGTAGGACCTTGACCTTTGACCTTGACCTTGACCCCGTTGGTCATTTTGGATCCGCCATCTTGGATCCGCCATCTTGGATCTGCCATTTTGGATGACGTGATTTCGTTTTCTCGAATATTCCGGCGTTGTGTTATCCGTCATTTTGAAATATGATGTCATCGTTGCAATTTCCGTTATGCCCGCCCTCTTTAACTTTTTTTATTTATTATCAGATTTTAATGAAAAAAAATAAAAATGTATAAAAAAATTAAATAATAAAATTTTAATAAAAATATTAAAAAAACAAAAAAAAACATTTACGACACGGAGCTCGGAGTCCTCGGTTCGAACCCGGTGAGCGCAAAAAAAATTAAAAATGGCGACCGATCCTTCCCCCCGTGGTGGGTGCAGGCAGACTGGCCCCCACCACATTTTTTCAAAGCATATATATCGCCAGTTAGATGACGTCATGCCCGCCATCTTGTCCTCGTCTCCTGGAAGCCATCATCATTGTATCGTCGGCTAGAGTGCGCTGACACCATGTTAGTTTAATTCGCACCCGCTAGAGTGCAGTTATCATTTATTATTATTGCTGTGACACCCGCCATCTTGTAATTTGGCCACCATCTTTGAATTGTGTAATTATTTAGCTAGAAAATCGGGAAATGTTTCAAAATTCATTAAATAAATCATTAATTAATTTACATATTGATTCGATCGATTCCTGTCCTCGGTTCGATACCCGATCGATGCAATAATGTTTAGTTTTACATAAGATATAATAATTTCAATAAACCATTTTCACCATTCGTAATGAGACTTTTAAATCCTCTACTACCATCATCCTAGCAGACATCAAGACCACCATATTGTAAATTGGTAATTTTAATGCTAGAGATTCGGGAAAAAGTTCAAAATTCATTAAATAAATTTGTAATCTATATAATGATTGATTAGATCGACTAAAGTCATTGGTTCGATCCCTGGCCGATACAAAACAACTTTAATATTTTAAAAAAGTACCACTAAAGTGGCAGGTTTGAGAAAATAAAAACACCGCAAGTTCTTTTAAAAAAACTTTTATTACATAAATTCAACACTACTACAAGTACAAAAACAAACAGACAAATTACTAAAGCCTTTTGGATGTCTCGATTCAAACAGTCTTCTTAATGGACGAAGTAAGTCTTTTACATGTCCGTAAATGTCTATTCAGTTTATCAGGTCGACATATTGGTACACCACAATGTTCACACAAAGACGAATTATCGACTTCATTAAAAGGACAGTGATATATTTCGTGTCGTTGTGCACTTTGAATATTTGCTTATGTTTTGTTACAAAATATACAGCTTGATTCCGATGAATGTACAGCCAGTCCATCACAATTCCTGAGGTGACGTTTTAATCTTCCATAGAGTATAAACTTGCTTAAACATCTGTTGCACTGATATTTAATGCGTTCAGAGTTATTATTACAATTGTGTATTACATATTCCCGTAATTTAAAGTTTTTGATCTTCTCACAGTACGTACAGTTGGGTGATGGAACACCGTTGGATGCGCCTTCCTTAATCAATGACACTGGCACTGTTGACAACCATTGTAACACTGCTGAAATGTTAACTTCTGAATCCTTTGAGGTCTGCTCTGCGGAAGATGTTGCACGCGTCGAAATCCCCTGCTGTGCTGAGAGAGTAGGTGTAGCTGTAGACGACGTTGTTATCGAGCTCTGCACTGTTGATGGTAGACCTTCGATCCAGGTTGGTTTAGATAGTGGTAATGATGCCATCGAGTTCTCAAGAATAGCTAGATACTGGTCTATTATGTTATACAAGTCTAACTATCCGATCCGTTCATCACGGCAGCCGGAGGCGGACTGAAGTTCATATCACTAGGGTCTCACTTATATATTCTCATTATCTGGTACAACACATGAGTCAAAACAATAACCATGTTTATTATACTCGCACTTATCTTTCTCGGAGCATTTTTTATAATGTTGAATTAGGTTATCGAGACGTGAAATTAGTTTATTACATTGTATACACTGAAACAGTATTCTGTGAGCATTATTCGGACATACGCTTCTTTCATGTCTGCGCGCATTTGAAGTGAAAGTAAATGATGCGTCACAGTATTTGCACTGACGCAATGAACTTTCTTCATTAATTGAAGTAATTAATGAAGATGATGAAACTTCAGCTGATGATGGAACAGCACGTATCGTTGTCTCCTCTGCAGCAGGTATTGGGATCTCCACCGCTGTCGCGGTCTCCTCTGTAGTCGGTATCGGGATCTCCAACACCATCATCGTTGCTGCCATCGAGGTCCCCGCTGCTGACGGTAAACAGTCTATTCCGGTCGACATTGGAACAGTAAATAAATCTCACGAAACTACCTGAAGAGAGCACGTCCGTACTGCACCGCGGCCAGAGGTGAACTGCGGGTCCAGTCGTCTGACCTCGCTTATACACCCGCGGTCTACTCGTATACTACATGAGTCAAAATATTGTCTGTATTAAAATTTGTTTTATTAGGTACCTAAAAATTATAGAAATAAAAAACACACAAGTTCAAGTTTTACACATTTATTTATAAAAATTAAACAAATACACATTAGGTTAAGGAATCAAGCATTTTCACAAGCAAAGTCTTTAATGCCGCACGCACTGTATCATCGACTCCGGTTCCAACTGGTTCGCAGGCCACAGGATCAGGAACACAGGTTTCCAGCTGGTCATCTTCTGCGACGTCGACAACTCCGACAAGACATGGTCGATGACGTCTGTGACCACGTCTACGCCTGGGCTTTGGCTCAGTGATAGTTGGGACAGATTCACTGCCTGAACTGCGACGACGAGACGCACACCTTTTGGACGTATGCGTAGAAGCATCACAGGTCGCAACAGGTTGCAACACGTCCATGTTGGGTGTTGCACGTGCAGACGAGGCGACTACCTCAGCGATGCTAGCAGGAAGGATTGTGTGTGGTCTCATGTGATAGACGGCACAGTTTCCAGGTTCGCAACAATCTACCAGCTGCTGAGTCGAATCTTAGGACACAGGAAAGTGCGCAAACCGGGTTCGAACCGAGGACTCCGAGCTCCGTGTCGTAAATGTTTTTTTTTTTTTAATATTTTCATTAGAATTTTATTATTTAATTTTTTTATAAATTTTATTTTTTTATTAAAATCTGATAATAAATAAAAAAGTTAAAGATGGCTGGCGTAACGGAAATTGCACGATGACGTCATACTTCAAAATGACTTATAACACAACGCCGGAATGTTCGAGAAAACGAAATGACGTCATCTAAAATGGCGGATTCAAGATGGAGGATCCAAAATGACCGCCGGGTTCAAAGTCAAGGTCAAAGGTCCTACTTGTCCCGTTACGCTGTGTCCTGTTACACTCATCCAAGATGGCCGTTGTGACGTCACAATCAAATATGGCGGACCGGGTCCCGGCTCCTCACCCTGAACCCTGTCCTAGGAGCCCCTTTTCTATACTACTGCCCACGTTGAAGATTCTAGATCGTCACCGTGTCTGGGACAGTCATCCTCCAAAGGATCAACTCGGAAACACTCATCTCTCTTCACGACGAGAGAGAACCTTCCAGCAAGAAATTAATCTTGTTCATGGTGCTGGTTACTGCCGTCGTAACGGCTGTCCAATTTGCCCGGACGCCAGTATGGCGGCACGAGTTTCCAGATTCTCCAGTTTCAAGGATCGACAATGTTACATGGCTTTTAACTACATAACTACTAACTGAAAGATATCACTATAGGCATCACGCGTGAAATAAAGATTAAAAAGGGATGTAAGTACGGTAACCATGAACAAGCATCACAAAAATGTGTTTCTTATATTTCACTCGACCATGTGTTTGGTCACTAGACGTGGCGTATCCCTGCGCGTGTCCTGTGTTTGTTTCGCCTTGCCACTATGTGTATTGCGTGTTCTATGTATGTATTGCATGTTCATTGCGTGTTTATTGCATGTATTGCATGTCCCCTGCGTGTTTTTCGTGTGCATTGTATATTTATTGTGTATTTGGTGTCTGCATGGCGTGTTTATTGTGTGTCCAGTGTGTTTTGCATGTCATGTGTGCGTGGTTGTGTGTATATTGCGTGTTAATTGCGTGTCAAGTGTGTACTGCATGTTTATTTCATGTATTGCATGCCAATTGCGTGTTCGGTGAGTATTGCGTGTTCATTGTGTGTTCGGTTAGTGCATTGCATGTTAATAGTGTGTGTTCCGTGTCCGCGGAAGTTATAGAATTCACCTGAAAACTGGTGAAGTATAGCAGCGCCCAGCACCGAATTGTGTCTAGACGGCCCTCTTAAAATTTACTGTCTTTGGTTGGACACACAAACTAGGAAAAAAGTTTCGTCCGCATCCAAACAATAATACTGCACATAAAAAAAAAACACTGTGACATGTCCAAGCTCCAAGCACAAACAATAAATGAGAAACATATAGGCCAACACATTGTATTTTTTTGAAGGTGTGTATTGCGTGTCCATTTTATGAACAGTGTATGTATTGCATGTTTGTTTCTTTGTTGAATCTATGTCGTTTCGTTAAATGCGCATAGTCAAGACTGTAGTCAGGTCAAGATTGACCTCGTTATTTGGAGACGACTGGTATATACGTCTGACATTGAACATAGCCTTTTTAAATTGTTCGCGGAACAAAGTTAAAAATACCTAGGTATGAATGAAGATATGCTTGGTATGAATGTAAATGTTTTGTGGCATATGTTCGGTATTCGACTCTTGTCACTGCACAAAAAAAAAAAAATTTTGTGGGCGCATACGTTACATTCGTAGGCTAGTTTTCTACCCTCTGACCGTTTTTCGTACTTTAAAGCCATTCCAAGAAGTACTTCACATTGAAAGGCCTTGAATTCTTAGGCCTGGTGGTTGGTCACCTGACACTTCTTACCTTGGTTTGGGAGTTATTTTTATACATGAGGCGAGAAAAAAAAACAAAGTTGATGGGTGGGTATCGCTCACATGGTCCTTATCACATGAGTGACTGGCACTTGATGTGTTCTAATTCCTCTGCCCTGCTGTTTAATGTAATACAGATTTTTTTAAAAATTTTCCAGGACCTTAAACGGTTTATTTTATATAATTAATCAATTTAATTAACTGTGTACAGCCTGGCATCGAACCAATCACAATCAAATCAATCACAATTTTCACCGGAGATATATATCTTTTTTGATGAATTTCGGAATTTTTCCCGAATATCTAGCTTAATATTACAGATTTTCAAGATGGCAGACACAATTTGAGATTGTGGTTGTCCTGGAAATAAATGATTCCTGCACTCTAGCGGCCAAAAATTAAAATTATATGGCAGCAACGCACTCTGGCAGATGTGTACACTACCGCTCCTTGTATAAATGACAGAAAACAAGATAGCGGCGATGCCCTCTAGCAGGCGATTTGTGTTAACTAGCGCTCTTGGTAGCATATATTGTAAAAATAAATATGTCGGCTTTTGTCTCGAACATGTGATGATATTTATTATTCTTTCAAAGAAAAAAGAAACAAGTCCAAATGTATGTGTGATTTTAAAATATACCTTATTTTATTCTCGGTCTGGTAAATGTCTAGATTGCCGTGCGTTAAATGGCTGATCTTTCTAATCCCGAGGTCCGAGCTGTCACGCTTCGAATTACAGCGCTTCCAATGTATTTTGTAAAATAATGAAATAAATAAATTTATGGTGTCTATAAGGACTACAACAACATTAGGAGGTAAGGCAACATCGACCAAATGTACCTACATGAGGTAGAGCAATGCCGACGCTCTCTAGGAACAAACAGCAGAATCAAAGATGAGATGGCGGACATGTTATTAGAATTCAAGATGGCGTCCGTAATGAAAATTGGAACGTTCGGGGATTGGGCGCTCGATGACAAGATGGCGGAATTCAAAATGGTGACTGAGGGCTAAGTATGGAGCTTGTTCACGTGAACCGCCCACTGCTGCATGAGTGGTCGTGGGCCCGTGTGTGTGATCGCGAATAGGCGTGCAGGAAACAAAGCCGCCAGCAGAGAGAGAGGAGGAGAGAAGAATAACGGGAAGAGGTACCATAGAGGATCGGTCGCCGGGGTAAGTGTGTGATTATAAAAGTGATGGCGAACTCCATATCGCTGATAAACTCCGAGCGCTGGCCAGGACGTTAAAAACTCTCCAAGCCTGTTTTTTTTATGGAGACGCACAACAAAACCGGGCTTAAGTTGAAATGAGAATTTTTATAAGGAAATGTGGTGCACGATTCTGGCTTATTTAAAAACACAGGCGACGTTTAGAGCCAAGGTTTATGTTTGGTCCCTCGCCCGTGGCGATATTGGTGCACCTCTGGCGCAAAGTTTTGGTTCGTCTGTCGTGCATGCAGTTCTTACTTGTGACACGTCTAACTCTTTGTGGAGACGAAAAACATCAACAAAATTAACCACCAAGTAAAATGTTGAGTTACCTTTAAATTTATTTAACAGTATTTGGATTTATTTATTTTTACTCACATAGTTATGCACAGAGACTTACTGTGGTCCACGTTTTCATGAACTCGGGGTCAGGGGTCAGGCTTAAACCTACGACCTTGGTAACATAAAATGTTGCATTAGTGATAATAACCATGTACAAGTATGAGTCTTTATATTTTGCTAAAGTGGTTCAGGTACTATCAAGCTTGAGTTTTAAATATTTTTCGGAAACGATAATTTATAATCCCTTCTAGTTAATCAAATTATATAGTTACCGCTCAATTTTCATAGTTATCCTTTAAAAAGAGATGACTGCGCACCATCTCAGAGCCATGCGCTTAGAGGTGATACCACGCTAGAAGCACCAGCTAGTATCGTACTTATCCCACCTCACCTACACAGATAATACCCCTGACTAGGTGGGACAATTAAGTTACATACATTATTAATACTAAAAAATACACTTACACAATTCGATATATATTTCATTTGGGAAAATATACTAGAACTACTAACTACTAACTGACTACTAACTACTAACTACTAACTATATATATATTTGCGTGGAGTCCAAGTGGGACTTAAGTGAAAATTCTTGCTTATTTTATTTCCAGCTAAAAACCCGTGACTACTCCTGCAATTTCAGAGTACGTATTTCTAAAATTTTACCATTTAAATAAATACATGTGATTAATTCAAAAAAAAATACTAAAAATACAGACACAGAAAATTTTCCAGAGCTATAAAATATTGTCACGAAGTTTATAAAGTAGAAAAATAAAAACAAAAATTAAATTAAATTAAAATAGGTTAAATCTGTTAGTCAGTTGGAACCGATAAAACATTATTGGAAAGAAACTGTAGCTCTATCTATAATCGCTTGCCTTAAATTAGTAATACGTAATTACTCATTAAAAAAATATTCCGGGGCAAGTTTCTGCATTCCATACAAGATATCGGGAGAGAGATTATTTAAACCAATGTTGTTACTTAAAATTAAACCTAAGTCAAAATTCAGAATCAAAAATAGTAAGCATAATAAAACACATTAAAAAGGAAGCACAATCACAAGTATAATTAAAAAAATGAAGCACAACCTAAAGAATATTAAAAAAAAATGAAGTACAAATGGCACCACAATCAGATTAAGAGAAGCACAATCAGAAAAACTATCCAAAAAACGAAAAAATAGAAGCAAAAAAAAGGAAGTGCAATCGGAAGCAGATTCGAAAAAGTAGCTGTCTTATGAAATTACGACTTAGAAGCAGAAATCGATGAATAAAACAAAATTTTTTTAAAGCTAAAATATAATTTAATATTATACAAATTCAGGCCAAACAAGTCATTAGCGTCATAGCCAGGTTCCCTAAGTTCATTGTGTATGAAGATGAAGGCTACTTCGTTGATGAGCGAGTAGTTCTCCGCCCTAAGCGACGCCATAATTAGTCTCAGGCGATCGGACAACACGATAGGATATTCCCACTATGTACAATCAATGTCTTCTGCTGCTATAATCTTCCTGAAATGTTTTAATTTAATATTATTTAGTACACTATTGTTTCAGTGATGATCGTAAGCTTGATTAAAAGAATTTATTTTATCGCGTTATTTACATTATTTGGTCTCAGGGATTCATCATAGACATCGATTTTGGCAAGTTTAAATGCTTCATCATAATGTTTGGCGTTGTCACCAGCCTCTAAGTCAGCATGCTAGACAACACAAGAAAAATGACTGTTTTAAAAACGCTTTACGCAAAATGATAAATTGTGTTTGGTGTAGCAAGTCATTTATGCGAAGAGAGCTTAGAAATACAGGACAGAAATTGTAAGGTCATGCCCACTTACAGGATACAGGACAAAGATGGAGTTACCATTCTTAAGAAGAATGTGATTAATGAGAATAATTTACCTCATCTTGAATGTAATTATGTTCATAACTCTCCTGATCGAGACAAAGTTTTCAAATGGAAGAACGTTGATGTTTTAACGAAGACTGAAGACAATGGAACTGTCATTACCACGAAAAATGAAAATACATTCCGTCCCATCTCAAGTAGATCCTACGGGAAGCTTGTAGACAATGAAGAAGCTTCGATGACACCGATTTATTATTCTTACAGTAACCTTGGTAAGATGCAGACTTATAAGATGAGGGTGAAAGTGAATTAGAGGCTGGTGATAACACCAAACATATGTAAACAACACAATGAAATAAATTATTTTGATCAAGCTTACGATGATCACTGGAGTGATAGTGTTCTAAAAAAATTTAAATTAAAACAATTCAGAAAGATGACAGCAGCAGAATAGATTGATTGTACATCATGGGAAGGTCCTAAGATATTGGTCGATCGTCTGAGACTAATTATGGCGTCGCTTAGGGCGGAGAACTACTCGCAGCTGAACGAAGTAGCCTTCCTGTTCATGTAAAATGAACTGAGGGAAGCTGGCTGCATACGCTAATGACTTGTTTTGCCTGAATTTGTTTATAATTTAAAATATTTTTTTTTTTGAGCTTTTAGAAATGATGGTTTTATTCCTTGATTTCTGCTTCTAAGACGCAGTTTCATAAAACAGCTGATATTTTCTAATGAGCTTTCGCTTGTTATTCTTTTTTCTGACTAAGCTTCCGAATGTGCTTTCTTTATCTGGATGTGCTTCTAAATGTGTTTTTTTTATTGTACTTCCGATTTACTTACTTTTCGCTGACCGCGCTTCCATTTGTGCTTTCTTTTTTGATCGTGATTTTGTTTGAGCTTCTTTTATTGTTTTTCTTATTGTGCTTCCTTTTTTGAATGTTTCCGATACTGCGTCTTTTTTTTGATTTAGCTTCCATATGCGCTTCCTTTTTTTTTTATTGTATTTACGATTGTGAAATTTTTTCGCTGATTGTGCTCAACTTTTGCTTCCTTTTTTATTGTGCTTTAGGCGTGCTCCATTTTTTGAATGTGCTTTCTATTGTACTTATTTTTAATTGTGCTTCTGATTGTGCTTCCTTTTCGCTTATTGCGCTTCCTTTTTTCATTCTTGATTGTGCTTCCAATTGTGCTACCCTTTTAATTATGTGTTTCGAATTGTGCTTCCTCTTCGTTTAATGTGCTTACGATTCTGCTTCCTTTATTAAAAGTGCTTCCTTTTTGTTCTTTATGCTTCCAAATGTGCTTCCTTTTCATTAATTGTGGATCAATTGTGTTCTGCACTCAGGACATGATTAGTCTCTTATTTAGGGGATACATGGTCTGAACATCTGTTCCATGGAGTATCATCGAAAAATACCTTTTGGGTTGGAGTCGCTTGAACTATACGCTTAACATTGTACAAGACCTGGTTGGAAGGCATTTATAGTACATAATAATTATACATCCATGGTGGGCATGGCGTATTTATTTCGTAGGGCAGGAATCTTGTATAGAGTCTTTTTCGTAGAGAGAGTTATTAATAAACTACACAAAACGTAATAAGAAACAAATTTTTTTTTTTTTTAAAGATTTAGTAATTTTTATCATTGGTTGAAAATCGAACCAAGGAACGAAATGTATAGAGTCAATCTTACATTAATTGACAATTTTTCAAAAATTTTTTTAGACTTTTTTCCCGAAATTCTAGTTCAATAAATACAAATTTTCAAGACGGTGGCCATATTGGCTTACTGGAGGCTGGTAGTCAAGTAACCTAAGCTGTTTTCAGAATGGTTCGTTATATTTTATAGAATAACTATATTTTTTTTTTACCTAAAATTTCCTTTTTTTCATCAACCAGGGATATAACAGAGGACAGATATCGATCAAATCAATTAATATTTAACAAATGATTTTTCTGATTTTGTTTGGAATTTTTTACGAATTTATAGATTAATAATTAGTGAATTTCAAGACGGAGTTCAAATGTCAAGTTGGCAAACGCCATAGTAATAAATGAATTCTGCATTCTAGAGAACAAAAATTAAACCAAAATGACGGGAAAGCGCTCTAGCAAATGACGCATGTACTACACGACACTAGTGCTCCTTGTATCAATTACTGAAAACAAGATTGCGGCAGCACTTTCTCGTAGGTGGTGTGTTAACTAGCGCTACTGGTGGCATATAATGAAAAAATAAATAAATATGGTGGCTTTGTCTCGAACAGGTGATGAGAATTATTATTTTTTTTTCAAATAAAAAAAATACAACTCCGAATATGTGTTATTTTTTTTTATATACACATTATTTAATTCTCGTTATGGTATTCGTCTCGATGGCCGTTGCGGTTAAAGGCGTATGTTATCCAATCCAAAGCTCAGTGCTGTGACGGTTTGAATCACTGAACTTTTAATGTATTTTGTAATAAAAAAATATTGTTTCAATAAGGACCACAACACCATTAGCATGTAATGGAACATTGACCTTATGTGCATGAGGTGTAGCGATGCTGGCGCTCTCTAGGAACGAACAGCAGAAACAATCATGTCATTATCCAAGATGGCGGCCTCCAGCGGAACAGGAAAAACCAAGATGGCAGTCATAATGTCATCTAATATGGCAGCCTTCAACAGAAAAAAAACAAGATGGTGGCTTTGCCATCAGAATCGATTAAAATGGCTGTGACATCAGATCTAAGGTGGCGGTAATGTTATTAGAATTCACAGTGATTGTGGCGCTCGATGACAATATGGCGGAATTCAAAATGGCGACTGAGATCTAAGAACTTGGTCAGAGTAAAAGTTCAATATCAAGGTAAAAGTCATAGGTCAATGTCCAAGATAAAGGACAAAGGTCAAGGTCAACGTCAAATTTCTTTGTCAATGGTCAAGATCAAGGTCATACAAGATGGCCTCCGTGATGTCAGTGACATTTTCATTGACCCGCTCTGAGCTCCACGCTCCAGCTCTAGTAGCAGGAGCCCCATTAATATATGATTCTATTTAAGTTTAAATAATATAAATAGCCATTCTCTGTAATTTTTCATAGTTTCATTCAATGCAAAGATATTTTCTCCCGAACGATTTTACTATCAGTGTCCTAAAAATTCGTTGCAAATGTATAGTAGAATGACAAACGGGTTGAGAGCCGTAGGGTATCCATGTGTTGCCATTTACTACAGTCAATACCGTAAGTTCGCTTATATTAGAAGTCGAAGGAATGTCTTTAGGAGAATTGTATCCGGGAAAAAGACAATTAGAGTATTTTACAGTATACGACTTCAGCTACACAGACGGCCGTTCAACTTTCTATTACTGAAAATAAAACATTTTCCACTATATATATATTTGTTTTATGTGGAACCAAAGACGTCCGCTGACGTTGAAGTAAAACGACTTCTGGGTCACTGCGGTTCGTTGAAGCGAACTGCAGGTCGAGTGACGGCTGGGTGTTGAAGTTACGGTCGTCTTCACGTGTCCCGTAGCTCGACAGCATCCGGGAGACTCTAGGCGACCACAGCAGGTCAGTCCGTTAGGAATCCTTCCGTTCCAGGTCCTTTAGTACTCGCCCGAACACCTGCCTTCGTTAAACTACTTTATTTTCGGAACTTCACATGTAATTGACCGAGTTTACGTTCGCGTGTGCATAACGGGGCACCGTATTAAGCGAGTCCCTACTGTCCTGCAAGCGTGTGCCTTACTCGTGACAGGGGCCTTACAACCGGAACCTGTCACGTAGCGACACGTGTCAACTGACACTTTCGGTGATTTATAAATTTTTGTTTTGTTTATAATTTATTAAGTAGATTTGTTGATGGGTAACATACCCGCTCTCGGTGGAAGTAATTCCGTGGATGCGACGCAAGTCAAGGAACGGAAATGTGTTACCACGCGCTGCCATCTGTGGCGGATGTCGCGAACCAAAATTCACAAAGATAAAGGGAAATTGTATAGTATTAACATTTTAAAGAATATCAACAAGATGGGCTGTATTTATATAAACCTTCATTGTAGAAAATGAGGCCCAAAACCAGGGTTTAGTATTTTTGCAAGGCTTTTTCGCTTCTATCGGAGGCTTTTCGATATATACTTGAAAATTTTGTCTGATAATCAAATGATTCAATAGTCGAGGTAGCTGTTACAGCGGTGGGTGCAATGACCACGTGTGATTCGCGTGCAGAAATGTAGTTGAAAACATTTTGCGTAAGTTAATCATACTCGCCATTATTGAAAATCATCGTACTATTAATGTATCTATTAAACTTATATGGAACATAATTGGTAATAAAATTATTAAAATCACAAAAGAAAAAACCTCTTTAGCAACCAAAATTTAGAAAAAAATTACATTAAAATTTCTATTGTGCAATATTAAAAGATAATTATTGAAATATATTTTTTCAAAATCTTTTGTTACTATAGAGGTTGTCATTATGTGAATTAAATAATTAAACTGCTATTTTTTTGTTTGTAAATATTTTATTATAACGCTATTTTTTTTATAAAAAACAGTTTGCATTTATTTTAACCATACACCGTATTGACTATTTCTGTACATTCGATATCCGTAATGAAAACAAACCGCAATTCTGTGAAATCATTCAGATTCTATCATTGTTTTTATGTTCTCGTCATTCATGCCCGATGCAAACTTTCCTATACTCTTTAAGGTCACTTCTCAGTTCTTCCAGTCTGCACGCGAGTAAATAAGCTCTAATGAATCAGTCGCTTTGATGCATCAAAATTTAAAAAATGGTAGACTAGTTAAATAATAGAATTGCTTTGTTTTATTCGAGATGAAATATTCTTGTTTGTTATAAACAAATATGCATTGCATCAATAAGAATATATGAGTAAGTCTTTCAGTACTCGCCAATACAAAAACTCAAGTGTAAATATGTGTGTACACCATGAACCAAAAAAAATTACGGGTAAAAGAGCACAGAGTGCTGGTGTGCCGGGATAAAATGTATAAAATCTGTAAAGAGTGCAAATATGTACAATAAAGACTTTGAAATTGAATTGCCAGGTAACAAGCAAATTCATGTATTCTCATGTTGCAAACAAACTTATAATACAAAACTTGGATGCGAAATTTAACACAGAAATAAAAAGAAAACGGAGTGGTACTAAGGTATGCACGTTAGAAGTTATACTTCTATGACATTGTTAAAATATACCTAAACGTGAAACAATTTGAACACGTATTTTAAAATTAATTATATGTATATATATGCTCAACTTATTTTTTAATCTAGAATAGTCAGTGAGGGGGGTTAGTCATGGCATCACTCGCTGCTCACACATGGCTGGCCAATCCCCTCCTAGCACACGATGCATGCGACCCTCTCCCTGCATGGTTAATCCCAGCATGACTAGGCGTATAGGCTTCGGCCTGAGACGCACCTAGGTCCCTCCCCTAACCCGGACCCCTCCCGAATACACTTAGTTTTAGTTAGGTTAGGAAAAACAATGGCTCAAGAGGCAGGACAACATCGGCTACCAGCGGGAGCGCTGCTACACAGCAACGAAGACTTGCCGCCGCCCTGCCTGACCAACGAGAAGAAGACCGTAACTCTGCCTGAATGAACTGCGAACACCGGTATTGGACTTGGGCTCTGCGAAGGGTGAACTGGACTTAGTTATTTCTCGTAGTCAGTCGGACTTGGCCCAACTCGCGAGGAGCAACACCGGAGCACTACGATAGTCAGCGACCCAGTGCCAAGGGTAGCCAACAACGAGTCGAGTGTCAACTGTGTGGCGACCGAGAGACTCGTTGGAGAAGTTGTGGAGGAGGCCACTTGGTGACAGAGTCGGACCAGACCAGACGTTTATAAACACTCGTGTTATCAACGATACAGTTATTCGTGGAACTGCAGAGTAATCACGTGTGGGAAACAGTACGGGCAAGTGCATGTATGTGACGTAATTTAAACTGTGTGTTCAGACAAAGGCAGGCATACCAAGGCAGTGTGTGGCAATTCCAGACTTAGACTTTTGTACACCTGATTTGAAACTTACATCGAGAAGGGATGTTCACTCGGTGCAAAGACAATCCAAGAGGCAAGTTATTGTTCGGAAGTTAGGATTCACTGGTGTGAGTGTGACAGGTGCGGACATGGTACAGCCCGGCCAAGGGGGTTCGTGGCCTGTCCTTCGCACCTCTCTTCACGGTCTTCAAGGGAGCTTCAGGTTCCTGGACAACAGTGCACCGACCAAGTCCATCCACGGCGTCGTGAGGGAGGCAGGCCGCTGGATGGCCGGTGCTACCTGCAGTGGCGACTCGGCGACAGGACGACCCACCGAGTGTTGAGGCGAGTGTCCGGCCGTATTGGACCCGGTAGCACGATGTATACATTCTTGTAAGCCACAAGGCAGGCTCGACTTAAGATGTAAAGCAAAGTATTTGGAAATATAACGTGTGCATAATCACAACCATAATATCCTCTTGTAATTTTTCCTTTGTTGATAGTTGTGCATTTAACATATTTTTATTATGACCAACTATTTCCTAATAATGTTCGCAGTCTTTCACGGCCTTTGTCTGAAGTATCTTGGCTTCTGGGTTGTAGCCGTGTCCTTGGCGAATAATTCACCGACGTTTCGGTCGACATTGCAGTCACCATCATCAGGGAGCAATTCGCCAAGGACAAGGCTACAACCCAGAAGCCAAGCTACTTCAACTTGTTCCTAATAAACGTAAGTTCATTGTGACTCGCTCTTTTTTTATTTTTTTGATAGTGTAAAGCGAGCAAACGTACTTAAAAATATATCCAAGTAGTTTTTGAAGATTTATAATTAATTACGCTGGCATTTTATGTATTATTGGGATTGCTAACCTATGTTTTTTTTATGTTGGTAGCCAGCTGGTGTATTTATGCGGGTCAATTTGAAGGCAAAAATGAATGCTCCCAAAAAACTTGAGTGTGTCGTATTTACCTACAAGTTTATTATTTATTTCATTGTTATTTCATTTTAATAAATCGTGTAACTCTCACAACAGTTTTTTTTGTGTCGCTCTAACTAAATACCTTGTTTCACCTACCCTGGGGCAACAAGCTGATAAAACATTTAAGATTTAATAGTAAAATTTTATTACGAAATTATTTTATTTATTGTGGCATTGAATATATGTAACATTACATTTTGTTGTGTCCACAGTATTATGAAAACTGTGCTAGTTATAAAATTTTAATGTTAACCAAGGATTATCAAAATGGTAATGCGAGAATACGTCCATAATTTTAAATTTTGTAATTTGTATTCTTATGACTAAAATTATAAGAAAATGTATGAATGGATAGTAGTACTATTATAAAGTTTTATTTTTAATACCTATGCACGGCGTAAATTCTGCGATGTTCACGAAAGCAAGATGTAGAGATGAACTATGCGTGTCCGCAACTTTTAGAAATTTCAATACCATCCGCAACAGATGGCAGCACTGTTTTTACACATTCCCGGTTTATGTGACTTCCGTTCCATTCACTAAATTACTACTACCAAATGCCGTACAAACAGGAGCTACATAACTTTGTGGCCTGCCATCAGCGAAACTGTGCCTTCTCTTCAGCTCCAAATATTCGCCGCCGTGGATGGTTTATAATTACTCTGCGCGTATATTCAGGCTGTCCAGACTCAAAGTGAAGCCAATTAATTGTGTTCTGAATCAAATAAAACAAATTAAAACGTGTCATAGGCATTTTTGATAAGTTTTTTAATCCCTTCATTGAACCAACTTATTAGATACTGTGACAACAAATATATGTTACGAAAGCATACATAACCCTAAATTGGTACAAATAAAAAATTATGACAAAATACCACATTATTAGAACAAAAAAACTTGCGCGACTTTTTAAAAATATTTTAATCAAATAATTTTGAATATTAAAAGAGCAAAAAACTAACTAACTTTAGAAGCTATTAGCTAAAATGAGCCATATTTTTTATATCTAAGTTATCAGTAATAAAAAAAAATATTTTATGATTTGTCAGAATTATACTATTAAAAAAATTTTTGCCGCACAAGTCGTGCAAAGAAAGATACCTTCCCCAAAAGTACATGTTTGATTTTAATTTTAGCTATCATTAATAGAGTTATTCATGATAGCATAGCACACATTTATAGATACATTATGTAACAATTGGATAAAAAGTAAATACGTTAAAAGTAAAAAAAACGTATAATTAAAATGCCAAATTATTTAAATATTTCATATTCAAAAACAAAAATTATTTAGCACATCAAATTTTTCTATGCTTGATATTTTGAGAGAGGTACAGTGTGCATAATAACAAGATTAACCAAAATTAAACTAGATACGTTATAGATAATGCAAGATGAAAGGGAGACGAGACAAGACTGCGCCCTGCACTTGTCGTTCCAACACAGACCCGCAGTTACACATACCAGACACATGAGCCTGGCTCTCCTACGAACACATCAGGCAGTGGTTCCCAGACACACCTGCTAAGAGGTCGCAGTGGCGAACAAGCTAACTAGCAAGTCACAGCAGGGCTTTGCGATGCGACAATATCTCGTAACAAATTGTTCGGAGCGGTGGAAGTGACATTGCGACGGCCATATGTTGCAGTCAACATTTTTAAACCAGTCACTTATACACCAGAAGCGACATGTCAAGCTTCAGATGATTTTATATATTTCTTGGTCTGACATCACGCTCCGCATGTAGCACAGCTTTAGGCACAGGAGTGATGCTGTCACAACTTAGAAACTCACAAGATAATATTTTCTACAATATGCCTGTCCTGTCTTGCCTTTCTAGCTTGCGGTAGTTATTTTTTTTTTGTTGTTGGGCGTTTTGTTTTTCTAAATTATTAGTTTCTAAGTTGTGTATTCCTAAGTTATGATAGTTTTTAATTGCGTTTTAAGTTACGACTATTCTAAGTTGTATTGTTTGGCCTTATGTGTTTCTATTTTATAATATTTCTAAGTTGTGTTTTTTTTTAAATTATATTAATTCTATATTAAGAAATTTCAGTTTTAATTTGTTTCTAATGTATGTGTTTCGGCTTTCTCGTTTTTAAGACACATGATTTTAATTTCGGCAGTTCTAAGTTGTTAGGATATTTAAGTTACGACAAAGTTGTGTGTTTCTAATTGTTTGTGTATACCGGCACAGAAGGGCCAGTAGCACACGATGGGTGGGCTTCTTGAAGCATCACAGGAAAATATTCGCCACAGGAAAGTTGTCCTGATCTATCTATAAAAGTAGTATTAATATATATGGCACATGCATAAGTGTATATTTGAGTGAACCTATATGAATATGATTTTTTTGACGTGATAACGTCTTATAAATTAATGAACGCCGGCTGCACGCACGAAAAATTGTCACGTTCCGCCTGAGCCGAGCGTGCAAGAACCGGCCAACCACCGCGAGAGAAAATCCTCTATAATATCAAACAGGTTAAGACGGGCCTTTTAACTAATTGTTCGTGATTACCTATATATATTAAATTTGTAAAAACTGTAAATAATATTTGAAAATTAATAAGTATGCAATTTTTCATCAATGTTTTCTTATGACGTTATCACGTAAAATTATCGTCCGTAAACCGACTTTACACAAAACCTTCTTTTTTTTACAACAAGCAGTGAGCTAGATTTATATTTTAATGTAACTCATTATTCTACTTCATAATGATCAATGAGAAATAAAATTTTCCAACTCTCGTTTTCTACTACCTATGCGGCGTTTCCTTCTTGGCTGCAGGTCTAGGTTTCTCAATAAAAAGTGATTCATCATAACTGGTTATTCAGGTTACTGGAAACTTTCAGGAATATGTGGTTGTCTAACTTGATACGTAAATAATAATCGAGGGTCCGGTTTTGCAGCAAGTGGAAAACTCCCGCAAAATTAATAATCCAATGTTGTCGAACTGGGCAAATTATAATTACAGTTTTTATTTTCATTTTCAATGTGACAACCTATCATTCAGATTTCTTTACTAAAAGGATTACCTACAGTAATTTTACTTCATTTTTTTTTCTTAAGTCAAGTTTGAGGACTACTCTGAAAGGGTTTGACTTCCAGATAATATAGGAAATGAAATAATTCAACTCTTAAACATTTATATCCTACTAATATTATAAACGCGAAAGTTTGTAGTATGGATGGATGGATGTTTGTTACTCTTTCACGTAAAAACTACTGAATGGATTTGAATGAAATTTGGCCTACAGATAGCTATAACCTGGATTAACACATAGACCCCATATTAATATGAAATGTTATCTCTAAGGGAGTGAAAAAGTGATAATTTCATTTTATAACAGAAAAAATCATATGTCATAGACATACAAATAGTGAGTGAGTGTCATTTCTCTATGTCTGACACACGATCATACACATAGTAAGGTCTGGCAAATTAATATTTTTCTCCTTGGTGAGACCAGTCCGCTTAGTGGAGCTCGCAGCGGCTAGCAAAATAAAGGCGCTAATAATATTTTTGTTCTTAACTTTGTCAATAGATAGAGTAACATTGAATTTTAAACGCACCATCGTTTGATGCGTTTGTCATGTTTTTAATTTTCGTTTGTTTGTGCCGTATGCGTTCCTATACCATTCATCCGATTGCGATGAAATTTTGGTGATTTGTTATGCGCATGCCCATGAAGGTTACTGAGACGGTATAACTATTTTTCTATAGTTGGAGCACGAATCGTGTCAAAAATGTGTTTATTTCATTTTATATAGTGGCACTTCGTTTTTTTTGTTGTCTAAGTGCGCACGCATGACACAATTTATTTAAATATAAAAGAGAGACAGAGATGGATTGATATATATATATATATATATATATATATATATATATATATATATAGAGTGAGATAGAGACGCAGAGATAAGTTGAGATAGAGCAGGTATAGAGAATGAAATGGGTTAGATAAAGAGATATACCATAGATGTATAGAGCTATATAGAGACATATATAGAATATATAGAGATAGTGGGAAGTATATATCTATACTAATAAAAAAAGGTGGAGAGTTTGTTTGTTTGTTTGTTTGTTTGTTTGAACGTGCCAATCTCAGGAACCGTTGGTCCGATTTAAAAAAATTCTTTCAGTGTTGGATAGTACATTTATCGAGGAAGGCTATAGGCTATATTATATTATCAATTACATTTAGGATCCTTACTAAAAGTCTAATTTAGAATCAAATTCGTTGGAGGGGGTTAGATACAACATGCCGTACACGCACGAAGTGTGTGTTGACAATGCCGCAGGCGCTAGAAGTTTATTTCCTATTGCCTATTAACATTGTTGCCACGCACTAGATGCCTTATCATTCTTAATTTTCCCATACAAGTAAAAAACACCCGTGTGATATTAACAACGAAGCAATCAGTACCCTAATAAGAGTTAAATTAGTATTTAAATACTTTTTATCACTTTAAATCGCAAACTTAAGATATTGTTTTTTCTCTCTCTCTGTGTTTATATTTTTTTCTTTTACTAGAATTATTTTTATTATTTTTAAATAATTTTCATTTTTCGGACCATCAATAATTTTCCTCTCCCGTTACAATTCTGACAAGGACTTGTATATATATATATATATATATAATATATATATATATATATATAAGAGAAATACCACTCACTGACTCACTCATCACGAGATCTCTAAAACTTTACACCCGATTGACTTGAAATTTAGCATAGTTACTCATTTTGTGATGTAGACGCTCACTAAGAACGGAATCTGCAGAAATCCGATCCCAAGGGGAGTTTCGGGGGTGTAATATATCAAAATTTCCAGTTTTTGGTAGGAAATCACCATGGCAACGGCTGTTGCTTTGTTGATGCTTCATTCGTCTCTATGGCAACGACTATTTCATTGTTAGTGCAGTCCTCATCACCGTTGAAATTTTGCGGGTACTTTAAATATCTAAAATTGCACTTTTTTTCAAGTATATATATTTTACAGACTTGAAACTTCACAGTAATGTTCCTTATGTTACGCAGGATGACATTTTCCGAAAATTAGATCCCATGGGTGGTTAAAACCAGGCAACAGTGGGTACTTTATCTGCATGAGAACAGGATTTTGCATTATTCATGCCTTCTGCGTCTCCATGGCAACGGGCATCTGGCGGCAGTGGCGTACCCACAAGGAGGGGCATGTATAATGTATAATGTAGACTGCCGTAGCGAAGTACGGGTACATCAGTTGTACGTTGCGTGCACGAGTCGGGAAACCATCGGTGCTATTCTTTATCTCTCCGGTACATTATACAACATTGTTATAAATTTTCACTGAATTTTTTTATTTACCATTACTGTAAATGGGAGATGTGGCTTGATTATTTTCCCCATTAGTATAGCCGTGCGAAGTTACAAAACAAAACTGAATGAGGCATTGCAATGCAGGCCGAGCATTAGCTAGATAATGGAATCTTTTCAATATTAGTAATATCTTATTTTTCAGCTTTTTTCTATATTGCTTTATAAAGTCTAAATTACATACAGACCAGGTAAATAACTATAAACTGGCAGAACAACGTCTGTCAGGATCTGAAAGTGATATAAATAAATTTTTACACTTGACATTCCAATTAAGAAGACAATAATTACTAACTACACCTTGTGTTCAGCCCGGCAACGCTGGGTATTGCAGCTAGTACTAAATATAACATTGCAGTCTAAAAGATTTTAAACTGATTACGCCAGAGAAAATAATGAAGCTCAAAATAAATTCTAATATGTTAGGCATGTTTTCTTTTGAGACATTCGATATTTTTTTTACTGTCCAGATGGTATCTTCAAATTTTTTTTACAAAATGAAAAAATATATCTTTTGTTATTAGTTTTCTTTATGTATGAATTTTGGTGTTCTCTTCAATACAAGCAACTCGTGTTCTTAATGAAACAGCCATTTATTTATTTTTCTTGTAAATTTATTCCAGTGGCGAAGGACACACGTATTATCATGATTATGCCAAGAGGGGTCAAGAATAATGAATGTTTTAGTGTACTCTTGAAACGGTTTAGTTCCTACAACTGACAATCAACTGGCGAATCAAGACTTCAAAAGGAGGAACTACCCCACCAACCTGCCCTACTTAACTCTTGGCTCTTGACTCAGCGTGACTCGCGAGTGCAGAGTCAATATTTGCTGTTGCTTGGGACGAGCGAGCCGTATGTCGCGTCCAGATGCCGACACAGCATTGGTTTCGCACAAAGTGCACAAGCCATGGCTGGCAGTGCCACGTCTGGGCATCAACAAGCTCTCTCTTCCTTCGAATAGACTGCATACGGATACTGCTTTTGACGTGATAACGTCTTATAAATCGATGAACGCCGGCTGCACGCACGAAAAATTGTCACGTTCCGTCTGAGCCGAGCGTGCAATAACCGGCCAACCATCGTGCGAGAAAATCTTCTTTAATGTCAAACAGGTTAAGGCGGGATTTTTAACTAATTTTCGTGATTATATATAAACAAATTATTTTAATTAAATTTGCAAAAACTGTAAATTATATTTGAAAATTAAAAAGTGTGCAATTTCTCTACAATGTTTTCTCATGACGTTATCACGTAAAATTATCGTTCGTAAACCGACTTTACAGACAACCCCATTTTTAAATTCAAATTTAATGTTGAATAAAATATGAAACCATTCACAAATATAAAATATTATTCGAAACAAATTTAAAAAAAACTATGCATGTTTTAAAGAAATTACTAAGAAAAAAATACATGGGAAATCGAGAGATATAAGTGGAGTCATTAATAGATATGTAAATTGAGAATAAATAAAAAAAAATGGTAATGCCTTTCCCTAAACAAAAAATATATATATGCTTTAAAATTTTTTAATTGATCCAACTGATTTATCTGCATAAAAATTAAGTATTATTGCAAATTTTTAAATATATCATCATAGTATATTATTAGATACATTAAAAATCTGTGTTTAACGTTAAAAAAACAATCTAAAAGTTTTAATTCATTGAAATTTTTCATATATTTAAAATTTAACAATCAGTTTTGCAGTACTACGCTGTTCCCTTTCCTTGTAAATTCTGAGAAAACTAGAGTTTTCTTGGCAAAGAAATATTGTGTCTAGGAACAGCATTATTTTAGGAAAATGAGGTTTACCTATCATATTTTATCTGGTTATTTGTATCTTTATTTTTATGTCGTACATCGCATGAATACAGTTTTTTTAACTAATGTAATATAAAAGTCCAGTAGAAAATACATTTATTTTTAAAACATTAAAAAAATTTGTAAAAATGTTTGTAAAATATTCACAAAATAATGAAACAAAGAAACTACATTGCTTTGAACAACTCCCATCCAAAGTTCACAATTGAAATAAAAATGTTATCCTTACTAATACATTATAAATGCGAAAGTAACTCTGTCTGTCTGTCTGTTTGTCTGTTTGTTTGTTTGTTACCTTTTCTCGGCTGAACGGCTGAACGGATAGTAATGAAATATGGCAAGGAGATAGATTATATCCTGGGGATGGACATAGGCTATCTTTTGTCTAAAAAAAATAAATTTTAAACGGGTTGAAAAAATATATCTTAATTTTATGTAATGTGTATCACAGATATACAAATTATTAGTGTCATTCCTCTATGTCTGCCGAGCAATAGCTTTCAAGCCATTACGTTACGTTATGCTATTGTAAGGAACTAAGTAGAGAGTAAAAAAAAAAAAAAAGAGCTTGACAGTTTGTAGTGTCGCCATATTTGTTTCAATTTTCAATACCGTTTTTGTATATTACAATTTAAATTGCAGAAAAAAAATCATGTTTCATAGACACATCCTAAATAGCGAGTGTGTGTCATATCTCTATGTCCACGAGGTCTCGCCGCGTCAATTTTCTCCTTGGGGCGAACCCGTCCGCTTAGTTAAATAAAAAGCTTTTATCGTTGAATGATTTCATGATTTATTTCATGAAAATCTGCTCTCATAAAAAAGTTAGTTTTATAGACATTCAATAGGTGTGTCTCTCTCTCTGAAGATCAATCTATGAATCGTTACAAATTTATTTCCTTTATTTTTTAGTTTGATTTGATACAATATGATTTCACTAAAAATCAATTTCCACCCCTTCCTATTTTCATTTCCACATTACGAAGTTTCACTTCTTCCGCGTGGAGGGACTCCACGCAATATTTTTGCATGAAATTAAAAACTATTTTTTAATGATGCAAAAGAAGTATAACTTCTCATGCGCGTACCTAAGTACACGCACCCATTGTTTGAATTTAATTTCTTCTATATATATTTTTTCTCCCTACCTAGGGCACTCATAATTCTTTTAAATTTCACGTGTATGTTTTAGTAGTATGTAAATGGGGCTACTAGATCAGGATGCAGGATGTGGTGCCGGTGCCGGTGTCCGCCATCTTGGATTTGTGACGTCACGGCGGCAAAAATTCCTCAAAATTCCTCAAAAATGACTCAAAATGACTCAAAATTTCCCGTTTCGAGGAAAAATTAGGATTTCGAAAAACCACAAATGTCTTTTGCCTTAGAAAGAACACAAATTCCTGATATAGGCTTAAGCATCCTTAACTCAAGCTCCAGTTAAGCCTCTTTTAGGATTATGACGTCACCGTTGCTATTTTCGTTACGCCCGCCATCTTTAAAATCCACAATTTTTATGTTAGAAAATCGGGAAAAAAATTTAAAAATCATTAAAAAAATTATTTGATCAAATTAAAAAAAATATTAAAAACCACTGTTGCAGTTATCGTTACGGTCGCCATCTTGGATTATATAAATGTTGCATATTTCGTTACACCCGCCATCTTGGTTGAGTACCATGTCATTCTTACACTTTACGTTACGACCACCATATTGGATGCTATTAATGTTGCAATTATCGTTATGGTCGCCATCTTGAAATTAAGTCACCATCTTGAAATATAGATGCCATTTTGGAAATCCGTAATTTTTATGTTAGAAAATCGGGAAAAATTTCAAAATTCATCAAAAAATTAATGTATTTGAATTCTGTTTGATTATATCGATGTACATCCTTGGTTCGATTCCTGACGAGAGTAAACGGTCGATCCTTCCTCCATGAAAGCTACCTAGACTGATCTACCACCACCAGTACCAAGGTATATATCATCAACTGGTATGACATCATGTCCGCCATCTTGTCTTCATCCGCTGGAGACCACCATCTTGTTTTCGTCTGCTAGAGTGTGCCGATACCATGTAGTATAATTATCTGGTCACCATACTTTTGTCCTCAACTGTTGACAATGATCATTGACCTTGGCCTTTGACCTTGACCTTGAACTTTGAACTTGACCTTGAAATTTGACCTTGACATTGAAATTTGACCCTGACCTTGAAATTTGACTTTGGTCTTGAACTTTGACCTTGACCTTGAACTTTGACCTTGACCTTGAAAATTGACCTTGGCCTTTGACCTTGAACTTTGACCTTGACCTTGAAATTTGACCTTGACCTTGATGTCCATCACGGATCCGTCATTTTATGTTCAGTACATGCTAGTGGTCATTGCCACCATCAGGTTTTCGTCTGCTGGAGGACACCATATCGTGTGTACTCGTCTTACCATCATGCTAGTTTTATTCTAACATGCTACAGTGCAGTAATCATTTATAATTACTGAGGTGCCCACCATCTTGAAATTTGGCCGCCATCTTGAAATCATGTAATTATTTAGCTAGAAATGCGGGAAAAATTCCAATAGTCTCCGAAAAAATCAATTATTAATTTACAAATTGAATCGATGGATCCCTGTCCACTGTTCGATTCTTGACCAGAGACAGGTGTAACTAATTATTAAATAAATGTTAGGTTCTGTTTTCCATTACCTTTCGCGGAGATTATTAATCATTCACTCTACGAAAATCAACTCAAGTCAATATACCGGACCAACGAATTAAATCAGTGCCGATTAGCCTATTATGAAAGTCTAATTTTTCAATAATCTGAATAACATATAAGCCGTTCATGTACAAAGCCACACATATAGATCAATTGCCTTCAGTACATGAGACCGAATCATGTCATTATCAGACGTATAGGCTAGTCATTTCAGGACCACATGACCTTCGTAATCCATCGTGACATTTTTATACATTCTAAAGGACCAAGTAACCTTGTAAAATATTTTAGTAACACCAAGAGGTGATAAACTAGTAAATATTCAATCACTACATTTTGTACTACGCGCAATCAACAAAAAAGGAAGCACCAACAACGAAAAGACAGCACCGCCATCGAAAAGGCAGCTCATTTTGGAAGCACCGACAACGAAAAGGCAGCACCGTCATCGTAAAGGCACGGACCGCAAGACCGGGTCATGTCAATATCAGACATATAGATCATGAACTCAGTACACACAGGAAAAAGGAATGTACACGCAGGAAAACGGAACGTACACGCTGGAAAACGGAAATTACACTCAGGAAAACGGAATGTACACGCAGGAAAACGGAATATACAAACAGGAAAACGGAATTTACACTCAGGAAAACGGAATGTATACGCAGGAAAACGGAATGTACACGCAGTAAAACGGAATTTACACGCAGGAAATCGGAACGTACACGCAGGAAAAACGGAACGTACACGCAGGAAAAACGGAACGTACACGCAGGAAAAACGGAACGTACACGCAGGAAAACGGAACGTACACGCAGGAAAACGGAACGTACACGCAGGAAAACGGAATGTACACGCAGGAAAATGGAACGTACACGCAGGAAAAAAGATCGTTTACACAGGAAAACGGAATGTTCACGCAGGAAAACGGAACGTACACGCAGGAAAATGGAATTTACACACAGGAAAACAGAAAGTACACACAGTAAAAAGGAATGTACACGCAGGAAAACGGAACATACACGCTGGAAAACGGAATTTACACTCAGGAAAACGGAATGTACACGCAGGAAAACGGAATATACACACAGGAAAACGGAATTTACACTCAGGAAAACGGAACGTACACACAGGAAAAACGGAATGTACGCGCAGGAAAACGGAAGGTACACGCAGTAAAACGGAACGTACACGCAGGAAAAACGGAATGAACACGCAGGAAAACGGAAGGTATACGCAGGAAAACGGAACGTACACGCAGGAAAATGGAACGTACAAGCAGGAAAACGGAACGTACACACAGGAAACGGAACGTACACGCAGGAAACGGAATGATCACAAGCTCCAAAATTTATTGGCTCCAATATTCATTGACTCCAATATTCATTGGCTCCAATATTCATTTACTCCAATATACATTGAATTCAATATTCATTGACTTCAATATTCATTGGCTCCATCAGTCATTGTCACCAACAGTCTTTTGGTTCCAAAAGTCTTTTGGCTCTAAATATATTTGGCTAGAATTCTTCGAGTCTAAGAGACTATGAGGCCACATGGCTACGAGTCTAAAATGATCTAGATATTTACGTGTTATACACGGCTTGCGAGGCTAGAGCTACGAAGCTACTCGTCTACAAGGCTCCAATTGCAGCATCTGTCTTCGTCAGAATTTTCTCTCTTGCTCCAACTGCACCACCACCATTATGTTATAAGATTACATGGAAACTTGCTTACGTAGCTTCAAGTCTACGAGGCTCCAATGTATCATGACTACGCGACTTCAAGCAATGAGGTTACGAGACTACGTGAATACGAATCTTCAAGTTTACGATACTGTGAGGCTACAGAGCTACGAAGCCTCTAGAAAAAGAGTTTACGTGACTGCGAGGATAGAGGTCATCAAGTCTACATGAGTACTTGACTACGAAGCTACTGATCTACAAGGCTCCAGTTGCCGTATCTGTCTTCGACGGAATTTACTCTTTTGTTCCAACTGCACCACCAGCATTATGTTATAAGATTACATGGATACTTGCCTACGTAGCTTCAAGTCTACGAGGCTCCATTACATCATGTCTACGCGACTACGAGCCATGAAGTTACGAGACTACGTGACTACGAATCTTCAAGTTGACGAGACTGCGAGGCTACAGATCTACGAAGCCTCTAGAAAACGAGTTTACGTGTCTGCATGGATACAGGAATACAAGTCTGCATGAGTTCTTGACTACGAAGCTACTCGTCTACAAGGCTCCAATTACTACATTTGTCTTCGACGGAATTTTCTCTTTTGCTACATCTGCTCCATCAGCATTATGTTATAAGATTACAAGGCTACTTGCTTACGTAGCTTCAAGTCTACGAGGCTCCAATGCATCATGACTACGAGACTACGTGCCATGAGGTTACGAGACTATGCGATTGCAAGTCTTCAAGGTTACGTGATCCCGAAGCTATAGGACTACCAAGCTTCCAGATCGTATGGTTACGAGACTGCATGACTAATTGGCGGCGTGGCTACGAAACTTCATGTCTCTAACTGACTACAAAAGCACTATTCAGTGGTGAGAGTTAATTTATCTCATGCAAAGGTACTTGCTGCAAGTTGTTCCGTTTTTCAACATCAGATGACGTTTCGTGTTGCTTGCAGGTAAATAATATTTATTTATTATATGCGGGATGCTCACTATCGATCACATAAGAAGGATGGCTTCGTTAGTCTCCAAGGAGAAGGAAGTTCGTCCTTCCTGCTAGTGCTTCTCAGATTTCTCACGGTCCACCATCTTGGATTGCGACGTTACGGCGACCATCTTTGATGGGTGTGACCTTGACCTTTGACCGAAACCGCAGGAATGATCGCAAGCACTCGGATTTATCATCAAAATTTTGATAAGAATAATCAGGAGCACACGGAGAAAACCATCACAATATTGATAAGAATAATCAGAAGCACACGGAGATAAACGACACTTGTTTTCATTGATATCATAAAATTACAGGAAAAAAATTTAAGAATAAAAAAAAAAATTAATAAAAAATATAAAAAAATTAAAAAATACATAAAATTCTGGCTTGTACTAAAACTCTATCTTTGCTCAACAATGATAAGTTTACAAGCTAGCAGAATTTTATGTATTTTTTAATTTGTTTAAATTTTTTATTAATTTTTTTTTATTTTTAAATTTTTTTCCCTGTAATTTTATGATATCAAAGAAAGCATGTGTCGTTTTTCTCCGTGTGCTTCTGATTATTCTTATCAATATTGTGATGGTTTTCTCCGTGTGCTCCTGATTATTCTTATCAATATTTTGATGATTAATCCGAGTGCTTGCGATCATTCCTGCGGTTTCGGTCAAAGGTCAAGATCACACCGATCAAAGATGGTCGCCGTAACGTCGCAATCCAAGATGGTGGACCGTGAGAAATCTGAGAAGCACTAGCAGGAAAGACGAACTTCCTTCTCCTTGGAGACTAACGAAGCCATCCTTCTTATGTGATCGATAGTGAGCATCCCGCATATAAGAAATAAATATTATTTACCTGCAAGCAACACGAGACGTCATCTGATGTTGAAAAGCGGAACTACTTGCAGCAAGTACCTTTGCATGAGATAAATTAACTCTCACCACTGAATAGTGCTATTGTAGTCAGTTAGAGACATGAAGTTTCGTAGCCGCGCAGCCAATTAGTCATGCAGTCTTGTAACCATACGATCTGGAAGCTTGGTAGTCCTATAGCCTCGGGATCACGTAACCTTGAAGACTTGCAATCGCATAGTCTCGTAACCTCATGGCACGTAGTCTCGTAGTCATGATGCATTGGAGCCTCGTAGACTTGAAGCTACGTAAGCAAGTAGCCTTGTAATCTTATAACATAATGCTGATAGAGCATATGTAGCAAAAGAGAAAATTCCGTCGAAGACAAATGTAGTAATTGGAGCCTTGTAGACGAGTAGCTTCGTAGTCAAGAACTCATGCAGACTTGTATTCCTGTATCCATGCAGACACGTAAACTCGTTTTCTAGAGGCTTCGTAGATCTGTAGCCTCGCAGTCTCGTCAACTTGAAGATTCGTAGTCACGTAGTCTCGTAACCTCATGGCTCGTAGTCGCGTAGACATGATGTAATGGAGCCTCGTAGACTTGAAGCTACGTAGGCAAGTATCCATGTAATCTTATAACATAATGCTGGTGGTGCAGTTGGAACAAAAGAGTAAATTCCGTCGAAGACAGATACGGCAACTGGAGCCTTGTAGATCAGTAGCTTCGTAGTCAAGTACTCATGTAGACTTGATGACCTCTATCCTCGCAGTCACGTAAACTCTTTTTCTAGAGGCTTCGTAGCTCTGTAGCCTCGCAGTCTCGTAAACTTGAAGATTCGTATTCACGTAGTCTCGTAACCTCATTGCTTGAAGTCGCGTAGTCATGATACATTGGAGCCTCGTAGACTTGAAGCTACGTAAGCAAGTATCCATGTAATCTTATAACATAATGGTGGTGGTGCAGTTGGAGCAAGAGAGAAAATTCTGACGAAGACAGATGCTGCAATTGGAGCCTTGTAGACGAGTAGCTTCGTAGCTCTAGCCTCGCAAGCCGTGTATAACTCGTAAATATCTAGATCATTTTAGACTCGTAGCCATGTGACCTCATAGTCTCTTAGACTCGAAGAATTCTAGCCAAATATATTTAGAGCCAAAAGACTTTTGGAACCAAAAGACTGTTGGTGACAATGATTGATGGAGCCAAGCGTGTACATTCCGTTTTCCTGAGTGTAAATTCCGTTTTCCAGCGTGTACGTTCCGTTTTCCTGCGTGTACATTCCTTTTTCCTGTGTGTACTGAGTTCATGATCTATATGTCTGATATTGACATGACCCGGTCTTGCGGTCCGTGCCTTTACGATGACGGTGCTGCCTTTTCGTTGTCGGTGCTTCCAAAATGAGCTGCCTTTTCGATGGCGGTGCTGTCTTTTCGTTGTTGGTGCTTCCTTTTTTGTTGATTGCGCGTAGTACAAAATGTAGTGATTGAATATTTACTAGTTTATCACCTCTTGGTGTTACTAAAATATTTTACAAGGTTACTTGGTCCTTTAGAATGTATAAAAATGTCACGATGGATTACGAAGGTCATGTGGTCCTGAAATGACTAGCCTATACGTCTGATAATGACATGATTCGGTCTCATGTACTGAAGGCAATTGATCTATATGTGTGGCTTTGTACATGAACGGCTTATATGTTATTCAGATTATTGAAAAATTAGACTTTCATAATAGGCTAATCGGCACTGATTTAATTCGTTGGTCCGGTATATTGACTTGAGTTGATTTTCGTAGAGTGAATGATTAATAATCTCCGCGAAAGGTAATGGAAAACAGAACCTAACATTTATTTAATAATTAGTTACACCTGTCTCTGGTCAAGAATCGAACCGTGGACAGGGATCCATCGATTCAATTTGTAAATTAATAATTGATTTTTTCGGAGACTATTGGAATTTTTCCCGCATTTCTAGCTAAATAATTACATGATTTCAAGATGGCGGCCAAATTTCAAGATGGTGGGCACCTCAGTAATTATAAATGATTACTGCACTGTAGCATGTTAGAATAAAACTAGCATGATGGTAAGACGAGTACACACAATATGGTGTCCTCCAGCAGACGAAAACATGATGGTGGCAATGACCACTAGCATTTACTGAACATAAAATGACGGATCCGTGATGGACATCAAGGTCAAGGTCAAATTTCAAGGTCAAGGTCTAAGTTCAAGGTCAAAGGCCAAGGTCGATTTTCAAGGTCAAGGTCAAATTCAAGGTCAAGGTCAAAGTTCAAGACCAAAATCAAATTTCAAGGTCAGGGTCAAATTTCAAGGTCAAGGTCAAATTTCAAGGTCAAGGTCAAATTTCAAGGTCAAGGTCAAATTTCAAGGTCAAGTTCAAAGTTCAAGGTCAAGGTCAAATTTCAAGGTCAGGGTCAAATTTCAAGGTCAAGGTCAAAGTTCAAGGTCAAGTTCAAAGTTGAAGGTCAAGGTCAAAGGCCAAGGTCAATGATCAATGTCAACAGTTGAGGACAAAAGTATGGTGACCAGATAATTATACTAAATGGTATCGGCACACTCTAGCAGACGAAAACAAGATGGTGGTCTCCAGCGGATGAGGACAAGATGGCGGACATGATGTCATACCAGTTGATGATATATACCTTGGTACTGGTGGTGGTAGATCAGTCTAGGTAGCTTTCATGGAGGATGGATCGACCGTTTACTCTCGTCAGGAATCGAACCAAGGACGTACATCGATATAATCAAACAGAATTCAAATACATTAATTTTTTGATGAATTTTGAAATTTTTCCCGATTTTCTAACATAAAAATTACAGATTTCCAAGATGGCGTCTATATTTCAAGATGGTGACTAAATTTCAAGATGGCGACCATAACGATAATTGCAACATTAATAGGATCCAATATGGTGGTCATAACGTAAAGTGTAAGAATGACATGGTACTCAACCAAGATGGCGGGTGTAACGAAATATGCAACATTTATATAATCCAAGATGGCGACCGTAACGATAACTGCAACAGTGGTTTTTAATATTTTTTTTAATTCGATCAAATAATTTTTTTAATGATTTTTAAATTTTTTTTCCCGATTTTCTAACATAAAAATTGTGGATTTTCAAGATGGCGGGCGTAACGAAATTAGCAACGGTGACGTCATAATCCTAAAAGAGGCTTAACTGGAGCTTGAGTTAAGGATGCTTAAGCCTATATCAGGAATTTGTGTTCTTTCTAAGGCAAAAGACATTTGTGGTTTTTCGAAATCCTAATTTTTCCTCGAAACGGGAAATTTTGAGTCATTTTGAGTCATTTTAGCGGAATTTTGAGGAATTTTTGCCGCCGTGACGTCACAAATCCAAGATGGCGGACACCGGCACCGGCACCACATCCTGCATCCTGATCTAGTAGCCCCATTTACATACTACTTGTTTTCAATGTCATTCGAGTTGTACAATTTGTTTTTGTCAAATTGGTCATTATTTATACTTTGTTTCATTTTGGAAACATACGTGTTTTAGGTATTATGACAAATAAAACATATAGTTTCACTAACATTCTCTAGGTTTTTGTTGTGTGGATAGTTTCAAGTTTAATATTATGTATGTACATACATTATTAAACTTATAAATTTCTTCGAAATTTATTCATAGGTTGGTAGGGCCTACTAATATTTTATATTTGTCAATATTGTTATTTTTTATTTACAGTACCTACTTATTTGCAAGGAGTTTGATTTAGTGTTTATAATTTATCTGCTGAGCGTCAAGAGTCTTAGGGCTGCTTTGACCGAAGACCAGAAATATTTATCAATTATGTAATATATTGTTGAATAATTGGAATTTTACTATTTCAGGAGAGTTGATTCTTTTTTTTTTTTGATTAGAATAGTTACATGTAATTGCCATCTTCCTTTATTTCATATTAAACATTATGTTTGGTTGAGTGTGAGATAATTTTATTTATGTATGCTATAATTTCATTTAATTTCTTATATATCTTTATATATTTATTTCTTGTGTGCGTGTGTATGTCACTGAACTCCTCCTAGACGGCTGGACCGATTTTGATGAAATTTTGTGTGTGAGTTCACGGGGATTCGAGGATGGTTTATATTCACAATTGGATATTTTATCTCGATTCTGAGTTAAGAAAAACAAAAAAAAAACACTTTTTAAAAGCAAAAATTGCAACGCATTATTAGAAGCCATTAAGTTTTGCTATTGTAAGGAACTAAGTAGAGAGCAAGAAAAAAATAAAGATCCTGACAGTTTATAGTGTCGCCATATTTGTTTCAATTTTCAATACCCTTGTTTTATATTACAATTTAAATTGCAGAAAAAAATCATGTTTCATAGCCACACAAATAGTGAGTGTGTGTCATTTCTCTATGTCCACGAGGTCTCGCCGAATCAATTTTCTCCTTGGAGCGAACCCGTCCGCTTAGTTAAATCAACAGCTTTTATCGTTGAATGATTTCATGATTTATTTAATGAAAATATGCTCTCATAAAAAAATTAGTTAGATAGACTAGCAATAGGTGTCTTTCTCTCACTCTCTCTCTCTGAAATGTATGTAGCTTGCTCGCGGGTCAGTAATGCAGACAATCTTTACATTCTAGCTCGAGATGGAAAAAACAGTAAATGTGGTTTACAAAAACATTTTATGAAGTGTCTTCCCGTCATTACATTTGAAAGTAGAAACATATTTACTCAAAATTTAGGTAGTAACATATTTTTATTGCAAAGACTGAAATAGAGGCGAAAAAAATTATCATTTGTGAACATAAGAAAACTACTATAACTGTATCAACTGTTATGTTATAATGTTTAAATTTCTAAATGGTGCAAGATAATACAAAATTCCATGCGGAAAAAGTCTTGGGCAGCAGATACGTATAGTTATAGGTGTGGGGCTATGCATGCTGCTTTTTCATATACTGAATGGATGCGAACATGTAAGAATAATATATCTATCTTACTATAATAAAACAGTACTTTTTCTGTCTGTCTGTTTGTACGCGATTTTGATGAAATTTTGTGTGTGAGTTCACGGGGATTCGAGGATGGTTTAGATTCACAATTGGATATTTTATCTCTATTCTGAGTTAAGAAAAACTAAAAATACACGCTTTAAAAGCAAAAAAAACTAAGCATTGTTGATAATTAGCCTCCATGGCAACGGGCTTTTGCATTGTTGTTGCCTTCTGCGTAACCATGGGAAAGGTTTTTGGTAACGGCAGTGGCGTGCCCAAGAGGAGGGGTATGTATAATGAGAAGATACAAAATGTCCAGCGTATAAATACTTACCGTCATATCCATATCTCACAAAAAGTACATTTGGGCAGGATAATGTCTGTCGGGTCCGCTAGAAAGATATATAGAGAGATAGAGATATAAATATAAAGATAGAGAGAGTTATAGAGATATACATAGAGAGATAGAGAATTAGAGAGATAAAGAGAGATGCTTAGTATACGTTTAAAAAATTACAAAAAAAAATTGATTGAGGCATTGCAACGCATGCCGGGCATTATCTAGTGTATATATATATATATATATATATATTCTTACCTACTTACTTCTATTAAATTTCAGGCGGATGTTAATATTGTCATTCCAGTTGTATAATTTTTTTTTTGTTAAATTAGTTGTTATTTATACTTTTTTTTCATTTTGGACTATGTTTTTTTTTTTACTTAATTCAAAGATTTGTGGTGTGTTCCAGGTAGTGATATCTCTATTAATTTCTATACTCCTTTGGATAAGCGGAATATTGCCACCACAGTTTTACATATAAACAAATCCTACAAATGTTTTAAACATTATGACAAATAAAAAATAGTTTCACAAACATCCTCAGTTTCTTTTTGTGTGTATAGTTTGAAGTTTAATATTATGTATGTACGTAAATTCTTAAACATGCAGTTATTTATTAATTTATTTAGATAATTATCCATAGGTAGGTAATAAGCTTTCTATTTGTCAATATTGTTATTATGGTAGATAGGAGTACAGTAAATGCCTACATTCTTATATTCCTTTATATCTCTTTTGATTTGGAGTGTTTCCGAGCCAGTCGGGGTCCACAACATCACCCCCCCCCCCAGGTGGTTAAAGCCCCAAAATTTCGAAAGTTTAAAAATTTTTAAAAATATATCTCTTTCGATTTAAAGTGTTTTCGAGCCATTCAGGGTCCTCGAACCCCCCGCCCACTTCTGGGAAAAAAGCCCCAAAATTTCGACAATTTCAGGAATTTCAAATATCTATTCTTTCGAGATGGAGTGTTCCAAACCATTCGAGTTCCTGAACATCTACTTTACGCAAAAGGAAAAGCCCCAAAATTTCGAAATATAAGAATATATATAATTGGATGTTGGCATGTATGACGTCGATAAACTCTTACACCATTTGACCGATCGCCATGAAAGTTGGCACATCGAAGTGTTTTTATCATGGGGAAGGTTTTTATGCTAACCATTTTTTTTTGTAACTCGCCGCTAGATGGCGCTGTAGCGCATCAACTTCTTAACCTTTCAACCGATCACCATGGGTAAACAGATAACCATAGGTCACAGATACACAAATAGTAATTATGTGTCATTTCTTAATGTCCACGACACTGGACATATCGCTATCCATTTTGCTGTAACTCGCGGACAATATATCATCCGTTGTTCAGCCCGGGCAAAGCCGGGTACTGCAGCTAGTATTCTATAATAAAAAAAAATATTTTTCTTGGTTTAATTGCTAGGAAACATCTCAGTAATAGTCCTTAACTTAACTCTCGTGCAAAATGACGGTCTTGTTGAAGTGTGTTGACTTTATTGAGTAGATAAAAAAAAAAGATCAGCGTGTTGTGAACTCTCCAAATTACACATAAAAAAACAAACTCAAAGGCAGTCATGGAGACTGTTGGCAGAAGTGAAAACTTAAAACTTTGTTTTTAAATGTGTAATGTTACATAATTTCTACGTCAAATGTATGTAAGAAAATTATTTTGGTATTATATTACTAGCATTTCACGACGCAAACCCTTTAAGTTTTTCCCCTTCAAAAATAATTTTAAAATGATAATAAATGAAGTTTTATCATTGAAAAAAATAAAATAAACAAAAGAAAAACACAACCTCAAATTAATTACCTTTTAAAGATAGCCAATACTCGCAATATGAACCACACAATAACGTTAAAATTTCCATGGAAAATCAAAATAAAATTAAAAACTTATAACTGTAAATTTAGAATGAATAAAAATTTTTGCTTGAAAAATCCAAAAACTATGAAACATAAATAATCAACATTCACCACGTAAGTAAATAAACAAAAGAAAATCGTTCAACGCGGTCAATTCAACTTCACTTACTGCTACTACAGAATGTCGGTGACACGAACTCCCAAGATTTCACCCATCCAAAAAGAGTCCAACACGCACATGATACAGTTGAGTATATACAATGTATTAGTGTATTTGTATGCGTATACATGTACACAGGCCGCTGAGCGTCGCCAGTCTGGCGCAACACGTCACTAGCATGTCGATGACGCGAACCCATAAGTTTTGCCCCTACCAAAAATCGCTCAACGTGGGTAAAGAAGTTTTCACTTCAAAAATCTCACTAAAATTGGTTTATTGATGTTTTGTTAGTGTATTATGCTTTTAATTAAGTAGTCTATGGTTTTTATGTTCAACATAAATTTTTAATACTTTGAGCAGCTTCCTCATGTAAATATTTTAATGTATATTGTGCTTTTGAGCACACAATTGTTTGTAAACCATAAATTGTTTCTAATTTTAAGAAAGAGGAAATGAAGAAAATTCAAGAAAAAATTAATGTACAAAAATCTTTCAAGTATGAGATTAAATTACGTGAAAAAACCAAGAAATCCTTTCTCCGAGACCCTATTTTGCGCGTGATTATTTAGATTACAGATAATTTAGGAACTTAAGTGGTCTCTGTTATCATCAGACCTAAATGAGCAGAGACTGTAATAACTAAAGCACCCGCCGCTGAAATCGTGACCTCAGGAGTCCCAGCGAGGGCCGCTGCTCTCGTGATAAACACGAACCTACCACTAGCCGCTCGACGCTCAGACTTGTAGACGCAACGTAGCGAAGTCTACAAACCTCAAACACAAAATGGAATGGGAGTTTCCTTGCTTAAAGAACGTGGATAGGCTGGGACACCCAGCACAAAGAAGATATATAAATACATATTTGAAAATGTTTTTTTTTTGAAAAGAATATCAGTTGTTATTTAGTCTCCTATAAATTTAAGATAATTATCGCTTTAAATTCTTTGTTGGTGCTTAGTACTTCAATATTTATCTCTAAAATCTTAGGTCTCAAGCTGTCATGACATATTTGTTGTTCCAGTTTTTAGTCATTACAGTTATTTTACGGACATTCCAGTAAATTAATAACGATAGCTGTTTTGCATTTGCTGATTAATTGAAAATGTTTTCATGACATCTTAATGATATGTCAGGCAGAGCCAGAGTCTACTTCATTACTTATGGGTACTGTGTTTAATTATATAATTTGCAGTCAAAGTTACCATAACGTGGCCACATGTGGTGTGGTGGTGTATCGCGGTCCAAGTTCCCGTAAGAGATTGAAAGGCATCTCTCCTCACCAGTACCCACATCATCACACCAGGTTGGGGCAGTGTGGTGCGAGTGCGGAACATGTTTGTGATGGGTTGGTCGAGTGCTGACGCCTTCAGCACGTCCCACTGCACTCTCAAAGTCCCGCAGTGACTGCTCAGGTAGCAGAGCCGTGCTCTTAAAACCCAGTCTCGGAGCTCACGGGGTCGCAAAAGAAACCAAGAACTCATACTTAGTATCAACAGTTTTTAGGCTATGAACATTTTCTATAGTTTAATTTTCAAATTTGAGCATCGTCAAATCATGGAATATCATTTTTATAAGGCCTGAAGTAGATAGTTACTAAACGCTTTCAATAGATACCCCTGTGAAAACGTTGGCGTTTTGTATTGAGTTTAATTTGGGAAGTACCAAAATTGCAATAATACTACGTATATACACTATAAAAAGGACTTTGGAAATCTCTGTTATCTCTGCTTCAATGAGCTTATATTTTCAACAGAGGAGAAATAAATTTTATTACTGGAAAACTGTTGAAACCAAAATGGTGTACTTGGTTAACAACTCTGCCCTTAATATTTACTCTCAGAAGTCGTGTAGCGATGTTGTATTTTCATGAAATAAGGTACAGATCGACCATCACGCTTTCCCTTGCAGACCTTCCGTCTTTCGCGAACCCTTGAAAATTGGAGCTCCATCAGGGGACACAATATTGCATTTTGTTTGCGACAGTCCATTGATCATACTTAGGACTTACTCACAGACTTTCAAAACTTAAACAAACTCAATTTTGTTTATTTTGTAAAACAGTTTAAAACATCAAAATACAGCATATATATAATTTGCCAGTTATAAAATTGAATAGCATGAACAGTAAATATTGTAATATGTTTGTTAAAGTTTACAATTAAAGTGTATCTCAAAAAGTTTTAGATAAGCGCATGCGGGAATACTGCTTTGTGGTTTTCTCACTTGCAGCGCGAAAGAATGGCTCGTTTACCAATTAGTAGAGGTTTAACCATGGCCCCCACATTCGGTTACGGGCCCTGGACCCAGGATCGCGACGGAAGGGGGGGGGGGGGGCCTTATTTTCCGTCACGTACTACATTATAATTGCATGATTATTTCTTACCTGCACTCTTTTTTGTATATAATTTAACTTGAATATACAAGGTATAATTGTGGTTACTATTTTAAAAGTCCAAACTAAGCATTATTTATATAATTATTTTACTTTAAAATAACCATAGCAAGTATGTATATTTCTTTCACACACTGAGATAAAAATGAAAATAGTTACAGAAAAATAAAATTAGGGTGTTTGTAAATCATAGATACTGGCTACAAAATAAGACTACTTACCTAATAACAGTTTTTCAAGTTTCCTTCTGACTAAAACCATAAATTACATCGGAAAAGTCAAGATTCTTGGCCAATTACTGCGCTAATATGCACACAACACACGCAATCAAAATAAATACCAGCACCAATTTTATTAAACATTTATCATTAACATCTGTTTAAAATTTTGTCATGTAATACGCTGTAGGTATGTGTAGAATCGTCTAACATTTCATTAGTTAAAAAAATGTTGAATATGTTTTTCTAGTTAGTAAAAATTTCAAAATGAACAGGGCTGGGCCCGGGCCCTGGACCCAGGGGTCCACCCAGCCCACCCTTGTGGGTAGTTGTTTGGGGGCTCCTGGCACAGGCGCCAGCGCGTGTATTGTCGATGGGGTCAATGATCCTTTGCTCTGACGTCATGGAGACCATCTTGGATGACCTTGACATTTATCTTTGATCTTAAACTTGACCTGGACCTTCAAAAGTTGTCAAAATTTGTCAAAATTAGTCCAAAATTTGCCTCAATTCGCCCAAAACTCGCCAAAATACGCCAAAATTTACAATTTTGTAGAAAGAAAATCTGAAAACATTTTGAAAAAAAAATTTCTCTTTTCCGCGGAAAAAATTCTCGTTTTTTCCTCAAAAATTCAAAAATTAGGAATTCGAAAAATCTCAACAAAAAAAATTGTTTTAGAATGAACACAAAATTCTTAAAGAGACTTAAGCATCCACGTCTACAGCCTCCTAAAAGCCACGGACCGATTGTGACTAACCACAGACTGGATGTGCCTGGTCGTCTATTTTGAAAATTACCTGGTCTCGTGTTTCGGAGACGCCTGGTCTATGTGTTTGGTTTTCTGCGTGAACTGATTTAAAATGTTCACCGAGTATCGACGAAAAATATATTTTGGTTACTGATTGGTTGTGTTTGTCCACCTACTGGATGCTTTTGGCTACCAACTAGACATGACTTGTCACCTAATGGACGTACGTAACTGAAAGTTGAAATAAACATTCCTGGTTATCGACTGGGCGCGTATTAACTCCTACTTGGCGTGCCTGACCATCGTATACATGCCTGGCCCCGGACTGAATGTGACTAACCACCGACTGGATGTGCCTTGTGTCTCTTACAAGCCTGGCTGCTGAATATACATGACTGGTTAATCAACTATTATGTATAACTGACTTTAAAACGCATGTCAAGGCATGCAAATGGCTCGCTTAGCCTACTAAGAAGACCGTAGAAATCGAGAAACGCGAGTAAACGTAGTTATTTCTCGAACTTGTCTCTTGTGCGGTATTTTTAAATAATTTTTTCATCGCCCAGGGATCGAAACAAGGAAGGAAATATATAGCACTAATCATTTTTTTAATAAGTAATTTTTTTGGTGAATTTTGGAATTTTTCTCGAATCTCTAGCTAAATAATTGCATATTTCTAAGATGGCGTCCCAATTTCAAGATGGCGGGTGCCACAGTAATAATAAATTATAACTTTACTCCAGTGGGTAAAACATAAACTTATATGATGGTATCGCACTCTAGCAGACGAAGACACACACAAGATGGCATCCTCCAGCAGACGAAAACAAGATGGTGGCGATGTCCTCTAGCAGGCGATATAATGTTAACTATCGCTCCTGGTTGCGAGTACTGAACACAGGATGGAGGATCCAAGATGGTCACCATGGACAAGGTCAAAGGTCAAGGTCAAAGGTCAAGGTCAAAGTTCAAGGTCAAGGTATTCCAATAATTGTGTTATGTTATAGAGGTTGCTAGAAAATTTTTCCTATTTGAATCAAATTATTTAAATTATATGTTTACTGTTAACTGCATAAGGGAGTTGATGAAAAACCCAGTATAATTTGAATTTATGTTTTAAGTTTTTTTTTTCAATTGATCAGTTGAGACACGGAGTTGTTTGGTTGTGGGCTGCAGTGTTTGTTGAAGGTGTTGGTTGTGTTGCCTGTTGCGGGAAGGGGCGGGGCTGCTGTTGTTTGCACGCTGGTCTCCGCCTTAACGCGGCGGTGTTTGCTGTCCGCTCACGCGCCGCCCCCGCCGCCCCCGCCGCCCCCGGGCGTGACCCGGGTGCCGAGAGGCGGCCAATATCCCCGCCCCACGAGACCTGGGAGACAGCCTCACGCATCACCCGACAAACAACTAACTAGCTCCACCCGCCTCCAATAAGTCACTCCTGAAGTCTCCAGGCCCAACTGTGAGGGTAGCTGGAGAGCAGATGTCAGCACGAAGAGACCTTCTACCATTACATGCTCGCAGAATATACTACAAACATGTATTATTCCTCTGTTCAGCTGGCAAACTGGTTCAGAACTGTAACACGATAAGAAACTATTTTAATTCAAATAAATGAAAATAATTTCAGCATTACTGCAAAAAACAAATCTGAATGGATAACAGACCTCGGCTCTTTGTTAATCCTATGTTATTTTGACTAAAGTGAGTTGTGTCTAGGTAATTATGAATTAGCCTCTTGCCATTGAGGCTACAGTACGCCTAATAACTTATTTCTTAGACGTCGAAAGTGATTTGAAACTGAAACTCTAAGTAATAAAATCACGTTTTAAAAACGTATGCATTTTACATAGATACATATATTTCCCATGAACATTTATCAAATTATATTCAAGAATACGTTTCTAGTTTAATTAAACCAGTATAATATGGGATACAATTATACAACAAAGTAATGAATTAAAAAAAAAACATGAATATATATGCTGAAAATACTTGACAACATGTTTAGCAAGTAAATGTATCATCATTGTGATTTTTAAAGTATTCTATATAACTAAGACAGATATAATTCACAGGAAAATACCCCTGTCTGTAACGAAACAGAAAATGTTGCAGTTGACACAAAATATAGTGATGTCTGTGACCCAGTCAAATGTTTAGTGATAGCACTAAAATATTTGGTATTGCGAAGAGAAATACTTAAAAAATTGGCGCGTGGTATCAAAATGGCTTCGTCAGGACGAGCTATGGCGACCTTCACGACGCGGGGTTTAAAGGTTGTCTGCGGAGGAGAAGACAAGATTTTTTAAAGTTTTATTTTATACTAGCCGAACCCGCCCGCTTCGCTGGACGTGAAATAAGGTAACTGCATTGAAGGAAAATAATTAAGTATTGACTGTTATACGCAAGAACCCATTAAAATTAGTATAGTAGTTGTGTAGAACACCGCGTATAAACAGACAGACGGACAGAAAAAGAACTACTGTTTTATTATAGTAACATAGATAGATTATTCTTACATGTTCGCATCCATGCAGTATATGAAAAATCAGGATGCATAGTCCTATACCTATAACTATACGTACCTGCTGCCCACGACTTTTTCCGCATGGAATTTTGTATTATCTTGCACCATTTAGAAATTTGAACATTATAACATAACAGTTGATACAGTTGTAGTAGTATTCTTATGATCACAAATGATAATTTATCTCACCTCCAGTTCAGTCTTTGCAATAAAAATATGTTAATACCTAAATTTTGGGTAAATATGTTTCTACTTTCAAATGTAATGTCGGGAAGACACTTCATAAAATTTCATTGTAAACCACATTTACTGTTTTCCCGTCTTGAGCTAGAATGTAAAGATTGTCTGCATTACTGACCCGCGAGCAAGCTACATACATCTGGCCGTGAGAAAAACAATCAGACGTTAAGTCAACACCAACTGCCTTAAGGCTCTGAACCTGAGACTTATTTATTGTCATCGCGAAACAAACTGCTATTGGAAACTGTGTGCGCTTGAACCCGAACGGGAAGATATTCAGGATGAACGGTATGCGTGATATGAAAACAGTTTCACCTGAGCCACATCCAGTATCGGGTTCCATTGCACAATTTTGGGGGAGTAAGGTTCCTCAGAAGCATTGTTGGAACACCGACTTTGAGAACAATTTTGTGAACAGGAAGACCACTTGCAGTGAGAGAACTCAAAAACTCAATTGGATAATTAGTGGCGTCGTCCTGATTAAGGACGCTGTTAAACGATATGTAAACCACTTCAGCCCCATTCAATTCGTTTAAAATGTTTTCATTGATTGCAGCAGCTTGGTCATTTATTGGAGTGAGTATGGCACATTCACATAACCACGTATGTTCCTGATGTTGTATGTTCGACAGATCCCCGAATACCGAACGCATGAGTTCGTCTTCCGAATATACGACTCTGCCAAGTATTTCTGGAAGCCTCACCTGACCGTGCTGCTCAGGGAGGGCACCTTCTCCAACTTTTAATAGAACACCGGAAAATTCTTGCGCATGAGAATTACCACCCAGCTGTGCTCTCATGTTAATTGTTAGTTGCAGTTTTTTTATTTGATGCCAGAGGTAAGAATTCTTCAGTGAAGCTTTGATTTCATCGGCTCTAGTCCCTCGACTTGCAACTGGTAGAGTTTGCCGAAAATCTCCAGAAAAGAGTAGTGTGACATTCCCCATGGGCCTTTCATTGCGCCTAATGTCCCGTAGTGTCCTGTCCACAGCTTCAACTGCTTTTTTATTCGCCATCGTGCATTCATCCCAAACGATTAGAGAGCAATCTTGTTACACTTTTGCCATATCACAATTTCTTGTTATCGAACATGTTGGTGATTCATTAGTGTCTTTATGAGAGCAGATTTTCATGAAATAAATCATTCAACGATAAAAGCTGCTTATTTAATTTAATTAAGTGGATGGGTTAGTAGGTGTATTTGGTATGTCCTGGCACACCGGTGGGTGGTGGGGGATCGGGGATCCGCGGCAGCTACCTTAAGGCTTCGCTTCATCATCCATGTTGGATTACGTCACTTCCGCCGGCCATGCACGCACGAAAAAGTGTCCCGTTACGTTCATCAGCCATATACGCACGAAAAAATGTCCCGTTACAGTAGTTGGAAATAGGGGGTTCAAGAACAGGCGGAGGAGCCAGGAGCCGGCCGCCATCTTGGATGACGTCATCGGCAGCCATCTTGGATGACGTCATCATGACCTTTGACCTTGACCTTTGACCTTGACCTTTGACCTTGACCTTTGACCTTGCCAATCTATGCTAATCTATGCCAATCTACGCTAATCTATGCCAATCTATGCTAATCTATGCCAATCTATGCTAATCCGTATGCTAATCTATGCTAATCCATATGCTAATCTATGCTAACCTAACCTAACCTAACCGTCATGTCCGCCATCTTGAAAATCCTTATTTACTATCCGATTTTAATTAAAAAAAATAAAAATTAATAATTTAATTTTAATTAAATGTTACAATTATCTAGCACCACACTCCTATACATTACGATTACATCATCGAACACCCCACTCATCCCTGTCGCAATTTTTCGTAACACCACCATCTTTAAAATAAATTTATTATAAAAACAATAATCTAAACCATTATCGTCTGCTGGAGGCAGCCATCCTGGATTCCGCCATATTTATTTCATCCGATGATGTCATCACCATCCTAAAGCACCTTAGTGTATGTAAGGCCGAATTTGTATCCCGTACCAATGTTGTTATGATCCTTATAGACCATAAAATCCTCAGTCATTTTGTTGTGACAACCATTTATTCTTAAAGGCATAATCATTTACAGGTTTTAACTAACATATATGTTATTATTTCATTGCTGCGGATGCGATAGTTAAAGTAATTATAATTTTAAAAGATATAAATTTATTACTACATCTTAGCGGACCAGAAATTTTTCAGAGTCCGTGTTTGCGTACTCGTGTTTAAAAGCTGCATGGAAGCAGATATTTTAATGTTTATGTATAATTACATGATCATTTTACGCTATCAAATTAAGTATAAGTACCTTGAGGAATAAAGGTTCTATATTTAAAATAATAAGCAGTATGTAGGTATTATCATATTTATTTAAATAACCTCGAACGCTACAAAACAAATTCTGGATTAAAGAAAAATACATACACATCAAACGAATCTATACAACAAAAAATGAAACCATATAGCAAAAATGGAAACTATACAACGAAAATTGAAACTATAAAACAAAAAACGGAAACTATAAAACAAAAAAACGGTACCTATAAAACAAAAAAACGGAAACTATACAACAGAAATGGAAACAATACAACAAAAATTGAGACTATACAAAAAATTGAAACTATACAACAAAAAAACTGAAACTATACAACAAATTGAAACAGCAACACCCAAACTATTCGCAGAAAAATATTTACATGTCATCACCGACATACCCGTAGGGGGACTGTGCGGATACCGTCTTCACATATTCGACGCTAATCGTCCTCCCATGTTATGGCCAGCTTATTACTGTATTCACTGTACAGCACATGCTGCCTTGATCGTATGGCCCTAACGCCTGCCCTCCTAGTGCGGTGGTCTTGCAGGGCATCCAGGTAGTCACCGAATGTGATGCGGTTTTTGACCACACAACGCTGGATGCCCTTGGCCTTTTTCTCGACCATGCCACCGCACTTGTAGGCATAGAGTTTGGCCCGCAGACTGACAAACTCGCTCATTACTTCGCCCCCACACTCGTCCTTGAATTTGCCAACAACCTTTTTGTTGACTGGGGAGAAGCAAGGGTGGTCGGGCGGGTAGCAGCTTGTGTCGAACTTCGCCATTAATGTGAAGTCGGCTTTGAGGTCATGGTAGAAGTCCTGTGTATGGATCTCGTAGACAAAACTATCAGTGTCCATGTATGCTAGATGAATATTATCATTGTATCGGGGTTTCATAGTATTGTAGTGGAAGTCGTACATGAGTGTTTTGGAAAGGTCGAGTACTGCTAGTCCGGCATAGATCGGTTTGTCAAAAATGATGGTCTCATGGTTCAGGTGGACAAGCGTTAAATTCGGTTCGTTCATCGTGCGGTCCTGGAAGTTTCTTAAATCTCTTCTCGGAGCACACCAGCTCCATTTTGAGCCACCGCCTCTTGTTCTCCATAAGTTTCCCGAACGTGGAGTTCACAGCCAACTTAAAGAACTCCTTCTCGAACTTGTTGGCTGCTGCTTTACGCTTGTTGGTGTTGAGCTGAATATACGGCTCCAACCATGCCGACTGCTCAAACTGAAGGACTCTGTGTATCTTAGTCACTCTCAGCCCATGCGATACTGCTTGCTGGAGGTTTCTGTAGTGTACAATGTAATGTTCCTTATTTTCCAGCATTGTCATGAGTTTCGATTGCTTTGAGCCAGGCAGACATTGATTCACGGGGAGAAACGGAAGGTCTTTGTGACTTTCGTGGAGATCGTGAGGGTACTCCACGTCACACTCGATAATGTACCCAGTAGGTGAATTTTCGGAATAGACATAACATCAATGGACGTATCCGACCATTTGAAATGACGAATGGGGAGCGGCAGAGACATTGCCCACCCATACAAATTATTGGCATCAATGTACTCCAGATAGGTGGACGGCTTGGATGCATCATATGTCTCAGGCACGTAGGTGTTATTAGCCACACAATGACGTTTGATGCTTTGTGCTACGCCTCTACGAATACCGGCTTCCACAAACATGTACATATCATAATCGGTAAGAAGCTCTAGCTGTACACCTGTGGTTCGAAGCATCGCGTCGAAAGCGAATCCTGGACAAGAAATGTAGTGCGAGGGGTCTAAACTATATGTCTCCAAACATATTGAACGGAAATTCTCGAACACATCCGCAAGGATCAGGACATCCGTCTTCAGGTACAAGTCAGCGTACTCTCCTAAGGTAGCACACTGAAACTTGTCCCAGACTTTCCCTGCATGAGCATACTCCATCTCTGAAATCCCTGAATCAGTCAGACTATTGTAGAAATCATCGATAGGTGGAAGACAAGTATCATCCAAACGAGCAAAAGAATCTACAAAATCGTATGGGAATACTCCTTTGCGGGTAACCAATTCCAGCTCATCAGGAGCGAAAAACTCAGCAGTACTGACAAACTTGTCTGCAGGCAAGAACTCAGCGAGCGAAGCGAGACCACGACTCATGAAGCGGAACGTATCTACAAACTGAATGCTGAACTTATCATGTAACTTCTTAGAAAAAGTTATCAGCTTCTCCTCTGAATTCGGAATTATGAAAATGTCTTTAGTGTCGTACCCTAACTTCCTGATAATGAAGTTCTGGTCGTAGGCCAGGTTGTGGAAGAACACAATCAACTTTTTTGGTCTGCGCCTGAGAAGGTTGCAGTCATTACATGCAGGCCCAATAAATTCGCCGGTGAAGTGATTATGGTCACGGGCTTTCTTTGAATTTCCCCCGAACTTTCTTCCACAGTAGCAACACACACTTGCTTGCAGAAAAGCGGTGTTTTTTTTAGCATGCGTGAGCGGAGTCATTGGAACAGATGTGGAAAAGATTTTTTGGACATCATGTCCAATTTCCACAATGCGAGAAATGAACTTATCTTCTGCGTCACAACCCCTATACACTTCAGGCTGTGAAGGAAGTAAAGAAGTGAGGTGTGCAGGGATGATGGTGTTATCCACTTTCATGTAAATGCAGTAGCTATATGCCTTATGCTTTTGATACTGCAGCGTGTATGGCTCATCAGGATTCGGGTGACATGTATGGATTTTCTCCAGAATAGCTTCAAAGTCACAATATACCACGATGGGCATCTTATCGGCATGGTGGAAGTTTTTGAACTTCAGAACAGGAGGCTGACCATTTTCATCAACTTGAGGCATTTCCATCCTAACAGCAGCATGCTGTTTGCAGAGCTCACTGTGTTTTTCCAAACACTGAAGAACCGTGAGTCCTGTAACCCTATCCCGATCATCGTAATGCTTAAAGCATCTTTTGCAAACATGAATAGCCTCAGTGTGTGTAGTGAGTTGGGAGCGAACCAGGGCAGAAAAATTTTTAATGAATGTGAAATGGGACGAATTGTCATGGACCAAGAGCAGCAGATCGAAATGATGTTCTTTCTCTTCAGGAGCGACTCGTGCAGGAACAACATTCAGGTTCTCGTCGATACTGTAAATGTTGATGGAGACTCCGGGGTTCTGTTTTTCAAACAGCGGTATTTGCTTGATTGGAGTAGGGAAGTCAATGTTGCTGAAGTTGAACTTCCCCTCCAGGTCACGGTAGCGCTGGTTAACACATTCTGGATCCCGTCCTTCCACATACTTCACAAGGATCGCCCACTTAAAGCACATGTGATCTTCGAGGTTTTGTGGATTTATCATTGCATGTTTCGCCTCGATGGAAGTAGGTAATTCTATGTAGGAACTGGCACGGAGTGGATCAAGCTTATTTATGCGAAGCTGTAGGCGCTTGACTGCTGACAAAGTCCATCCGGATCCCTTTCCCATGTAGTCTTCCTCCTCCTTGCAGATCTTAGAGATGGATTCAGTAACTGCTTCCTCCACCTCATGAACTGCGTAGAGGGGAACATTCATGGTTTTGAAGGCCCTCTTGTCTTCACAGGCATCTACTGGTTTTTCGTAGTCGCACTCAAGAACGACATTAAACTTCAGCGGTCCATTCTCTTCAATCTCCTCCTCAAGTTGGCTTATTATTTTTGCCTTGATGGAGTCCAGGTACGTACAAATGTCCTTGGCAGAACTTGACGTATTTACAGCAACGTAAGTCTTCAAGTTGCCCTTGAATCCCACTTCGGCGGTGATGAAGCCATGGGTATTGGCCAAACCCGCGCCGGTCACCACCTTTGTTCGGCTGGTCGATGGTTTAGGCAGTACTGCTGGCTTAACTGCTGCCATCCTCTGCTTCTTTGTTGGAGGCGGAGCAGGCCCCTTGCACACCTTAATGTGGTTGCGAAGAGTGTCAGCCCTGACGAACTCTTTAGCACAGTTCGTGCAGGAATGTGCTATGCGGTTAGGGTTAAGACCGCAAGCCGACTTCTCATGTAGTCTGGCGACATCAGCACGGGCGAAGGCCTTATGGCAGAAGCTACACCGGGTGCCTGATTACGTGGCGACAGCACCAGTACATGTTGAAAGGTGCTGCTGCATCTTGTCGCTGCGTGCGACCATCTTCCCACACAGGTGGCACTGCTGGAAGTTACGAAGCTGATTCTCAGCACACTGACGCTCGTGCCGGTAGCGGTTGTTGCCTGCCGTGAAGGTAGCAGGACAGAAACAGCATTTCTGCATGGTTGATGCCATCACAGCTATCTGTAGTCCGGTCTCGACGTACGGAACACGCGAAGGAAGCTCGACCTACGGAGAACTGTAACAAACGAATAAAGAAAACAATGTAGCTAGATGTTACACGAAAAAGTTGCAAACATAACCTCAAAACTCTAACCCTCAATCTTATTAACCCAAACTGTTAGAATGTTACTAAATAAAAAATTTGCAAACATAACCTCAAAACTCTAGCCCTCAAGCTTACTAACCTAAACTGTTAGCAATGTAACTAAATAAAAAAGTTGCAAACATAACCTCATAGCTGCTCCTTCATGTACAATCCAAAAAAATGGTATAATATTTAAAGTACTGGTAAAAGTTAAAGCTGAAAAAGTATTCAATGTTAACTAAAAATGATTGATTACATAACCTCAAAACTACTCTAATGCACATCCCAAAAATGCTAGAATATTTAAAGTACTGTTAAAAGTTTAAGCTAAACAATTCCTGTTTACCCACACATAAGTGTACAGAGAAAAAACTAGCTATCTAATAACCTACAAAAAAGCTGAGAAACATAAAAATATTAACGAAACATGTAGCATACCTCAAAAAACGATGAAGTGGAGCTGCAGAAGATGATGTAGCGTTGGCGGTAGGAATCGTGGTAGCAGCGAAACTCACACACGAACTAACTTACTCAAACTCTAAGAACACACTGAAGCTCCGACAGCTAATCCAGGCCTTTTATAAGCAGTTCTGCTTTTCAACAACAGATGACACCAGGTGTTGTGTTGAGTCATAATTTATTTAGTTCTTTTATGTGGTATGCGGGATGCTCACTAACGTTCGCAAAACAAGGATGGCTTCGCTAGACATCAAGGAGAAGGAAGTTTGTCTTTCATGTTAATGCTTCTCAGCTGTCTCAAAGCATATTATTTGTCTGAGTAAAGTTATTATTTTTTAAATCCACCTGATAAAAATATTGTATGTTCTGATTTATTGACAGAATTTCACTGATTAAATGTAACTCTGAATAAAAATTACATGACTCAGTAAGTAAAAAATTCTTCATGCAGAGATAGATCTCTAACAAATAATCAGGAGCACTCGGTGAAAACCATCAGATGTCTAGCCAGGAATAATCAGAAACACTTGGAGAAAGCCATCAATATAATATCAAGATTAATCAGAAGCACTCGGAGAAATCCATCAGATGTCTAGTTAGGTATAATCAGAAGCACACGGAGTAAACCGCCATAATATTGTCAAGAATAATCGCAAGCTCACGGAGTAAACCGCCATAATATTGTCAAGAATAATCAGGAGCACACGGAGAAAACCACCATAATATTAACAATAATAATCGGAAGCACGCAGAGAAAATCATCATAATATTGACAAGAATAATCGGAAGCACACGGAGAAAACCACCACAAGTTTTCTTTGATATCATAAAAATACAGAAAAAAATATTTAATACATAACAAAAAAAATTAATAAAAAATTTTAAATGACAAAATAAAATACAAAAATACATAAAATTCTGGCTTCTACTAGAACTATATCTTTGCTCAACAATGAGAAGTTCACAAGCTAGCAGAATCTGTTTATGTATTTTTGTATTTTATTTTGTCATTTAAAATTTTTTATTAATTTTTTGTTATTTATTAAATATTTTTTTCTGTATTTTTATGATATCAAAGAAAACTTGTGGTGGTTTTCTCCGTGTGCTTCCGATTATTCTTGTCAATATTATGATGATTTTCTCTGTGTACTTCCGATTATTATTGTTAATATTATGGTGGTTTTCTCCGTGTGCTCCTGATTATTCTTGACAATATTATGGCGGTTTACTCCGTGAGCTTGCGATTATTCTTGACAATATTATGGCGGTTTACTCCGTGTGCTTCTGATTATACCTAACTAGACATCTGATGGATTTCTCCGAGTGCTTCTGATTAATCTTGATATTATATTGATGGCTTTCTCCAAGTGTTTCTGATTATTCCTGGCTAGACATCTGATGGTTTTCACCGAGTGCTCCTGATTATTTGTTAGAGATCTATCTCTGCATGAAGAATTTTTTACTTACTGAGTCATGTAATTTTTATTCAGAGTTACATTTAATCAGTGAAATTCTGTCAATAAATCAGAACATACAATATTTTTATCAGGTGGATTTAAAAAATAATAACTTTACTCAGACAAATAATATGCTTTGAGACAGCTGAGAAGCATTAACATGAAAGACAAACTTCCTTCTCCTTGATGTCTAGCGAAGCCATCCTTGTTTTGCGAACGTTAGTGAGCATCCCGCATACCACATAAAAGAACTAAATAAATTATGACTCAACACAACACCTGGTGTCATCTGTTGTTGAAAAGCAGAACTGCTTATAAAAGGCCTGGATTAGCTGTCGGAGCTTCAGTGTGTTCTTAGAGTTTGAGTAAGTTAGTTCGTGTGTGAGTTTCGCTGCTACCACGATTCCTACCGCCAACGCTACATCATCTTCTGCAGCTCCACTTCATCGTTTTTTGAGGTATGCTACATGTTTCGTTAATATTTTTATGTTTCTCAGCTTTTTTGTAGGTTATTAGATAGCTAGTTTTTTCTCTGTACACTTATGTGTGGGTAAACAGGAATTGTTTAGCTTAAACTTTTAACAGTACTTTAAATATTCTAGCATTTTTGGGATGTGCATTAGAGTAGTTTTGAGGTTATGTAATCAATCATTTTTAGTTAACATTGAATACTTATTCAGCTTTAACTTATACCAGTACTTTAAATATTATACCATTTTTTTGGATTTTACATGAAGGAGCAGCTATGAGGTTATGTTTGCAACTTTTTTATTTAGTTACATTGCTAACAGTTTAGGTTAGTAAGCTTGAGGGCTAGAGTTTTGAGGTTATGTTTGCAAATTTTTTATTTAGTAACATTGCTAACAGTTTGGGTTAATAAGATTGAGGGTTAGAGTTTTGAGGTTATGTTTGCAACTTTTTCGTGTAACATCTAGCTACATTGTTTTCTTTATTCGTTTGTTACAGTTCTCCGTACGTCGAGCTTCCTTCGCGTGTTCCGTACGTCGAGACCGGACTACAGATAGCTGTGATGGCATCAACCATGCAGAAATGCTGTTTCTGTCCTGCTACCTTCACGGCAGGCAACAACCGCTACCGGCACGAGCTTCAGTGTGCTGAGAATCAGCTTCGTAACTTCCAGCAGTGCCACCTGTGTGGGAAGATGGTCGCACGCAGCGACAAGATGCAGCAGCACCTTTCAACATGTACTGGTGCTGTCGCCACGACATCAGGCACCCGGTGTAGCTTCTGCCATAAGGCCTTCGCCCGTGCTGATGTCGCCAGACTACATGAGAAGTCGGCTTGCGGTCTTAACCCTAACCGCATAGCACATTCCTGCACGAACTGTGCTAAAGAGTTCGTCAGGGCTGACACTCTTCGCAACCACATTAAGGTGTGCAAGGGGCCTGCTCCGCCTCCAACAAAGAAGCAGAGGATGGCAGCAGTTAAGCCAGCAGTACTGCCTAAACCATCGACCAGCCGAACAAAGGTGGTGACCGGCGCGGGTTTGGCCAATACCCATGGCTTCATCACCGCCGAAGTGGGATTCAAGGGCAACTTGAAGACTTACGTTGCTGTAAATACGTCAAGTTCTGCCAAGGACATTTGTACGTACCTGGACTCCATCAAGGCAAAAATAATAAGCCAACTTGAGGAGGAGATTGAAGAGAATGGACCGCTGAAGTTTAATGTCGTTCTTGAGTGCGACTACGAAAATCCAGTAGATGCCTGTGAAGACAAGAGGGCCTTCAAAACCATGAATGTTCCCCTCTACGCAGTTCATGAGGTGGAGGAAGCATTTACCGAATCCATCTCTAAGATCTGCAAGGAGGAGGAAGACTACATGGGAAAGGGATCCGGATGGACTTTGTCAGCAGTCAAGCGCCTACAGCTTCGCATAAATAAGCTTGATCCACTCCGTGCCAGTTCCTACATAGAATTACCTACTTCCATCGAGGCGAAACATGCAATGATAAATCCACAAAACCTCGAAGATCACATGTGCTTTAAGTGGGCGATCCTTGTGAAGTATGTGGAAGGACGGGATCCAGAATGTGTTAACCAGCGCTACCGTGACCTGGAGGGGAAGTTCAACTTCAGCAACATTGACTTCCCTACTCCAATCAAGCAAATACCGCTGTTTGAAAAACAGAACCCCGGAGTCTCCATCAACATTTACAGTATCGACGAGAACCTGAATGTTGTTCCTGCACGAGTCGCTCCTGAAGAGAAAGAACATCATTTCGATCTGCTGCTCTTGGTCCATGACAATTCGTCCCATTTCACATTCATTAAAAATTTTTCTGCCCTGGTTCGCTCCCAACTCACTACACACACTGAGGCTATTCATGTTTGCAAAAGATGCTTTAAGCATTACGATGATCGGGATAGGGTTACAGGACTCATGGGTCTTCAGTGTTTGGAAAAACACAGTGAGCTCTGCAAACAGCATGCTGCTGTTAGGATGGAAATGCCTCAAGTTGATGAAAATGGTCAGCCTCCTGTTCTGAAGTTCAAAAACTTCCACCATGCCGATAAGATGCCCATCGTGGTATATTGTGACTTTGAAGCTATTCTGGAGAAAATCCATACTTGTCACCCGAATCCTGATGAGCCATACACGCTGCAGTATCAAAAGCATAAGGCATATAGCTACTGCATTTACATGAAAGTGGATAACACCATCATCCCTGCACACCTCACTTCTTTACTTCCGTCACAGCCTGAAGTGTATAGGGGTTGTGACGCAGAAGATAAGTTCATTTCTCGCATTGTGGAAATTGGACATGATGTCCAGAAAATCTTTTCCACATCTGTTCCAATGACTCCGCTCACGCATGCTCAAAACACCACTTTTCTGCAAGCAAGTGTGTGTTGCTACTGTGGAGGAAAGTTCGGGGGAAATTCAATGAAAGTCCGTGACCATAATCACTTCACCGGCGAATTTATTGGGCCTGCATGTAATGACTGCAACCTTCTCAGGCGCAGACCAAAAAAGTTGATTGTGTTCTTCCACAACCTGGCCTACGACCAGAACTTCATTATCAGGAAGTTAGGGTACGACACTAAAGACATTTTCATAATTCCGAATTCAGAGGAGAAGCTGATAACTTTTTCTAAGAAGTTACATGATAAGTTCAGCATTCAGTTTGTAGATACGTTCCGCTTCATGAGTCGTGGTCTCGCTTCGCTCGCTGAGTTCTTGCCTGCAGACAAGTTTGTCAGTACTGCTGAGTTTTTCGCTCCTGATGAGCTGGAATTGGTTACCCGCAAAGGAGTATTCCCATACGATTTTGTAGATTCTTTTGCTCGTTTGGATGATACTTGTCTTCCACTTATCGATGATTTCTACAATAGTCTGACTGATTCAGGGATTTCAGAGATGGAGTATGCTCAAGTTTCAGTGTGCTACCTTAGGAGAGTACGCTGACTTGTACCTGAAGGCGGATGTCCTGATCCTTGCGGATGTGTTCGAGAATTTCCGTTCAATATGTTTGGAGACATATAGTTTAGACCCCTCGCACTACATTTCTTGTCCAGGATTCGCTTTCGACGCGATGCTTCGAACCACAGGTGTACAGCTAGAGCTTCTTACCGATTATGATATGTACATGTTTGTGGAAGCCGGTATTCGTAGAGGCGTAGCACAAAGCATCAAACGTCATTGTGTTGCTAATAACACCTACGTGCCTGAGACATATGATGCATCTAAGCCATCCACCTATCTGGAGTACATAGATGCCAATAATTTGTATGGGTGGGCAATGTCTCTGCCGCTCCCCATTCGTCATTTCAAATGGTCGGATACGTCCATTGATGTTATGTCTATTCCGGAAAATTCACCTACTGGGTACATTATCGTGTGTGACGTGGAGTACCCTCACGATCTCCACGAAAGTCACAAAGACCTTCCATTTCTCCCCCTGAATCAATGTCTGCCTGGCTCAAAGCAATCGAAACTCATGACAACGCTGGAAAATAAGGAACATTACATTGTACACTACAGAAACCTCCAGCAAGCAGTATCGCATGGGCTGAGAGTGACTAAGATACACAGAGTCCTTCAGTTTGAGCAGTCGGCATGGTTGGAGCCGTATATTCAGCTCAACACCAACAAGCGTAAAGCAGCAGCCAACGAGTTCGAGAAGGAGTTATTTAAGTTGGCTGTGAACTCCACGTTCGGGAAACTTATGGAGAACAAGAGGCGGTGGCTCAAAATGGAGCTGGTGTGCTCCGAGAAGAGATTTAAGAAACTTCCAGGACCGCACGATGTACGAACCGAATTTAACGCTTGTCCACCTGAACCATGAGACCATCATTTTTGACAAACCGATCTATGCCGGACTAGCAGTACTCGACCTTTCCAAAACACTCATGTACGACTTCCACTACAATACTATGAAACCCCGATACAATGATAATATTCATCTAGCATACATGGACACTGATAGTTTTGTCTACGAGATCCATACACAGGACTTCTACCATGACCTCAAAGCCGACTTCACATTAATGGCGAAGTTCGACACAAGCTGCTACCCGCCCGACCACCCTTGCTTCTCCCCAGTCAACAAAAAGGTTGTTGGCAAATTCAAGGACGAGTGTGGGGGCGAAGTAATGAGCGAGTTTGTCAGTCTGCGGGCCAAACTCTATGCCTACAAGTGCGGTGGCATGGTCGAGAAAAAGGCCAAGGGCATCCAGCGTTGTGTGGTCAAAAACCGCATCACATTCGGTGACTACCTGGATGCCCTGCAAGACCACCGCACTAGGAGGGCAGGCGTTAGGGCCATACGATCAAGGCAGCATGTGCTGTACAGTGAATACAGTAATAAGCTGGCCATAACATGGGAGGACGATTAGCGTCGAATATGTGAAGACGGTATCCGCACAGTCCCCCTACGGGTATGTCGGTGATGACATGTAAATATTTTTCTGCGAATAGTTTGGGTGTTGCTGTTTCAATTTGTTGTATAGTTTCAGTTTTTTTGTTGTATAGTTTCAATTTTTTGTATAGTCTCAATTTTTGTTGTATTGTTTCCATTTCTGTTGTATAGTTTCCATTTTTTTGTTTTATCGTTTCCGTTTTTTGTTTTATAGTTTCCATTTTCGTTGTATAGTTTCCATTTTTGCTATATGGTTTCATTTTTTGTTGTATAGATTCGTTTGATGTGTATGTATTTTTCTTTAATCCAGAATTTGTTTTGTAGCGTTCGAGGTTATTTAAATAAATATGATAATGCCTACATACTGCTTATTATTTTAAATATAGAACCTTTATTCCTCAAGGTACTTATACTTAATTTGATAGCGTAAAATGATCATGTAATTATACATAAACATTAAAATATCTGCTTCCATGCAGCTTTTAAACACGAGTACGCAAACACGGACTCTGAAAAATTTCTGGTCCGCTAAGATGTAGTAATAAATTTATATTTTTTAAAATTATAATTACTTTAACTATCGCATCCGCAGCAATGAAATAATAACATATATGTTAGTTAAAACCTGTAAATGATTATGCCTTTAAGAATAAATGGTTGTCACAACAAAATGACTGAGGATTTTATGGTCTATAAGGATCATAACAACATTGGTACGGGATACAAAGTCGGCCTTACATACACTAAGGTGCTTTAGTATGGTGATGACATCATCGGATGAAATCAATATGGCGGAATCCAGGATGGCTGCCTCCAGCAGACGATAATGGTTTAGATTATTGTTTTTATAATAAATTTATTTTAAAGATGGTGGTGTTACGAAAAATTGCGACAGGGATGAGTGGGGTGTTCGATGATGTAATCGTAATGTATAGGAGTGTGGTGCTAGATAATTGTAACATTTAATTAAAATTAAATTATTAATTTTTATTTTTTTAAATTAAAATCGGATAGTAAATAAGGATTTTCAAGATGGCGGACATTACGGTTAGGTTAGGTTAGCATAGATTAGCATATGGATTAGCATAGATTAGCATACGGATTAGCATAGATTGGCATAGATTAGCATAGATTGGCATAGATTAGCGTAGATTGGCATAGATTGGCATAGATTAGCATAGATTAGCATAGATTGGCAAGGTAAAAGGTCAAGGTCAAAGGTCAAGGTCAAAGGTCAAGGTCAAAGGTCATGATGACGTCATCCAAGATGGCCGCCGATGACGTCATCCAAGATGGCGGCCGGCTCTTGGCTCCTCCGCCTGTTCTTGAACCCCCTATTTCCAACTACTTGGGTTCGCCCCAAGGAGAAAATTGACGTGGCGAGACCTCGTGTACATAAAGAAATGACACCCACTCACTATTTATGTGTCTATGAAACATGATTTTTTTCTGCAATTTAAATTGTAATATACAAAAAGGGTATTGAAAATTGAAACAAATATGGCGACACTACAAACTGTCAGGATCTGTATTTTTTTCTTACTCTCTACTTAGTTCCTTACAACAGCAAAACTTAATGTCTTCTTATAATGATTATATTGTATGTCATAAAATTAAGATTTCTTTTCTTTCCTTGAGCCGATTTTGATGAAATAAAGCTTATATTTCTTTCCCTGCTACGCTCAAGTAAACTTGAAAACCCCATTAAAATTCGTGTAGTAGTTTTGTAGAACACCGCGTACAAACAGACAGACAGAATAAAACTACTGTTTTATTATAGTATATAGATAGATAGTGATTAGCAGAACCCGGCAGTTGTACCGCTAGTGTTTATGTTTTTAACCTATAAATATTTAAAACGGATGGTTTGTATGTAATATATAATCTTTAAAGAATTTGAAAAGGTATTCCATTTTATACTCACTCAACAAATAATAATCATAGTCACAATACCTGTTTGTTGTTATTGGGGGCTAGGGATACTAAAAATTAAAATATACCGATTTTCATGGCGCTCGGTTGAACGGTGTAGAAGTTGCTGCGTTATAGCGTCATCTAGTGGCGAGTTGTATAGAAACTGATAGCATAAAAACATTCTCCATGAAAAAAACACTCAGTGGTGGCAACTTTCATGGTGATTGGTTAAACAATGTCAGAGTTTATCAATGTTATATATACCAACATCCATTTATATATATATACTAGCTGCCCGACCCGGCTTCGCACGGCTATACTAATGGAAAAAGAATTATGCCACATCTCCCATTTACAGTAATGGTAAATAATAAAAAATTCCGTGAAAATTTATTACAATGCTGTATAATGTACCGATGGTTTCCCGACTCGTGCACGCAACATAAAACTGATGTACCCGTACTTCGCTACGGCAGTCTACAGGCAGATCACTCTTGCGCCGCTCATAATACATGCCCCTCGTTGTGGGTACGCCACTGCCGCGCGATGCCTGTTGCCATGGAGACGCAGAAGGCATGAACAATGCAAAATACTGTTCTCATGCAGACAAAGTACCCACTGTTGCCTGGTTTTAACCACCTATGCTATGGGATCTAATTTTCGGAAAATGTCATCCTGCATAACATAAGGAACATTACTGTGAAGTTTCAAGTCTGTAAAATATATATACTTGAAAAAAAAGGGCAATTTTTGATATTTAAAGTACTTGCAAAATTTCAACGGTGATGAGGACTGCACTAACAATGAAATAGCCGTTGCCATAGAGACGAATGAAGCATCAACAAAGCAACAGCCGTTGCCATGGTGATTTCCTACCAAAAACTGGAAATAAAAAAAAATTAGGGGTGGACTACCCCTAACATTTAGGGGGATGAAAAATAGATGTTGGCCGATTCTCATAGATACCGGATAAGCACAAAAAATTTCATCAAAATCGGTCAAGCCGTTTCGGAGGAGTATGGCAACGAAAACTGTGACACGAGAATTTTATATATAAGATGTAACTGTAATACAACATCAAATTATAAATATATGTATATAACGGTAAAACCACATAAAATTATCCACAAACGCAACTTTGACTTCTCTTCGTGACAATCATCGTCTACGATTTCGCTCATGATAATTTACTAAGCTACTACTTGCGGCAGTTCAGCTTAGAACAAACACCAACATTTTTACATTTGGTTTTAAAACTAAGTCTTCCTATTTCAATATCTACGTTTCACATTTATCTGTTTTATTTGGGTTCCCTCGCAGTATCGTGCCAGAATATAATTTTTTATTTAACGACTGTATAGCATTTTAATAACAGTATCTAACGTGAGAAAGTCTTTTATTTCATCGATAAAAATAATTTAGTAAGAATTTCAGTTGGAAACTGGTGACGTGACTGTGTTAAATTCCTTTGCCATTACACACTATGCTAACTTCTAGCTATTTACAAATTTCTTTGGACAAATTTTACATTGAATCCAAATTTTACAGCAGGTTTTAAAATAAGCTTTAAGAATAAATATATTTTATTTATTAGTTATTGGTTGCATTCCAAAGTTATAATAGGTTTATTGTTGACTCTCCATACTATTTAGTCTTCATGACCCAAAACTATCTTTCCCTGGTATAAATGTTTAAATATTTATTACATATAAAATAATGCTTAAAGAATTGTAAATAAAACTAATAGTTTATGAGTCACACGAGATCAATAAATTTAAAGTTTTGTATCAGTTCTTGCAGTATGGATTTCAATATAAATTTGATAAAATTGGCTCAATTTGAGTAGTGTTCAAGTTGTGTATATAAACTATTGACTTATATCAATAGAAATAATCAAAGGATGATTAGTGGAATTTGCGCATGGTCATAAAAAACTAAAATTTTACTTTTATATCAAATCTGTAAAAATTCATTCCATTAAAAACCCAATACAGTCATACAATACATTTAACAACATAAATTAGCTTGGCTTCTGGGTTGTAGCATAAATGAAAGTAATTCCGTGAGGTGAATTTTGGACTCAATTAATATTTTTGGAGATATAGGCAGAGCCATTAATATCAATTTCAAAATTATGTGAAATAAAAGATAACAAAGCAGCTGTAACATACATAAAAACTAACTGCAATACTACATCATAAGTACAAATGTACAATATATATATTTTTGCTGCAAAGCAAAATTAGTTATTTTATGATCACAAAATACTTTTTTAGAGTTTTTGAGGATTTTTTTAAAAAAATATTTAATGGTTTATTTTTGATAACTACTGTTTTGAATGCCCTGCTTTCTATCGTTTTTTATCTTGTTTTGAATCCTTCCACCCAATGGTCGAATTAAGTTTGTCAATGCCTAAAACTCGTGCCGATGCGTCTATTAAGGGAAGTGTAAAATATAAAAAAATTAAAAAGCTTACTACACACCAATTCTTACATAAAACAGTTATAAAACTGATTACAGGGGTCACCAATTTAAATATTACTCTTCAAGACATTTATTAAAAGGAACTACGTTTGCGTGTTCGTTGCTAATTGGACCGGGTGTTTATAAGGCGATGTTAAAGTTAGATTGTACGAAGTTACGGGTAGAGATATTATTCAAGTGTTTAATTAAAACGTGTTGGTATAAAGTGTGAAATTACTGTACGAAGTCACATAGGTACACCTTTGCTCGTAACGATACTTATATGGAGTCTATAAAGAATAAAATTAAAGTATTTCATTAAAATAAACATCAATAATAATTTATAGAATTTTTAGCTGAATATTTATGTTTGAAATCACAATGACTTAAATTGTAATGTGAGTGAAAAAATCCTGCTTTGTGTATACGCTTACTCAGATTAACTCCCAGGATCATGCAAGATCAATAAAAAAATTTAATGTATTTTTAAAATCAAAAGGCTAAATTATTATGTGAGCAAAGACAAAACTTTAAAATGTTAAAAGTTCTATTTGATATTTAGGGCAGTAAAATATTTGCCGAAAACACATTTATTAAGTTAACGAGTCATTGCATCAATTTTTTGATATGCAATATTTACCCCTAATTTACGTTTGTTTGAATGTTACACCATTCGCAAAAAATTGTTATTTTACAAGGTTTAAAACCTTTTTCGTATTGCTTACACGGAATGTTGCGCTTAGTCCCAAAAGCCACTGCCTGCCTGGTATAGCAGCGAAGAGGAAACGCATACAGCTGTGATGTCTTCGAACAACATAGCGGGGATGAACGACCTTTTCTTGTAGAATGTCTCCACCTGCTAGTGTTAAGGGACCCGCCTCGTCAGGGGTGTATCTGGGTTAGTGAGGCGGGATGATAAGCGCGATGCTTGCTGGTGCTTCTAGCGCGGTATCGCCTCTAAGCGCAAGGCTCTGAACTGGCGCGCGGTCTTCTCGTCGTGCACATGAGCGGTGACCGTAACATTATATTGCGGAGAAATGAAGATAGATGTGTAATGCAAGTCCATTAAGTGCTTTCAAGAATCTTTACCTGTTGTTTTACCCATTAAAATTACTCTGAAAACGTGTGTTTTGGATATTTTCACTCTACTAAAAATACAGTTTAAAAACTTAATCCGAAATCAAAAGTACTTTTCAGCCCTCGGTGAACTCTTAAATGCTTTTCGTAAGGAAACCTCACTCGGATATGTTGAGTAGTTTTGAAATCGCGTTGTTTTTCCTGAAGCTCTGCGCACCGTGTGTGTGCCTGGGACGCGGTTCAGTGACCATAAATCTTTAGGTTTACAAATCCTTTTTTTTTGGCAAAATGTGAATAAGACCTTCGAAACGTCGACTATCTGAACACTCGGCCCGGTCAGTGTAAGTACTTGCGTCGCTGGGAACAGCTGGCCTCGGACACGGGGAGGCGGCCTGCTCCGGGTTCTGTCCGCGCATGCGCACAAGGCTCAGAACCCCGTGTTGGGGCTGGTCGAGACAACAATCCCCCGGAGAGCCGAGGCGAGCTTCACGGCCCGACAGAACAATCCTCGCGTTCTTCATACTTTTGACGTGATAACGTCTTATAAATCGATAAACGCACGCACGCACGCACGAAAAAGCATGACTCATTGTCACGTTCCGCCTGAGCCGAGCGTGCAAGAAGCGGCCAACCACCGTGCGAGAAAATCTTCTATAATATCAAACAGGTTAAGGCGGGCTTTTTAAAAGCAGCAATTAAAAAAAAAATTAGATTTATTTGTCCAATTTCGTCATTTCAAATTAACAATTTATTGACATTGATTTGATTTCAGTCTATTTCTATAACTAATTGTTCGTGATTATATTTAAACTTATTATTTAAATTAAATTTGCAAAAACTGTAAATAATATTTGAAAATTAAAAAGTATTCAATTTTTCATTACTGTTTTCTTATGACGTTATCTCGTAAACTTATCGTCCGTAAACCGACTTTGCAGACAACTCCCTTATTCAAGACCTCGGCGTTCGCAACACAATTATTGGGGTTAATTAGTTTTGACAATAATACACATTGTCTATTCAAACACTCTTTATGCACTGATATTTTCAAACACTCTTTGAGATTTTCACTAACACGTCAACCATAAACCCTCGAAGTATATGCCAAAACATAAGTAGTATATAAATGCCGATACGGGCACAATGCATTTCTTATGGGACTGTGGCTTGGTGGCTTACTCAGTTGTGGCTCACCAATCGTCAGGAATCGGACATGTCCGCCGTTCGTTGCCTATGATCGTGACCTCATCGACCTTGTTAGGTAACATCCGTCTTTATTCGTACGCAGTCCTGCCTGATGGTTAGTGTGTCCTGCGAAGTGCCATACCGTCGTGAATAGTCATATATATTTATATATTTTTCTCTGTATTGTCTATTTCTACTGAAAAAATCGTCCTGTGTTAGTTATTATAATGGTTCCTTAAAATATTTAAAGAAATTAAAAATGTTTCGGAGGTAGGCGGATTCAAACTCGCAACCTTCAGATTATCGAATCGGTACTTTGAGAGATCTCATTTTTTTATATATACAATTTTTGGCTAGCTGGTAATCTTTCATCAACAACCAGCAAACCATCCCTCCTTTATTTACTTATTATTTCTTATAGTTAGACAGTTTAGTGTGACAGTTTTATCGACTTTTACAAATCTGTGACTAATTTAAACGTTTACAAATTTACACCTATGCCTTACCCGAAATTCGAACCCAGAATCCCTTGCACCGTAAGCCAATGTGCATACGTATACGCTTCGGAGGTCGGCAAACAGATCTTCTACTGAGTCGATCATATTTAAGTTAAGAATATAAGTGTATACTATAACTGATTTCGAACTATGTAGAGAAAATTGATAGTTATTACACAAAAAATTCGGAAATTTTTTGAACATTTATTAAAAATTAATTGATTAAAATTGTAATAAAATTTTATTTTAAAAACGCACTTACGTCATGGAGTCTCGGTTAGAACCCTGTGAGGGCAAAAATAAAAAATGGTGACCGATCCTTCCTCCACGGAAGCCGCCAGAAGACTGACCTAAAATCACTAACGCCAAGGTATATATATATTACCAGCTAGTAGGATGTTTTGTCCGCCATATTGTTTTCATCTGCTGGAGCCCACAGTCTTGTTTTCTTCTGATAGAGTGTGCTACCGATGTGTTGGTTTAATTATTTTCCAGAGTGCAGTATTCATTTAGGCCTATTACAGCAGTGTCAACCATTTTGCCATTTGTCCACCATTTTTGAAATTAATAATTATTAAGCTATTAATTATTTAGATTTTCTCACCCCTGAACCAGTCTTGCGCATGGTTTTGCGTGAATTAGTCTTAGATTTGTTGGAGTTGGCTCGACGAGCACCCAGTCTAATTTGGTCTTTGCCTTCATGATTTTGGAAACGCCCCAAGCCGCGATTTTCTCTCCTAGTCCCGCGTTCGTCGATTTACTTATAGCTTCGACTTCCTGTGTCCATATATCGTCAGCTTTGTGCCTTTATTCCAGATACTTGCTGAGGGAATAGGTAATATCGTGCTGCTTGCACTTTTCATCGAGAGAATTAATGCCCACGTCACCACGAGCTAGTCGTTTGGGTAGTTTCGTTCCTGGACCACAGAGGTTGTAGCCGGGAATGTGTAGCTCTAAAGGCAGATTGTTTATCAGCAAGTTCACAAGTCCTGCACCGATATGTTTTTTTTTTTTGTTTTCACTTCTTTGAGTCATTACGCACAGCTGAACAGAAAGTGCAAATGTTTATGCTTTTTATAAAATTTCACCAGTACAATGCAAGCAGTCAAGCAAGAAGTGTATTTGCCCGTGTGCATTACGCAAGATGAAGTATTTAGTGAGCGTGTATTACGGCACGGCTTGTTATTGCCTTCTACCGTACGATGCATAATGGCGGGCCCGTCCAACTGTGGCAAAACGTGTGTTCTACTGAGTTTGCTGGAAGAACCAAAAAGCCTTAGGTTAGAAAATGTGTACTTCTATTCCAAAACTCTGCAACAGCCAAAGTACTAGCGTCTAGCTACAGTTCTACGATCGGTTGATGGCCTGGAGTATTTTCCATCTGATGAGAATTACTGATTTTCAATATAGTGGCCATGATGTCATAATCTTAGATGTCGGAAAGTAGTATACGAATGTATGTCCTGCGGCAGGATGCAGGTTGTGGAGCGGTGTGTCCGATCCGCCATCTTGGATTGTGACGTCACGGCGGCCATCTTGGATGAGTGTAACGGGACACAGCCAAACGGGACAAAACGTAACGGGACAAAACGTAACGGGACACAGCGTAACGGGACAATTAGATCACGGCGGCCATCTTGGATCCGCCATTTTGGATGACATCATTTTGTTTTCTCGAACATTCCAGCATTTTGTTTTCCGCCATTTTGAATTATGACGTCACCGTTGCAATTTCCGTTACGCCCGCCATCTTTAACTTTTTTTATTTATTATCCGATTTTAATGAAAACAATTTTTAAATTTATAAAAAAATTCAATTAATAAAATTTTAATATATTTTTTTTAAAAAACGTACTTTTAAGACACGGAGTTAAGAGTCCTCGGTTCGAACCCGACGAAGTAAAAAAAAATTAAAAATGGCGACAGGCTCCTTCCCTCGTGGTGGATGCTGGCAGACTGACCCCCTCCACTTTTTACCATGCTTATATATCAGGTAGTATGACATCATGTCCGCCATCTTGAAAATCCGTAATTTTAATGCTAGAGATTCGGGAAAATTTTTAAAAATCATTAAAAAAAATTAACTAATCGAATTAAATAATAAAAAATCCTTAAAACCACCGTTGCACTTTTTCGTGATGGCCACCATCTTGAAATCACCCGCTGGAGGTCACCATCTTGTTTTCGTCCGCTAGAGTGTGCTGATACCATGTTGGTATAATTATCTGGTCACCATACCTTTGTCCTCAACTGTTGACATTAAACTTTGACCTTGACCTTGAAATTTGACTTTCACCTTGAACTTTGACCTTGACCTTGAAATTTGACCTTGACCTTTAACTTTGACCTTGACCTTGAACTTTTACCTTGACCTTGACATTTGACCTTTACCTTGAAATTTGACCTTGAACATGAAATTTGACCTTGACCTTGAAATTTGACCTTGACCTTGACGACCCTCATGGATCCGACATTTTATGTTCAGTACATGCTACCAGGAGCTACCACCTGCTGGAGTACGCCATATTGTGTGTGTGTACTTGTATTACAGAGTACATTTCCATCTGGATAATTTTATTCTAACCCGCTACAGTGCAGTAATCATTTATTATGGAGGTGCCCCCCGCCATCTTGAAATTCGGCCGCCATCTTGAAATCATGTAATAATGTAGCTAGAAAAGCGGGAAAAAATCCAAAATTCATTAAATAAATTTGTAATCCATATAATAATTGATTGGATCGACTAAGGTCCTTGGTTCGATCCCTGACAGATACAAAACAAAATTTAATTTAAAAAATACTAAAAAAGTGTTAGGTTTGAGATAGTAAAAACACCACAAGTTCTTTTAAAAAAAAAATTATTACATAAATTCAATACACTACTACAAGTACAAAAAAACACTGACAAATTACCAAAGCCTTTTGGATTCCACGATTCAAACAGTCTTCTTATTGTACGGAATAAGCCTTTAACATGACTTTAAATGTCTATCCGATTCGTTCATCACCACAGCCAGAGACCGACTGAAGTTCATAGCACTTATATAGTCTCATTAGCCGGTACAACACATGAGTCAAATCAATAACCATGTTCATTATACGTCTCGGATAATTTTTTATAATGTCGATGTAAGATATCGAGACGTGAAATTAGTTTATTGCACTTATTGCACTGAAAATGTATTCTTTGAACATTATTAGAACAACCGCTTCTTTCATGTCTGCGAGCATTTGAGGTGATAGTAAATGATGCACCACAGTATTTGCACTGATGCGAAGTACGCTCTTCATTAATTGAAGTATTCAATGTTGATGAAACTTCAGCTGATAGTGGAACAGCACATATCGAAGTCTCCTCTAGTGTTGTCAGAGGCGTTGCCAACGGGATCTGCTCCAACATCGTCGGCGCCGACGTCATGGTTCCCGTAGTCGTTGGTACATCCTCCATCGAGTACGACATTAAAGTCGGTAAATATGCCATCTAAGTCTCAAGAACAGACAATTACACGTCTTATGCACCAGAAGACACAAACTAGGTGATCCGTACACCGTCGACGGCAGTAACAAACTGAGCGTCCTGCTGTCTAGGACTCGTTTATATACATTAACCAGTTTCAATAATACGCTAGTCAAAACAAGAACAATTTACTAAAATACTAGAGCCAAAACAACATTAAAAAAATAGAAGCACCAGCAAAAAAAAGAAAAAAAAAAGGCAGCACATTTGGAAGCACCGAAAACGAAAAGGCAGCACATTTGGAAGCACCGAAAACAAAAAGGCAGCACATTTGGAAGCACCGACAACGAAAAGACAGCACATTTGGAAGCACCGACAACGAAAAGGCAGCACATTTGGAAGCACCGACAACGAAAAGGCAGCACATTTGGAAGCACCGACTACGAAAAGGCAGCACATTTGGAAGCACCGAGAACGCAAAGGCAGCACATTTGGAAGCACCGACAACGAAAAGGCAGCACATTTCGAAGCACCGACTACGAATAGGCAGCACATTTGGAAGCACCGACAACGAAAAGGCAGCACATTTGGAAGCACCGACAACGAAAAGGCAGCAGCGACAACATAAAGGCAGCACATTAGGAAGCACCGACTACGAAATGCAGCACATTTGGAAGCACCAACTACGAAAAGGCAGCACATTTGGAAGCACCGACAACGCAAAGGCAGCACATTTGGAAGCACCGACAACGAAAAGGCAGCACATTTCGAAGCACCGACTACGAAAAGGCAGCACATTTGGAAGCACCGACAACTAAAAGGCAGCACATTTGGAAGCACCGACAATGAAAAGGCAGCACCGACAACGAAAAGGCAGCACATTTGGAAGCATCGACTACGAAAAGGCAGCACATTTGGAAGCACCGACAACGAAATGGCAGCAAATTTGGAAGCACCGACTACGAAAAGGTAGCACATTTGGAAGCATCGTCAACGAAAAGGCAGCACATTTGGAAGCACCGACAACGCAAAGGCAGCACATTTGGAATTACCGACTACGAAAAGGCAGCACATTTGAAAACACCGACAACGCAAAGGCAGCACATTTGTAAGCAACGACAACGAAAAGGCAGCACAATTGGAAGCACCGACTACGAAAAGGCAGCACGTTTGGAAGCACTGACAACGTAAAGGCAGCCCATTTGGAAGCACCGACAACGAAAAGGCAGCACATTTGGCAGCACAAACAACTAAAAGGCAGCACATTTGGAATCGTCTTTCGTTTTCGGTGCTTCCAAATGTGCTGCCTTTTCGTTGTGGGTGCTTCCAAATGTGCTGCCTTTTCGTTGTCGGTGCTTCCAAATGTGCTGCCTTTTCGTAGTCGGTGCTTCCAAATGTGCTGCCTTTTCGTAGTCGGTGCTTCCAAATGTGCTGTCTTTTCGTTGTCGGTGCTTCCAAATGTGCTGCCTTTTTGTTTTCGGTGCTTCCAAATGTGCTGCCTTTTCGTTTTTGGTGCTTCCAAATGTGCTGCCTTTTTTTTTCTTTTTTTTTTGCTGGTGCTTCTATTTTTTTAATGTTGTTTTGGCTCTAGTATTTTAGTAAATTGTTCTTGTTTTGACTAGCGTATTATTGAAACCGGTTAATGTATATAAACGAGTCCTAGACAGCAGGACGCTCAGTTTGTTACTGCCGTCGACGGTGTACGGATCACCTAGTTTGTGTCTTCTGGTGCATAAGACGTGTAATTGTCTGTTCTTGAGACTTAGATGGCATATTTACCGACTTTAATGTCGTACTCGATGGAGGATGTACCAATGACTACGGGAACCATGACGTCGGCGCCGACGATGTTGGAGCAGATCCCGTTGGCAACGCCTCTGACAACACTAGAGGAGACTTCGATATGTGCTGTTCCACTATCAGCTGAAGTTTCATCAACATTGAATACTTCAATTAATGAAGAGCGTACTTCGCATCAGTGCAAATACTGTGGTGCATCATTTACTATCAACTCAAATGCTCGCAGACATGAAAGAAGCGGTTGTTCTAATAATGTTCAAAGAATACATTTTCAGTGCAATAAGTGCAATAAACTAATTTCACGTCTCGATATCTTACATCGACATTATAAAAAATTATCCGAGACGTATAATGAACATGGTTATTGATTTGACTCATGTGTTGTACCGGCTAATGAGACTATATAAGTGCTATGAACTTCAGTCGGTCTCTGGCTGTGGTGATGAACGAATCGGATAGACATTTAAAGTCATGTAAAAGGCTTAGTCCGTACAATAAGAAGACTGTTTGAATCGTGGAATCCAAAAGGCTTTGGTAATTTGTCAGTGTTTTTTTTTGTACTTGTAGTAGTGTATTGAATTTATGTAATAAAATTTTTTTTTAAATTAACTTGTGGTGTTTTTACTAACTCAAACCTAACACTTTTTTAGTTTTTTTTTAAATTAAAGTTGTTTTGAATCTGTCAGGGATCGAACCAAGGACCTTAGTCGATCCAATCAATCATTATATGGATTACAAATTTATATAATGAATTTTGGATTTTTCCCCACTTTTCTAGCTACATTATTACATGATTTCAAGATGGCGGCCGAATTTCAAGAGGACGAGGGGCACCTCTATAATAAATGATTACTGCACTGTAGCGGGTTAGAATAAAATCATCCAGATGGAAATGTACTCTATAATACAAGTACACACACACAATATGGCGTACTCCAGCAGGTGGTAGCTCCTGGTAGCATGTACTGAACATAAAATGTCGGATCCATGAGGGACGTCAAGGTCAAGGTCAAATTTCAAGGTCAAGGTCAAATTTCAAGGTCAAGGTCAAATTTCAAGGTCAAAGTTCAAGGTCAAGGTCAAAGATAAAAGTCAAGGTCAAATTTCAAAGTCAAGGTCAAGGTCAAATTTCAAGGTCAAGGTCAAATTTCAAGGTCAAGGTCAATGTTCAATGTCAACAGTTGAGGACAAAGGTATGGTGACCAGATAATTATACCAACATGGTATCAGCACACTCTAGCGGACGAAAACAAGATGGTGACCTCCAGCGGGTGATTTCAAGATGGTGGCCATCATGAAAAAGTGCATCGGTGGTTTTAAGGATTTGTTATTATTTAATTCGATTAGTTAATTTTTTTAATGATTTTTAAATTTTTTCCCGAATCTCTAGCATTAAAATTACGGATTTTCAAGATGGCGGACATGACGTCATACTACCTGATGATATATAAGCATGGTAAAAAGTGGTGGGGGTCAGTCTGCCAGCATCCACCACGAGGGAAGGAGCCTGTCACCATTTTTAATTTTTTTTTTGACCTCGTCGGGTTCGAACCGAAGACTCCGAACTCCGTGTCTAAAATGTACGTTTTTTAAAAAAGATATATTACAATTTTATTAATTGAATTTTTTTATAAATTTAAAATTTTTTTCATTAAAATTGGATAACAAATAAAAAGTTAAAGATGGCGGGCATTACGGAAATTGCAACGGTGACGTCATAATTCAAAATGGCGGAAAACCAAATGCTGGAATGTTCGAGAAAACAAAATGATTCATCCAAAATGGCGGATCCAAGATGGCCGCCGTGATCTAATTGTCCCGTTACGCTGTGTCCCGTTACTCTGCGTCCCGTTACGTTTTGTCCAGTTACGCTGTGTACCGTTACACTCATCAAGATGGCCGCCATGACGTCACAATCCAAGATGGCGGATCGGACACACAGCTCCACAACCTGCATCCTGCCGCAGGACATACATTCGTATACTACTTCGGAATGTTTTTATTAATATTTTTAATTATTAATAATAATATTTTGTCGCCTTCAAAACTAAAAAAATTCTTATTATTAAGATGGTGGCCGTTACATCTTTATCCAAGAGGGCGTAATTTTTTTTATTAAAATTTTAATTAATGAACTTTTTTTATTTTTTTTTTCAAATTTTTAATGAGATCATAACATAAAAATACTGATTTTCAAGTTGGTACCCTTAACGAAAAAAGCAAAGGTTTCATAATAATTGATAAATTGCGACCATGGCATCTAAATGTTCGATGTCATGACCTTGGTGGGTTAGAGCGGCTTGTTGCCAGGGAATTTAAGTAACGTTAGGAAATTTAAAGCCGTTGGAATTTTTAAGAACTAAAATGCGAAATTTTCCCTTAAAACGGGAATTTTCCACTCGAAAATGGAACATTTTTAATTTTTTTTTTTTTTTTTTTAGATTTTTTAACATATTTTTCTTCTAAAAACTTGAAATTATTGCGGATTTTACTAATTTGGAGCTAATTTTGGCAAATAGTGCCATTTTTACAAAATTTTGGCAAATTTTGAAGGTCAAGGACAAGGTCAATAAACAAGGTAAAGGTCATCCAAGATGGCCACCGTGAATCACAATCCAAGATGGCTGACCCCATACTCAATCCTCAGCCAGACGCCAGTCTCAGGACTGGCTATTATATGGAACTGTACATCATTTTTACAAATTACGGACGATCTACCTGATTTTGGCTTAAAGTTATTCTCACTATTGTTATCAGTCATCCATAAATCATCAATGTCCTTCAATTGAAGTTCTTTGTCGAGATCCGAAGAGCTATGAACATAATAAATTTCAAGGCAAGAAAAATTATTGACGTAATGCAGAAAACACTTCTTTAGAATAGTCACTCCATCGTTGTCCACTATCTTGTTAGCAGGCTTGGCGTTACAAGTTCTTCGTGTGTTCTTAAGCTCTCTATGCGCATAAACGACTTGCTACAATGAACGCAACTCATCATTTTGCGTAGCAAATTTTTAACATAGTTATTATTCTCGTTTTGTCTACAATTCTTTCTCAAGATAAATTCCTTGCTGCAGAACTTACACCTGTGTCCTTTCGACACAGCTGCAGACATCGAACACGGATTCCTGTTAGTTACTGAGACTAATAGCAGATGTTTACTGAAAGTTTAAATTGAAAGCTTTACTAAAATAATATTTTTAATATTTGGTCAGTGTGAGTTAATTTATCTCATGCAAAATATTTTTTGTAAGTAGTCCCGAATCTTCCCAACAGATTTCGCTACGTGTTGTGTTGAGGTAAAATCAATTTTTTTTTTTATGTGGGATGCGAGGTTCTTACTAATGATCAAAAAAGAAGCAAGACATCATGGAGAAGGAAATTTGTCTTACATGATAGTGCTTCTCAGCTGTCTCAAAGCATTTTATCTGACTGAGAAATGGAGTCATTCCATGTGATAAAAAATATTTCTAGTGATAATTTATTAGTATAAATTCAAAAATTAAATGTAACACTGAATTAAATTGCTTGACTAGTTAAGTGAAAAAAAAATCGTGCTGAGATCGATTGCTCAGATATACACAAAAGAACTCACTATGACAAAACCAATGACTGTAATGAAGCACCTAAAGCTGGCAAGATCGAAAGCTGTGATGAAGCCCTGAGAACGAAACGATTGAAACGTCATTATAAGATAATTATTTTGATCAAGCTTCCGCTCAAAACTGTGACGATAGTTACCTCAAAAATATTAATAGCAGGCATTTTAGGAAAATGACGATAGCATAAGAGATTGATATGTCATGTGAAGATCCTAACATATTAGTTAATCGCCTGAGACCGTTGGTGGCATCGGTTTGTAGAGGACACTGCTCGCACATCGTCGATGTAGCTTCCATACTTAAAGAACTGAGGGAAGCTGGCTACATACAATAATCACTTGTTTAACTTGAGTAGTATAGAAATGGGGCTCCGGCGCCAGGGTCCAGGGTCCGGAGCCGAGAGCCGAGCCACATCTCTGATTGTGACGTCACGGTGGCCATCTTGGATGATCGTAACGGGACAAGTAGTACCGTGACCTTGACATTTGACCTTGATACCGGCGGCCATCTTGGATACGCCATCTTGGATCCGTAATTTTGGATGACGTCATTTTGGATGACGTCATTTTGTTTTCTCGAACATTCCGGTATTTTGTTTTCCACCATTTTGAATTATGACGTCACCGTTGTAATTTCCGTTACGCCCGCCATCTTTAAAATCCGCAATTTTTATGTTAGATTATCGGGAAAATTTTTAAAAATCATAAAAAAAATTAAATAATCGCATTAAATAATAAAAAACTTAAAAACCACTGTTGCAATTAGCGTTACGGTCACCATCTTGGATCCTATTAATGTTGCATGTTTCGTTACGGCCGCCATCTTCAAAATATTTATTTAATATCAATGTTAAAAAAATAAAAATTAATCATAAAATTAACTTATTAGAATTCTGATTGATTAGATAGATTTCCGTCCTTGGTTCGAAACCGCTAAAGCAAAAAAACCATCAGATCCTTCCTCCAAAGAAGCCACCTACAGACTGACCTACCACCAATACCAAGGTATGTACCATCAGCTGGTATGACAACATGTCCGCCATCTTGTCTTCATCTGCCGGAGACCACCATCTTGTTTTCGTCTGCTAGAGTGTGCTGATACCATGTTAGTATAATTTTCTGGTCACCATACCTTTGTCCTCAACAGTTGGCATTGGAATTTGACCTTGACCTTGAACTTGAACTTTGACCTTGACCTTGAAATTCGACCTTTACCTTGAACTTTGAGCTTGATCTGGAACTTTAACCTTGGCCTTGAACTTTAACCTTGGCCTTGAACTTTAACTTTGGCCTTGAAATTTTACCTTGACCTTGAACTTTGACCTTGATCTTGATCTTGAAATTTGACCATGACCTTGAAATTTGACTTTGACCTCGACCTTGATTTTTGACTTTAACCTTGACGACCATCATGGATCCGACATTTTATGTTGAGTACATGCTACCAGGAGCTACTGCCTGCTAGTGGTCATTGCCACCATCTTGTTTTCGTCTGCTGGAGGACACCATCTTGTGTGTACTCGTCTTACCATCATGCTAGTTTTATTCTAACCCGCTACAGTGCAGTTATCATTTATTATTACAGAGGTGCCCGCCATCTTGACATATGGGCGCCATCTTGAAATCATGTAATTATTTAGCTAGAAATGCGGGAAGAATTCCAAAATTCACCGAAAAAATCAATTATTAATTTACAAATTGATTAGATCAGTTCGTGTCCTTGGTTCGATTCTTGACCAGTGACAGTTGTAACTAAATAATAAATAAATTTTAGATTCTGTTTTCCATTACCTTTCGCGGAGTTTATTAATCATTCACTCTACGAAAAACAACTCAAGTCAATATACCTGACCAACGAATTAAATACAGTGCCGCCATGCCTTACATGAAAGTCAAATTTTCCGATAATCTGAATAACCTTTAAGCCGTTCATGTATAAAGCCATCCATACATATAGACCAAGTGTCTCCGGATCATTGAAATTTTTTTTAGTAACACCAAGAGGTTTTGAACCAGTAAATATTCAGTCACTACATATTTCACTACGTTCAATCAACAAAAAAGGAAGCACCGTCAACGAAAAGGCAGCACATTTGGAAGCACCACCAACGAAAAGGAACCACATTTGGAAGCACCGTCAACGAAAAGGAAGCACATTTGGAAGCACCGACAACGAAAAGGCAGCACCGTCAACAAAAAGGAAGCACATTTGGAAGCACCGTCAACGAAAAGGCAGCACCGCCAACGAAAAGGCAGCACATTTGGAAGCACCGTCAACGAAAAGGAAGCACATTTGGAAACACCGACAACGAAAAGGCAGCACCGTCAACATAAAGGAAGCACATTTGGAAGCACCGCCAACGAAAAGGCAGCACATTTGGAAGAACCGTCAACGAAAAGGAAGCACATTTTGCAAGAACCGACAACGAAAAGGCAGCACCGTCATCAAAAAGGAAGTACATTTTGGAAGCACCGTCAACGAAAAGGCAGCACCACCAACGAAAAGGCAGCACATTTGGAAGCACCGACAACGAAAAGGCAGCACCGCCAACGAAATGGCAGCACATTTTAGAAGCACCGTCAACGAAAAGAAAGCACATTTTGGAAGCACGGACAACGAAAAGGCAGCACCACCAACGAAATGGCAGCACATTTGGAAGCACCGTCAACGAAAAAATGGCACCCTCAACGAAACGGCAGCATATTTGTCATCGGCTCCAATATTCATTGGCTCCAATAGTCATTGTCTCCAATAGGCATTGGCTCCATCAGTCTATTGATTCCATCAGTCTAGTGACTCCATCAGTCTAGTGACTCCATCAGTCTAGTGACTCCATCAGTCTAGTGACTCCATCAGTCATTGGCTCCTACAGTCATTGACTCCAACTGTCTTTTGTCTCATCAGCTCCAAATATATTTGGCTACAATTCTACGAGTCTAAGAGACTATGAGGCCACATGGTTACGAGTCTAAAATGATCTAGCTGGTTACGAGTTATACATGGCTACGAGACTGCATGGCTAAAAGACCGCGTGGCTACGAAACTACATGTCTTTGAAGCTACAAGAATACAAGTCTACTCGGCTCCAACTACTCCAGCAGCATTATGTTTTATGATTACATGACTACTTGTTCACGGATCTACAAGTCTATTTGGCTACTTGGCTACGTTACTATAATTCTACGAGGTCCCCAGACATCATGACTACGCGACTACGAACCATGAGGTTACGAAACTACGTGACTACGAATCTTCAAGTTTACGAGTCTGCGAGGCTACAGAGCTACGAAGCTTCTAGAACACGAGTTTACGTGACTGCGAGGATAGAGGACTACAAGTCTGCATGAGTACTTGACTACGATGCTACTCGACTACAGGGTTCCAATTGCCGCATCAGTCTTCGTCGGAATTTTCTATTTTGCTCCAACTGCACCATCAGAATTATGTTATAAGATGACAAGGCTACTTGCTTACGTAACTTCAAGTCTACGAGGCTCCAATGCTTCATGACTATGAGACTACTAGCCATGAGGTTACGAGACTACGCGATTGCGAGTCTTCAAGGTTACGTGATCGCGAGGCTATAGGACTACGAAGCTTCCAGATCACATGGTTACGAGTCAGCATGGCTAAAAGACCGCGTGGCTATGAAACTACATGACTCAAACTGACTACAATAGCACCATTCAGTGGTGAGAGTTAATTTATCTCATGCAAAATAACCTGTTTAAAGTAGTGTCGATTATTGTCAACAGACACCTCATGTTGCTTACAGGTAAATATTATTTATTTATTTTATACGGGATGCGAGATGCTCACTAACGATCGCAATAGAAGGATGGCTTCGCTAGACACCAAGGAGAAGGAAGTTCTTCTTGCATGTTAAAGCTTCACAGATGTCTCATGGTATATTATTTGACTGAATATCTGAATAAAATTACCTGTCTTAGCCACCAAGTTCAATGCAGTTTGTCTCAAAGCATATTATTTGACTGAATAATGGATGTTTATTTTTTGAATTCCACCTGGTAAAAATATTGTTAAGTGCCAATTTATTAGCAGAATTTCCCTAATTAAATGTAACGCTGAATAAAATGACATCACTCATTAAGTTAAAAATCCTTCATACTGAGACCGATTTCTCACAAATAATCAGGAGCACTCGGAGAAAACCATAAGAAGTCTAGCCAGGAATAATCAGAATCATTTGGAGAAAACTGTCAAAATATTAACAAGAATAATCGGAAGCACACGGAGAAAACCACCGCAATATTGACAAGGATAATCAGAAGCACTCGGAGAAAACCGCCGCACGTTTTCTTTGATATCATAAAATTACAGGGAAAAAATATTTAATAAAAATAAACAACAAAAAATTTAAAATGAAAAAATTACAAAAATACATAAATAAATTCTGGCTAGTACTAGAACTCTATCTTTGCTCAACAATGATATCAAAGAAAATGTGCCTCTTTTAGGACTTTTAACCATATTTATTGGAATTAAATTTAAAATTTTACTTAAATAAATGATAATTGTACTCTAGTGGGAAAAAAATTACACTAACATGGTGGCAGTGCACTCCAGCAGACGAAAACAAGATAGCGGCTTCCAGCAGACGAAAAACAATATGGTGGATGTGACATCATACTAGCTGGCGATATATTATGTACCTTGTTATTATAGGTGGGAGGGCAGTCTGTCGGTGGCATCCGTGGAGGAAGTATCTGTCTTTATTTTTATTCTGTCCTCACCGGGTTTGAACTGAAGTCTCCATGTTGTAAAGCCTCTTTTGAAAAATATTTTATTAAAATTTTATTAATTTAATTTTTTTATAAGTTTTAAAATTTTTTCGAAACTTTTTCTAATGATAATAACGTTTTTTTTAAGATTGCGGCCGTAACATTATAATCCAAGATGGCTGATTTTTAAATTAAAATTTTTATTTATTAAGTTATGGTTTTAAAAACTTTCCCGATCTCTTAGCATAAAAAACGGATTTTAAACATGGCTTTCATAATGTCATTATCCAAGATGGCAAAATGATTTTTATTTAAATGTTTTTAATTACTTTTTATTAATTTTAAAATTTTTACCGAATTTCTTGCTTAATATTCATGGATTTTAAAGATGGCGACTTTAACAAAAAGGGCAAAATTCCATAATCCAAGATGGCGAGTGTGACGTAAGGAATTTTATATTTTTAACTTAATTATATTTGACATTTTTTAAGATTATTTGTTAATATATTATTTTTATCTCGCCGGGAATTGAACTGAAGACCGAAATCGATTAAGTGACTAAACATTTGAAGTAAGCAAATTTATATCTTTTTTGAATATTTTCGAAATTGTTTGGTCAAAAATGAAAGAACTGCTTTGATACAGTCGAAGAAACACAGTGTTCTGTTAGCTATAGCAGAATACTCCATGGAAACCAGACACAGCATTGATTTCGACCAATTCCACACCATATCGAACATCCAACAATACAAGAAAAGATACATTCTAGAATCAGTAGAAATATTAAAACACCCAGCAAACATTAATAGAGAAGATGGCTACAAATTAAGCAAGATATGGAACCTACTCTTTAGAAATTCTCAAAACATAGCTCCACATCCAACACAAGACAGATCTCCCCTGATTGGCAAAACAGCCCAGCCAACCAGAAGAAAGGAAGGCTCTGATTGGCCCACAGCTGCAGCCAATCAGGAAGCACTTTCCCCTCAGGCGAGAGAATATAAAGGCAGGATAACTTGTAAGAACTGCAATGTCGACCGAAACGTCCATGAATTATTATCCAAGGTCGCAGCTACGACCAATAAGCCAAGTTTCCTCAGTTTGAGTTATTTTTAAGGAATTTTGATTCAAAGATGGCCACCGTGATGTCAGTATCTACGATTGCCGACCCCATCCTACATCCTGAGCCAAAACCAGTCTCAGGCCCGTCTATTATAGACCACGTATATTCTTTTTAAGAACAGAAATAATTAAATGACTTTTTAAAGTACAAAGCATAATTTTTTTTTATAAAATAATGGCAATGGTGTCAGTTTGCAATGATAAAAAGCTTAAATATTAAATCATTTTTGTCGAATAAATTAACAGCTTTTTGAACTGGTAAAAATATAAGACTATTTGTTACTTTTAACCTCGGAAGAGTTAAAATTCAGTACAAATATTATATTCACAGACATGAAACTATACTGGCATCCAAACACTGCGCTGGTTTTTATAGAACTAATTAGTATCCATAATGAATATAAGTAGTTAGGGTGTTTGCGTGTGCCATCTTTTTATGTCAATATTGACGCCTAAATGTGAAAGAATCCCCACAAACATTGCCCACTTAAATAGCAATAGATTTATCTATAAAAAAGTTAAAAATAATTGCTAGCTGATATACGGATAAAAACTTTAAGACTATTAATTTCATAATGACACTTTTAGGTTATTCCTAGAAGGTTACTTTAATGCTATAAAACAACTTCTGGTATTAGTAATTATAGAGACTTTATTTTGCTTACCAATTACCAACCACAGTGAATAATACTAAATAACAGACACCCACGTCTCAGACACCTCCGTGTATCCAACACAAGAATACACGAATTCCAGGCAAGAAATCAGTGTGACGTCCGTAATTATAAAACTGTCATTCATTAAGAATAACTTATAAAATATGTATATTTTAAAATTAAGATAAAGATCAGTTTTGGATTTGAAGTCACTTGATCATACAGTTATACATTTAAAATATGTTGGGAATTTAAGAAAAATAATAGGTCACAAACTTCATAATAACAAACTATATACTCATACATTTTGTACCTCAGTACCAAACGAATCTATATAAGAATTTAGCAATTTATTTGTAGCATGTTTTGTGAAAAGATAGAGTTCTATCGAAGTAACACACAAAATGTTTCTAAATCACTCATTGACAGTTATAAGAGTCAAAGTCCGAAGATTTTGTTGATTTAGCCAATGTTATGTAACTGCATTTGTTAGAAAATACTCTCCCCTCCCCCGTTTCCAACACTGTTTTTTGTTCGCTCCACGTTGGAATAAAGAATTCATCTGGTGGATGCTGGAAACACAGTATTACGGTATGAGCCCTTGTTGCACTCTTCTAAAGTTGCCCGGTCGTAACTTTGACTCGTTAATAAGTTATGTCTAGGAATATCCTCGCCTAGCAACAAGAGTGAGACGCACAGTGTTCAAAGCTACTAGAGTTCTGATGAACTTAGAAATTTTGCAAACAGTATATCACACATTGGTTTATATTTATCATCAGAATACTTGGAGAGAAAGCAATCACCTTCAAACATCGTACTTTATCTTAGATGTAAGTTTTAATATTGATACTTGTGATACATTTACTTTTCAGATGTATTTTTTTGCCATATGGAGAAATACCCTGATGGTAGAAATATTGTTGGAGATATGTAATTTACGTACGTATCTATATTGTGGACATCTGCATTTCAAAGCAAGTTCGTCAGCATCATAAACTTTATGTGAAAAAACGCAAAAAAAAAAAAAAAAAGGAATACACGTTGTAAAGAAAATTAAAAAAAAAAAGGAAACGAATTTCACATTAAAAAGTACAAGAGAATTCGCAGCTTCAGAAACTTCCAAACCACGCGGGTATGTCTTTTGTGTCGGTGAGCGCTAACATACGTGGCTGTCGAGGCGACGGTAGCTGGTTTGATATCCACCATGACATGACTCTCGCCTATGAGGCCTGGGTGACTACCTGAGCAGTCCAGAGCCCACTTAACACATGAAAACTAGAAAATAACACTCGTTTAACTTTAATACTGTTGCAAATAGGATCGCCCTATGTCATTTACGGCAACATAAACCAATTCTTCCAACTCGTATTAAATACCGTTGTAATGCTGCAATTAAGATGACGTTTCACATCCACCCCCTTTTTTATTTTCCTCTACATCTGACCAAATTTAAAATATCGCTTTTACGTTGAATTAAATACTTTTAAATTCAAATGTGTATTTAAAGTGATTTAGGCTTTATATCCGCGCCTTATTCGTTGCATGTTATCAGAGTGGAATCTGGCAATGTTCTTTACATAAATGCTTTTGAAAATGTTCACCTCAAATCAATAAGCTTAATATTCTAGGCACTTGACACCAAGTCAGTGCTCGCCTGCTCGTAATTTACACGCACCATCATCAGTGTTGCCTCTTCTCTGCGTAACATTATCTGGTTCTTGCATTTTAAAACAGTTTGCACTTTCCATTTCCTTCACACTAAGTAGCTTTATTTTAATAAGTAGTTTACAATGGATATTTCCTTTATGCTTTGATTGCACCATGCTAAAAATGACCAACTTTTCGGAAATTTTCGAATTCATTCGCAACATCACTCTGTCACCGATTGAAATTTTTATTGAATTTGGGTATCCTCCCGTACAGATCCTGCGGAACAAAAGATTCCTACGGTTCTTCGAGTATGAAGACTTTTTCGTTGATTTGCAAATAATTTCCTGTACTAAGCGAAGCAAGTACAATTCTTAACCTGTCAAGCATTTCGTTTGGGTTGTCCCAATACACATAGTCAAAGTTCTGACCACTTTCTTTCATTTACAAACTTTCATCATGAACTGCTTGTTCACTGAAAAGTTTTGCGAGAAAGTTGATTTTTTCATGATCTTCGTCTTTACGTATGCCACTTTCTAATCGTTATCATGAAAATTCGCATGAGTTAGTTATAGATGTTTCTTGTACTCTTTCAAATATTCGTGGGAATAGCCTTTATGTTCCCTGTGAAACAGCAATTCGTACAAACCTGGAGTTCCGTGTGTTTTGTACTCTTTTATGCATATGGTATTTCCTGGTAAGAAGTATATTTCTTTAAATCCTAGCAACCATCTTTCATATTTTTTATGCACTCCATAGGTCGTGTTATTATTCAGACTCGTGAAATATATCAAGTATGGCCGGAACATTTCATTATATTGGAGTCCACATTTTTGTAACTTTTTCTCGTCCATAGACACTATACTCTTGTAAAGTCCTATTGTTTTTGAGCTGGATAATATTTCCTCTTCTTTGTAGCAGGCATCTCCTTATAAACTTCTGTCTTCACATTCATGATTGGCTTTTCCTAATTTTTAACTTCATCAAGACGACTTATGCCTGGTTTAAATATCTCTTAATTTTCCCTTTTAAGTGCAAGACTGGTTTTTCTAGCAACTATATATTTTTCACGAACAGATTGTATAGGCCGATGAATGTCACTTTTTATGTCCGACATTGTACTGGCTGAAAACAGACTGCTCAACTTCCTTTTAAACTTTTTATTCGTCCGCAGACATCTCTTCCCTGTGTTTAGCAATATCTTTTTTCGTTGCCAAGTGAATAAGTAATGCGTTCAGGCTAATTTGAAAAGTCGTCAAATCGTCGCGTCTTTGCGCATTCAATACTTCAATCATGATATGAATTCGAGAATCCTTGGCTTCTACGCGCTGGTCGATGGCTAGCAGGTACTCTAATAATTCGTTTTTCGCACTTTCTACTTTCTGAGCCAGTATTGAAATATATTTCGGATATCGGCGTCTTGAGACTCAAGAACCGACCGAAGTTCAAAATGCTTTCACTAATGTTTGGCGATAAACTGATAAATCTGCCTTTATATAGTTGCCAGTCCTTGACTATAACTAGGAATGTGTGCTCGTTTTTCCAGCACAAGGAGCACATGACTTTGAATTCTTGGAAAGTCATGTTGTGTATACTTGATCGTCATTAGCGTGATGTAAATTAAGTTTATCTATGCGAAAAAGTATTATGATGTTCACGTTTTAGCTAATGTTTTGGTATACGACTCTACATCTGACACAGGTAAATGCAGTCTACTCTGGCTTGTCTGCTCATGGTAAAGTACACTTGTATTATGCCTTGCTTCTTGTACACGACGTCGTTAAAAACTATTACTGAATTGGATCTTGCTAAGCTAGGAGGCACCACATTTGCATTATCATTAAACATAAATTACTCCAGGCCTTCCATCGATTGTATATTCGTAGCGAGGTGCAGGTACTTTGGCTGTTACAACATCTTGGAATAGAGGTACACATTTTCGAACCTAAGACTTTATGGTTCCTCCAGCAGTTTCAGTAGAACGCACTTTATCCTGTAGTTGGACGGGCCCACCATAATTTTTCGTACAGTACAAGGCAGTAACGAACCATGTCACGATTCACGCGCACTTACTTCGTGGTTTTTAGCGATGCGTACGGGCAAACAAACTTCTTGGTGGACGACTTGCATAGTACTGACGGAATTGTATAAAAGCAATCACACTTATGCTTTCCGCTCAGTTGTTTGTAATGACTCGAAGAGGTAAGAAAAAAAACTCGCTGATAAAAAATAATCTGCCTTTTAAGCTGCACATTTAAGGCTACACATTCTGTGGCCAATGAACAAATCTAGCTACACGACTAGCTCGAGACGACTAGGGCACTTGAGTAGGCCAGTTGCAAAGTAAGCCTTGTCCACAAAAATTGAAAAACGAGTTTATGGTGGTTTTGGGTGCACCTTTGTGGTTGGTATCAGTGACAGTTAAGAAACTTGAACAAAATAATTTTTGTCCCTGTTTAAAAGCAGCACAAAATACCAGTACAGTTTCAAAACATGCCTTGTCCAAATTTGCTACTGTTACAAAACAGGTTATGTCCATCCCGAATACTGTAGCAAAATAGGTCTTGTCCTTTAAAAATCTAGTGTTTTCAAATGCGTGGTGTCAAAACGGGTCTTGTCCATTTAACATTATTTAAACATTAGTACGTGCTGTGAGAGGTTTTATAAATCTACAAATGTTGTGTAAAATAAAAAGGCCAATAAAGATGAATATTGTCGTAAATATTATAGTGTCGTAAAACTATTTCACTCGTGTAGTTTTGTACTGGGTAGGCATAAAATAAAACGAGTTTTTAAAATATACCAAAGTGATAAATCTAACATCAACTTCAAACATTAATTGCTTACAGGAGTTGTATACTATATTAATTTATTATCACTTCAGCCATAGCATTAATATTGTTACTTAATTTTGGTTTCGTTTTGTTGAAGGTGCACCAAAAGAAAATTGCAGTGGTGATGTTAGATCCAAACAATTTGCCTTAAAAAAACTACAACTACTAGAATCGCACTACTGTCGTGGCAAATCAAAACAGCAATATTTGCAGAGTTCTCTTACAATAAAGAAGCTTTGGCGTTATTTTAACCAAGCTTCAGACATCAGCCTAAGAGTTAAATATGAATACTTTAGAAAGATCTTTGTTGAGGACTTCAATATTAGTTTTGGTCGCCCATCAACAGATGCATTTTTATTCTGTATTCGGTTGAAAGAGGAGATTAGTTAGACACAGGTTTAGGGCAGCAAACAAGATCTAATTACTCAATACAGAGTGCATAAGCTCAAAGCAAAAGTGTTTTATGAACTGCTTAAGAAAGAAGAAGATGGTGTAGTTAGTTTTAGCTTTGATTGCCAAAAAAATCAAGTGCTACCTAAACTACCTGATCAGTCTGCTTACTGCAGCCGACAACTCTATTGCTACAACTTTACGATATACCAGGGCACGTCATCCTCCATACAAGATCACCATAGTACTTATGTTTACACGTGGACTGAGCCAGAAAGGTATAAAGGGTCTAATGCTATTGCATCTGCAGTCTACCATCGACTAAGGAACACAAGCCTTGCTGGTGTACATACCGTAAGTCTGTACTGTGATGGCTGTGGTGGCCAGAACAAAAATAGCTCAATGATCGGTATGCTATGCAAATCGTTACAATCATATGCTCCACAAAATGTAAACAGAATTATACTGACGTTTCCGATCACAGGACATTCATACATCCCTCCCGATAGAGTCTTTGGCCTCATTGAACAAGTGATAAAGAAGAGGGAAACCATAGTTGCTCCTGAAGAATACTATAAACTGTCCAGGGAGCATGGCCAGCTATTTAGACCAGTAGAAGATTATAAGGTTTATGATTGGAAGAGTGCAGCTGAAGTAATATTAAAGAAACCTGGTAACTGGCATTTTCAATTTTCTCCGTTCAAGCGGTTCGTAATACATCGTTCAGAAAATGGAAGTGTACTCGTAAGAGGAGAGCCTAACTACAAGGTAGATGGATGCTGGAGCTACTAAATCAATATGCAGGCATGGCAAAACCATTTCATACATAACACCACAAGAATTGAAATTGGGAGTATCAATAAAACCTGAGAAACTAAAAGATGTGGAAAGCCTTTTGTGTAAGCATTATGGAAGTGAATGGAAAGACAATCCCCTTCTTGGCTGGTACAGTTCTATCCTTGAAGACACAACAGTAGGTGAGGCAGAAGATGCTGAAGATGACATTATCATGACAGATGATGAACTTAGTATATAGTATTTAGGACAAACTAAGAAACTCACTGTTTGCTCATTGCAAACCTTTAATTTTTTTTATTTGCATATGTATGTTAAAATTGTGTTGAAAACAGTGGTAAGCAAGTCGGTTTGTTTAGTGTTCTTAACTTACAATTTAAATGACCTGTCTGTTCCAAAGTCTGCATCTGTAGCTAAAATACGCAATATAAATTTAATTAGTTATAATGTACATTCCTTTAGCAAAGTGCATCTTGTTCAAACCCAGCAGTTTCAAAATAAGCCATGTCCAGCTGACTGTTGCAAAATAGGCTATGTCCAAACAATTTTATTTAGTTGAAGACACCCCAACTGTGCAATTTGTTCGATACTTTGTGCCATGGAAAGAAGACTCACTAGCAGTTTGGTAGTATTTTTTAAATCACTGTTAACGCTTGGTAAATGGCGGCAGCAGTTTTTCCTGCATTACGCAAAATGATTTATGCTGGACAAGGCTTACTTTGCAACTGGCCTACTCACTTATTCTCTCGACGAAAAGTGAAAGCGATTCAGTATTGCCTATTAAAATAATATAACAGATGGAGAAATAGACGAAGTGACAGCTTTTCTTGTCAGCAACCAGGATGTTATTTTTCATTAGGGGATATGACCTTGGAAGAACACGCCTGGTCTACCATCGCATCAACACAGGTGAGGCAGAGCCAATCCGACAGGCACCATGGTGGATGCTTTCTGGCAAAACAGGAAGAAGCAGAGAAGTTAATTGCGGTTATGATGGAGGGTGGTGTAATTAAATCATCAGAAATCCCTTGGGTTTCTCCAGTTGGTTTAGTGGAAAAGAAGGATGGCCAACTAAGGTTCAATGTAGACTACCGGAAGCTGAATGGCATTACCAAAAAGGACAGATACTCCCTCCCAAAAATCTATGACACACTTGATACATTCTCTGGAACCAAATCGTTATCTACACTAGACCTAAATAGTGGTAACTGGCAAGTGAAGCTGCACCCAAGGATATGGAGAATACTGCTTAGACAACAGGTAGTGGGCTTTTCCAGTTCACTGTGTTACCATTCGGGTTATGTAATGCTCCTGCAACATTTGAGTGATTGATGGAACTTGTCCTGCATTTCAACACTTGGAAAAAATTTCTAGCATACCTGGACGACATTATTGTGGTAGGGGATACAGTGAAGGAACATTTTCAATATCTCCAGGATGTATTTGACAGGCTTCACCATGCCCTACTTATGTTAAATCCTAAGAAGTGGTTTTTTGCTCCAGCAAAAGGTAACATTCCTGGGGCATACTCTACTACAGGATGGAGTGCGAACCTATCCTGAGAAGATCCGGTCTGTTAAAGAGTGGCCTCAACTTAAGAATAAGCATGAAGTAAGAAGTTCCTTGGCACTTTGTACCTACTATAGAAGGTCTGTGTCTGGTTTCTCGACAAATGCAAAACCATTGAATCAGCTGACCGAGGACAAGAGACAATATGGACTTCAGCATGTGAGATGCCTTTCAAGACATCAAAGAATCCTTGTGTACTAGCCCCATACTTGCTTAACCCATCACCATGGGGAATATATCCTCGACACAGATGTAAGCGGAGATTGTTTGGGTGCTGTACTTTCCCAGTTTCAGAATGGAAATTGAACGAGTAATAGCACTCTGAAGCAAAGTTTTGTCTCAGCCTGAATGCAAATTATTGTGTCACAGGATAAGAACTCTTGGCTTTAGTGAAGTCTCTGCAACATTTCCTTAAATATTTAAATGGGAGAAAATTACTTTTACGCACTGACCATGCCACATTTATGTGGCGACTGCAGTTCAAGAATCCAGAGGGACAACTTGCTAGGTGGATTAAACAGATACAGCAATATGATTGCCGAATAGAACCCAGGAAAGGCCGACTTTGCAGTAATGCCGATGCGCTCTTCCAAAGATCTTGCAAGGTAGACTGCAACCATTGCAATATAGCAAATAACAATTTATGCATCGAAGATGTTCGACGAACAACGATAATCAACGGGGAAGATAAATGGGATAATGTTAGCTTGAATACAGTGCAGTGGCAAGTTCCTGACCTGGATCCTACTTAAAGCTGGCTAGAGAGTGGTACTGGATGTCCAATATAACATGAGATATGCAGTGACCGAAAGGCTGTGAGAGCATACTGGGCACAGTGGGATGCCTTAAGGATGATGAATGGGCTGCCATTGAAAGCATGGGAGAGTCCAAATGGAAAAGAAGTTACAATGCAACAACTCCTTCCAAAGATTTTAGTGGCAGAAGTGTTGAGAGAAATCCATGATTGTACCTGGGTGGTCATCTAAAGGTGAACAAAACTCTAGGCAAGACCAGTCAACACTACTATTGCTTGAGGTGTCGCCAGGATGTGGTGGCTTGGTGTAGACAATGCGAAGCATGTTCTGCTAAAAAAGAGCCACAACACCAGAGTCGTGGGAATATGAGGGCCTAAATTATAGGGGTCCGCTTTGAAAGCATAGCTATCGACATCTCTGGACCATTTCCCAAGGCTAAATATGGTAACCGGTATATTCTGGTAGCAATGGATTACTTCAGTAAGTAGCCCGAGGTTTATACACTTCCTAACCAAGAAGCCACTACTATTGCAGATGCAATAGTCAACAACTTTATTTGCAGGTTTGGGATACCAATGGAGTTCCACTCAGACCAAGGCCGCAATTTTTAATTGATGAGATTTCGGGGGGGGGGGGGGGAGTGGGTTCGGGAGCTGGGAAAAATAAAACCAGGACTACAGCCCTACATCCTCAGTCCGATGGCATGGTGGAGAGGTTAAATATAACGCTTGACGAACACCTTGCCAAGGTTGAGGCCGAGCATCAACAGGATTGGGATCAACACATCAAATTGTTCCTAATGGCATATATGTCTGCCATCCATAACTTCACTGAGCAGACCCCTCCGAGTATTGTTTTTGGACATGAGTTGAGGTTTCCCTGTGATGTCCATTTAGGTCGTCCTCGCAGGGAACCAACCAGCACTAATTATGTGAATCATCTAGAGGAGCGAATGGTGCTTATACATCAAGAAACACGCAAAAATCTCTGATTAGCGACGAATAAAATGAAGACGAGGTACGACCTGAAGTCTAACTATACCAGATTTCAGGAGGGATATTTGGTGTGGCTGTACAACCGGCATAGAAGGAAGCTTTAATTAGCGTGGGAAGGACCGTATGAAGTCTTGAAGATGCTAAATGTTGTGGTCTACAGCATCCAGAGAGGAAAGATGGGACAGATGATAGTGGTAAATCTGGACTGGTTGAGGGAATATGATGGAAGGGATGTTACCTGTTTGTTACGAATTCAAACATGATCATAACATGCACCAGGTTCTGAGCTGGCTGGCGGCCCTGCCAGGCCTCTGGCCTGATGTACCCTCAACTGACATAAGGCATGCTATGCATCCCTGGCCAGATTAGATAGGTAGTCGCTACCCCCTCCTCCACAATTTTCCCTGCTCATCGTCCTGTCTCGGCACTGTTATCTATCACTGAGCGGCCTTGGAAATTCTATGGGCCACCTCGACTCTTCGGGTGTCGAGTCCGCCCCGGATGACGTGACTCGTCACAGCCGTTCCCGTCGGTTCGAGAAGGATGCCAGAGTACTTAAGCAGCAACGCCGGCCTCCACGGGAGTTCCGAGCGGATTCTGAGCAAAGGGAAGTGCGACATCGGCGAAGAAGGTAAGAGACTTCCCCTGCGAGTGACACGAAGCGGAATTCTACCGGATCGTGAGAGTGCGGTGACTGAATGGCGCGAGACTATCTGTATACAGGCGCAAGGTAAGGGGCGAACCACTCTTGAGCCAAGCTCCAATGAGGTGTGTGAACTGCGGAGCTTGACAGACATTGAGTGACTTTGAGGATAAACATTTTTAAGTGCCAGTTATTTGTGATCGGACATTTTTAGTAGAATCATTTATTATTAATGTAAATATTAGTAATAATTAAAACTTTAACAAAATTAATTGGGCTATCCCTTACGAACCCAGTTCTCCCTACAATATACCTCGTAACAGTATCCTAAAATTCCCACCGAATGTATCCTGTGACAGTTCGTATCCCTATGATGAGATCGTGTCCATGTGACGAGATCACATTCCTATGTAGAGATCGTAACCCTGCGTCGAAATTGTTTCCCTATGACGTGATCGTATCCGTATGACGAAATCTTATCCCTGTGACGAGATCATTTCCCTGTGATGAGATCATATCCCTGGGATGAGTTTGTATCTCCATTAGGGAAATCGTATCCCTTTGCGAGATCATATACCTTTGACGAGATCGTCTCCCTGTGACAAAATCGTTTCCTTTTGAAAAGATCGTACCCCTGGGACGAGATCATATCTCCGTTACAAGATATTTTCCCTGTGACGAGATCGTATCCCCAAGACGAAATCGTATCCCTTTCATGAGATCATATCCGTGTGATGAGATCGTGTCTCTGGGATGAGATCATATCTCAATTACGATATCTTTAACGAGATTGTTTCCTTGTGATGATATCGTGTCCCTGTGATTAGATAGTATCACTGGGATGAGATCGCATTCCTGTGGTAAGATCGTATACCTAATGTGCATCCACTTTGTCGGATTTTCTTCCAAATGTGCCCTGTTTTAAATAATATTCTTCAAAATATGCTTCCTTTTCATCGAATGTGTGTCCAGATTATGTCCAGTGTATTTTAAGTAATTGTACTGTGTATCCTTTTTAATTTGTGTCCTTTTTGACGAATGTGTGTCCTTATTGACGAATGATGGTTTAATTTGGTTCCTTTGTCAAATATTTCAAGTGTGTGTTCTTTTTGAGTGAGTATGTCCAATTTAGTGTCCTTTTTATTGAGTGTGTGTTCTTTTTATTTATACTGCATCGACAAGTATGTAGTAGGTAATGCTTGGCCTCGTAATGGATAAATTGTACATGAGCTGTTTCAAATGTCGCCAATATCGAAAAAAAGACCTCTTAGCTACTGACTGTATGTGCCTCTCCACCAAATATAAATGTCTGGCTAACCTTCTAATTGTGCATAGCCAGCCAGCTAATTAAGTCTTTCCAACCTATCTGACATGCCTGGCTACCGACTGGATGTGCCACGCCACCGATTGGATGTGTCTAGTTAACCACTGGATGTGCCTGGCCAATAGCTTGGTGTGTCTTCCCACCTACTGATCGTTTTAGCTTGTCCACAAGCTTGAAGTGCCTAACTACCATCTACCCAACAACTGGTCGTGCCTGGTCGCTGCCTTGATATGCCTAGCCGATGAATGGACATGTCTGGTAACAAACTGAGTGTGCCTGACCACTGATTACATGCCTGGCTATTGAATAGACATTCCTGGCCATAAACTGGACGCGCCTTGCCACATACTGGATATGCATCTCTGGCCGCTGATTACACTTGCCTAGCCACCGACTGGGCGTACCTTGCCACTGACTTAAGGTGTTAGCCTGACCAACCGTCTGTATGTGTGTGTCTGGCCAACCTATCTGAAGTTTCTAGACAACTGACTGAATATGACTAGCCACCGACTGGAAGTGCCTGGCCACTGATTGGATGTGATTTGTTACTTGACTGGCATTTAGAACTTTCCTGAAAACACATGTCCAGGCATGCAAAGGGTTCGCTTCGCCATTTAAGAAGACTGTAGAAATCTTTAAAAATTAGTAATTTCCTTGTTTGTGTTTGAAGAATTTAGGTAATATTTCTGTTTGTTTTTTTCCTTTAAACCAATCACTTTAATATAAAATTTTCATAAATATTTTGGATCTGAAGTTATAGTATTTCTGCGTAAAAAAGAATCTAACCAAGGACAAGTATCGATCGTATGGAATCAATAATTGTATTGTGATAGATGAGGAAAGGGCTAGTTTTAAAAAATTTTCACCATATATTATAAAATATTTTATTTTGCTTAACGTAATTCTTGTTTTGCATCGAACAAGTAACTAACTAAGGACAGGAACCGATCGATCAACCTGTATGTTAAATGCATATTTTTTTGATGAATTTGTAATTTTTCCAGAATTTCTGACTTTGTACTTATATATTTTCAAGATTGCGACCAAGACGACCGACGAGATGGCGGACGCCTTGGCAATAAATACTAATCATTTCAAGAGTGTAAAATGAAACCAATATTGTGGCAGTGCACTCTGGCAGACGACATGACACTAGCACTCTTGGTATCAAGTACTGAAAATAAAGATGGCTGCCTTAGCAGACAAAAACAAGATGGTGACTATGATGTAATTTTTTAATATGTGGGCCTCAAGCAGACGAAAACATGACGGTGACTATGCTGTAATAATCCAAGATTGCGGCCTCCAGCAGACGGAAAAAATATGGCGGGGGTGACGTCATACTAGCTGGCGATATATATACCTTGGCATTAGTTGTGGGAGGTCAGTATGTCGGTGGCTTCCATGGAGGAAGTTTTCTTCGCAATTTTTTTTCTCTTGCCGAGCTAGAACGAGGTTTAAATGACGTAAGTGCGTTTTTTTAAATTAAAATTACATTTATATAATTTTTTTGTAAATTAATACTTTTTTCAGATTTTTTTGCGATAATACTATGTATTTTCAATACTATAGATATGACGTCAAAATTTGAAAATGTCTGATAGTATGTCATTGAAATTTTTATAAATTAAATGTTTATATTTTCCCCATGTTTTCTGATTATAATTACGGTTTTTCAAGAAGGTGCCCGAAAGAAAAATTGCAGCTGTGACGTAACAATTCAAAATGGTGGCCATGACATCCTAATGTTTTAGGTCAAATGTCCTCGAGGTTTTATTGAAGGCTTGTTGATGAGATAATTATGCCTCTTTGAGAATTTTTTTCTAAAGAAAAGAATTTTGAGGAAAACAGAATTTAAAATTTTTTATATTGTTATGGTATTTTCCCCTTAAAATGGAATTCTTAAATTTTAATTTTTTTTTAGATTATTTGAGGGAATTGTTTCTCCTAAAAACTGGTATTTTGGCACATTTTCGTCATATTTTGACAAATTTAAGTAAATTTGTGGAACATTTAGAAGGTCAGGGTCAAAGGTCAACGCCATCCAAGATGGCCTCCGTGACGTTACAATACTAGTTGGCTGACATTGTTTCTGCATCCACTCCCCTGTTTCCAGTAGGTATTTTCCATGTCGTACATTCTATGGAACAGTTTTAATATGTGCCATTAATAAGTGAATAACCGTTCAACCTTGGAGCACATCAGTATTTTAAAATAAAGATGAAAAAAAAATTATTTTATTGAATATGTATCTACATGTTTGCATTATTTAAACTCTCATATCATACTAACAGCTCTATGGTTGACAATAACTTTATTAGTTTTCGTAGGATTAAATCTCTGTAAAAACATTGAAGAACAAAAATGATTCAGGGCTGATTGGCCTGAACTGTAAGCAATATAATTATTACCTTAAATAAATGTAATAATAAAAGCGTTTTAATGAAGAGTCAGTCATAATTAAAACCTTTTATTTAGTTTGTGGTTAAAACCAATTATTCATACGCATGTTAACAACGTTATTAATAATCTTTAAACTTAATTTTACCGCAATAAAATTTAACTTCAGAGATTTGTTACGTCCAAGTCATGTATAATCTCTAACTACAAGAAAATAAAATGCTCTGACTTTACTGTTTCGTGGTAAAAGTTTTATTTGAATGGAGTGATAAGCATTTTATAAGATAATGTATGTTTTATGGATATTATGATTACGTTTTTAAACATATTTTTTATACTTTAATTTGGGAAATAGTGAGACTTGCACAAACAAGATAAAATTTCATCAAATTCGAAAAATATTTACTAAGTGCATTAACATTTCCCTAATTATGTTAAATTTTAAAGCTATAAAATATGTTTCGTCTTCAGCACATAGCTGGAAGCCTCTAGTGATTGACTACCTGAATAAAACCCCGGGTGCGTGTACTTTTTACTTTTAGAAGTCTGCTGCAATGCAGAGGGGAAAGTCAGTACACACTTCTATTGCACCGCATCTCAACCTCGAGCTTATCAGTCAATTTCCAGTCACAAGTAGCGCTTAAAACTAATACAAATATTATTTTTGTTGCTGGTTTATTTTAAATCTTGAGCATCGATTGGGTGGTCTTTAAGAACTACGTTTCATTTTGCAATATCAATATTTTTGCTTGTAAATCATTTGGCCTTATTATATTTGAAAATAGATAAATTAAGGAAATAAAAATAAATTTGATGTAATTTGAATCCGCTTGATGAACATATGACCACTGAATAACTTGAAAAAAAAATCTTAAATTTCTTTCACAAAAAAATGGGTGGCTGCAGATACTCACCCTATGTTAGGGTATTTTCACACCCACGCAGTTTTTTTTAATTAATTTATCTAAAAAAAATTATTGTATGGAAATCGCCTAAGTACAATTATTGTTATGAGTAGTATGGTAATAGTTCCTCCGGGGACAGGCTTTAAGGCTGTGGAGCTGATGAGCCGACCGCCATCTTGGATTGTGACGTCACGGTAGCCATCTTGGATAGCCTTGACCTTTACGTTTGACCTTCAAAATTGGCCAAAATTGGTCAAAATTTGCCAAAATTTGCCCAAAATTCGCCAAAATGTCAATTTAAAAAAAAAACAATTCCGACAAAAGATCTTAACACATTCCACAGTTCCAAAATACACAAAATACTTTTTGCCTTACAAGGAATACAAAGTCCTAAAGCCTCTGATAAGCCTCTGACGTCATCTAGGATTATGACCGCCATCTATGATGAAGCCATTTTGTTTTCTTGAACATTCCGCCATTATGTTTTCCGTCATTTTGAATTATGACGTCACCATTGCAATTTCCGTTATGGCCGCTATCTTGAATTTATATTTACTATCCAATTTTAATGAAAAAATTTTACATTTATTAAAAAATTATTTAATACATTTTTAATAAAAAAATGTTTTAAAAACGTACATCTACTAGATGGAGATCGGAGTCCACGGTTCGAACCCGGTGAGGGCAAAAAAAATGGCGACCGATCCTTCCCTCATGGTGGCTGCTGGCAGACTGACCCCCCACAAACGTTGTTCATAGCATATAGATCGTCAACTAGTATGATGTCATGTCTGCCATCTTGAAAATCCGTAATTTTAATGCTAGGAATTCGCGAAAAATTTAAAAATTTATAATATACTTAATTAAATAAATTTTAATAAAAAATCTTTAAAAATCACAGTTGCAAATATCGTTACTGCATCCATCTTGGATTATATAAAAGTTACATATTTTGTTACGACTGTCATCTTGGTTGAGTATGATGTCATCGTTTTACTTTTCGTTATGCCTACCATATTGTATTCAAGAGCGATGCACTTTTCGTTACGGCTGCCATCTTGAAAAACCGTAATTTTGTGGTAGAAAATTGGAAAAATTTTCAAAACTTATAAAGAAATTTTAATAATCACATTGTATTAAAATACTATTTAAAAACGTACTTACGCCTTCTTCGACGGAAGTCACATGCATACTTACCTCCCACCACATAAGTCAAAGTATATATATATATATATCGTCAGATGGTACGACGTCATGTCCACTATGTTGTTCTCGTCTGCTGGAGGCTCCATCTTTTTTTTTGCTCCTAGAGTGCATTGCCATCATACTTGTTTAAGTTTTACCCACTAGAGTGCAGCAATCATTTATTATTACTGTGACACCCTATCTTATTATTTGGGTGCCATTTTGGTCATTTGTAATTATTTAGCTAGAAATTCGGAAAAAATGCTAAAATTCATTAAATAAATTTTCAATTAATATAATTATTGATTCGATCGATTCCTGTTCTTGGTTCGATTTCTGGTCGATACAAAAAATTATTGCATTTAAACAATATTAACTTAAATAAATCATGTTCAAAATCCTAAAATAGGCTTCAAATTCTCTACTACCATCCTCCAATAAGACAATATGATCGCCATCTTGAAAATTGTATTTATTGACATATAATTTTGGGAAAACATTCCAAATTCCACCGAAAAATTCACTCTTTAATTTATATATTGAATTGATGGATTCCTGTACTGGGTTTGATTCTTGACCAGTGTCAAGTGTAACTAAATATTAAATAAATTTTATATTCTATTTTCCATTACCTTCAGCGGAGTTTATTAATCATTCATTCTTCGAAAAACAACTCAAGACAATAAAACTGTCTGACGAATTAAATACGTTACCGATAAGCCTAACATCAAAGTCTAGTTTTTCGATACTTAGAATAACCTCTAAAACGTTCATTAACAAAGTCACACATATAGACCAATCGTCTTCAAACCACGAGACCGGGTCATAAACAAGGTCAGACGTATAGACCAGTCGATTCCAAACCTTACGACCTTCTTCATCGACAGCTAATTATATTCAATTTGACCAACGTAACATGTTTTACGCATACGAAAAACCAAGAGACATTGAAAAATATTTACCAACACCAAATGTTTTTGAAATAGTAAATATTCAGTCACTACAGATTTTTCTATGCACATTCATCGAAAAGGCAGCACAATAAGAAGCACAATCGAAAAAAGGAAGCACAATCATTGAAAAGGAAGCATCATCAAAGAAAAGGAAGCACAATCAACAAAAAGGAAGCACATTTTGGAAGCACCAAAACAAAAAGGAATCACAATCAACAAAAAGCAAGCACATTTTGGAAGCACCATCATCAAAATAGAAGCACAGTTGGAAGCACAATCAAAAAGGCAGCACTTTTGGAAGCACAATCAACAAAAAGGAAGCACAATTAACAAAAAGGAAGCACATTTTGGAAGCACCATCAACAAAAAGGAAGCACAATCAACAAAAACGAAAAACATTTTGGAAGCACCATCAACAAAAAGGAAGCACAATCAAAAAGGCAGCACATTTGGAAGAACAATCAACAAAGGAAGCACATTTAACGTAAAGGACGCACATTTGGAAGCACAATAAAAAGAGGAAGTTGTGTTACGAGAACTAAGTCCTAGTTAGAAATCAGAATACAAGAAATAAATGATGAAATTTTTACTTTAAATATTAAATTTATTTCTCAACATTATACAAATGCAAGTAAAACAAGCCATTATTTTATGTAGCCAGCTTCCATCAGTTCTTTGAGTATGAAGGATATTTATTTTATGCACGAATAGTTTTCTGCACAAAGCGAGCCATGTAGAAGTCTTAGCCGGTCAACCAATATGTTTGGATCTTTCCATGACATGTAATGAATCTCTTCTGCTACCATCTTCCTTGCATGTTTAATATAACTATCTTCCCAGTGATCATGATAAGCTTTATCAGATATAAATATATATATTAACGCGATGTTTCCATCGTTCCGGTCTCAGGACACAGTCAGTCTTCGATCTTGTCAGCTTTAGGTGCTTCATCACAGTCTATGCCATTGTCAACAGCCTCAGAGTCACTGTAGCCATCACCGTAGAAGGCATCGTCTTCACCCAGATTACCTTAAGAAATCGATATCGATGATGTCGAAGTTTCTTCATCGTATTCATGCTTCCTTTTTAGGAGTCCGTCATTTTTACAAAGTAGGAAAGATCTAATTAAGTTCGGCCTGAATGTAGTCTCATTTTTCACGTTAAGGATTCTTCCACTGTCTCCATTCTTCCATAAATCATCAACGTCCTTCAATTGAAGTTCTTTGTCAAGATCGGAAGAGCCACAAACATAATAATATCTCCCAAGAAAAGGAAAATTATTGTTGTAATGCTGATCAATCTTCTTTAGACTAGTAGATCCATCGTTGTCCTCTAGCTTGTAGGAAGACTTGGCGTTACAAGTTCTGTCTTGTCTTTTTAAGCTCTCTCTCCACGTAAACGACTTGCTACATCGAACACAACTTATATTGCGGAGTGGATTTTTAACACAGTCATTCTTCTCGTGTTGTCTTCCATTCTTTCTCAAGATAAATTCTTTGCTGCAAAACATACCCCTGTCTCTTTTCGATACAGTGACAGACACCGAATCAGGATTCATATTAGTTACTGAGACTAATTCCAGATGGAAACTGGGTGTTTAAATTAGATCCATTACTTAAATATAATTTTTTTAATATTTCATCAGTGAGAGTTAAGTTATCTCATACAAAAGAACTTGTTGCAAGTAGTCCCGATCCTTGTCAACAGATGACGCCACGAGTTGCTTGCAGTTAAATATCATTTAGTTATTTTATGTGGGATGCTCACTAACGATCATAAAAGATGGAAGGCTTCGCTAGACAACAAGGAGAAGGAAGTTCGTCTTGCTTGTTAGTGCTTCTCAGTTGTTTCATCGTACATTATTTGACTGAGGAATGAATTTATCATTTTGAATTACAAATGATAAAAATATGTTGTGAGACACACAACACAAGGCTACGAGGATTCGATACATGGCTCGAACTAGCTACATTAGGTCCAGTCAGCGACGAGAGTTAAGTTATCTCATACAAAAGAACTTGTTACAAGTAGTCTCAATAATTAGCATAAGATGTCGTCCGTGTTGTGTTGAGTCATAATTTATTTTATGTGGGATGCGGGATGCTCACTAACGATCGCAAACAAGGAAGGCTTCGCTAGACACCAAGGACAAGGAAGTTCGTCCCTCGTGATAGTGTTTCTCATCCGTCTTATCACATATTATAGTATATAGATTTTACTGAGATATGATTTTTTTTTTAATTCCACCTGATAAAAATATTATAAGTACTGATTTAGTAGCAGAAATTCACAATTTAATTGCAGCTAATCAAAAATGGTGGAAAAAATAATGTCAGAATGTTCGAGAAAACAAAATGACGTCATTCAAGATGGTGGTCATAATCCTAGATGAAGTCAGAGGCTTGTCAGAGGCTTTAGACATGGATGCTTAAGACTCTTTTAGGACTTTGTATTCTTTCTAAGGCAAAAAGTATTTTTGTGTTTTTCGAATTCCTAATTTTCGGACTGTGGAATTTTTTGAGATTTTTGTCGGGATTTTTTTCTAAAAAAAATGGAAATTTTGGCGAATTTTGGACAAATTTAGGCAAATTATGACCAATTTTGGCACTATTTGAAGGTCAAAGGTCAAGGTCAAGGCAATCCAAGATGGCTGCCGTGACGTCACAATCCAAGATGGCGTTCGGCTCATCGGCCCCACAGCCTTAAAGTCTTTCCCCGGAGGAACTATTATATACTACTGTTATGATTTAGTTAGTTTGGTATTATCACTCCACGGGAAGTAAATTTTTAATCTATGTAAGCATTGTTTCCTTCAAATGTTGTGCAACTTACACACACATATTGAATACTTATAAATTCACTTTTTCAAAAAACTTTCTGTATTTTGTACATATATTAGGACAGTTATTCCACCGTGTGTACTTTATTTACGTTGGTAAATTTATAACTTTTTAAATGATATAGTAAACAATCATTTTAAACTGAGTGAACTATCAGAATATTGAACGCACTATCTGACTCCCAGTCTAATGTCTTGATCTGTCCATTGTGCAATATAGGAAAATATGAACTAATGGGAATAGCACTAGCAGAACAATGTATTCATTCAAAGGAAGCATTTGTACATTTAATGAGATTTTGTGTAACAACATATGCAGTTTTGCATAAACTTGGTTGTTGGAAATTAAGGATGACGTATATTATCAAATTTAGAAAAAAACTTAAGCGTATTTAAAACAGTACAGTGTAACAATAACAAATTGGACGTTGATTACTTAGCACTTAATGTAGGCTATGCATATTTTCGCGCATACTTCTAAATGCGGGATTTAACGTGTTCGCTATTGTATTTAAATATGTAAAATTCAAGCGATGCAACCCAAGCTTAAAGTTAAATTTGATTATCTTGTAATATTTGTGTAAAGTTACACGAACTGTATTAAGTTTTACATTAACTGTAATCTATTTTTAAAATAACACGCAAAATGTATAAAATACAAAACATTTATTTATGTAAAATTTCCGAAAATTTACTACCAAATAAAAAAACAAAGTTATTTAAAAAAAATTTCATGGTTTGAAACTTATTTATTTGGTTGTAAAATAATACAATATAAAATCGCCAGAAACTGTAAATCAAGCTGCGAAGCGAAAATAGTCAGCTACGGCTCACCATGTTAGGCATTTCATTGCCTGCGAAATACAGCTGCAGCTATTGGAGTCAGCCAATGGCAGTTGCAGCTCGTGTCGTGACGTACAGCCATAAACCAACGGAAGGCACTGTTTGTTTTCTCTTCGTTCGGATTCTTTGATTTACGGCATAACTTATCCTTCCCGATCACATTCTCCTATAGAAGTAACGTGCACAAAAAGTCAAATGGACACATTTTAATATATATATATATATATATATATATATATATATATATATATATATGAATCTTCTGAAGCTATTACGTAAAGTTTATTTGCAACTTAAAAAGAGCGCTATTTCAATACATCTTAATGTTGGAAACACGCAATTACAGTTACAAATCTTTCATCTGTGTAGTTGTGGGTATCATTAATTACTTTGCTTAACAAAATTAAATTCTTTAGTTGAAAGTAAAAACTTTTTACATACATTGACTAACTGAATTAAAGCTTAGCAGTAGTGCCATCAAATACTACGTAGGTAATTTTAATTGAGTCTTTTCAGGAAAAATAACAGTAGTATTCCGTGTTACGCAATAAGTAGTTTTTAAGTCATAAGTCTGATACTTAACTTGAACACGTATTTAAACCGTGTGCAGTAAACAGGCGAGCACTAAATATATGTATGGCACACATTTTGTCCTTACAATAGTATCAAAGTTAACAAGTAAAATTGAATATTTTATAACTTTTGTGGCTAACGCAATAAGTCAATGAGAAATTAAGAATAAATTCGCCTTCAGAAATTTTTTTCTGACACACACACATATTGAAATTCACGATGGTGTCTAATTAATTTATAATTTCTGGGAATTAATTTTAAAGTTTAGAATTAAAATTAAATTTTTAATTAAAACAATACTATTTGTTCACTCTTTCATTACATATTTCACACTTTTGTAATTCCAGCTTTCCAACTGCTTACCTTTTAAATTGCTAATTATTCCAAAATTTCTGAGAATAAAAGAAATCTGATTCACAATTAGAAAGAGCGTTATATTTCCTGTCATATAATCCAATCATATTTTTAAATGTTCAAAATCAGTTTAAAGAATGGCCACTGCAAGTTCAAAAATATAAAATTACAAAAATTGAAGTCATTGTAAATACTATATCTTTACTTGATTAACAACTCTTCAAATTCACAATAATTTCCCTTCCCTAAAATTTCAATTTGAATCCTTTTTTTTTTTAAATTTTAACCGCCTTCTTATAACCGGTTACCATGTTTTGGCATACTATTAAAAAAATTAAACGAATAAATTAGTTCTTAAATAATAGATTAACTGAGGTATTGGTGAAAAAAAATATATATTATTTTTGACATTTTGTTTGCGAAATATTTCAATAGGGGTTACAGTAAATGTTTTTTTTTCGAACAAACATTCATTTTGAATCAAAGCAATTCCCTCAAAAATTTTGATTAAATACAACTAGTAAACATTATTTCCTGTAGTTTATTAATTGCGAATGTAATGGCAAAAATTTATTTCATATCTAGCTGTTTGTTTCTGTTCGCCATGTGATTAAAAACCGCATGTTCGTATTGATGTGTTTGTCCTGTTGTTTGGCTATCAAAACTCGATAGTTGCGTTGATTTACCGCGATCTGTGTGATCCCAGCATGAGTATGCTAAGACGCAATAAAAGCAGGCTGTTCCCAGCCACTAAAGGATTTTTTTTGTCAATAAGGCCCCCACTAAATTTTTGTGCGTTAGCAGTTAACAAATTGATATAGATTATATATGACAATAGATTATTATATATTATATAGGTTATCAGGTTCCAAAATATACATATTTTTTGCTGCAAACATAATTTATGGCGGGCCCTCTACTGTTTGTTTCGGCGCGGGTAGACGTGAGTGGTAAGGTATTAACGGGAGTCTGACATGCACGGGACAAGCAGAGGCGGCTGACTGTCTGCTTGGTGATGTCCGCACGTGGTTCAGTTGCCTTTGATCTCGCCACGAGCCGTGTCGCTAGACGTCTCCTGCACTTCAGCTCCGCCTGCTGGCCGACACTGCTCTGTTGACTCGGCGAGCGATGAAAATGTGCGTCAGGCTCCTGGTGTCGGTGCGTGGTAGCGGTGACGGTGTCTGTAGACTTGTATGACGTCACGGCAACCATCTTTGATTCGAAAATTCCTCAAAAAAGAATTAAAATGACTCAAAATTCCAAGATGTTTCGTTATTTTATGGGAACAAATTTCCAATTTGTGGGAAGATTTCGCATTTTATTTCTCAAAAATTCAAAAAATAAAAAAATTTAAATGCCTCAAAATACTTTTGCCTTTGAAACAACCCTAAGTCCACAAAGCGGCGTGAGATTCCGCATCTACAAGCCGCAAAAGGCCACCAAAGTCATGACCTTGACCTCCTCTATAATCATGAAATTATTTAGTTTTTTTACCAAAAGAAATATCGAAAAAATTGAAAAAAATATATAAAATATTGCGTAGGCTACTTCTAATTTTTGACTACGCAATCCCTCTAGTCCTCGGTTCGTTACCGGCGAGAGTAAACATGTAGTTCATGTATGAATTTTTTAAAAATTCTGAATTACAATTTTAAAAAATAATAAAAATTCTTTAATTCTCACCCGCCATCAATACAGATACCATTTAGAAAATCCTTATTTTATGCTAGATCATCGGGGAAACTTTTAAATTTGTTAAAAAATGAATTAATAAAAATTCTACCATAAATTACATCCGCCATTACAGCCATCACGTCATCGTTGTAATTTTAATAATGACTTTTTTTTTTGAAATCCGTAATTATCATCGGAAAAATAATTTAAAAATTTTTAAATTTATTAAAATGACAATAATTAATGACATTTTTATAGAATAATATTTTTTTAAAATACATTCACGTAATGGAGTCCTAGGTTCAAACCAAGTGAGGGCAAAATAAAAATGGCGGCAGATCCTTTTCCCATGGTGGCTGCTGATAGACTGACCTCTAACCAATAAAGCCAAGGTATATATACCTATATCGCTAGCTAGTATTACATCACGTCCACCAACTTGTTCTCATCTGAAGGAGGTCACCATTTTGTTTTCGTCTGATGGATGCCGCCATCTTGTTTTCATCTGCTGGAGAATACAACCACCATGTTTGTTTAATTTTCCAAACTAGAGTGCAGTAATTATGTATTGCCAGAGCGCCCAACATCTTGTGGACCGTCTCAGCCACCATTGTGAAAATGTGTATTTATTAATCTAGAAATTCTGAACAAAAATTCCGAAACTTATCAAAAAAATCACACATTAAAATACTGATTTATTCGATTGGTTCCTGTCCTTGTGTGTAATTTGTGTGCATTACGAGTCTAATTTGTGTACTGTGTGTTAATATTGTGTTCTGTGTGTGTATTGCGTGACCTTTACTTTTTTCGAATGTGCTTTCTCCTTTTGAATGTTTTTTTGAATCGCGTATAGTGAAAATGGTTCTTGATTTGACTCGCATATTATGCCAGTGGCCGTTAGTATGTAAGCGTGGAATGGAGGAAGCTACTCTCAGCTTGTTACTGGCTACAACAGTGTAAGGAACATCTAGTTTGAATCAGCTGGTGCATAAGTCACGTAATTCCTGTTCTTGTGAACTCAATGGCATCTTTACCATCTTTGACGTCGAACTCGATGGAAGTTGTACCATCTTCTACTGTAACCCTGACAGCAGCGACGACGACGGCAGCGCAGATCCCGTTGCCATCGTCGACGACAACCACGAAGACCTTGATGGAAGCTGTACCATCAGCTGCAGAGATCTCATCAGCGACGACACAGGTCCCGATGTAATATGTAACATCGCCACCAACACCAATAAAGGAGACTTCAACAGGCAGGTTACACCTGCAGAAGAGACTTTAATGTCTTCAGTGCTGGCTGCACTGGAAACCACGATGAACGACGTTTCGCCCTCGATGGAGACTTCAATGGCTGGTGATTCGTCAACAACTATCGAGCATCGATAAAGCTACTCTGACAAGATTTTCTCGAACAACAGTAATGCTCGACGATGTTAGAAGAGATAATGCACTAAGAATTTTTCACGTAAAATGTTAAGCTGTAAAAAGTGTCGCAACCATTTTTCATGAAATTATACGTTGAAAAGACACTTCAAAATAATATGTAAAGGTCCTGCTGCGCGGCAAAAAGTCAAAATTTTGCTCTAACAGCGATTGATATTGGTACTACATCCGTTAAATAAGCATCTGGTTTGAGCTTGTATGGTTCATCTTCATCAACTAGACATACATACAGCTACTGCTATATGTCGTTCACATATTCCCATGATGCACGATGATACGAGAAAAGAAAATGCATGAAGAATCCTTTTCGTATGAAGTACGTAAGTACCATGATTTTTAAAGCGTATTGACAGTTAAAGATGACATGCGATAAACTGTATATGTGAAATACGTTCGCCTGCTTTGTAACTACCTGCAGACATTTCAATTACTCGGTTTAGGTTCTAGACTCGTATGCATACAAGCACAAAAAAAAATAAACAAGTGTGCCGCAACCGATTGCGATGACTTCTGGACATGAATCTAAGCCTAAGACTGTGCTTGGTGCATTTCGGTTAAATTCCCTTTGGCTAAATCTGCATTGCGTGGAATGTTGAAAGTTTACTATTATCTAAATACATTTAGTGAGTCGAAAGACATTTGTACTTACCTTGACGAAATCAAGCAGAACTTTATAAATCAGGTTACTTATTAAGTATCAACGTACAAGCCTTTAAAATATAACTCGTGGCTGGACTGTATGTATGGCAAACCATATCCGTTCAAAGACAAAGTGAAGTAGTGTGCATTAAAGACAGTGAATAAATACTCCCATGTACAGTTCCAACGATGTGGGTAGTCTGTTAAACACACAACCTTGGCATTAGTGGTGGGAGGTCTCGTCTGTTGGTGGCTACCTAGGAGGAAGGATTTGTCGCCATTTTTTTTTGTATTTTGCCATCGCTGGGTTAGAACGGAGGACTCCATGATGAGTGTTTTTAAAATAATATTTAATTCTAATTTGTTTAATTGACTTTTATAAATTTTAAATCTTTTCATATTAGATAATATGATAATATTTACGGATTTTAATGATGGCTGTTGTGATGTTTTCATTCATAATGATATAGTGTTTTTATTTCATTTTAAATATTTTTATTAATTTTTAAATTTTTAGACTTTATAGCATAAAAAGAATAGTTTTTTTAAGATGGCGGCCTTAATGAAAATTGCAACGAGCTAGGATCCAAGATGGTAGTCGTAAGTAAACGCGTAACAATAACGTCATACACATCCAAGATGGTGGACGTAACGAAATGCGCAACGTTTCTAGAATCAAAGATTGCGATTGTAACGATATGTTAAAATGTGCTTTTTCAAATTATATTTTATCAAAGCATTATTTTTAAATTTTTGTATTAATTTTAAAATTTTTAAAAATTTTCAAGCATAAAAATGACGGATTTTCAAGATGGCTGTCGTAACAATAATTGCAGAGGATAGGTTAATTTTGAGGATGTCTGGTGTGACGCTTGAGAATTTTAGTACAATTTTTAATTTTTATTAAGAATTATTTTATATTATTAATAAATTACTTGTTCACTCTAGCCGGGAGTTGAATCAAGTACCGATATCGATTAAGTAACTGTACATTTGAAGCAAGCAATTTTTGTTTCAATTTTTTCGGAATTTTTTCTTTAAAAATTAAATAATTAGAATTTTATGTTCTTGGTCAAAGTTAAGGACCTGATATGAGCGGCTAATGGCAGATTGCTTTTAGGAGTCTTAAGCCATTTTAGGAATTTTTTTAATTTATTGAGGAATAAAACCTAAAATTTTTGCTCAAAATGGGATTTTTTCCCCTCAAAAAAGAGACAGTTGTAGAAATTTTTATGAAACTTGACACCAAAAATGACCGCCCTGACGAAACAATGTAAAATGACGATTGGCATCACGGCACCACAGCCTGAAGCCTGGACCAGGAAGTAAGTACTTTTCTATACTACTTGCTTCATTGGCATTATTGAGTTATTACCATATGCATGTATTTAATTGCATCTTACCAAAAGTTTTCACAAGACATCATGATGAACATTAAAAAACAACATTAATTAACTAAAAACAAATGTAGATAAAGAATGTGTGCGATTATTTACTATCAAAAACATTTTATATCAAAACAAAATTTCATAATGAAACGTGATTTTTATAAATTAAAATGTCATAATTTGTTTTTAATGATTTTTTATAATTTTAAATACGAACGCCGAGAAGACGTGAATTAAGTAAATTCCAGCGCTTTTACTTTGAAAAATGAAAGTACCTACACGAAACCAGGAATAAACGAGGACCAGGTTGTAACATTTGCGCAGTGAAGCCTGCAGATGAGCCGGACTGCCGGCTGCTAGTAGTTGGAGAGCCACGCTCCAGCTATGTGGCTTCGTGCGCGAGTCTCAAAGCAGCCTGAAGGCCGCCCCTAGGGCTTCGCCGGACAGCGGGCCCTACCAGGCCCTACAAGTCCCTACAAGTCCCTACAAGTCCCTACAAGGCCCTACAGCTGCAGCAGCAACTCCCGGGACGTTATATCCGTACTAATTATAACACTGTTCGAGGCAAAATGTCCGCAAATTAATAATGAGAAGATGAAAAAAATTGGGAATGGCTATTTACATTATTGAGATAAATAATACAGTTTTAATATTTTTGTAAGTTTGTATGTTTATCGTTTTTTTTTCCTTTGACAGTTTGTTTATTCGGCTTCAATCGAAAACTACTAGATGTATTTTAAATTAAATGTTTATTTGGAAGGACTTCGGCAATCTTAAATTTAGTTAGTAGATATATAATACAGAAAACCTCCCTAAAAAGGAGAAAACGAGGTAAAAATTGGTTTTAAGATAGTTAATTATATATATGAAACTAATAAATATTAAGAAAAGAATTGGATACCAATAATTAACATAAAAAACTACCAACCATAATTTTAATAATTTGAAAGTTTGAGAAATTTAACCCCTACTGGTGAAATAGGATAAGTTTGGTTTGTTGAATAAATGTGAAAACGGGGTGAGTTAAGTGAAAAACTCAAAAATTATAGAGGAGGTGCGTTGAGTAAAAACACAAAATAATATTTCAAAAACACAAATTATAAACATGACAATCGATATAATAAAGGTCTTCCTCGGGTATGGCACAGTTCTAATTAAAACTCGTTTACAAAATAGATGGTTGTTCTTGCAACAAAAGAGGCAGAGTATAACAACTAATGGTATTTTCGTAACAACACACCTATTAATAGGCTTATTTGAATTAAATATTTATATTACTAAATGTACAAATATTACGTGAGATCAAAGTATTAACTGCAAAATTAATCAAAGAATACAATATAAAACAATAATCAGCTAATAAAAAATCATTATAAAACTCTAGGCCAAAATGTTAATAGTCACGCCCTATTTGCATACATTTATTCTTAATAAACTCTTAAAGAACATGCCCACTTGATTAATCCACGAATAAATTATTTTAATCGCTACAATTACCTATAAGATTTAAAATATTTATAAATTATATAAAACACCATTTAAAGGTTTCAGGCTCAAATACTCGATCGTAAATGTAGCCCGGAAAACAGGGAAATATTGTATGCGTAGTTACTCGCCCTAAACCACGTAACGTCAGTAACGAGTTACAACTCGCTAACACAATACCTCGCACTCCATAAAGCCTCCCCAAATGTTTCAGGACTCGCCAGCCCATAGGCGAGTTATGGAGATGTCGGGTGCCGACAACTTAGGTAACCAGGAATACACACAGGCGTTACCGTTACCAGAGCCCAGAGAAGAAAAAACGCGTGACGTCAGCACAAGATGTTGGAAAGCGGAGTGGTGGTTGGCGTTGTGCCCAGACGTCTTTAAACGTTGAATCGCTTCAAACATTTCTGTCGTTTTAAATGTTTTTACTTACCATTTTTTGGACCAAATTGCCCTCCACATTGCTAAGTGTTTCATAATCCAGCATTTGGGAACGCGGTTTTTTTTTGGGGTGTGTGGGGGAAATCAAAAATCTTACAAATAACTCAAATATTCTTTTTTTTTTTTGTATTTATTTCCATGCAAAGGCAGTGACTCTCCTGAATTGTGCTATGAAGTAATGCGAGTCACTGCAAATTTACAATGGACAGGGGCTAAAAGAAAATATTTTGTTGTTAACATGCAATTATCATTAAACAAAATTAGAGATGGCTAAATTTTTAAGTTATCGGAATTTGTCGCTATAGAAGTGAAAAATTAAATAAATATATCCACGATATGTGCGTTAAAATTACATTCAAATACCTTATGTATAAGGCGTTCAGGTTTTCGGAGTTATTTGCTGATGATTTATTTTGTAGTAAACAATTTTTTAGTAATCAGTTAAAATTTTCCATATAATTGACACAAACACTGCAAATTTACACAAAAAAAACGTAAATCAAAACAATTTACCTTGCGTTAACTCATGGTTTGTGTGCCGTGAGATAGTTTCAAGAGCATTAGATTTTTTGTCTCCAAGAAAATAATTATATATGGCATTTTTGTTTTCTTTGTCGTGGATAGCACATCGTAATAATACGTGGAAACATGAAAACTTTACTCTTTATTTAAGATTCTCTCCTACAACAAAGCTGAATCTTTAAACCAACTACGAATGAATTCAAAGTAGTCATGATTTTGTTCACGACAGCTCTTTCAACATACTTATCACATTATCAGTGGCTGTTTACATACTGTGTCCCAAAGTTATAAATAAAATTTAAATAAAAATAAATTTACTTTGAATTAATGGAGAAACTATTAGTAGCATCCAGATAATACTAACTTGGGGCATCTCACTTTTTGCATAATACACTATACCTACTTTAATAAAGCAAAATTTTGACTACGAAATACTTGTTTTAAAAAGTTTTGAAGCAAGTATACATTTTTTTTGGTTCCTTTCACATCATATTTAACCAAGAAGGGATTTGTAGACATAAATGTTTATTTTTATGTTAAAATGACATGCAATACTGTATCTTCAAAATGAATTTATCAGATAGGCATTGAGTTATTAAAGCATCTATAAAGAAATTTAATTTTAAGAACGTGTTCAGTCTTTATATTACCCCGCGCCATGTATTAAAATTTCAAGTGGGATCCAGCGTGACAGGTTGCTGACTGCCGCAGTGAGTGACTGAGTGATGGAGTGAGTGCACGCGGTGTGCATTGGAGCCGTGTTGTTCATGCTCGAGAGACGAGCTCCGCACACTCTCCTTGTTGTGCTCCGCCCACGCGGCCAGCGGAGACACGCCCCGACTAATTAATTTTGTTCTCCAGCACGAGCCTTGCAGAGGCAGCGCGCGTATTACACTCCCGGAGAAACAATGCTTCTCGTCTCATTGCTTTCTCCTGCCGAAGTCTTGTAACAGTTGAAAGGAAGCGCCACAGTTTTTCACAACTACCCAATTTTCTCAAACAACATCTTACATCAATAAGTAAGGTAATGACGTTGGATAAGTAAACTGTAACATAATTGAGTATGCATGTCACTCTTCCTAGATCCATGTTTCGTGAAAATAATAAAAAAATTGATTGAAAACTATGAATAATACGTCATTATGTTATAATGACCGTTTACAAGCTAGGTATTAAGGATAAAACTTTGTTTCTAGTACGATGGGTGCAGTTTTCTTGAGAACAGAAGTATAATTTGTTACTAAAAAAAATGTGGAGCTATTAATTTGGTAATTTTATCTAAGATGTTATGTTGTTCAAATCGTCTCATTCCTAAACCATTTGACACAACTGCCTTGGTAACAAATCTGGCGCTTGTCATTTCATCCTGTCTTTGCCAGCGCACATTACTTGCGTTTTACAGTTCACGCTCTGTATCCTTTACAAACTTCCTCAGATTTCACATTCAACTCTACCCTCGACGGTAGCTTTATATGAGACAGGAAAGTATTTCTCTTATATCTATGTCACTAACACGTTCTGAAACAATTTTATTCGAAACGTAAATATTATAGACTGAATGAAAGTGTTGATTAGTTTGAAGCAAAAAAAAACTATTCAGTCTGTTATTCGCTACGCGCCCGAATCATGGAACTAACGAGCTCCGTAGAGGATTCCGGTTTCATCCCTGTAATGTGTCAACTGCTAGACCACAAGGTGTTCCGCCAATACCGGCGCACAGACTTGCAACGTCATACACCTCACGACAAAGTAAAACTATTTGTTCGCGAGTCGGGTGACAATATATATTTATAGCGGAATGATAATTAATCTCAGTCGTTGATAGACTGTAACACTTTTTTATACCTGTAAACATAACTGTTGAACTGTCATGTACATTACCTGTCGAGTTACCTGTACATTTCTACTACCCGATTTCCATCAAAAAAATAAGAGGGTTGGCGTGGAACGTCGCATTGAGGCAAGTCCACGAGGAAATACTGCATTTCAGCATTATATGTATATATATGAATATCATTATTCAATGATTTCAGTCAGGAGTATAGTTTTGCTTTAAACACTATCGTTTCCTCGTTGCTCGTACGGTTTGAGACGCTGGCAATATAAAACTGGATCAAAGCGCGATTGATCACGCATGCTACTCCAAACCTCTAAATAAAACTAATTGCTGTAGTTTACAAACGGCCTTTGACACCACACATCGCAGTTCCGAGCCGAGCTCTAGAACAGGAGCAAGGATATCGAATTACACTGGTGTGCGTTTCAGTATAAATACTTCCCCATTTTACACTGCGAAACCGATTCAGCGAACAAGGGACCGAAATAGGGTCATTATTTTGTGCCTTGCTTCAGAGTTCATTTTCGGCGTGATTTTTATGAAATTTACTATATATAAAAGTACTTTATTGGCTTTATTTGAAGTTAAAATATAATTATTTATTTTTTGAATTAAAACTGTTTCTTAAATGTTATGAAACTATCAGAGCGTTTAAATTGTTACTGTATTACGAAGGTTAATAAATATGCAACTAATATAAATAACTTTAAACACATTCAGGAAAAATTATATTTATAGTCAGTGTTGTGGTGGTCAGAAGTGTGACGGTTGTCAATAGTGTGCCAGTGGTCAGTAATGTGCTGGTTGTAAGTAGTATGTTGGTGGTCAGGATTGTGCCGGTGGTCAGTAGTGTGCTGGTGGCCAGTAGTGTGTGGGAGGTCAGTAGTGTGCTGGGGTTCAATAGTGTGCTAGTTGTCTTAAATGTTCTGGTGTTCAGTAAAGTGCTGGGTGTCAGTATTGTTCTGGTGGTGAAAAGTGTGCTGGAGGTAATAAGTGTGCTGGTGGTGGGTAAGGTACACGGTGGATCAGTGATCAGAAGCCTTTATTGGTTTTGGTGTACTTTGGCCTTTAAATTTCTCCGAAAATTTTTAAAACAAATACAGAAACTACGTACTCAAAATAGCATTTGTTCAAGAAATAAAATATTTTTTAATATAGTTTTACCAATTTGTTCCTCAAAAATGTATGTTGGTTGCAAACCCAAACTGAATACTGCTAAAATTATTCCTACGAGCCACCAGTTAGGCGCTGATGCAAGTTAGTCTCTTACCTTTAATTCAAATATATAAAATAATATTACGAGTGTGTGTGGGCAGAACTGGGTTCGTAAATAATTATCCCAATTAAATTTTTATTACAGTTTAATAAAGTACTAATATTTATATTGCTAATAAATTGTTGTACTTAAAAATGTTTGATCAAAAATAAATTGCTCTCAAAAATGTTTATTCGGAAGTCACTCAAAGTCGGTCCCGATCTGCGGTTCGCACTCCTCTCTGGAGCTAGGCTCGACAGTGGTTCGCCCCTTTCCTCGCACCTGTCCTCACACAGTCTCGCGCCACTCAGCCGCACTCTCTCGATCCCGTCACTCCGCGTAGCACCACTCTCGAGGAGGTCTCTCACCCTCTTCGCCGATGTCGCACTTCCCTTCACTCGCGGAACCCTCCGAACTCTCGGAACTGCCGCGGAAACCGGCGTCGCTGCTTATATACCCTGGCGTCCTTCTCGAATGGGAGAGAGCAGCTGTGACGAGTCGCGTCATCCCGGGCCGACCCGATGCTCGAAACATCGAGAATGGCCCTCAAGTCACATTCTGCAACCACAGCGGCATCCTCTGTAGGCCGGCAGGATTCCCAGGCCGCTAGAAGGGTCAGTGACAATAGTCCGTGGTGGGGTGGGGAGCGGCGAGCGGAGGGGGATGGTAAGCCAGCCCCTTGTAATCCGGGCGGGCATGCGTGGTATGCGTGACGTCAGCGCCCGTGGTTTGCCGCAGCCAGACACGCTGGAAGGCTCGCTCAGGTCCCTGGCACGTGTCGCGGCCTTGCCGTGCCTCCTGGCACGCATGTAACTATATTAATATTACTCCTAAAATATTTTTTAGACTTAAATTTAATACAAACTTAATTTGTTTAAAATTATAATATAATTTTTAAAAAAAGCCGATTTAACTCTTCAAATTATGGTTCCTGGGTGCAAACCCTGAAACAGCAACTGCGCATACCTATTAAATTGAAAAAATTAAAAAGGTTAAAAGATGTGAAAATTTCCATGAATAAATAACCTACCTATGTCATGCATTTCGGAGGTATAGGGTTCGATAACCGATGCAATGAACTTGTACAAAATATTGAACATATTTACTCCCCAATATTTCAATGTGACAGACCTCCTCCACCACTACCACCACCACTACTACCACCACTACTACTACTACTACTACTACTACTACTACTACTACTACTACTACTACTACTCTCGGGGGTGAAACCCAACTCCTACCGAGCGCGTCCCCGGGTTGCGGATAGGGAAATGTCCTAACCAGCTGCAAGACTGGCGGATAGGGGTGAAATAAAATAGCCCCCGCGGACAAAAAAGTGGTGTCAGGAGGAAGGTCAACCGCCACAAAAAACCACAGGGTCACGTATGCAAGCGAGTGCAGTGATGCTGCCCGTAAGGGATGTGCGAAATGATCTGCGCAGCGCAGTGTACGTGGTGGCTCCCGGCGTCTACGCGCCGCTCCCTTGGAAGCATTAGGAAGCCTATGAAGGAAGAGTGTGCACGGCCGGAACGGATGACTATTCCCGCTCCAATGACCAAAAGCTCCGACAACAATGGGGGTAGTTGTAGGAGTAATAACCCCTCCACTTCCCGAGGCACCGCGTTCGGAGACGACCTAATGCTTAGGAGTATCAACTTCAATTATGGCTTCTAAAAATCTAAACACCGAAAACACTGAGTTCCACAGGGAACAACCAGCGCCAATGGACGCTTCAACAAGTGCATCAATTGGGATTTCATACACTACTGGAACGCTGCTGACACAGCACACAAACACCCGAGATGCTGCCATCTGCAACGAGGACGGAACACTAAGCAAGCTTCAGCTGCTACTTACAGAGACCATCAGCACAATCAAAATCAAGCGTACTGTGCCACTCGAAGTGACGACCAGCATCAGAGAAGCTCTAGCACTTCTTACTGAGTCGCTCTACCAACGTAAAATCTGGAAGGATGCCCAGCACAAACTCACCCTGACTGAAACGACAGAAAGAGAAACACTGGAACGTGAGATTGAGCGGCGTGATGATCTCCTTGCGCAGGCGAGATCTCTCCAAAAAAGACCACCGCCAGGACAAACCGAGAATCGCCAGCCATCTGGAACTCGTCTGAGCCCCGAGGAAGATGACACGAAGGACAAGGACGGCGACTTCAGAGTCACAAGGACGAGGAAAACACGACAACGGCCTGAAAAGAACAAAGATGCTCCAGCCAATCAGCCTGATGCTCTTGGAGCCACAAACTCAACTCCAGAGCATCGCAAGACAGAAAAGAAAAATACCCTCACTAGTCGACCAGATGCCGTCCTCATCAAACCTGCAGAGGGTAAATACTATGCTGATCTGCTGAAGGGTATCAAGGCTAAAGTCGACCCCGACAAACACAACGCGGGAGTAAGAGTGATTCGGGAAACCAAAGACGGTGACATACTGCTAGTTCTTGATCACAAAACAGGTCACAGCGAGTCCTTCACCAAAGCCCTCAAGGTAGCAGTGGGCACAGATGGAGCTGTCAAAGACCTCAGGCCTACAGTCACAATTGAAATCCGTGATATCGACGCTGCCTCCACCGAAGCAGATATACAGGATGCACTAAATCGGGACCTGGATGGAGCCACAGGAGTGAAGAGGATCGGACTGCCAAAAACCACTACTCGCGGTCAGCGCATTGCCTTTGTTGAACTCGACAGCAAAAGTGCACAAACAATCCTGACCTCTAGCCGTACCAAAATCGGTTAGATTAACTGTCGTGTCAGACAACGTGAAACCATATCAAGGTGTTACAGGTGCCTGGGGTATGGACATGTGTCAAGCAGGTGCAACGGTCCTGACCGCAGTAACTTGTGCTTCAAGTGCGGTAAACCAGACCACAAAGCTGCCTCATGCAAGGGAGTGCCACAGTGTGTCTTATGTGCCACCGACGAAAGAAACACAATCTTGGATCATATACCTGGTACTGGGCGTTGCGCAACATATCGGAGTGCGCTCAAGGGAGGCCCACCCAATCCAAAGTGACAGTTGTACTTCAAAGTAACCTAGGGCGAGGCTGGACTGCACAAGCCCTGCTGCACCAACACATCTCCGAGACCGGAATTGACCTACGCATACTTTCGGAACAACACTCCAACTTAACGACTCCTCGCTGGATCCCCGACAACTCTGGCACTGCTGCCATCTGGATAGTAAACCCCGACTTACAAGTCCTCGACACCGGGAAAGGCGACGGCTTCGTCTGGGCCAAACTCAGGGACTACACTGTCTACAGCTGCTACCTCTCACCGAACGAAGGCATAACTACCTTTAGGCGTAAGCTTAATAAGCTGGAAGAATCCGCGCGCCAAGCAAACGGAGAGATCATCATAGCAGGAGACTTGAACGCCAAATCATCAGAATGGGGTATGGACTTTACCGACACCAGGGGGAACGAGGTCTCCGAGATGGTCGCCCGTCTAGACCTGGTAATTATTAATGAGGGCAATACAACGACATACAGGAGGCCCGGCTACCGGGGGACCATCATCGATGTTACACTCGCAACGCCAAACATAGCTGCCATTACACAGAACTGGAGTGTCTTAGAGGTCTACAATGCCAGCAATCATCAATCCATCCAGTTCACGATTACAAACACAAAGCCTAATAACAGCAGCAATAAACACCTGCGGAAAGTATGGAATGACAGGAAACTGGACGAGACAAGACTCATAAAATTTCTCCAAGATAGACGGCTTGCCCTGGAAGACACAACTGAACCCACAAGAGCAGAAACCGAGACCCTGGTCGAACAAACCATGGGGCTTATCGCAGCAGCCTGCGACGCCTCCATGCCCACCAAGACCAACAGAGGCAAGAGACGCCCCAACTACTGGTGGAACGCCGAAATTAGCGAGCTCAGGACAAAGTGCCTGGCGCTGCGGCGGAAAGTAGTCAGAGCCAACCGAAGGCACCACCACCAACAACCCGGTCCCCTAGTGTCAGAACTCGACAACGCCAAGAAAGCCCTTAAAAGAGCAATCAAAAACAGCAAGAGGCAAGGATGGAGAAACCTCTGTGCCGAGTTAGACAAAGATCCCTGGGGTAAAGCTTACCAAATAACAGTTAAGGCACTCGGTAAACAAGGACCTGTTTCCCCAATGGAGCCACCCGTGATGGAAAAGATTATAGAGGATCTTTTCCCTCAACACCCACAAAGAATGCCTAGAGAAAACTGGACCCCCGCACCAGCCCCTCCTTTCACAACGAAGGAGCTACGAGATGCAGCAAGCACGCTCAAGCCAAGGAAGGCTCCAGGACCAGACGGCATCCCAACGAACATTATCAAAACAATAGCCCAAGAGGCCCCTGAAACGCTTCTCACGATGTACAATGCCTGCCTTACCAGTGGAACCTTCAGTAAACGATGGAAACGGCAACGGTTTGTACTGCTCGACAAAGGCAAAGGCCCACCGATAACATCGTCATCGTACAGACCCCTGTGCATGCTTGATGTGGCCGGCAAGCTCCTGGAAAAACTTGTCAAAGCACGGCTCACAGGGCAGTAGAGAGAGCTGGCGGACTCTCAGCTAACCAACACGGGTTCAGAAAGCAGCACTCAACAATCTCGGCGATAGAACAGGCTCTGGCCATCGTCAAGCACGCCTGGACGGGAAATCACAGGTCCTGCAAAGTGTGCATCTTCATCACCTTCAACATCCGGAACGCCTTTAACTCTGTAGACTGGGAGGACATACTCGACGCCCTGGAGGTCGACTTCAAAGTTGACAAGTATATTCTAGACATGGCCGACGATTACTTTCGAGAACGAGAACTCGAATACGACACAACGGAAGGCCCGCGTACTACTGCAGTCACGGCCGGCGTGCCTCAAGGCTCCGTCCTTGGCCCGGATTTCTGGAATATACAATATGATGACCTTTTGAGGATGGACATGGCACGGGACACCCACCTAACAGGCTACGCCGACGACGTTGCGGGAATCATTCTTGCAAGCAGCCCCGAGGACGCGCGGCAAAAAATTTACCACCTAATGGTGAGATTGAACGACTGGCTGAAACGCCATAAGCTCAAACTAGCCCCTAATAAAACTGAGATGGCTGTCCTCACTAGGCAACGCTGGTACGAGACACCGTTTGCGGTGAACATCAATGGAGTAAACATCGAAGCGAAGCATTCAATAAGATACCTGGGCTTCCAGATAGACGAGAGGCTCACTTTCTGCGAGCACTTCAACAACACAGTCTCAAAGGCCAAAAAGGTAGTAACGAGCCTGTCGAAGATCATGCTGAACACGTCTGGGCCTCGATACGCCAAACGGCGACTGCTGCTCAGTGCGGTACACTCAATCCTACTGTACGGTGCTGAAATATGGGCAAGCCAGCTTGCCCAAGAAAAATACAGACGGAAACTCGCCGCAATCCAAAGACGAGCCGCCCTCCGAGTAGCCTGCGCATACCGCACAGTATCCGAAGCGGCAACACTCGTCATAACCAAAACCATACCGATAGACCTCATGGCAAACGAAAGACAAAGACTCCACGAACGACGCACAAAGGGCACCCTTGATGACTACTCCCGTGAACTCGAAAGGAAGAAGACCCTAAGAGAATGGCAAACTAGATGGGAAAATGCGGACACAGGGAGATGGACAGCTTAACTTATCCCAGCACTCGAAACATGGTCTGACTGCAAACACGCGGAAACTAACTTCTACCTAACACAACTACTCACAGGGCACGGACTGTTCGAGGCGTACCTGCACCGCATGGGGCTAGCAGACAGCCCTGCGTGTAAATACTGCCCAGCAAACACAGATGATGCCTGCCACACCTTCTTCCACTGCGGCAGATGGGAGACAGAAAGAAAAGCGGCCGAAGAAACAATCGGAGCCAAATTGAGCCCAGGAAACATAATCCCCCTTATGAGCAGCTCTCCGCGGAACTGGGAGACAATAATGAGCTACGCCGAAGCAGTACTGAGAGCAAAGAAGCTTGAGAACTGATCAAGAAGAGCGCCTAGTCGCGTAACCTGGGCCAGTCTGAAGTAATGCGAAAGCGGTTTCCGGTCTGGCCCCCTTCCTAAAAGAAGGGCAGAAAGAGAGGACTGTTTTTAGTCAGTAAAAATCTGACACTACCAACAATCCCACCTGTTGGTGTCTTTTGAAGATTTTTAAACCTCTCTCCCAAAAAAAAAAAAAAAAAAAAAAAAAACTACTACTACTACTACAACTACTAAGGCATATTTTATTCCTACCAATGTGACATCGCATCAACTATATGGGCCGAAATGTTAGATTATCTTTCCGTCTGCCAATAATTTACCTGCTAGAGCAAAGCAGCGTTAAATAACAGATCGTCAACTATCATAGCATCCAGCATGTTATTGCATTTCTTGGCCGCCATCTTAAACATCTTATAAGGTTTCTTAAAATTTTCAAAAAAATTCAAAGACTATGAAAAATTTTATACTATTAAATCGATTTTTTATCGAATTCTTCGTTTGTTTGGATCTTTGATCGGTGCAAATAAAAAAAAACTAATGGTTTCATAATATTAAAATTTCTGTTACCAGTAGTTTATTGTGCCATGTGACACTCTTCCTTGGACGTGTTTGCTGCCTTTAAACAGACTTCTCGCCGGACACGGCATCTAATTTCCTTGTTTATTTCTCTCCTGAGTGGTTAGGCTTCACTGCGACCCTCCACTTCAGGCCTCGTGGCAGGCAAGCGACGACCACGTGGCACCCGAGATCTTCCGAGCGAGACTTCTCAAGATTGTTCTCACCTGTTCTGGAGGCCGAACAAATACACCCCCTGACTGCTAGGGGTGCAGAAGAAGTCCGCCCGCCGTGACTATGCCGTCTCACTGCCGTCAACCAGGAGGACTTAGTGCTGTCAGAGTAAAGCCCCGATGATGCCTGGACTTGGCCTCTACAGCGGTAAGCGCAATAAACAAACCGAGTTCAGATGGACTCAGCCCCTGACGAGGAGAAGCAGCCAGAGATAGTCGCCACGACAAGGTAACTCTTCGAAGGCAAACAAGATCGCACTCGCTGTCATAGTCGACTCGCTGAGCGAGAAAAGAAAGCCGGAAACTCACTTAATGCAACATGAAGGGTTTAATACTATAAAAAAGACGAAGGTATCTCAAACCACTCGCCAGCGAAGGTCACATATCTCACTCGCTGGGTGAGTAAGTGACGAGTAAGCTTTGGACGAGCAAGAGTGATCCAAGTATGAACCTCGGATGTTCAAGACACGTGCTGTCTTGAGCGGGTCAGAAACTCGGACTTAGACTCTGGCGACCCGACAGATCGCGTCAAAGGCATCGCCAGGTCGCTGCAGCCAGGAGAAGGAGAAACAGGAACTGAAGGTCTGTTTGTACGAGTGTCTGAAGGAAAGGTGTCGGATCAACTACACGCAGTCTCGAGTGGAGGTCGTCACCCAGGGCTTCGTGGTGCACCCCGAGACATCTCGTCCGTAGTTCTCGTCACCGAAGTCCAGAAGTGTGTGGAGAAGGGAAGGAGGGTAGATACTGGCAGCTGAGTTCATTTATGGCGACGTCTTGGCGCACATCGCTATGCGAGATGCCAGGGATGGATTTCAGGCGAGTGTGGCAACATTGTATGCCCAAGTACAGTGGGGGCAATCTGCTACAATACATTTCCGTCACAAGTTTAAATATATCGTTTGCTATATGCATTGTTCGCAAATCAGTGATTTTAAGGTGGTAAATAATTGAGTTTTAAAAAGTTGCTTAAGATTGTGATGCTGTGACGTTTAAGTATCTTTGAAATTTTGTAAATTGGTAATAATTTTTAGTGCAGTGAAATAATTTAATATTGTATACAAGCCCTTATGTAATTTGTGTTTGCCAGTGCGTCAAAATTATAACAGGCAATATTTATTTTTGATCAGTCATAGCAGTTGTAATTAAACTGATGATGATACATATTAATATATAATAATTAATACATTATATAGTATAAATATTAATTTTATGTTTTCTATTATTTTTGACAGTTGCCTTTCTGCACGAAAAAGCTTCTCAACAGTACTGATTGGAAACGACTGCCAATAGAACATGTGCAATGTCCGCGTTACATTTTTGGTTTGTTTGTCTGACTTGGATATTGTTAATAAATTTTTTTTTCGAACAAATTCATTCGTTAATTAGCAATATTCTTCTGGCTGTTTCTTCAGAGTTTTAACATCTATTTTTCTTTATCCCTTACCAAGAATATAATGATCGTTATTACGATTAAGTACTCTATAGAAAGCAGCTGCCCGACTGATAAATATGCTAGTCTGTCTCCTATCATGGAGACCATATTCGACATACCAGATGACTATTACAGTGTCAGATACAAGAAAATGATCCAAGTACGTCGAACTATGAGCCTTTTTTCTATACTTGGAATGCCTTTCGAATAAGTCAAGACCAATGTCAAGCATTTACGATGAGTCATTGAACTTATATGCCTACAATGTAAGTATAGTCTGTATATTTAACGGAAATTTAACGAAAACAATAAGATGGTGAATAATCATATAGGGCCAACCCATCATGTCTTACGCTAACTACAGGTCAAAGTTCCTGAACCATTGAATTGGAAACTCTGGGTACACACGTTAGGCTACTCGTGAGCAGAAAAATATAAATTTGGATCCACAATCACACAAAACAAAGATCCCTACTACAGAACCAAGCATCATTAAACCATGAAACATTCAGAAATAGCTAAACACCGGTCTACTCACAATGCATATTCACTATCACCAAGGCACATTCATAATAATTATTCGCCCAATACGACTAACATTCGTCATCATAGACGTTTTTTAATTATCGCACATTAATTATCGTCATGAACCTTCAATCGAACGATAGCTCGTAATAATGGACGCAAATTAAGAAATATTCATCATAATGGACGCTCATTTGGATCACATTCGTAATTACGGAATGCATTTTCGGACGCAAATTCATCATCTTGGAACAAATAAGTAGTATAGCATGATAGGTCCGAGGTCAGGAGTAGGAGTGTTGTGTCGGTGGCGGAATCCAAAATTTGGATTGTGACATTACGACAGCCATCTTTTAAGAATTTGACCTTTCGCCTTGAACTGGAACTTTTACCATGAACCCGCCACCACTTTGGATTTTTCCATTTTGAAATTGAGTGCTCTACTCACTAATGTTGCACTTTTCTTTACGGACGCCATATTTATTTCTATAACGTAGCGATTTTCGTTACGGCCACCATTTTGAATCCTAATGTCACGTTCGCCATCTTGGATCTGATACCAAAACCATATTTATCAATCCTGAGGTCATTCCGCCATCTTGTTTTGGTCTGCAGGAGGCCACAATACTTGGAATACGCCATGTTGTTTTTTATGTAATACTGGAGGCCTCAAACTTCGGTTCTATCAAATTTGTTTTATTTGTTTGTTCCTGGAGTCTCTCAAGCCCATATCTAAGGTCAATGTTCCATTACCTACCAGAGCTGTTATATTCCTTATCGACATATTAAATTTAATTTTTTATACACAATATATTATAAGCACTGTGGTTTGAACCATGGCAGCTCTGACCTCAGGGTTGGATAACATAAAACTTTAATCGCCCAGCTATCGAGACAATTAGCAGACAGAGATTGGAATAAGGTTTATACAAAGTAACAAGAATATATTCCTAATTGTATTTTTTTTTTACTTTTCATAATTATAATATTACCTGTTCGTGACAGGACCACCATATTTTATTTTTATATACTCGCTACCAGGAACGCTATAGTCACGTTGTACATACATCATCTACTATAGGATGCCACCATTATCTTAATTCGTAAGCTGGAGGTAGCTGCCGACATATTGTTTTGGTCTGTTAAAGGGCGCTACAGCCATAGGGCGCTATTTTGTCAGTTGTCCTGTACAAAATCTTGGAAATCTGTATTTATTAAGCTAGAAATTCGGGGAAATTTTCAAACTTCATAAAAAAAACCTTATCAAAAAACGATTGATTCGATTGATTATAGTTATTGGCTCGATCCATGCTCGATCCTAAAATGTTTATTCTAGTAAAAATATAATTCTTCAATTGAAAATTCGTAAAAATCCTAAAAGAAACATAAATTCGTTATCTACCAGATCCCAGTAAGCCGATAACGTTTGGAAGCCATCTTGAAAACTCGTAATTGTTACCTATAAATTCTAGAAAAATTCCAAAAATCATCAAAAAATTTATCATTTAAATAATGGATGACATTATCGATTCAAGTCTTTAGTTTATTCTTGGTCAGTGAAAGAGTAACTAAAGATTTAAAGGAAAATTAATTATGTCTCCCATTCCTTTTGTGGAGTTTATTAATCATTATCTCTATGAAAAATGGCTGCATACAAGATACCTGTCTGACGGGAACAAATATGTTGTCGCCGTACCTGGCATAATGGGAAATTTTTTTCGATACCTGAAATACCTTCTAATCAGGTCATGTATAATGTCAGGTGTATAAACCAAACGTCTCAGAACAACAAGACCTTCTTCGTCGATAACAAATATATAATATTTCAAACTGTCAATAAAAAGTCTTTAAACTGTCGGATCATAAGTATATTTCAAATGAATTACAAGCAACAAGACCAACGGATAGAACACGTTTTACACTTAATAAAGTACCAATAATCCCTAAAGAATGTTTTTTCAACACAAAGAGGTTTAAAGCAAGTAAATATTCACAGCCGACTACAGTCTGAACTATGAAAATTTAACGAAAAGACACATATTCAAGAAAAGAAAATGACCAAAAATAAACACACAGAAATTACACACAATGAACACAAGAACATGCAAAGGAAAAAAGAACATAAAATTGACACATAATGGACACGCATTACACACACATATAACATGCAATGAATACCAGTACACGCGCAATGGACACACAATGCACACACTGGAAACACAATGGACAGGCATGAACACCAAACACACACACTGGGTATGATATGGACATGGAATACACACACTTGACACGCAATACACTCACAGGACATGCAATGAACATGCAATACACACTTTGACACGCAATGGTCAAGCAATACAAACACAGGACATGCAATGAATTCACATTACACACAATGGGCATGCAATGGATACAGTACACTGGACACACAATGAACATGCAACAAACACACAATACACACACTTGACATACAATGTACAAACCAAACCATTAATGAATACACAATGCACACATTGAACACGTAGTAGCAAGAACAAATTCTTCGTTGATAATTAGATTTGGATGCACTTTTATTATCATGGAAGTACATTCGACATAATGGACGCACATTTGGATCGACATTCATCATGGATACATCTGTTGTCAAACATTAGTTATCATGGACGCACATTTGCCTCACTGAAGATGAATGTACATTGAAATTTGCGTGGTAATAGTTAATGTGCTTTTATGTACGTGAATGTGCATCGAATTGTGCATCAGATTGCGCATCGATATGTGTGTCTCAATGTGCGTTAATGAAGGTGAAAGGCGTCGAAATGTAGGTCGAAGATTATGAATATGCGCTGAAATGTGCGTTGAAAATAGTGAATATTCTTTGACGACAGGGATGTGTGTCAAAATTGCATCGAAATGATGTCGATTATAATTAATATTAAATTGTGTTAAGTTTGTATACAAGACTAAATGTTCCATTGTTAAGACCCTTTTCGTCTTTCAGGAAGTGTAAGGAACATTGGATATGATCACTCTGCGACTCATGTTCTAATATTTTAATGTGAAGTTTTATAAAAAAATTTTGTTATGTTGGTCCCATAATTCAAGGGTATTTGCCCTATATGTTTATAGTTATTGTGGTACACTTTAGCGTATTCGTTAAGCATATTAGTTATGACTTAGAGTAAAGTCTCCAAACCATGTAGAAGTTTGGATTTATTATGTAGCTACTTCTGATTACAAAAAAAGTTAATAGTATCGCTTAATTGTCCTACGGTCTTTGCAGGTCTTCGACTAGATTGTTCAAAGGTTTGAGAACAAGGTGGTAAAGACCAAGTTGTTTAATACCTGAGACTATTACAGAGAATTACATCTACATTACGACAAGAGTTCTTACTGTAAACATAGTGTCGTGGAGTGGCGTGCGGGCAAGTGTGTCGCAGGCGAGGTTGCGTGTCCAGTTGCTGACAAGGAAACCGCAGGCTTCTAATGGCTGCTATTAGGAGCAAGATTGCTGCTTTAACTTATATTTAGTTACATATAATTAGATTTATCTTAAATTAAAATAAATATTTTATAACACGAAGATACTTACAGAAATTACTATATTCTTATAAATTTATAGCTAAACTACTACAAACTTTATTTAGGTACTATTGACAAAATAATGTTAAGATATATATAATGTGGGAAGGACTGGGCTCGTAAGAGATAGCCCAATTAAGTTTTATTACATAGTTTTATTGACTACTAATATTAACATTAATAATAAATAATTGTTCTTAAAAAAAGTCCTATCACAAGCCGAAGTCCTTTTTATATTCGTAACATTGCCCCCTCATTAAAACTATTCGTCCCGCACAGGTAACGCCTCCCTTAACCGGTCCAAATATACCACTTTTATCCATCCCCTCTTTCCAATCTGTATCTGGTAAACCACATCATTTAGCCGCTTCAAGACTTCGTACGGGCATTCCCACCACGCTTCTTGAAGTTTAGGGCACCTTCCCTTCCTTCGTTGCGGCTTATACAACCACACCAAATAGCCCTCCTGAAATCCAGTTGAGTTAGCCTTCATATCGTACCTCGTCTTCATTCGATTCGTCGCTAATCGGAGATTTTTGCGGGCTTCTTCATGTATAAGCGCGATTCGCTCTTCTAGACAATTTACATAATCAGTGTAGCAGGTCGGCTACCTGCGAGGACGATTGAACTTAATATCACAGGGCAGCCTCAACTCCTGTACAAACACAATACTTGCAGTGGTCTGCCCAGTAGAGTCATGGATGTCAGATCTATACGCAAATATTTCCACTGGATATGTTGATCCCAATCCTATTGAAGCTCAGCCACAACCTTGGCAATGTGTTCCACGAGAGTTATGTTGAAAATCTCCACCATGCCATCGGACTGAGGATGTAGGGCTGTAGTCCATTTTTTTATTATTCCCAGCAACTTATACACCTCCTGAAATGTTGCCGACTCGAAATTGAAGTCTTCATTGGTACTCCCAATCTGAAAATTAATTTGTTGACTATTTCATCCTCCATGGTAGTGGCATCTGGGTTACGAATTGCAGAAGCATCTTGGTACTTGAAGTAATTAATTGCTACCAAAATATACCAGTTACCATCCAGTCCTGGGTATGTTACAGCGATGTCAATGGTTATACCTTCAAAGGATGCCCCTGCACTGTAGGCCCTCATTTTTTCACAACCCCAGTTTTGTGGCCCTTCTTAAACCGAGCATCATTCGCATTGTCTACAGCAAGCCTCCACATACTGGCAACACCTCAACCAATAGTAGTGTTGACAGATCTTGGCTAGAATTTAGTTTATCCTTAGATGAACACCAGAGGTACCATCATGCTTTCTTTCAACACCTATGCCACTAGACTATTAGGAAGGAGTAGTTGTTTGGTAACTACTCTTCCATTTGGACTCTCCAATGCCATCATTAGCAGCCCATTAACTATCCTCAAGAAATCCCACTGTGACCATTAAGCTTTCACAGCCATTGGCCACTGAAGATCTCATGCCATATTGGACGTCCAGTACCATTCTCTAGCCAGCTTATAATGGGTGCCAGGTCAGGATCTTGCTGCTGCGCTACTTTCAAGCTGGCATCATTCCATTTTTCTTCTTTGTTAGCTATTGTGGTTTTCCAAACATCTTCAATCCCTTCATTTTCTACACCCTATTGCAATGGTTGCAGCAGTCTACCTTGCAAGGTCTTCGGGAGAGAGCATCACCATTGCTGTGAATCGTGTCTGTCCTATGTTCTATCTGACAATCATAAAGCTATCTGTTCAATCCACTTAGCAAGTTATTTCTCTGGATTCTTGAAGTTGAGAAATACTAAACTGCAGCATGGTCAATGCAAAAAAGGAATTTCATCCCATATAAATATTTATGGAAATAATCAACAGACTTCACTACGGCCAATATCCCTCATCTTGTGATGCAATAGTTGTGTTCGGGATTGGACCAAACTTTGTTGTAGGTTGTAATGATTTGTTCATTTCCATCTTGAACCCGTGAAAGTACAGTACCCAACCCATCTCCCCTTGCATCTGTGTCGAGGATATACTATCAACGTTGATGGTGATAGGATAAGTATACGGCTAGTGCACAGGAATTCCTTGATGTCTTGAAAGGCAGTCTCACATTCTGAAGTCCAAAAAAAATTGTCTCTTATTTTCGGTCATTTGATGCAGTGGTTTAGCATTTACCGAGAACTCAGACAAAAACCGCCTATCAAACGTACACAGTCTCAAGAAACACCTTACTTCATGATTATTCTTAGGTTGAGGCCAATCCTTTACAGACCGAATATTCTCAGGATCTGTTTACACACCATCATGTGGTAAAATATACCCAAGGAATGTTAGCTCATTCTGGAAAAAGAAGCCTTTCTTAGGACTTAACTTAAATTGGGCTTGGCGAAGCTTATCGAACACATCCTGGAGATTTTGCAAATGTTCCATCTCTGTATTTCCATCCACAATAATGTCGTCCAGGTATTCTAGGCAAAATTTCCAAGTCAATCCATGCAAGATAAGTTCCATCAACATCTCAAACTTTTTAGTAGCATTACATAACCCGAATGGTAACACAGTGAACTGCAACAGCACACTACCTGCCATGTAAGCAATCGTCTCCTTATCCTCGGGGTGCAGCTCCGCTTGCAGTAACCACGCTCCAATTCCAACGTAGAGAATCATCTGGTGCCAGAGAATGTATTAAGTGTGTCATCGATATGTAGGAAGGAGTAACTGCACTTTTTGGTGATGTATTTTATACACACCGTTCATCATCTAAATCCAGAGGCCGGAAAAGGACTGCCCGCAGCTCTGATGCGAGACCTGGCGTTTTATAGACATAACTGATTTGTTTTCATATCTGTAAAGTTATTTTATAAGCAAAAATAACTTTTTAGATACAAATTTTACTAGTTAAAAAGTGAAGGCGCAAGTGACCGCTGTTTATTTGTTTAGGCAATTGTTTGGCTTCGTAATTGTAGAGCAGGTTCCGTCTTCGTTCTGGTTGAGGTCTTAGATATCCAAAACTGTCTTAGTACTCCGCCATTTTTCCCGACATTATGTAGGCTACCTAGTGCGTATCACGACCCGTAGACACTTCTATATTATGTCACACTCATGTTTCTTTGGTTTGCTATGTAATGTGTCTCGCATAAACACTACTTGGAAATTTGGTATTTTCAGTTTTCGAGAGTACTTGATTAAATCTATATTGTGGTGAGCGGACATTTTAGCAAAGAACTTAGGATTTTTTCACTCGTTTCATTCTCATGCCTAGACCTAATTTTTGAGGCATCAAGTAGAGCCCTGCGACGTATTTTTACCCATGGCAATGGCCTCCATGCTTGCATTGTGTCTTTGTGCTTCCTTTAATTTCTTGTGCTCATTCTTCGGAGTTTTGACTGCCCGCAGATGAGGCCGAAGCAAAGGAAGGAATCCTCCAATAATCTTCTTGTCGAGAGTCTGTAATTTTTAGCTTGGCTTTTTCGTGATTGCACTAGTAGTAAGCTTGGTTTTGCATGAAATGGTCTTCGACATGTTAGAGTTGATTTGACGAAAACCCATTCCTAGTCTTAGACTTCATGATTTTGGATACGCCCCAAGCCACGATTTTTTTCTCTTAGTCATTTTTTTCGGCTTCATGTGCCAATATCTCGTCAGCTTGGTGCTTTTATTTCAGAACCTTGCTGAGGAAGTAGAAAACATAGAGCTGCTTGCACTTTTCGTCAAGATAATTAATACCCATGTTAATACTAGCTAGTCGTTTGGCAAGTTTCCTTCCTGGACCACAGAAGTTGTAGCCTGGAATGTGCATCTCAGTAGTATAGAATATCCGGTCCGGAAACAGGCTTTAAGGCTGTGGATTGTGATTGTTGGTCCGCCATCTTGGATTGTGACATCACAACGGCCATCTTGGATGACCTTGACCTTGACCTTTGACCTTGACCCCGGCGGTCATTTTGGATCCGCCATCTTGGATCCGCCATTTTGGATGCAGCGTAATGGGTCATGCCGTAACGGGACACAGCGTAACGGGACACAGCATAACGGGACTAGTAGGTCACGATCACCATCTTTAAAATCCGCCATCTTTAACTTTTTTATTTATTATCCGATTTTAATGAAAAAAATTTTAAAATTCATAAAATAATCCATTTAATAAATTTTTTATAAAAATATTAAAAAAAACATACTTTTACGACACAGAGTTCGGAGTCCTCGGTTCGAAACCGACGGGTGCAAAAAAAATTAAAAATGGCGACCGATCCTTCCCCCCTCAGTAGCTGCAAGCAGACTGACTTACCCCCACCACTTTTTTTCAAAGCATATATATCGTCACCTAGTATAACGTCATGTCCGCCATCTTGTATTCGTTGCTGGAGACCACCATCTTGTTTTCACCCGCTAGAGTGCGCTGATGACATGTTAGTTTAGTTATTATCCGCTGGAGTGCAGTAATCATTTATTACTGTGACACCCGCCATCATGAAATTTAGATGCCATCTTGAAAATCCGAAATTTTCATGTTAGAAAATCGGGAAATTTTTTAAAAATCATTAAAAAAATTATTTCATCGAATAAATAATAAAAATCTTAAAAACCACTGTTGCAGTTATCGTAACGGTCGCCATCTTGGATTATATAAATGTTGCATATATTTCGTTACACCCGCCATCTTGGTTGAGTACTATACCATCGTTACACTTTATGTTACGACCACCATATTGGATCCTATTAATGTTGCAATTATCGTTATGGTCGCCATCTTAAAATTTAGACGCCATCTTGAAAATCCGTAATTTTAATGCTAGAGATTCGGGAAAAAATTTAAAAATCATTAAAAAAATTAACTAATCGAATTAAATAATTAAAAATCCTAAAAACCACCGTTGCACTTTTTCGTGACGGCCGCCATCTTGAAATCACCCACTGGAGGTCACCATCTTGTTTTCGTCCACTAGAGTGTGCTGATACCATGTTGGTATAATTATCTGGTCACCATACCTTTGTCCTCAACTGTTGACATTGAATATTGACCTTGACCTTGAACTTTGACCTTGACCTTGAAATTTGACTTTGACCTTGAACTTTGACCTTGACCTTGAAATTTGACCTTGATTTTGAAATTTGACATTGACCTTGAAATTTGACCATGACCTTGAAATTTGACTGTGACATTGAAATTTGACTTTGTCCTTGAAATTTGACTTTGTCCTTGTCGACCATCATGGATCCGACATTTTATGTTCAGTACATGCTACCAGGAGCTACCACCTGCCGGAGTATGCCATATTGTGTGTGTACTTGTATAATGGAGTACATTTCCATCTGGATAATTTTATTCTAACCCGCTACAGTGCAGTAATCATTTATTACCGAGGTGCCCCCACCATCTTGAAATTCGACCGCCATCTTGAAATCATGTAATAATGTAGCTAGAAAAGCAGGAAAAAAATCCAAAATTCATTAAAAAATCAATCATTAACTTACATATTGATTCGATTCGCTCCAGTCCTTGGTTCGATCCCTGAATGATGCAATACATTTAATTTTATATAAAAAATAATAATTTCAATAAACCATGTTCAAAATTCTTAAAGAGACTTTAAATCCTCTACTACCATCTTCCTATCAGACATCAAGACCACCATATTTAAAATTCGTAATTGTAATGATAGAGATTCGGGAAAAAGTTAAAAATTCATTAAATAAATTTGTAATCTAGATACTGATTGATTAGATCGACTAAGGTCCTTGGTTCGATCCCTGGCCGATACAAATCAACTTTAATTTAAAAAAGTACCAGAAAAGTGTAAGGTTCGAGAAATAAAACACCTCAAAATCTCTTACAAACATAATATTTATTACACAATTTCTATCCTACTACAGAATCACTTGCGAAAGCCAGCAATCTTATAAACATTTAGCCCTGCATAGACGTGCCACAACTACTTCTTAGCTCCAAATGGCTCCAAATGCTCAAAACGGCCTTCAAATGGCTCCAACAGATCCAACAACCTACAAATGCTTTAGAGCTCCAAATGGCTCCAAATGCTTCAAAAGGCTCCAAAAGCTCCAATAGCCTCCAAATGCTTAACACAGCTCCAAATGGCTCCAAATGCTCCAAACCGCTCCAAATGCTCCTAATGTCTCCAAATGGCTCCAAATCCTCCAAACGGCTCCAAATGCTCCAAATGGCTCCAAATGCTCCAAATGGCTCCAACAGCTCCAAAAGGCTCCAAATGCTTCAAAAGGCTCCAATTGTTCCAAGAGCTCCATCTTCAATTGGTTCCAACTGATTCCAATTACTTTTCTTATCGAACTTGGCATGATTACTAACATGTCTTTATTAGTATACATTTTGACTGGCAGTGGTAACGTATTTTGCACCTTTAAGATATAAGTTTTATTTAGAAATCAGATTTCGATAAATGGTAGATACCATTTGGAAAGAAAATATATTAATTTATCTTCAAGTTTATACACATACATTTAATTTAAGCCATTATTGTATGTAGCCAGCTTCCCTCAGTTCTTTGAGTATGAAGGATATTTCTTTAATGTTCGAATAGTTTCCTGCACAAAGCGATCCATGTAGTAGTCGTAGCCTGTCAACCAATATGTTAGGATCTTCCCATGAGGTATAATCAAACTCTTCTGCTGCGTTCATCATCCTTGCATGTTTATAATAAATATTATTATCTCTGGTGTCTATCGTTTTAACACCAACCTCAAGGTCACTTTCGTCATCGTGCCAGTGATTATCACAATCTTGATCAGGATAATTTATTTTAATATGACGTTTCCATCGTTTTGGTCTCAAACCACCATCACAGTCTTCGCTCTTGCATGCTTTTGGTGCTTCAGCACAGTACTCAATCATGTCAGCCTTAGATGTGTCAGCACAGTCTTCGTTCACGCCAGCTTCTGATGTGTCACCACAGTCTTCAATCATGTCAGCACCACAAACTTGATCAGGATAATTTATTTTATTACGTCGTTTCCATCGTTTTGGTCTCAGACCGCCATCACAGTATTCGATCTTGCCTGCTTTAGGTGCTTCAGTACAGTACTCAATCATGTCAGCCTCAGATGTGTCACCACAATCTTCTATCATGCACGCTTCAGATTATTCATCAAAGTCTTCGACCTTGTAAGCTTCAGATGGTTCTCCATCTTTCTCATTTTCATGGAGAAGACTAGATATTGGAGTAAATATATTTTCATTTCTAATGTGGTTACAACTTCCTTCGTTTGTTTTAAATTTTAAATTATTATCTTGATCTAGATCAGTAATTTTAGCATTAGCTTTTTCGCCTTCGTTCCTCTTCCGCGATGTTGTAGCCCAGTCTTCGTTATCTTTATTCATCTTAATTGTACAGGTCTTGTAATGTCTATCCAAGTAATATCTTCTACCAAAAGATTTCTGACACTGACTGCAATGAAATGGTTTTTGACAAGGATCCAAATTACACTCGCTTCTCTCATGTCGTTTAGCATTCTTTCTCAAGGTAAACACCTTGCTACAGTATCTACAGTGATGACGTTTCGATACAGCGTCAGATCCTAAATCGGAATTCATATTAGTTACCGAGACTAATGCCAGATGCAAACTAAGAGTTTTAAATAAGATATATTACTTAAATAGAATTTTTTAATTATTTCATCAGCGAGAATTAATTTATCTCATTCAAAGGTACTTGTTGCAAGTAGTTCTGCTTTTCAACAACAGATGTCGCCACATGTTACTTGCAGGTAAACAATATTTAGTTCTTTTATGCGGGATGCTCACTAACGATCGAAATAGAACGATGGCTTCGCTAGACTCCAAGGAGAAGGAAGTTCGTCCATCCTGTTAGTGCTTCTTAGATTTCTCAGAAATTATTTGACTGAGTAATGATATTTTTTTTTTTAAATTTCCGCCTGATAAAAATATTACAAGTGATGATTAAGTAGCAGAAGTTCACTAATAATATGCAACCTTGAATAAAAAATGACATGCTTCATTAAGTAAAAAAATCCTTCATGCGGAGATAAATTCCTCATCAGTAACCAGAAGCACTCGGAGAAAACCATCAGATGTCTAGTCAGGAATAATCAGAAGCACCCAGTGAAAACCATCAAAATATTTTCAAAAATAATCAGGAGCACACGGAGAAATCCACCATAATACTGCCAAGAATAAACGGGAGCACACGGAGAAAACCGCCCTAATATTGACAAGAATACATAAAATTCTGGCTTGTACTAGAACTATATCTTTGCTCAACAATGAGAAGTTCACAAGCTAGCAGAATCTGTTTATGTATTTTTTATATTATTTTTTTTTAATTTTTTATTAATTTATTTTTATTTTTTATTATTATTTTTTCCTGAAATTTTATGATATCAAAGAAAACTTGTGGCGGTTTTCTCCGTGTGCTTCCGATTATTCTTGTCAATATTATGGCGGTTTTCTCCGTGTGCTCCCGTTTATTCTTGGCAGTATTATGGTGGATTTCTCCGTGTGCTCCTGATTATTCTTGTCAATATTATGGCGGTTTTCTCCGTGTGCTCCCGTTTATTCTTGACAATATTATGGTGGATTTCACCGTGTGCTCCTGATTATTTTTGACAATATTTTGATGGGTTTCACTGGGTGCTTCTGATTATTCCTGACTAGACATCTGATGGTTTTCTCCGAGTGCTTCTGGTTACTGATGAGGAATTTATCTCTGCATGAAGGATTTTTTTACTTAATGAAGCATGTCATTTTTTATTCAAGGTTGCATATTATTAGTGAACTTCTGCTACTTAGTCATCACTTGTAATATTTTTATCAGGCGGAAATTTAAAAAAAAATATCATTACTCAGTCAAATAATTTCTGAGAAATCTAAGAAGCACTAACAGGATGGACGAACTTCCTTCTCCTTGGAGTCTAGCGAAGCCATCGTTCTATTTCGATCGTTAGTGAGCATCCCGCATCCCGCATAAAAGAACTAAATATTATTTACCTGCAAGTAACATGTGGCGACATCTGTTGTTGAAAAGCAGAACTACTTGCTACAAGTACCTTTGAATGAGATAAATTAATTCTCGCTGATGAAATAATTAAAAAATTCTATTTAAGTAATATATCTAATTTAAAACTCTTAGTTTGCATCTGGCATTAGTCTCGGTAACTAATATGAATTCCGATTTAGGATCTGACGCTGTATCGAAACGTCATCACTGTAGATACTGTAGCAAGGTGTTTACCTTGAGAAAGAATGCTAAACGACATGAGAGAAGCGAGTGTAATTTGGATCCTTGTCAAAAACCATTTCATTGCAGTCAGTGTCAGAAATCCTTTGGTAGAAGATATTACTTGGATAGACATTACAAGACCTGTACAATTAAGATGAATAAAGATAACGAAGACTGGGCTACAACATCGCGGAAGAGGAACGAAGGCGAAAAAGCTAATGCTAAAATTACTGATCTAGATCAAGATAATAATTTAAAATTTAAAACAAACGAAGGAAGTTGTAACCACATTAGAAATGAAAATATATTTACTCCAATATCTAGTCGTCTCCATGAAAATGAGAAAGATGGAGAACCATCTGAAGCTTACAAGGTCGAAGACTTTGATGAATCATCTGAAGCGTGCATGATAGAAGATTGTGGTGACACATCTGAGGCTGACATGATTGAGTACTGTACTGAAGCACCTAAAGCAGGCAAGATCGAATACTGTGATGGCGGTCTGAGGCCAAAACGATGGAAACGACGTAATAAAATAAATTATCCTGATCAAGTTTGTGGTGCTGACATGATTGAAGACTGTGGTGACACATCAGAAGCTGGCGTGAACGAAGACTGTGCTGACACATCTAAGGCTGACATGATTGAGTACTGTGCTGAAGCACCAAAAGCATGCAAGAGCGAAGACTGTGATGGTGGTTTGAGACCAAAACGATGGAAACGTCATAATAAAATAAATTGTCCTGATCAAGCTTGTGATAATCACTGGCACGATGACGAAAGTGACCTTGAGGTTGGTGTTAAAACGATAGACACCAGAGATAATAATATTTATTATAAACATGCAAGGATGATCAACGCAGCAGAAGAGTTTGATTATACCTCATGGGAAGATCCTAACATATTGGTTGACCGGCTACGACTACTACATGGATCGCTTTGTGCAGGAAACTATTCGAACATTAAAGAAATATCCTTCATACTCAAAGAACTGAGGGAAGCTGGCTACATACAATAATGGCTTAAATTAAATGTATGTGTATAAACTTGAAGATAAATTAATATATTTTCTTTCCAAATGGTATCTACCATTTATCGAAATCTGATTTCTAAATAAAACTTATATCTTAAAGGTGCAAAATACGTTACCACTGCCAGTCAAAATGTATACTAATAAAGACATGTTAGTAATCATGCCAAGTTCGATAAGAAAAGTAATTGGAATCAGTTGGAACCAATTGAAGATGGAGCTCTTGGAACAATTGGAGCCTTTTGAAGCATTTGGAGCCTTTTGGAGCTGTTGGAGCCATTTGGAGCATTTGGAGCCATTTGGAGACATTAGGAGCATTTGGAGTGGTTTGGAGCATTTGGAGCCATTTGGAGCTGTGTTAAGCATTTGGAGGCTATTGGAGATTTTGGAGCCTTTTGAAGCATTTGGAGCCATTTGGAGCTCTAAAGCATTTGTAAGTTGTTGGATCTGTTGGAGCCATTTGAAGGCCGTTTTGAGCATTAAGAGCCATTTGGAGCTAAGAATTAGTCGTGGCACGTCTATGCAGGGCTAAATGTTTATAATGATTGCTGGCTTTCGCAAGTGATTCTGTAGTAGGATAGAAATTGTGTAATAAATATTATGTTTGTAAGAGACTTTGTGGTGTTTTATTTCTCGAAACTTACACTTTTCTGGTACTTTTTTTAAAAATTATGGTGTTTTGTTTTGGCCAGGGATCAAACCAAGGACCTTAGTCGATCTAATCAATCAGTATATAGATTACAAATTTATTTAATGAATTTTGAACTTTTTCCCGAATCTCTAGCATTACAATTACGAATTTCCAATATGGTGGTCTTGATGTCTGATAGGAAGATGGTAGTAGAGGATTTAAAGTCTTTTTAAGAATTTTGAACATGGTTTATTGAAATTATTATTTTTTATATAAAATTAAATGTATTGCATCATTCAGGGATCGAACCAAGGACTGGAGCAAATCGAATCAATATGTAAGTTATTGAGTGATTTATTTAATGAATTTTGGATTTTTTTCCTGCTTTTCTAGCTACATTATTACATGATTTCAAGATGGTGGTCGAATTTCAAGATGGCGGGGGCACCTCGGTAATAAATGATTACTGCGCTGTAGCAGGTTAGAATAAAATTATCCAGATGGAAATGTACTCCATAATACAAGTACACACACAAGATGGCATACTCCGGCAGGTGGTAGCTCCTGGTAGCATGTACTGAACATAAAATGTCGGATCCATGATGGTCGACAAGGACAAAGTCACATTTCAAGGACAAAGTCAAATTTCAATGTCACAGTCAAATTTCAAGGTCAAGGTCAAGGTCAAATTTCAAAATCAAGGTCAAATTTCAAGGTCAAGGTCAAAGTTCAAGTTCAAAGTCAAAGTTCAAGGTCAAGGTAAAAGTTCAAGGTCAAGGTCAAAGTTCATGGTCAAGATCAAAGTTTAAGGTCAAGGTCAAAGTTCAAGGTCGAGGTCAAAATTCAATGTCAACAGTTGACAAAGGTATGGTGACCAGATAATTATACCAACATGGTATCAGCACACTCTAGTGGACGAAAACAAGATGGTGACCTCCAGTGGGTGATTTCAGGATGGTGGCCGTCACGAAAAAGTGCAACGGTGGTTTTAAGGATTTTTTATTATTTAATTCGATTAGTTAATTTTTTTAATGATTTTTAAATTTTTTCCCGAATCTCTAGCATTAAAATTACGGATTTTCAAGATGGCGTCTAAATTTTAAGATGGTGACCGTGACCATAACGATAATTGCAACATTAATAGGATCCAATATGGTGGTCGTAACATAAAGTGTAACGATGGTATAGTACTCAACCAAGATGGCGGGTGTAAAGAAATATGCAACATTTATATAATCCATATGGCGACCGTAACGATAACTGCAATAGTGGTTTTTAAGATTTTTATTTTTTTTTTGATGAAATAATTTTTTTAATGATTTTTAAAAAATTTCCCGATTTTCTAACATAAAAATTGCGGTTTTTCAAGATGGCGTCTAAATTTCAAGATGGCGGGTGTCACAGTAATAAATGATTACTGCACTCTAGCGGATAAGAACTAAACTTACATGTCATCAGCGCACTCTAGCGGGTGAAAACAAGATGGTGGTCTCCAGAAACGAAGACAAGATGGCGGACATGACGTCATACTAGGTGACGATATATATGCTTTGAAAACAAAAGGGGTAAGTCAGTCTGCTTGCAGCCACCGCGGGGGGAAGGATCGGTCGCCATTTTTAATTTTTTTTGCACCCATCGGGTTCGAACCGAGGACTCCGAACGCCGTGTCGTAAAAGTATGTTTTTTTAAATATTTTTTTACAAAATTTCATTAAATTGATTTTTTTATGAATTTTTAAATTTGTTTCATTAAAATCGGATAATAAATAAAAAAGTTAAAGATGGCGGATTTTAAAGATGGTGATCGTGACCTACTTGTCCCGTTATGCTGTGTCCCGTTACGCCGTGTCCCGTTACGGCATGTCCCATTACGCTGCATCCAAAATGGCGGATCCAATATGGCGGATCAAAAATGACCGCCGGGGTCAAGGTCAAGGTCAAAGGTCAAAGTCAAGGTCATCCAAGATGGCCGCCGTGACGTCACAATCCAAGATGGCGGACCGACAATCACAATCCACAGCCTTAAAGCCTGTTTCCGGACCGGCTATCCTATACTACTCATCTCGGAAGGCAGATTGTTTATCAGCGAGTTCACATGTCCTGCACCCATGTGTTTTTTTTTGTTTTGTTTTTACCTCTTCGAGTCATTAGGCACAACTGAGACAAAAGTATAAATGTGTTTTCGCCAGTATAATGCAAGTCGTCACGCAAGAAGTGTGCTTGCCCGCAAGATGACGAGGCCTGTACACGTGAATCCAGGCAAGGTTTGTTATTGCCTTCTACCATACCATGCATAATGGCGGGCTCGTACAACTGTAGGAGAACGTGCGTTCTACTGAGTTTGCTGGAATAACCTAATGGTCTTAGGTTTGAAAATGTGTACCTCTATTCCAAGTCGTAGCACTCGCACTACGGAACTGCATACTTTTGTCCAGAATTCGAATGCCGATACCCTGAAATATATTACACTACTGGCTCAAAAAGTATAAAGCGATAAAAAGAAATACTAGAGTCCAGGTAGCCATCGACCAGTGCGTGGAAGCCTCGGATTCTCGAACTCACACATGTTCGAAGTATACAAAGCACAAAGACATGACTATTTCATGACTTTTTAAAGTCGTCTGAATGAATCACTTACTCACCTGACAATAAAATGAAATCTTGCCAACCACAAAAAAAAAAACGTTTATGAGGACGAATAAAAAGCTATAAAAGTATGTCTTGCAAAATGTTTTCAGCCAGTAGAATGTCTGACTTGGCCATAGACCTTCATAGAGCTATACAGTCTGTTCGTGAATATATATATGCTAGAAAAGCCAGACTTGTACGTAAAAAATAAAATAAAGAAATATTTAAACCAACTACAAGTCGTCTCGATGAACTTAAAAATTAGGAAGAGCCAACTATAACTGTTAAGACAGAAGTTGATAACTAGATGCCTACACCAAATAAGAGGAAATATGAAACAACTAATGAAGAAGTGGACCTTACAATTATAAAGATTATGCACAAGAAAAAGTTACAGAAACGGGACACAAATATAATGCAATGGTCTGGGCATACTTGAGATTTTTCACAAGTCAGAATAATAACACGACCTATGGAGTGTATAAAAAACACAATAGGTGGTTTCTCGGTGCTTAAGAAATATGATTTTTACCAGGAAACATCATATGCATAGAAAAGAACAAAATAAACATGACTCCAGGTATGTACGAATTGCCGTTTCGCCGGGAGCGTGAAGACTATTCTCACGAAAATTTACAAGAGTACAGAAAACTGCTAGAGTTAACCAATGAACATTTTCGCGATAACGATCCGGAAAGTGGCATGCAAAAAGAAAAATTCATGAAAAATCTACATTCTCACCAATCTCTTCAGTGAACTATCAGTACATGGTTAAGGTTAAAAAATGCTAGAAATTCGTCAGAATTTTGACTATGTTTATTAGGACGACCCAAACGAATTCGTCCACAGGCTACGAGCTTTACTTGCTTCTCTTTGTGCAGGAAACGGGTACACATCGTTTGCCCTACAGGCGTTTGCCCTAAACGTAGGGCAAATGCCTGTAGGGCAAACGACTTTAGGGCAAATGCCGTTTAGTGCAAACGACTGTAGGGCAAACGCCGGCAAGCACTTATGTTTTGGATTAATGAAACCACGCCAACTTTTAGGGCAGACGCGTGTAGGGCAAATGCCTGTAGGGCAAACGACTGTCGAAAAATTTATTTTAAGGCAAATGCCTTTAGGGCAAATGCCGGAGCTTGGTCCGAATGGGATTATCAAACATTTTGTGCAAACGCCTTTAGGGCAAATGCCTGTAGGGCAAACGCCTGTAGGGCAAATGCCTTTAGGGCAAACGCCTATAGGGCAAATGACTTTAGGGTAAACGAAGTTTAGGTTATTTTGGGAAATGTAGGTTTTTTCAATTATGTATCGATTCGAACAGTGTTCTTGTAGTTTATATTTCATCCGCAGGGGGCAGTAACTAAATAAATGTTTTCCCTCTAAATGCAAAGTTTACAAAACCGTCGCTAGATGGCACTTATGTAAGCCTATATCGAGGTTTGGTGGGAATTCATGTGGTATGAACTTCCTAGATTTACCAACAGATGGTTCCCTGCGCTAAGTTCAATGTTATCGAATATTTTTTCTGTAAAATATTTCGGAACATTAGGTGATGTAAGGTCTTCGACCAAAAAAAATCGTATAATAAAAAAACATTATTGGCGATTTAACAAAAATATCGCTGGGAAAAGGTTCAACTTTTTTTCCGGGGCTTTTCTTATTTCAATTTCAGCTGTCAGACGCGCATTACGCTATGATTACTTAAAATATTACGAGCACATAGGTAAATAATGCGAATACTAGCTGTTAATTAGCATAATAGTACTAATGCGGTTAAACTCCTACATATTGTTCATACTATTTTATTCTGGAATGTATACACAACATACAGCTGAAGTACACAATGAAGAAGTACCTATTCCAGTTCGTTTTGTTCTGGGTTTTCCATAATTTGCATTTAGTTTGTAATGTTTGTGTTAGATCATTTTGACGTTCATTTATAAGAGTTGGCCGATAAAAGTCATTGGTTGGCATGATTCTTAAAATAAGCTATATCCGTAATATAATATATATTTAAATACATCCATAATATTTCCCATATTTCCATAGTGGATTCCACTTGTATTCCCAAAACAAAATAAAGAAGATACGTAATGGTATTTCTCAATAATAATAATGTCACTTTAGCCCACCGCACACAGAACGACTTTCCTTGCGGGATTGTATGCATATTTTTGTTCCACAATATTCCTTCCTTCTTCCAAAGTGACTTGCAGTGACGCGATGTAATGTTCACACTTACTTAATAGTTCATTTTCAGGAAGATCACACCCTTGTACATCAGTAACTTTCCCTGATGAGGATCCATAGTCAACATTTGGTTTAGTCGATTGGAGTTCACGCCGTTTTAGTTTCAACCGACTATCTTCTTGGTAAGCAAGTTTACGCCGAGTTGTGCCGTGTCGAATCTTTTTACGAATGACTTTCTTGTTTATTGAACCAGGGCTCCTACCTGACATTTTTTTTGAAAGGAATCTTCTCACAAGCTAAACCTTTTTTGAATCTTGTCCTGCCATGTAACATTTACACTGAAAAGAGCCTCGCTGTGTCTGTGTGTAGGTAATTTATTATTTTGCGTCCATTAAATTTGGCAACGAGGCTCATATAGAATTCTGCCGAATTACTGTTTTTGTTTTCTTTGAGATATCTGTCACAAAAAAATGTCTTCTTAAAAAAATTTAAAACCTTTCGTTTGACAAGATTGTTTTAGATGTGAAGCGTCTGTGTGCATAATAGTGTGAAATCATATATCCTATAATTATAAATGAAAAATCCCCGATGGCAGCCAGTTGGAAAGGTAGATTTCGCCGTGCGGCCTACCAATATAAAAATAAACTTTCTGAAAAATTCCATAAGTTTCAATAACTATGTAAAATTTTATGAATATTTCTAGAATATCCAATGTAACAATAAATTGCAAATTAATTGTTGGCTCAACAGTATGTATGGGATATAAATCCAACCCAACAATACATAGATATTCATATTTACCTCAATTAGAAATTCTGAAATTCATAGGACCTAGATCGGAGAAAATATCGTGAAATTTTCTGTAAGTCACTCTGTGAAATCTACCTTAAAACGATCTCAGGAGAAAAAAAATTAAAGTCGCGTACAAACTTAATTTATGGAGATGAACTGCGCGTGCACAACCAATACTTTTTTTGATACATGATTGTTATGCTAACAGTTTTTGTTATGGTTTGCTGTCCTGTAAGCCCGCCCCGCACGACGCCCAATTTCTGCTTTATATTCTATTATACATATGGGTATAAAAAAGGGTATATAAATTTCATTTCATTGGTCGAAGACCTTACATCACCTAATTTTCCGAAATATTTTACAGAAAAAATATTCGATAACATTGAACTTAGCGCAGGGAACCATCTGTTGGTAAATCTAGGAAGTTCATACCACATGAATTCCCACCAAACCTCGATAGAGGCTTACATAAGTGCCATCTAGCGACGGTTTTGTAAACTTTGCATTTAGAGGGAAAACATTTATTTAGGTACTGCCACCTGCGGAGGAAATGTAAACTACAAGAACACTGTTTGAATCGATACATAATTGAAAAAACCTACATTTCCCAAAATAACCTAAACTTCGTTTACCCTAAAGTCATTTGCCCTACAGGCGTTTGCCCTAAAGGCATTTGCCCTACAGGCGTTTGCCCTACAGGCGTTTGCCCTAATGGCATTTGCACAAAATATTTGATAATCCCATTCGGACCAAGCTCCGGCATTTGCCCTAAAGGCATTTGCCCTAAAAGAAGTTTTTCGACAGACATTTGCCCTACAGGCATTTGCCCTACACACGTCTGCCCTAAAAGTTGGCGTGTTTTCGTTAATCCAAAACATAAGTGCTGGCCGGCGTTTGCCCTACAGTCGTTTGCACTAAACGGCATTTGCCCTAAAGTTTTTGCCCTACAGGCATTAGCCCTACGTTTAGGGCAAACGCCTGTAGGGCAAACGATGTGTACCCCAAGTGGGTAGCAGATTCAAAAATCAAGAAATGCTAAAAACTTTAGTAATTTGATTTTTTTTTAAATATAGTATTGTAGAAATCATGTAATAATTTGTTTGTTAAATAAACTTGTTTTTTATTTCTCGAAAATGTCACTTTTGTGGTATTTTTAAATTAATTACATTTTTTGTATTGTTTAATGATATAAGCAAGGACAGGAATCGATCGATTCAATCCTATTAATGAGTAATTTTTGACGTTTTTAGTATTTTCCAGAATTTATAGCTTAAAAATTACGGATTTTCAATATGGCGTCCAATATGGCGAACATCCTTGCAATAAATGATCACAGCATTCTAGCGGATGAATATTAAACTAATGGCGGCAGCATCCTCTAGTTGACGAAAAATATTTTGTGGCCTCTCAGACGAAAACAAGATGGTGACCTCTAGCAGACGAAAACAAGATGGCGGACATGATGTACTAGATGGCTATATATATATACCTTGGCATTTGTGGTGAGAGGTCTGTCTGCTGGTAGCTTCCATGGAGGAACGATGGGTTACCATTTTTATTTTGGTCCTCATCTGGTTTGAAATGAGGACACCATGGTGTGTTTTTTTAAATTTATATTTTACTAAAATTATTAAATAATTTTTTTTATAAATTTTAAATTTTTTACAATTTTTTATGATAGTAATTACGGATTTTCAAGATGGATGCCGTAACGAATATTGAAACGATTTCATAATTCAAAATGGCAGAAAGTTCTAGAAAACAAAATGGCTGTAAAGTTATAGAAAAAAAATGGTGGATGTGAAATTCAAAATGCTGGAATACAATATGGCGGATCTAAGCAGTTTGTCAGAGTTAAGGTCAAGGTCATCCAAGATAGCCGCCGCGACGTCGTCAGAAATGTAGGTTCCAAGGCAGCAGACACCGCCACTACTACCTCACACAGAATCCAGTCTCCGGACATACATTTTAATAATACTCTTGTATTACTGCAAGGAATGAAAAATAGTGTTTGAATGACAAAAATAATTGCATAAACACTTTAGTAGGCATAATATGAAATTCTTTGAGACATTAAATAATGGATGCATTAAGTTATGGACGTTCAAATTATTTTAGTTGCATGAAATTGATCTTTTTGAATATTGGCGAACATATGGGTTGTTATGTGCATTAAGTTCTTAAAATATTCCAGGAGTTTATAAAGCTTTGCAAACCATTTCCAGAAGTAAAATATTTACTTCGAAATATACCTACACCCGTAGGCTGTGCCACAGGGATATTTTATTTATTTATTTTTCTAATTCTGCAGTTCGTCTCATAAAAAATGATTCAACCAAATGTATGAAAATTTTTATAATTTCTGAAACAAAATATTTTATATTATATATACAATAAAACATGATTATTTATTAGTATTTTTTAACTTTCGTTATTTTCACTATTTGAAGTAATGGTTGGTTACATAAAAATTACTTAAGAACATTTTTTTAGACAATATTTAGAAAGTATAAATTAAATAAGAACGGATATCATAGTATACAAGGTATGGGGTTTATATTTTTTTTATTTAATCCCCTGGTTTTCTCAACCCCTTGCAGTAATGATTCATATTGCTTAAAAAAAATTTAGACCAAAGATTCAAATCATTTTTAGATGTTAACTTAATTGTTGTGGATTTTATTGTTTACCTAAAAAATGAGTTAGAAATTTTTTTGTTATTCAACCTATGTTTTTCCAACTAACTGTAATAATGGGTTGTGTCAAAAATAGTTTCTGACAGATGATTAATAAAATATTTAGAGGGTTTACAATCAATTTGGTCTGTTTTGATCGTGTACTTACTAAGGAAGTTATTAATTTTTATGTTAAACTCCTGTTATTTTCACCTATTACAATAATGGTTGATTGTATAAAATTTATTTATGACATGAGTAGATGTATATAGTTCATCCTGGCGCACCGGTGGGTGGTGGGGGATCCGGGGATCCGATCCAGCTACCTTAAGGCTTCGCTTCATCAGCCATGTTGGATTACGTCACTTCCGCCGGCCATGCACTCACGAAAAAGTGCCCCGTTACGTTCATCAACCATGTACGCAAGAAAAAATGTCCCGTTACGTTCATCAGCCATGTACGCACGAAAAAATGTCCCGTTACGACGGACAGACCAGCTCGCCAGGACGTCTCGCTATGAAAAGTATTAGGCGGTAATAAACAGCCAGGAGGTAACGAATATAAGCCTACTTCTACACGTGTTATGAACGCCGGATACATACGGCCAGGCAACCGTGTGTTTTGGCGCGCTCTACTTCCACGACGCGCAACGGCACCGGCAAGTTTTTATTACTACCTCCTCTCAAGTTCTGATCTCCTAATACTTCACAGCAGAGAAGCGCTGTTGGTCGGAGCCCGTAGGTACTTCCTTCGCACGCCTAACCTAACCTAACCTAACCTAAACTAACCTCACCTAACCTAATCCATATGCTAATCTATGCTAACCTAACCTAACCTAACCTAAACTAAACTAAACTAAACTAACCTCACCTAACCTAATCCATATGCTAATCTATGCTAACCTAACCTAACCTAACCTAACCTAAACTAACCTAACCTAACCTAAACTAACCTAACCTAACCTAACCTAATCCATATGCTAATCTATGCTAACCTAACCTAACCTAACCTAACCTAACCTAACCTAACCTAAACTAACCTAACCTAACCTAACCTAATCCATATGCTAATCTATGCTAACCTAACCTAACCTAACCTAACCTAAACTAAACTAAAATAAAATAAACTAAACTAAACTAAACTAAACTAAACTAAACTAAACTAAACTAAACTTAACCTAACCTAACCTAACCTAACCTAACCTAATCCATATGCTAATCTATGCTAACCTAACCTAACCTAACCTAAACTAAACTAAACTAAACTAAACTAACCTAACCTAATCCATAAGCTAATCTATGCAAACCTAACCTAACCTAACCTAAACTAAACTAACCTAACCTAACCTAACCTAATCCATATGCTAATCTATGCAAACCTAACCTAACCTAAACTAAACTAAACTAACCTAACCTAATCCATATGCTAATCTATGCTAACCTAACCTAACCTAACCTAACCTAAACTAAACTAAACTAAACTAAACCAAACCTAACCTAACCTAACCTAACCTAACCTAACCTAAACTAAACTATACTAAACTAAACTAAACTAACCTAACCTAATCCATATGCTAATCTATGCTAACCTAACCTAACCTAACCTAACCTAAACTAAACTAAACTAAACTAAACCTAACCTAACCTAACCTAACCTACCCAAACCTAACCTAACCTAACCTAACCTAACCTAATCCATATGCTAATCTATGCTAACCTAACCTAACCTAACCTAATCCATATGCTAATCTATGCTAACCTAACCTAATCCATATGCTAATCTATGCTAACCTAACCTAATCCATGCTAACCTAACCTAATCCATGCCAATCTATGCTAATCCATGTCAATCTATGCCAATCCGTATGCCAATCTATGCTAATTTGTATACCAATCTATGCTAACCTGTATGCCAATCTATGCTAATCCGTATGTCAATCTATGCTAATCCATATGTTAATCCATGCTAATCCATTTGCCATTTTGTATTTCTAGTAATTTCCACCAACTTCGAATCATGTCGTCACCATTGCAATTTTCGTTACGGTCGCCATCTTGAAAATCCGCAATTTTTATGTTAGAAAATCGGAAAAAATTTTAAAAATCATTAAAAAAATTAAATAATCGAATTAAATAAAAATCTTAAAAACCACTGTTGCAGTTATTGTTACGGTCGACATCTTGGATTATATAAATGTTGCATATTTCGTTACACCCGCCATCTTGGTTGAGTACCATATCATTCTTACACTTTTCGTTAAGACCGCCATATTGGGTCCTATTAATGTTACAATTATCGTTATGGTCGCCATCTTTAAATTTAGATACCATCTTGAAAATCTTTATTTATTATACGATTTTAATGAAAAAAAAAGTTCAAAATTCATCAAAAAATTAACTTAATAGAATTCTGTTTATATCGATTCCCGTCCTTGATTCGAAACCGGCGAGGGCAAAAAATATAAAATCAACAGATCCTTCCTCCACAGAAGCCACCTTCAGACTGACCTACCTCCACCAATAACAAGGTATTTACCATCAGCTGGTATGACGTCACCACACCTTTGACCTTGACCTTAACCTTGACCTTTGACCTTGACCTTGAAATTTAACCTTAACCTTGAAATTTGACCTCGACATTGATCTTTGACTTTGACCTTGATGTCCATCACGGATCCGTCATTTTATGTTCAGTACATGCTAGCGGTCATTGCCACCATCATGTTTTCGTCTGCTGGAGGTCACCATATTGTGTGTACTTGTCTTACCATCATGCAAATTCTATTCTAACATGCTACAGTGCAGTAATAACTTATTATTGCTGAGGTGCCCACCATCTTGAAATTTGACCGCCATGTTGAAATCATGTAATTATTTAGTTAGAAATGCGGGAAAAATTCCAATAGTCTCCGAAAAAATAAATTATTAATTTACAAATTGAATCGATGGATCCATGTCCACGGTTAGATTCTTGACCAGTGACAGTTGTAACTAATTATTAAATAAATTTTAAATTCTTTTTTCCGTTACCTTTCGCGGAGTTTATTAATCATAAGTCAATATACCTAACCAAAGAATTAATACAGTGACGATAAGCCTATCATGAAAGTCTAATTTTTGAATAATCTGAATAACCTATAAGCCGTTCATGTACAAAACCGCACATAAAGAACAATTGTCTTCAGTCCATGAGACCGAGTCATGTCATTATCAGACGTATAGGCTAGTCATTTCAGGACCACATGACCTTCGTCGTTAGCTAATTATATTCAATTAATCCATCGTGACATTTTTATACATTCTAAAGGAGCAAGTAACCTTGAAAAATATTTTAGTAACACCAAGAGGTGATAAACTAGTAAATATTCAATCACTACATTTTGTACTACGCGCAATAAACAAAAAGGAAGCACCATCAACGAAAAGACAGCACCACCAACGAAAAGGCAGCACCGACTACGAAAAGGCAGCACATTTGGAAGCACCGACTACGAAAAGGCAGCACATTTGGCAGCACCGACAACGAAAAGGCAGCACATTTGGAAGCACCGACAACGAAAAGGCAGCACATTTGGAAGCACCATCATCGAAAAGGCAGCACATTTGGAAGCTCCATCAACAAAAAAAGGCAAAAAGGAAGCACAAGTTACGAGATCTAAGTCTTAGTTAGAAATCAGAATACAAGAAATAAAAACATTAAATTCTTATAATTTAAATTATTTATTTTATTGCTTTACATTATACAAATGCAAGTAAAACAAGCCATTATTGTATGTAGCCAGCATTCCTCAGTTCCTTGAGTATGAAGGATATTTCTTTGATGCACGAATAGTTTCCTGCACAAAGCGAACCATGTAAAAGTCTTAGCCGGTCAACCAATATGTTTGGATCTTTCCATGATGTGTAATCAATCTCTTCTACCACCATCTTCCTTGCACATTTATAAATATTACGATCTCTGGTGTCTTCCGTTTTACCACCAACCTCAGGGTAACTTTCATGTTTGAGACGGTGATCATCACAAGCTTGATCAGATTTATTTTATATATCACGTCGTTTCCACCGTTTCGGTCTCAGGACACCGCCACATTCTTCGATCTTGGCAGCTTTAGGTGTTTCATCATAGTCTATGTCTTTGTCAACAGCCTCAGAGTCACTGTAACATCACACGGAAAAGTTCAGAACTCCAATTCGCTGTGAAACCTTTCTCAAAGACACCTTTCTGCTTGGAGATTCTCACAATGTCACCAACATTAGCTTTATGCTTGCGTGTATCTTTCTTATTCGTGTTGGTGAATACAGTCCCAAGCAGACGATCATCCTTTACATCTGTCGATGGTACATCCTCCATCGAGTACGACGTTAAAGTCGGTAAAGATGCCATCGAAGTCTCAAGAACAGGCAGTTACGCGACTTATGCACCAGAAGAAACAAACTAGGTGATCCGTACACCGTCGACGGCAGTAACAAATTGGGCGTCAAGCTGTCTAGGACTCGTTTTTATACATTGACCGGTTTGAATAATACGCTAGTCAAATCAAGAACAATTTACTAAAATACTAGAGTCAAAACAACATTAAAAAAATAGAAGTACCATCAACAAAAAAGGCAGCAAATTTGGAAGCACCGACTACGAAAAGGCAGCACATTTGGAAGCACCGACAACGAAAAGGCAGCACATTTGGCAGCACCGACAACGAAAAGGCAGCACATTTGGAAGCACCGACTACGAAAAGGCAGCACATTTGGAAGCACAGACTACAAAAAGGCAGCACATTTGGAAGCACCGACTACGAAAAGGCAGCACATTTGGAAGCACAGACTACGAAAAAGCAGCACATTTGGAAGCACCGACTAAGAAAAGGCAGCACATTCGGCAGCACCGACAACGAAAAGGCAGCACATTTGGCAGCACCGACAACGAAAAGGCAGCACATTCGGCAGCACCGACAACGAAAAGGCAGCACATTTGGCAGCACCGACAACGAAAAGGCAGCACATTTGGAAGCACCGACTACGAAAAGGCAGCACATTTGGAAGCACCGAATACGAAAAGGCAGCACATTTGACAGCACCGACAACGAAAAGGCAGCACATTTGGCAGCACCGACAACGAAAAGGCAGCACATTTGGAAGCACCGACAACAAAAAGGCAGCACATTTGGAAGCACCATCATCGAAAAGGCAGCACATTTGGAAGCTCCATCAACAAAAAAAGGCAAAAAGGAAGCACAAGTTACGAGATCTAAGTCTTAGTTAGAAATCAGAATACAAGAAATAAAAACATTAAATTCTTATAATTTAAATTATTTATTTTATTGCTTTACATTATACAAATGCAAGTAAAACAAGCCATTATTGTATGTAGCCAGCATTCCTCAGTTCCTTGAGTATGAAGGATATTTCTTTGATGCACGAATAGTTTCCTGCACAAAGCGAACCATGTAAAAGTCTTAGCCGGTCAACCAATATGTTTGGATCTTTCCATGATGTGTAATCAATCTCTTCTACCACCATCTTCCTTGCACCTTTATAAATATTACAATCTCTGGCGTCTTCCGTTTTACCACCAACCTCAGGGTAACTTTCATGTTTGAGACGGTGATCATCACAAGCTTGATCAGATTTATTTAATATATCACGTCGTTTCCACCGTTTCGGTCTCAGGACACCGCCACATTCATCGATCTTGGCAGCTTTAGGTGTTTCATCATAGTCTATGTCTTTGTCAACAGCCTCAGAGTCACTGTAACAATCACCGTAGAAGGAATCGTCTTCACCCAATTTACCGTAATAATTCGATGTTGATGATGTTGAAGTGTCTTCTTCGTCTTCATGCTTCCTTTTTAGGAGTCCATCATTTTTACAAAGTAGGAAAGATCTACTTGAATTCGGCTGGAATATATTCTCACTTTTCACGTTAAGGATTCTTTCATTGTCTTCATTCTTCCGTAAATCATCAACCTCCTTCAATTTAAGTTCTTTGTCGAGATCGGAAGAGCCAAGAAAATTATTGTCGTAATGCAGATCACTCTTCCTTAGGATGGTAGATTCATCGTTGTCCTCTAGCTTGTACGCAGGCTTGTCGTTACAAGTTCTGCCATGTCTTTTTAGGCTCTCTCCCCGCGTAAACGACTTGCTACATCGAACACAACTTATCATATTACGCAGTGGATTTTTAACACAGTCATTCTTCTCGTGTTGTCTTTTATTCTTTCTCAAGATAAACTCTTTACCGCAAAACTTACACCTATGTTCTTTCGATACAGCGTCAGATCCCAAATCAGAATTCATATTAGTTACTGAGACTAATGCCAGATACCAATTGAGTGTTTTAAATTAGATCCAATACTTAAATAGAAATTTTTTCATATTTCATCAGCGAGAATTAATATATCTCATGCAAAAGTACTTTATGCATGTAGTTCTGCTTTTCAACTACAGATGTCGCCACATGTTGCTTGCAGGTAAATAATATTTAGTTCTTTTATGCGGGGTGCGGGATGCTCACTAACGATCGCAAAAGAAGGATGGCTTCGCTAGACTCCAAGGAAAAGGAAGTTCGTCTTGCATGTTGGTGCTCCACAGATGTCTCATGGCATAATATTAATTTGACTGAGTAATGATATGTGTTAATTCCACCTTATAAAAATATTGCAAGTTTTGATTTAGTAGCAGAAATTATCGAATTAAATGTAACTCCAAATAAAATGACATGTCTCATTAGACAAAAAAAAATTTATTTTTATTTTTAAATATTTTTTTTCTGTATTTTTATGATATCAAAGAAAACTTGTGGTGGTTTTCTCTGTGTGCTTCCGATTATTCTTGTCGATATTATTGTGGTTTTCTCCGTGTGCTTCCGATTATTATTGTTAATATTATGGTGGTTTTCTCCATGTGCTCCTGAATATTCTTGTCAAAATTTGGATGGTTTTCTCCGTGTGCTCCTGATTATTCTTGTCAATATTTTGATGGGTTTTCCCGTGTTCTTGCAATCATTCCTGTGGTTTCTTCAAGTGTTTCTGACTATTCTGAGAAACCGCTCTCTGCATGGATTTTTTTTGTCTAATGAGACATGTCATTTTATTTGGAGTTACATTTAATTCGATAATTTCTGCTACTAAATCAAAACTTGCAATATTTTTATAAGGTGGAATTAACACATATCATTACTCAGTCAAATTAATATTATGCCATGAGACATCTGTGGAGCACCAACATGCAAGACGAACTTCCTTTTCCTTGGAGTCTAGCGAAGCCATCCTTCTTTTGCGATCGTTAGTGAGCATCTTGCACCCCGCATAAAAGAACTAAATATTATTTACCTGCAAGCAACATGTGGCGACATCTGTTGTTGAAAAGCAGAACTACATGCATAAAGTACTTTAGCATGAGATATATTAATTCTCGCTGATGAAATATGAAAAAATTTCTATTTAAGTATTGGATCTAATTTAAAACACTCAATTGGTATCTGGCATTAGTCTCAGTAACTAATATGAATTCTGATTTGGGATCTGACGCTGTATCGAAAGAACATAGGTGTAAGTTTTGCGGTAAAGAGTTTATCTTGAGAAAGAATAAAAGACAACACGAGAAGAATGACTGTGTTAAAAATCCACTGCGTAATATGATAAGTTGTGTTCGATGTAGCAAGTCGTTTACGCGGGGAGAGAGCCTAAAAAGACATGGCAGAACTTGTAGCGCCAAGCCTGCGTACAAGCTAGAGGACAACGATGAATCTACCATCCTAAGGAAGAGTGATCTGCATTACGACAATAATTTTCTTGGCTCTTCCGATCTCGACAAAGAACTTAAATTGAAGGAGGTTGATGATTTACGGAAGAATGAAGACAATGAAAGAATCCTTAACGTGAAAAGTGAGAATATATTCCAGCCGAATTCAAGTAGATCTTTCCTACTTTGTAAAAATGATGGACTCCTAAAAAGGAAGCATGAAGACGAAGAAGACACTTCAACATCATCAACATCGAATTATTACGGTAAATTGGGTGAAGACGATTCCTTCTACGGTGATTGTTACAGTGACTCTGAGGCTGTTGACAAAGACATAGACTATTATGAAACACCTAAAGCTGCCAAGATCGAAGAATGTGGCGGTGTCCTGAGACCGAAACGGTGGAAACGACGTGATATATTAAATAAATCTGATCAAGCTTGTGATGATCACCGTCTCAAACATGAAAGTTACCCTGAGGTTGGTGGTAAAACAGAAGACGCCAGAGATCGTAATATTTATAAAGGTGCAAGGAAGATGGTGGTAGAAGAGATTGATTACACATCATGGAAAGATCCAAACATATTGGTTGACCGGCTAAGACTTTTACATGGTTCGCTTTGTGCAGGAAACTATTCGTGCATCAAAGAAATATCCTTCATACTCAAGGAACTGAGGAATGCTGGCTACATACAATAATGGCTTGTTTTACTTGCATTTGTATAATGTAAAGAAATAAAATAAATAATTTAAATTATAAGAATTTAATGTTTTTATTTCTTGTATTCTGATTTCTAACTAAGACTTAGATCTCGTAACTTGTGCTTCCTTTTTGCCTTTTTTTGTTGATGGAGCTTCCAAATGTGCTGCCTTTTCGATGATGGTGCTTCCAAATGTGCTGCCTTTTCGTTGTCGGTGCTTCCAAATGTGCTGCCTTTTCGTTGTCGGTGCTGCCAAATGTGCTGCCTTTTCGTTGTCGGTGCTGTCAAATGTGCTGCCTTTTCGTATTCGGTGCTTCCAAATGTGCTGCCTTTTCGTAGTCGGTGCTTCCAAAAGTGCTGCCTTTTCGTTGTCGGTGCTGCCAAATGTGCTGCCTTTTCGTTGTCGGTGCTGCCGAATGTGCTGCCTTTTCGTTGTCGGTGCTGCCAAATGTGCTGCCTTTTCGTTGTCGGTGCTGCCGAATGTGCTGCCTTTTCTTAGTCGGTGCTTCCAAATGTGCTGCCTTTTCGTAGTCTGTGCTTCCAAATGTGCTGCCTTTTCGTAGTCGGTGCTTCCAAATGTGCTGCCTTTTTGTAGTCTGTGCTTCCAAATGTGCTGCCTTTTCGTAGTCGGTGCTTCCTAATGTGCTGCCTTTTCGTTGTCGGTGCTGCCAAATGTGCTGCCTTTTCGTTGTCGGTGCTTCCAAATGTGCTGCCTTTTCGTAGTCGGTGCTTCCAAATTTGCTGCCTTTTTTGTTGATGGTACTTCTATTTTTTTAATGTTGTTTTGACTCTAGTATTTTAGTAAATTGTTCTTGATTTGACTAGCGTATTATTCAAACCGGTTAATGTATAAAAACGAGTCCTAGACAGCAGGACGCCCAATTTGTTACTGCCGTCGACGGTGTACGGATCACCTAGTTTGTTTCTTCTGGTGCATAAGTCGCGTAACTGCCTGTTCTTGAGACTTCGATGGCATCTTTACCGACTTTAACGTCGTACTCGATGGAGGATGTACCATCGACAGATGTAAAGGATGATCGTCTGCTTGGGACTGTATTCACCAACACGAATAAGAAAGATACACGCAAGCATAAAGCTAATGTTGGTGACATTGTGAGAATCTCCAAACAGAAAGGTGTCTTTGAGAAAGGTTTCACAGCGAATTGGAGTTCTGAACTTTTCCGTGTGATGTTACAGTGACTCTGAGGCTGTTGACAAAGACATAGACTATGATGAAACACCTAAAGCTGCCAAGATCGAATAATGTGGCGGTGTCCTGAGACCGAAACGGTGGAAACGACGTGATATATAAAATAAATCTGATCAAGCTTGTGATGATCACCGTCTCAAACATGAAAGTTACCCTGAGGTTGGTGGTAAAACGGAAGACACCAGAGATCGTAATATTTATAAAGGTGCAAGGAAGATGGTGGTAGAAGAGATTGATTACACATCATGGAAAGATCCAAACATATTGGTTGACCGGCTAAGACTTTTACATGGTTCGCTTTGTGCAGGAAACTATTCGTGCATCAAAGAAATATCCTTCATACTCAAGGAACTGAGGAATTCTGGCTACATACAATAATGGCTTGTTTTACTTGCATTTGTATAATGTAAAGCAATAAAATAAATAATTTAAAATATAAGAATTTAATGTTTTTATTTCTTGTATTCTGATTTCTAACTAAGACTTAGATCTCGTAACATGTGCTTCCTTTTTGCCTTTTTTTGTTGATGGAGCTTCCAAATGTGCTGCCTTTTCGATGATGGTGCTTCCAAATGTGCTGCCTTTTCGTTGTCGGTGCTTCCAAATGTGCTGCCTTTTCGTTGTCGGTGCTGCCAAATGTGCTGCCTTTTCGTAGTCGGTGCTTCCAAATGTGCTGCCTTTTCGTAGTCGGTGCTGCCTTTTCGTTGGTGGTGCTGTCTTTTCGTTGATGGTGCTTCCTTTTTGTTGATTGCGCGTAGTACAAAATGTAGTGATTGAATATTTACTAGTTTATCACCTCTTGGTGTTACTAAAATATTTTTCAAGGTTACTTGCTCCTTTAGAATGTATAAAAATGTCACGATGGATTAATTGAATATAATTAGCTAACGACGAAGGTCATGTGGTCCTGAAATGACTAGCCTATACGTCTGATAATGACATGACTCGGTCTCATGGACTGAAGACAATTGTTCTTTATGTGCGGTTTTGTACATGAACGGCTTATAGGTTATTCAGATTATTCAAAAATTAGACTTTCATGATAGGCTTATCGTCACTGTATTAATTCTTTGGTTAGGTATATTGACTTATGATTAATAAACTCCGCGAAAGGTAACGGAAAAAAGAATTTAAAATTTATTTAATAATTAGTTACAACTGTCACTGGTCAAGAATCTAACCGTGGACATGGATCCATCGATTCAATTTGTAAATTAATAATTGATTTTTTCGGAGACTATTGGAATTTTTCCCGCATTTCTAACTAAATAATTACATGATTTCAACATGGCGGTCAAATTTCAAGATGGTGGGCACCTCAGCAATAATAAGTTATTACTGCACTGTAGCATGTTAGAATAGAATTTGCATGATGGTAAGACAAGTACACACAATATGGTGACCTCCAGCAGACGAAAACATGATGGTGGCAATGACCGCTAGCATGTACTGAACATAAAATGACGGATCCGTGATGGACATCAAGGTCAAAGTCAAAGATCAATGTCGAGGTCAAATTTCAAGGTTAAGGTTAAATTTCAAGGTCAAGGTCAAAGGTCAAGGTTAAGGTCAAGGTCAAAGGTGTGGTGACGTCATACCAGCTGATGGTAAATACCTTGTTATTGGTGGAGGTAGGTCAGTCTGAAGGTGGCTTCTGTGGAGGAAGGATCTGTTGATTTTATATTTTTTGCCCTCGCCGGTTTCGAATCAAGGACGGGAATCGATATAAACAGAATTCTATTAAGTTAATTTTTTGATGAATTTTGAACTTTTTTTTTCATTAAAATCGTATAATAAATAAAGATTTTCAAGATGGTGTCTAAATTTAAAGATGGCGACCATAACGATAATTGTAACATTAATAGGACCCAATATGGCGGTCTTAACGAAAAGTGTAAGAATGATATGGTACTCAACCAAGATGGCGGGTGTAACGAAATATGCAACATTTATATAATCCAAGATGTCGACCGTAACAATAACTGCAACAGTGGTTTTTAAGATTTTTATTTAATTCGATTATTTAATTTTTTTAATGATTTTTAAAATTTTTCCCGATTTTCTAACATAAAAATTGCGGATTTTCAAGATGGCGACCGTAACGAAAATTGCAATGGTGACGACATGATTCGAAGTTGGTGGAAATTACTAGAAATACAAAATGGCAAATGGATTAGCATGGATTAACATATGGATTAGCATAGATTGACATACGGATTAGCATAGATTGGCATACAGGTTAGCATAGATTGGTATACAAATTAGCATAGATTGGCATACGGATTGGCATAGATTGACATGGATTAGCATAGATTGGCATGGATTAGGTTAGGTTAGCATAGATTAGCATATGGATTAGGTTAGGTTAGCATAGATTAGCATATGGATTAGTTTAGGTTAGGTTAGGTTAGCATAGATTAGCATATGGATTAGGTAAGGTTAGGTTAGGTTAGGTTAGGTTTGGGTAGGTTAGGTTAGGTTAGGTTTAGTTTAGTTTAGTTTAGTTTAGGTTAGGTTAGGTTAGGTTAGGTTAGCATAGATTAGCATATGGATTAGGTTAGTTTAGTTTAGTTTAGTTTAGTATAGTTTAGTTTAGGTTAGGTTAGGTTAGGTTAGGTTAGGTTAGGTTTGGTTTAGTTTAGTTTAGTTTAGTTTAGGTTAGGTTAGGTTAGGTTAGGTTAGCATAGATTAGCATATGGATTAGGTTAGGTTAGTTTAGTTTAGTTTAGTTTAGTTTAGGTTAGGTTAGGTTTGCATAGATTAGCATATGGATTAGGTTAGGTTAGGTTAGGTTAGTTTAGTTTAGGTTAGGTTAGGTTAGGTTTGCATAGATTAGCATATGGATTAGGTTAGGTTAGTTTAGTTTAGTTTAGTTTAGTTTAGGTTAGGTTAGGTTAGGTTTTCATAGATTAGCATATGGATTAGGTTAGGTTAGGTTAGGTTAGGTTAGGTTAAGTTTAGTTTAGTTTAGTTTAGTTTAGTTTAGTTTAGTTTAGTTTAGTTTAGTTTAGTTTATTTTAGTTTAGTTTAGGTTAGGTTAGGTTAGGTTAGGTTAGCATAGATTAGCATATGGATTAGGTTAGGTTAGGTTAGGTTAGTTTAGGTTAGGTTAGGTTAGTTTAGGTTAGGTTAGGTTAGGTTAGGTTAGGTTAGCATAGATTAGCATATGGATTAGGTTAGGTTAGGTTAGGTTAGTTTAGGTTAGGTTAGGTTAGTTTAGGTTAGGTTAGGTTAGGTTAGGTTAGGTTAGCATAGATTAGCATATGGATTAGGTTAGGTGAGGTTAGTTTAGTTTAGTTTAGTTTAGGTTAGGTTAGGTTAGGTTAGCATAGATTAGCATATGGATTAGGTTAGGTGAGGTTAGTTTAGGTTAGGTTAGGTTAGGTTAGGCGTGCAAAGGAAGTACCTACGGGCTCCGACCAACAGCGCTTCTCTGCTGTGAAGTATTAGGAGATCAGAACTTGAGAGGAGGTAGTAATAAAAACTTGCCGGTGCCGTTGCGCGTCGTGGAAGTAGAGCGCGCCAAAACACACGGTTGCCTGGCCGTATGTATCCGGCGTTCATAACACGTGTAGAAGTAGGCTTATATTCGTTACCTCCTGGCTGTTTATTACCGCCTAATACTTTTCATAGCGAGACGTCCTGGCGAGCTGGTCTGTCCGTCGTAACGGGACATTTTTTCGTGCGTACATGGCTGATGAACGTAACGGGACATTTTTTCTTGCGTACATGGTTGATGAACGTAACGGGGCACTTTTTCGTGAGTGCATGGCCGGCGGAAGTGACGTAATCCAACATGGCTGATGAAGCGAAGCCTTAAGGTAGCTGGATCGGATCCCCGGATCCCCCACCACCCACCGGTGCGCCAGGATGAACTATATACATCTACTGACATGATTTGTAAAATAATATTTTAAGGCATCACAATAAAAAATAACGGAATTGTTAGCGCACTTGGTACCGAAATTAAGTTATTTTTGTTCCTACACCTATTTGAATAACCCCTTTGCAGAAATATTTTGTCCTATTATAAATTTATTAACACAAAAGTTTTAGATAAAAATTTTAAGATTTTAAGTTGAACGGATTTTTTGGTACCCTCACTGAAGGAGTTATGAACTGTCTTGTCTTGAATTCCTGTTCTACTTTTTACAGTATTAGTTAATTATAAAGGCCGGGACATGTGCAGGTGCAGAGCTGGCTGGCGGCTGCCGCAACATGAGATGCACCGCGCGCGCCTGGAAGATAACCAGGATTGTCGCTTTCCCCCCCTCCTTTTCCACACTCCCCACGCACCGCCATGCCTTGACACGTAACTGACACCAGAAAGCTGGGAGTTACGCGAGCCGCCGACACGTGTTTCGAGAGATTTCTGCCGTCTGGACGGCGCGGAATGACGCGACTGGCCCCAGCCGCGCTCGGGAGTTCTGGAAGGTGACTGGGCCTATATATATGTGCCCGGGACGCCGGCTGAGAGTGAGTCTGAGTTGAGAAGAAAGTTCAGGCGGGAGCTTTCCCGCGGCGGAGTTTCCGGGGCGATAGTGCCGCAGGTGCGGTGGAGTCCCGAGCGAAGTTCCGAGCGAGGCGTTGAGCGGATCCTCGGCGAAGGCAAGTGCGTCGGTGGCGGCGGAGTTCGGCGACCGAGTCCCGCTGCAGAGGCCCACGAGGGGTGCTGCGGCGAGAGTTGCCCCAGATGTGCGGCCCGAGGTGTACGGTGTGTGAAAACGAGTGACTGAGGAAGCAACATTTTTAAGTGCAATTGATTATTTGCCATTTTAGATTATTTGTAAGTGACATAAGTAGTGGCAATAATTAAAACTGTGTGTGTGATAAAAATCTTTAGTTGGGCTATCCTTTACGAACCCCGCGGTTAATCGTAACAATATCAAAAGTGTTAAAAAAAAGTTTTGCATAATACTTATAAGGTTTACAATCTATTTGAATGGTTTTGATCATGCTCTTACTAAGAGAGTCCGTACTTAATGTCCTTTAACCGCTTATTTTCATACATTGCAGTAATGGTTGGTTACATAATTAATTATTTTGGACGAAAGTTGTAGTTTATATTTTTAGGTATCACAATAAATAATAACTGATTTAATTGCTACATGGTAAGGAATTTCTACCCCCTTTTTTTCAAACTGTAACAGCAAGGGTTGGTCTAATCCAAAACTGTTCCAGACATAAGATTTAGGTATATAAAAATTATAAATTTACAAAAAATTCGAACGGATTCGATCGTGCACCTACCAAGGGAGATAAAAATATTTTTGGCCTTCAATCCTAGGTTTTTCCATCCTTGCATTTATGGTTGGTCGTATCAAAAATTTATTTTGACTAAAGTTTTTGGTATTACTTTTAAGAAATCAAACACTTTCTAGCGAATGCGATATTTGTAATTGGATTAAGTTCATTAACAAACTCGACCGAGATTTTTCATAACCACATTTTATTTATCGGTTCGGAAGTCATTTGAGGAAAATAACGGCAGTTGTCGTTATCATAAAAATGTTATATATATACACACACACACACATATATATATATATATATATATATAAACAGTTAAGGCTACGATTAGTAGTCTGCCTTAAATATCTACATACAATTGATTATTCCAACCGTAATTCTTACTGGTCACTTTTTTACTTCTTTTCTGAAATGAAATTGGAATGTGATACAATTACTTTTGTTTAAGTTATTGAATATGTTATACTTTATTTACGACTGTTTGACACGAATCAGCAGAATGTTCTATTCGTCTGGTCTACTCGAGTGTCGGTCACAAGAGATCGAATGAGCGCCGCAGGTATTTCGTGGAAAGCTCGGCACTTAACGAGGTTAAAAAGCTCCCAGTTGCGACTTCCTGCGCGCAGTTTCGAGACGAGGCTGCCACACGACTTCCGCCCTCAAGTCCCCACCCGGCAAGGGGGGGGGGGGAAGAGTTTTTTTTTCATTTCCCATCGTTCGCGAGGGCTAGGTTTTAATAAAACCTCTTTGAATGTCTAATCTCATTTCCATCCGTCCTACTTTATTCTCGCCCTTTCTCGGATTTTGTTTGATCTGCGCGCCTCCGGGTCGCCGCACAGAGCCCGGGCGGGAGGAACCAGGCCGGTGGTCGCAGACAGGCGCAGAGGCGCAGAGGCGCAGAGGCGCAGAGCCGCGATCCTGCGTGCACGGCACGTCCCAATGTCTCGCACAAACAATTATTGTTTGCTTCGTTCCCCGCGCGTTCGCCATTTCCTTTCCGCCTGATCCCGCACTTCCCGCTAGCACTCGTTCCTTTTTATTCCCGCCGGCAATCTTCTCCGGGCTCGCGCGTGCCCCTGCTTTGTTGCTGTTCCGAACATACACACGCACTCTCTCTCTCTCCGTGTCTTTATACATCTCTCAATGTCTCCTAAGAATCCTTCAGTCACCCTCTCTGACTCTGAATCTCTATCGATCTCATCCTGTCTCTCTCTCTCTCATTGTTCATAAATCAGTAGTATACAGTGGCATTTCCTGCTACTGGTGTCGATGGCGGTATCCGCCATCTTCTTTTGTGACCCCACGGCGACCATCTTAAATGTCCTTGACCTTTTAATTTGAATCCAGTGGCCTTCTTGGATGACGACAAAAATGCCATTTTTAATTTCGCTATCTTCAGTTTCACCCGTTCTAATTCCACAATTTTTGAAAATCGAGTAACCCTCTCACAAACATTTCAATTTTAGTTACGATGAAATCACGACTAAACTCATGTCCACCATCATTAAATTCTGACGTCATGTTCACCATTTTAAATTATGATGTCACATTCACCATCTTGAATCTGACAACACAGATTTTTTTTTCGTTTATGACATCATGTCCGTCATATTTTTTTCGTCTGCTGAAGACTGTAGTCTTGGATACCACTATATTTATTTGTGTTGTTTGTTCCTACAGAGCACCAGCATCGCTTTGTCTCACGCGCGTAAGGTCAATGTTCAATTACCTAACAATGTGGTTATGGCCCTTATCTACATATTCAGTTTAATTTTTTATACTAATTAAGGGCCTAGAATGTTTTTTTGTTATGCTACATGCTGAGTAATATATTTTTATTAGGGTGGATTGGATTTTTTAAAATAGTCATTTACTACAGAGGTATTTAAAGTCACTGGAGAAGAGGGAATAAATTGTGAATTGTCGTTGTTATAACAAATAATTTAGGCCCCTATTAGGATGTTTGCTTCTCAGAAAGGTCTTCATAACCAAAGGGATTGCAAGATAATAGTTTAAACCTTTTTTTAATTAATGATTTTAATATTTTTAAGAATTAATAATTATAATTTTAGAACAAACAGGTTTTCTTGTCTCTGTCTACTAAAACCTTGCGAACCCTCATTTTTTTTTTTGTTTTACCGTCACACTGTGTAAAATGGAAGGAAGAGAACAAATGAGTGGAACGTGGAGCGTAGTAATGAGCGCCCGCCATCTCGAATTGTGAGGTAGCGGTGGCCATGTTGGATAACATTTATCTTGACTGGACCCAGGCGGCCATCTTATATGACCTCTACCCAGCCACCATAGTGGATTATAGCATACTGAGTTATGACATAACAGCTACTATTTGGTTAGCTGCAACTTTCAGTCATTTTTAATTCTAACACTTTCCGGCATTTTTGATTCTAGATCTTTTCGCCATTTAGGACTCTAAAATTTTCCGCCTTTTTGAATTATGATTTCACGTCCAACGAGATATTTTTTTTTTCATTTGATAAAATTGGATGCAAAATTAAATTACTATATTTATTTAATTGAAATTGAATTATAAAAACACATTTATGTCATATAGATTTTGGAGTCCTCGGTTATATTCCCGTGAGGTCAAGTTAAAAAATCCATCCTCCATGGGGACTAACAGCTTCCACCTACGCCCCTCGCACAATAAACCATTATAAATAATTCCGCATTATGTCAAAATGGCATCCGTCTTGGATCCACCAATTTCTTTACGTCTACTAGAGTGTACGACTTCCATGTTGATTTCATTTTTACTCGCTACCGAACAGTATTATATATGACCAGATAGTCAACTATTTTTGTATCCACCATCTTGTTGACAATCTTGGCCGCCTTACATAAAATCTTTTATTATAAACCAAAAGTATTGGAAAAAATCTAAAGCAATATAATAAAATACCGAATAATATATTGATGACTGGTTCTATTCTCATCCTTGGTCCGAAGACAGGCAGTACATAGTTAATTAAATTGACCCATTACGTAACAAACTAGTTTATAGGTACAATAAATAAAACAACATCAATATCACGTGAAACAGCTGGACGAAAGGATATGGTCCACACAAAATGCCAGTCATTTATGTGGTGAGTGGCATGTGTTGAATTCCTACCGCAGACATAAGAGAAACTTTGTTCTTGTGTCGTTAAATATATCGTTCACAAATACATTACGAAGATAAAAGTAATCACGCACAACTAGTCAATGTGCTGTTTCGTATCCAAATGTGCTTCCTCTTTTTAAAGTTCATCCTTTTTGACGAATGTGCACAGACAAGTCTGTAGTGAGGACATGATTTGACTTGTGGTTCGGAGACGCTTGGTCTATACGCCTGACATTGAAAATGACCTGTTTAAACTGTGCATCGAGTATTGACGAAACATACCTCTTGATCCCTCTACTGGATGTGTCTGACCACCTACCAGGTGCGCCTGGCTACCAACTGTGTGTGGTCTGGCCACCTACTGGACATGTGTTCCTGAGCTGACTGGCTACCGACTGGGCGTACCTTTTCAGCCTGACGTGTCTGTCCAAATCATCTGACGTCTAACTGAAAGTGGTAGGTCACTGATTTGACATTCCTGGTTGGTCGACCGCCACGTAGATCTATCCTGAAAACATATGTCAAGGAAGGCAAAAGGTTTGCCTTCGTACTCAAAGAAGATTACAGGAATCGTGAAACAGTAAAAATCTGCTTATTTTTATCTTGTTGAAATTATATAATACATTTGTTTTTGTAATTTTGTTGTTTTAATTTTCGAACCTGCCAGTTTTCTCTAATTTTAAAGTAAATTATATTTTATTTTATCGTTCAAGGATAGAACCAAGCTCAGTAATCGTTTGCTTCAATCAGTAAAGATATCATGTAATATTTTTTGATGAAATTTGGAATTTTTTCCGAACTTTTAAAATAATTATTACGAATTTAAAAGATGACGGACGATTTTCAAAATTGCCGGTGCCCTGAAAATTGATAAATATTCTGCTCTAGCGGGTAAAACATATACTAATATGGCGGCAACGCTTTCTAGTAGAGGTTACGTGTACAATGTGATACTAGCGCTCCTTTGATTGATTATTTTAAAAAAAGTAGGCAACAATATTTTATTAAAAAATTAACTAAAAAAATTTTCGTTTTTAAAATTTTTCTCGATTTTCTATAATAAAAAAATAGAATCAAAATGGCGAGCGTAGCTAAAAGTGCAACTTTGTGGAATCCAACATGGCGGTGTAACTTAACGAGAAACCGTGACGTCATACACATACAAGATGGCGACCATAACGAAAAAAATTATGTTCTCGATTCGAAGGACGAAAGTTACAACCGTGATTGCCGTGGTCAAGGTCAGAGGCTTATTGGAGGCTCTCCATGGAGAATTGAAGCCTCAATGGGAACATTTCAAATTTTTGATTTTTCCTGGAATAAAAACGCTCATTTTCCCTCAAAATCAGAATTTCTTTCCTCAAAATGTTTTGATATATTTTTTTTTTACATATTTTGAGATATTTTGGCGATTTTTTCCCTTAAAAACTGAAAGTTGTTAAAATTTTGCCTGGCAAATGTTAACAAGAATTCGTTTTCAGATTTCAGCCACCTAATGAACGGGCAATGCAGTTTGCGAACTCTGTGGTGTCTTTTGCTGATGAGCTCGAGCTGGGTAGACATGAGCCTGAACTAGTTGGGGTCATCCTTGACAACGTTTCACCACTTTTCCTGCCTCCGGACAGCTTTTAAGCACTACGTAATTTGAGCAAAGAAGTAGAAAATCGTTTGCAAGCAGTGAAAAAGTATTACGACGATTTTCTGCTGTAAGTGCAAAGTCTTAATACAAACTCTCCCTTAGAGGAGCAAAGGTGCTGTGTACCCAAGGTTTTTATTACTAGAATAACCGAGCACATGAGCATGTCTTGGCCAGTAGGTTCACCTCGCTGGGCAGTGTGATAGTGCAATGCCCCAAGCAGGCGAGTGCGCCTTGCGCACGCGAGGCAGCATTCAGGTGTGCCAACTGCTGCGTCAACGGGCAAACGTGCTGATCTTTTCCTCCTGTAGACATTTTGCAAGCGACAATGTTTAAAGTGTAAGCAGGTTTGGTACTACAGAGCTAATTGCTTGGAAAAATGGTGCTTACTGGAAGTGTGGGATGTCACCGCAGTCGGAAGCTACAATTATCTACCTTCGAAAATTTCCACAATTTTGTTCAGGTATCGATTTATGGGAATTTATTTCCTGTTTGATTGACTCGGGTACTACACAGTCTCTGATTAGAGGGGCACTGTTTCGTTACTTTTGTAGTAAATATTATTTTGTGTACCACCAGATGTTTCTTGTTCAAGTTTTAGTATCTGTGTTCCGAACTGAGAAAGTTTGCACTAATGCACGACATTGTTTTTACACATAATTATCGCACGCTTTTCCTGAGATTGACATTTATCTCTTAGTCCCCGCCCTTCCTTTGGCTTATTGTAATCCCAGCTCTCCAAGGTAATACTCGCCGTGTTCTTGATTTTGGAAACCTTAAGCTGTATTTTTGGTTCTTGTTGACACTGAAAATAAATTTGACGCACGAAACCGCCTCACTCATTGTTCTGATTAGTGATGATACTTATAGTTGACGCAACATAACTCCGAGCCTGGGTGACGGTTAGAAAATCGTTGTGTGTATGAGTCCCGACACTGGAGAAGGCAGACGTGGCGCGGCAGTGAGAGATAATGCGTAACTTGATAACAGGGGCTACACGCTACTGCACAGAGTGAAAACTTAGTCCTTCGGTGAAATCCGACGAATACGTTGGTACTTACTAAACGATTTCGTTTACAGTTTGGATCTGAGGTTTGTATGCATGTAGTGTATCACTTTTGTTCAGAGCCAGTGTTACATATGTAGTGCAGTACTTCAGTAAAGTACAACTTTATACATAAAATGCCTCCAGTGTTGTCAAAAGTTAAGAGTAAAAAACTGCACTCGCAGGCGCGGGAAATCGTCTATAACGTTCTGCAGTTTATGGAAAATGAAGCGCGATTGCAGGAACCCTCCATTTCACTAGAGAAAGCACAGCTGATAACAGCTAATGCGACGGGTGTGTCTCGCACGACTGTACAAACAATATGAAAAATGGCTCACCGAACAATTAATACAAAATCTTCCACCAAACAGTGTTGTTGTGATAGATAATACTCCCTATCACAATGTAAAAATAAATAAAACGCCTACCTCCAGCTCGACAAAATTGGAAATGCAGCAGTGGTTAAGTAAGGAGAATATTTCCTTTACTAGCGACATGCTCAAACCAAACTTGTATAACCTCATAATGAAGCACAAACCTTCGCACGTGCAGTACTCGGCAGACAGACTATTGGTAAATAGTGGCCACACATTACTTCGTCTGCCCCCTTATCATCCGGATTTGAATCCGATAGAAAGCATATGGGCTAAAGTTAAAGGAGAATTCGCTTCAAGAAATGTTACTTGCAATTTGGCAAATGTAAAAAAACTTTGCAAGGAAATATTTAACCGAATGGGTCCAGAAGATTGGATACCGATTTGCAATCACGTCAAGACACTCGAGAAAGAAAACTGGGATAAGGATGTGCGTTTTGACATTGAAATTGATAATGCGATTGTTCAGTTAGGTGATGCAAACAGTGACAGCAGTGACGTTTACACATCAGACTTTTCGGATGGAACAGTCAGTGGCGATGAAGAACTGAGGTAGTGCTTGGAACGTCAGTGGTAAGTGGTCAATGTTTTCTGCTTTTCTCTACCTGCTGTGCAAGGTCGCCGTATCTGCTTATACCCCCTGCTCATCCACCCGACCCCCCACACGTGTTGCAGTCAACACTCCTCATGTGTGACGTAGCTCAAGCTCGGAGTTATATTGCGCCTAGTGTACTAAACGTTTTCGTTTACAGTTTGGATCTGAGGTTTGTGTGCATGTAGTGTATCACTTTTGTTCAGAGCCAGTGTTGCATATGTAGTGCAGTACTTCAGTAAAGTACAACTTTATACATAAAATGCCTCCAGTGTTGTCAAAAGTTAAGAGTAAAAAACTGCACTCGCAGGCGCGGGAAATAGTCTACAACGTTCTGCAGTTTATGGAAAATGAAGCGCGATTGCAGGAACCCTCCATTTCACTAGAGAAAGCACAGCTGAGAACAGCTAAGGCGACGGGTGTGTCTCGCACGACTGTACAAACAATTAAAAGGGAGGCTAAGAGGAATGAAGCTGGTGAAGGAAAATCTTTCGAGACGCCCAACAAGAAGCGAAAGAAAACATGTAAACACGAACTTGACACGTTTGATGAAGCTGTGGTACGACGTACTGTGTACAATTTTTACTTACTTGAAAAACGTGTGCCGACTGTCGAAACTTTACGACGTAAACTAAAGAATGACATAAATTACCAAGGTAGCAATACAACCTTAAGGACGACTTTGAAGAAAACCAAATCGCAGCACTTACTTTTAATAGAAAAATCAGATATTCGGCAAAAACGTATAGAATATCTCAAGAGTATGCGTCAATATAGAAACGATGAACGCACAATTATATACATGGATGAGTCGTACATTTTGTCGTCTCATGTAAAAAATAAAATGTGGAGTGACATGTCCTCAAATGGTTTACTAGTGCCTGTCGCGAAGGGTCAAAGATTAATAATGATTCACGCAGGTGGCGAAAAGGGTTTTATCCCAAATGCTCTTGCAATGTGGAAGTCGCACCAGGCAACAGGGGATTATCACAAAAACATGAATAAAGGTAATTATGAAAAATGGTTCACCGAACAATTAATAACAAATCTTTCACCAAACAGTGTTGTTGTGATAGATAATGCCCCCTATCACAATGTAAAAATAAATAAAACGCCTACCTCCAGCTCGACAAAATCGGAAATGCAGCAGTGGTTAAGTAAAGAGAATATTTCCTTTACTAGCGACATGCTTAAACCAAACTTGTATAACCTCATAAAGAAGCACAAACCTTCGCACGTGCAGTACTCGGCAGACAGACTATTGGTAAATAGTGGCCATACATTACTTCGTCTGCCCCCATATCATCCGGATTTGAATCCGATAGAAAGCATATGGGCTAAAGTTAAAGGAGAAGTCGCTTCAAGAAATGTTACTTGCAATTTGGCAAATGTAAAAAAACTTTGCGAGGAGATATTTAACCGAATAGGTCCATAAGATTGGATACCGATTTGCAATCACGTCAAGACACTCGAGAACGAATACTGGGATAAGGATGTGCGTTTTGACATTGAAATTGATAAAGTGATTGTTCAGTTAGGTGATGCAAACAGTGACAGCAGTGACGTTTACATATAAGACTCTTCGGATGGAACAGTCAGTGGCGTTGAAGAACTGAGGTAGTGCTTGGAACGTCAGTGGTAAGTGGTCAATGTTTTCTACTTTTCTCTACCTGCTGTGCAAGGTCGCCGTATCTGCTTATACCCCCTCCTCATCCACCCGACCCCCCACACATGTTGCAGTCCCTACTCCTCATGTGTGATGTAGCTCAAGCTCGGAGTTATATTGCGCCTAGTGTAAAAACTGATCTCAAGTTTACAGTCGTTGCTGACCTTGTGCAGTGGTTCCTTGAGGTTACTTTGAAAAACTAGGGAAGTTGTATGTCCTTCTGTACAAGTTCTGTTGAAAGGATGAGACTCATGTACAAGCTAAATATTACAAGGTATCACTCCTAAATAACAGATTAAGAGAACCGTCATGGATAAACTTTTGAAAGTGTGCATTATATGATGTCAGCTTTTTGTTCCTAAAACGATATCTTCAGTATCCAGGCTCATACATAATTTCCAACTACTTAAACATATAATTTGCGACAAAAATTTTGATTTTACCCATTGTCGAGAGTGCGCTGCAACATTAGGGCAAAGAGACGATATTATCTGTAATCGATATAAATGCCAGCTTTGATCAGTGCTTTATTCACCCTGACTGCCGAAAGTATACGGCGTTTTTCATGTTATGGGGTCAGTTTCAGTTTAAACGAATACCCATGAGGTATGTTTCAGTACTCAAGCCTTGAGCATAGTGATTCATTATGTACTCACCGACATAAAATATAAATATGTGTTCCACTACATTGATATCATTTATTGCAATTCAACATTTGAAGACCATTTGGTTAATTTGTGTGTAGTTATTAATCACCGTAAGGCAGCTTATCTGAATAATAACCCCAATGAGATTTAACTAGTGAAAGACCATGTGAAATTTCAAGGTTTGGTCGTTATCAGAGAAAGTTACTCATGGACGCGAACAAAATGTTTCCTATTTTGAATTTCAACCAACCTAAGATCTTAAAGGTATTCCAGAATTTCTTGGGCATGTTGGGCTATTATACACACTTTAAACAAAACTTTGCCGCTGTGCGCCCTTGAATCACTTGCGCAAGAAAAACATTGAGTTTTCCTGAGGTGAGGAAAGGAAGAAAGCCTTCGCCTAAACTTTGAAAGGGTTTCTAGCATCTCCTCCTGTACTAATTCTGCCCGATTTTGACATGCGACTCGCGCTTCAGGCTGAGGCCTCTTCGAGAGCACTGGGGACGGTCTTCTGGAAGGGGGTTTAGTGCATCTCATCGTTTCTGCCAGCTGAACTCTTTCGGAGTCCGAGAAGTGACTAAGCATGTATGAGAAGGAGGCCAACGTTTGTCTGTTTAGTGTTGAAAATTTCGGGTCTTAATTTAATTGTAGTAAGGTGTATTTATTTAGGGGTTTTCAAGCCTTGAGTGTTTTTTTTTAATCACCTACACCACTGGGAAAGATTGTGTCCTTTCGATCAAATTACATTACCTGAAAGGTAGTTAAAATTTAGTTGCTGACACACACACACACAAACACACACAACCTCTCTCTCTCTCTCTCTTGGATGTTCAGCTCCAAGGGTTTCGAAGTTACTGAAAACCCACCCGAGACCCCATTTACCAGCACTGCTGCCTTAAGGCGTTTCCTGAGTCCTACTTAAGTATTATTGCCTGCCAATCGGAGAATAAAATATGTAAGTATTTCAGGAGGGATCTGGGGGTGAATAAATATATTACATACCTGGAGTAAAAGGGACTTGTCCATTTTACAGAAAATAAGGTCGAGCTCACAAGGTCATTATGCCCACGTTTTCATGCCCCATTATGTTGAGTTACTACCTGCTTCGCTTATCGGCGGACACTTAGGGGCGCAAAAGACCTTTCGAAGAATTGCTGTGCTTTTAACTTGGACCGAGTTTTTTTCTGATGTGCGCAACTTTGTGTGGTCGTGTCATGATTGCTAGTTTGCGAAGCCTCCCTACACACGGGACTTGAAGTAACATATTTTGCCATTACTAAATTGTCCAAAGTGCCCATTAAGATGTAATACCTGATATTTTAAGGCCCTTATGATGGACACAGCCTTCGTGTTCTTAACAGGCAGAAAAAATTCTAATGTTTTAAAAATGGCCAAGGCATAGCTATACAGCACGGACCTTCCTGTCGCACCGCGGCATCTCCTACACAATCCCACAGGCGTAACAACTGCAAGATTCGTGTCATTTTCCCTCGTGGAATATTATTTAGTAGGTCTGATGTTTCATAATTTTTTATGTCCAGGTTAATGTGCATAGTGTGCTTAATTTATATTTTCTTAAGCTTTGATCGAGTGTGGATGGACTATGGTCGTCCTGTTTGAATTGTTACTTGGCAATTTACTTTGATATCGACATATGAGTATTTTCTTTATTATTTAATGCCTATTTTGATTACTGTGTAGCTCTTTTGAGCTATAGCTGCGATCTGTACTTTCCATGCTCAGTAATGTTACTGTTGAGTAATTTCCATAAGCGTAGAGTATCGCTGAGCTTGCGATGTAGGTGTTAATATAAAGAGTTGTATAATTTTATTTCCACCTAGGATAGGGGGCAATTAGTTATAATTTTAGTATTGCCGCAATTCGTTGCCCATTCTTTACTGTATATAATGTTCTTGAGTCATTTTAACGCATTGGTACAACCCAATTGTGATTTCAACGTTTTAAAGGCATTTGGACTTATTTCTGTTTTGTTTAACTTTGTCCATTATATTTGGAATTTGGTTATATATGCTTAGTAGGCATACACTATCCTGCCAGTCTGGTACAAAAAAAATTCCATGTACATATATTTTTGAGGATTTACAATGTAATACGTTATCTAAAATATAATTTAAAAGCTTTGTTTTAACTTTAAGTTATCTTAATACAGACACGCAGTTCCACTTCTGCCTCCAATATCAGAATTGGCATCTATTCATCCTGTGACACCATCTTTCGGTTATGACACGTAGATTGAAGGCTTCAGGGAATACATGTCGTTTCTAGGAGGTTTCAGTAACTAAACTCAAGCTCGTTAGACACAAAGTTTAAAAAAATTCCAAAGCAGTCATGAGGACTGCCGACAGAAGTGAAAACGTTTTCGCAATTTTTACGACAAAATATTATCACAACACAAATTTGTTTTGTCACGTTAGTTAAATAACCCCTAAACTACTATAAAATACGCATTGCATAGTAATTGTAGGTATTAAAAAATAAATAATGATGTTCTTAATTTTTAGGTTATATTTCTACAAAGACTCCGTTTCCTTCGTTATTCAAACTATATATCTATATGAGAATATTAATCTATTTTTTACTCAATTTTTACTGCGCAGTAATCGTATACTTAAGATTTAAAATAAAAATTGAACTAAAACACAATTTTAACACTGTATACACACATTCGATTCACATATGCACAGCACTGATGTACAGGGACTAAAGACGCGTACTGGCTGCACGCGCACCTCTGAGTGTGTATATATAAATGTATACCTATATATATACACATTCACGTCACATGACCATGTCAATGACGACTTACATGAATTTACTCCCTATAGAAGTTTTCACTTAAAAAAAATAGAGGCTTATGTCAGAGGCTGGTCGAACAGAAAGCCTTATTTTCACAGACGAGAGAGCCAAACGCCCGATCGTGCATCTTCGGTTTTTTTTTGTTCATTGTAAATAAATATGGCGGTGTTGATAAAAGGAAAGACCATAAACAAGGCAACAGTATTTATTTTTACGCCGCCATATTTTTCGTTTGCCGTGTGTCCGTGAATGTTTATTTTGGACAACTCATGATAACCAATGGTCAATTAGGTTAGGTTAGCTACATTATAAATACTTTAAAACATTGTGGACGGTTGATTTGGTTAGGATAGCTACATTAAAGATACGGTGAAATCATGTAAACGGTTTCCTGGCGCTGGATAGCTACATATTAAAATGTTTTTTGCTAAGCAACCATAAAATGATATTACAGTATATTTAATGTAGCTATACTTACCTAATATAACCAACCATCCACAGTGTTTTAAAGTATATATAATGTAGCTTACCTATCCTAATCGACCGCAAAATTTAATGCCACGCCGGTTTATACAATGAGATAGAACGGCGTATGACGTATGAGTAAGCTACATCCCAAATAAATACACCTGTTGTGGTACGGGGAAAAAAAAGCGAGCATGGACTTCGGGGAACTTCAGGTGTGGCTCTCTCGTCTGTGAAATGAAGGCTTCCCTGGTCGAACGTGGCTGGCCTGTGTCTGCGGGCAGGAAACCTTGTACCCGCACTTCAGACCAGCAAGTAGCGAGCAGCTGATCACACGAGGCACGCGGCGACGCTAGGCCTGCCAGCACGTCAACATGTCAACACTTCGTCAAAATCTTAACCTGTTACATGTAAGGTACTTCTTATGGAATAACTTTAAAGTATGAAAAACAGAATAAGATTTACAATACACCTTACAAATATATAACTTGTTACCGAAAAAAAAGTCGTAGTGGATATACCTAAGTCAAACCCAAACACATATAAATATATCGCTATGAAAATAAGAAACAACAAACACCAATAATGCTTGAGCTCCATGTGCCAAGGTCCGATGTGTTAAAATCCAAGATAAAACAAAAATATTTTTTTTTAAATTGGTTTCAAAAATCAGACTAATCATCCTCACTGAAAAAATTATTGTATAAAAAATTGCTGCCCGCCTGAATAACTATGTTACTATCACTTGGTCTAAATAGATGAAATTTTCGGTGCTTAGTTTTACTGGAAATACAAATACAAGCATATTCAAACAGTGTCTCCAAACAATGAGGTCTTCTTCGTAGAAAATTACCAGAACACTTGAAAACCTATGCTATATAAATGTACTTTTTGATGATTATGTATGTTAGTTTTTCTGTGAATCAGATAATTTTAGTTATCAATCTTTCAAGGAGTTGTTTTCGTATTGAACTCGTAATATATTGAGAGTGATCAGTTTGGTTTGTGAGTTCCTGTTACCAAATCAGCACTCACAATATTTTTTTATCATGTGGAATTCAAACAAAAAGAATGAACTATGAGTGTTTGGTAATTGTATTACTATACAAGGTCATTTGTGCTAGGTGGATACAGATATTTCTATATTTTTAAGCAAGAAAACTCTGAGTCATTACATTATGAAACACTTCTTTGTGAAAAGAATAACTACTTCGGGAGACTTAACTAAGATCGATTATTGAAATTCCTATTTAAGTATTTGATTGTTATATAAACTATTAGTATACATCTGACAAAAGTCGCACAGGCAATTATGGAATCCAGACCGATGCCTGCAGTGTTATCGTTGTAGTTACTGCAGCAAGTAGTTTACCTTGAGAAAAAAAAAGCTAAATGTCATAAAAAGACCAAGTGTAATTTGGGTCTTTATCAATTTTCCATTATTTGCAATCAATGCTATTAATCCTTTGGTTGATAATGTGGCCAACTCCCCTTTTGCTGGGGTAGTTGTTCACGTCCGCACCCACCACGCCAGTCCCGTGTACGCGTCACTAACATCCTCAGTTCCTAATGGATTTAAGATTAAGAGACACGCATAGACTGACTTAACTAATGGCAAGTGCGCAAATAGCTGTACTAGCATACTTAACTAAATTTACAGACAATCCCGGAATCTCTACAGTGATAGGCACAATAATTGAAAAATAAATTGTATACTCATACCAATAAAAAGGAATGGGCCTTATAAGGTAAACTCTAGGTGGCATTTTAAATTGCTATATTGACAGACTAATTACAGACAAAAATTACAGTAGAACAAATTCTAAATCAAGTCCCATAAGTCTCTTACGGAGGAGGGGGGAAGGATAAAAATTATGACGTTCTTCAGGCCTTATATTCCAAACGCTAAATCCAGTCGCCGCACTATGTTTTCAAAAACACATCTTCTGTAAACCAGGCTTCGTACCAGCGGATTGAAGACAAAATATTAAACCTCTATTATGATCTCGAAGTATATGTAAATGCTGATGCTAATAACTTGAACCCAGTTCTCGCGAATTATTTGGAATTTAAATCTAACGAAGAATGAAGCATCTTCATGGGAAATGAAATAACATTTTCGCCAAATTTAGTAGCCTTCGCGAAATTGAGAGCAACACAGAAGCAACTGAAGCTGACAAAATCCTAGACTGTGATGAAACTCTAAAACCAAAAATGATGGAATAAACAATTTAAAATAAATAATTTTTAAAATGCTTATGATTATCACTTTGAAGAATTCGATTTTACTATTAGGCTGGCGTTAAAACATAAGACTTTACAGATTTTGTGAATATTAATAACAAAATGTAAGGAAGTAAACGGAAGAATACATTAATTACACATAATGGGAAGATGCTAACATATTAGCCGATAGGCTAATATACATACTGGCTCCGTAAAATAAAGAAAATGTATCCATTACCAAATAAACCTAGATTATAATTCGTAAACTAAATGAGTGTACTACATAAAATAATGACTTGTATTAACCGCATGTGCATAAAATTGAAAAAAAAAAACTTTGACTTAATAAAATTATTTCTTATGAACTAACTTCTAGCTTAAGGCAAATTTCTCGTAACATAACTTGTAATTTAAGTATGTATAAAACATATCTGTTGCCATTAACTAACTGTTAAGTTATGAGAAAGCAAATCGAGTCACTGAAATCAGATGGAACCAAATGCATTTGGAGCTATTGTTGGAGCAAAATTCAATTGCAGCAACTGTAGCCAATTGGAGCAATTTGATCACTTAGAGCCATTGCAGCCATATGAAGCCATTGAAGCAGTGGTAGACATTGGAGCATTTGGGACCTATTGCAGCCAGATGGAGATATTTAATCAGTTCGAACCAAATGGTGTTGGAGATAAATGCAGTTGGAAAAATAGTAGCCAGATGGAGCCGGATTTCATCATATCCTGTTTTAGCCTACCGATTTTATCCTAACGATCATATCCTAGCATAAACTGTCAATCGTATCCTATCGGGTCCTGCCAATCGTTAATATTGAGTTGAATGTTTCTTTAAATATAGGTCATTTTCGTTAAATGTGCGTAGTAAAGTATGTAGTCAGAGTAAAGTTTTTATAGTTCAGCATCTCTTGGTATTGTAGTAAGTTTGAATGATTTTTAGATTCACGGTCCTATAACAATCATAATACACGCTTAGTTAGTTGGTCTATATTCTTGTAATATGTTATATTTCTTCTGTAGTTCTGCCAGTTCAGAGATCTTGTCTTGTGCTTGAAATAAGTCATAAGAGTTGAAAAGATATGACAAGTATCATAAAAGAACTCGTGGTTCTGATACACTTGGCCTTTATGCGTGAAATTTTACCTTAAACATTTAAAAGGTATGACAAGTATTGAAAAATCGGTCCTCTTGTCTCGGAGACGCTTGGCCTATATGCTTCTATTTGGCATGTAGTGGGTATAAAAACATCGCATATGTACTTTTAGATAGGCAAAGTGATAGTAACATATTTATTCAGCTGGGAAGGTATCTTTTGTATAGTCATTGCTTGCAGTGAGGATGATTAGTATGGCTGTCGAAAGGAATATGAAAAATATACCTATTTAAAAAAATATATATGTATTTTTTGTTTCTAACTTGGATTTTAACACCTGGTACTTCGACTTATTGGACTCAATAATCATGTTTGTTAAACCAGAAGGAATCTTACTGTATATTAGTTTCTTTAATTTACGTAGCGATCTATTTTGATGGCATGTGGGCTGATTTCGACTCTGGCATATACACTACGACATTTTTCGATCGCAAGTTATACATTTGTAGGTTAGTTTTTAATTCTTATTCCAGTTTTCATACTTAAAGGTTACATTAACAAGTTCTTCACAAGTAGGGAAACTGTTACGAAGCTGTGACGTGTCGGTGAGCAGGCAGGACTGGCGGGGTCTGAACAGTTGTCTCCGCGACGTTTCTGCGGCCTTGACACTCTGGAGCGCGAACAAAGTCTCCCTGCCCGCGGTTCTAGCCTTCAAAATGTTTCCAATCTTTGTGGTAAACGAGCTTGAATTTTAGTACTTGGACTAGTTGTACAAGCTTACTTTAAAATTCGTGTGCACATGCAAACAATATTTTAAACGATGCAAGAACCAAGTTGCTGTTATGTCTGAGGTAGAAATCGAACACACCAGACCCTCCCGACATGGGTGACTGGCACATTATGTGTTCCATTTCCTTTCTCCTCTCCCCAGCTGTTTCATGTGATACCTACTGATGTATTTTTATTGTACCTTGAACCTATATCTGAGTCAATTAAACTAACTCTGTGTTGCCTGTGTTCGGACCAATTATGCGAATAGAACTAGTACATCAATATATTATATAAATTACTTTAAAATATATATATTTTTAATTTTTTCTGAAGTTTTTGGTTAGTAATTAAAGATTTTATAACTGGTGGCTAAGATGGCCGACAGTATGGTGGACGTGATACTAGCGGCTTTCAGGCCGCGGGCAGACAGACAAGACTGCTCGAGCGATAGAGGGAATTCTACAATAGCAAACCTCGGGGAAGGTATTTTTTTAGATGATTGCGTGAACTCATTTACGCCTGACGGATGTTGAACACGCAATTTAGCGGCACGAGATAGGCACAGGTCGGGATGGGGCACAGCAGGGTGAAAACTCCAAAGGGGGAAAAAAGGATGGAGAGACAAGCAAAAAAAAGGTGTAGTTTAACCACTATTTGTCCGTTTGACATTTATATTAGTCCGAGCATAGGGTGGGAAATGCATTATAAGAATAGATATTTTAAGAAATGATCGATGTTAGGAAATATCTCGGCACATGCCCAGGGCTCGTTTGGAAAGTAAAATCCAACGAACAACTAAAGCAAGAAATAATTTCAAAAGTTCGGGTGAAGAGCTTAACAAACCACTTTTATCAGTTTATTGTTATTTATCATGTTTTTTTTTCTATTTTAAAAAATTTATTATTAGGCTGATAAAAATAATATGTTTATTTTGGAACATTTATTTTTTTTTGTTTACTTTTATAGTCGAAATTTTATCCTTACTTACTTAAAAAAGGACCTGGATGTTTAACAAAACATTAAGTTTTAAGTAAATTTTAATTATAATATTTTTCATCACGCGTTAAGATCAAACAATACTTACAATCCACTTAGGCAAATGACCTCGTGTCAGGGTGTAGACACTAAAATCCGTTGTGGGTTCTGATACACATAGAGACATCCATTAAAGCTTCGTATGTACAATACTATTCTTGTGACTCTATAGGAAAGGCACAACACCCTAGACCTGTAAAGGTAAAGAGCCCAAAGAGGCATAACACCTGATGAACATACTATGTATGCTGTGGACGTAACGAAGGACAACCTGTTTGACTGGTCATGCCTTCTTAAAATAAAATAAAATTATGATATAAGCATCCATGCTGGTTTCAAATACGTAAGGAAATTACAAGAGATTCCCACAATAGAATAAAATAAGAACAGCTGAGACACTGACATCTTGCTAAGATGTAGATGGGCGTAAGCACACCTCAGTGAGCAACTCTGTCCCAGGGAACATTATTCGTTTGACTGGTTTCCTCAGCACGAAATTTCAAACCCATTCCCTTGCGCTATATATTATTATTGACTTATTGTAACGGTAAAATTTTGTGAATTCGAGGTAGTTAAATGCCGTGCTCAAATTTTCGGGTATTTGATGTACTACCAATTTTTGTTAAAGATTAGTTAGTGCTGCTGCAACTAATAAATAATTAAATAAAAATGTTATATTGTTGGCTCGCTGCTCTTGTATAATGAGTGTACGAGGAAGATGATATTCTAGAAGAGACAGTCAATAATAGAGTGAATACTCTCAGACATGCACGAGCAAGGCCGAGCTGTCCACGCAATCAATCATCTGTGCCCCATCCTCCAACAGACGCTGCAAACACAGGCGCATCAGGCCACGCAGCTCGTGTTGACTCGGGCAGAGCAAGTCAAGGCCCGCGCGGGAATGACTCGCAGCGACATGGAGACGAGCTCCGAGGGCGACCAGTTAAACAAGTCGCTCACTGAAGTTCCGAGAGAGTCGAGGTCGGTTCAGGAGGCCACAGGATGTGGCCAGGGTATACCTTGGTGACCTGGACAGCTGAGGCGCCACGTTCCCCGAGCTGGGGTCGTGGGTTCAAGTCCAGACTGCAGTATACTCGGAGTGATGAGCTACTACCCGAGAGATTATTAATAGAGACCGGAAAAATTCGCGTTTTCAATGCCCTGTAGGATAGACACCATGATCCTCTATGCATGCGGGAAAATGACATCTGTTCATTGGCTACTGACTCGTGATACCTTTTAACTGGAACGCTAGTGATTCGATACTTCTTTTGTTAAAGGTTTTTCATTGGCTGTGTGTCATTCAGATAAACTGTTGCCCAATCACTGATGCGGTAAAAAGGCAAACGTTTTTGGATTCTAGCCTATCGCGAAAGGAATCCGTGAATTTTCCGGGTCTCTAATTATTAACCGGTTTCAAACTTAACGTACCTAGCAATAAAATGGTTCTCTGCGTAACGGTGTGATATAACATTGTACCTTCAGAGGTTATAAAGGTAAAGTATGGTTTTAGATTAATTATCATTATTCTAAAATAACTTAAACATTATATTTAATTTTTGGTACCGATAATAAAAAAAATTATACCATTCACAAATTTGTTAGACCGGATTATATGCAACATAAAAACCTTCAAATGTGCATGCAAATTTACACGAAATATGCATGAATATGCATGAAAAGTGTCGAAATATGCAACATTTAATAATAGAAAAAATAGTAGACTTTCGTTTTTTTTTACTTCAAAATCACACATAATTAGTAAGATATCGACAGTAAATTAACAATTATTTAACATTTTATATTCTTGTAGACGTAAACAATCAGGTACTGTTCCAAATGTTCGTTACTAAAATTGTGCCTTCGATCCCTCAAAATATTTTTATAAGTGAAAAAATACCGTCCCACATCCACTGAGGTAACTGGGCAGTATTTGAATTTGGGTGCTATGTTAGCACTTATTGTTTCTGGCAAACGTTCATCTATCCCATTAATAAAAATATCAAAGTGACACAAAGGTTCAATGCCTGGGATTTTGCTCAAAATGTTATCAAACTTTTCTTTAAGTTTACACGGGAATACATCTGGCAATATGAAGTTCATTTGATGGATTTTAACGCCTAACCTCGAGTTTCAAGCTTTTTAATACTCGCAGGTAAATGGGAAAAAGTGTGTGCTAATCACTGCTGTGTGTTTTTTAGTACCGGAATCGTTAAAAGCTTCCTTAGACTGACAAATTGCCATAGCCTCTGCACTATTGAAGTCATTTAGTACACTTTTGATGTCGTCGTAATGTTCGTTGTAAAACAGTACAGCTTCCATCCATGAACTCCATCGAGTTACCACTGGTTCAGGAGTTCAGGAGTTCAGGAGTTTTTCTTTATAAGCCTTAATTCGAGCAGGTGGCTTAAGTAACACTTTTTGGTTAACGAAATCAGTTTGTTCACATTTACAAACGTGAATCGTACTTCAGTGAGTCGATGTACTGTATGAGCAAAGCACGTCACAATAATCAAATTAGGAAAAAATACTTGAAGAGCATTGGCTGGCTTTATCATGTAGGGAGCAGCATCTGAGAGAAATATAAACACTCTTTCATCTGCAGAAGCTTGAGGAAATATTTTTTTAGTACCCTCATTCACTAATCTGGCGATAGTTGAATGATTTGTCTTTTCAAGTTATTTTCAGGCTACCAGATAGGAAGCAGTCTTAATGAATTGACAATTATATTCGCAATGTAGCGGCCACAACTATCGGTAGTTTCATTAGCTGAAATCCAAAAAATGCTATCCTGGAGTTCATTGCGTATTTATTCCACAACGTGTCGATAAATTTTTGGTATGTAATGTTTACGCAATGTTGATTCGTCTGGTATATTTTGATTCAAGCAATATTTTCGCAAAAATTTTTGAATGTAGAATTTGTAAGTTTATGTAGAGAAATATTAATCGCAAGCAATGATTCACATAAATCCATATTATATAGGTTTTTTGTTTGCCTTCTGAAGTATAATTGCTGCTACTTGCCACTGTTATAAGTTTTTGTTTTAAGAATTTCTTTTGTTTTCCTGCCACATGAAGACTTGCCTTGACATGCTGGTCAATTTGAAATATTTTTGCACACGGAATATTTTTCTCGCAAACTCGACAAAATAAAACAATTCCGTCGTATGTTAATATTTTAGGATAGTCGGCTATCCACGAATTAATACTTTTTTTTCGGGTGGCATGGTACACTTTAAACCTTGCACAGACAAATAAAACACTACAAAAATGCAACGCGAGCGCGTCAACAATAACATGCGTAATTTTTGGCCTAGTGATAGTGGTGTACGGTTATGTTACAAACTGTGAACAGATGAACTAACGAAAACAAACCCCAGAGGTTTGTATTCTGATAACAATTGACTGGCGCGACTAATCTCGAGTAGTATTATCCAACCAAAACAATAGACGGGCGGCTGCTAAGTGCGCTCGAAGGACCGTGCGGCTAATCGATATGGCCAGTTACAACGTAAGATTTCATTTGTTCATTATCATTCATTAACTATCCTGCCCAGAAATATTGAAAATACAACAAAAACATGCATCATCACAAGATTTTAGGTAAAATATGCAATAACCAACGAAAATGGGCTAAATATGCAAATGCATATACAAATACGCAATTGCATATAATTCGGTCTCTAGTGATTACCAAAGTACCAGGTGCGAGAAAGTCAGAGATAGGAAAAAAAGTGAAAGTGAAAGAGAGGCGTTGAGTGGGGAATACATGCATTACCCCAGCTGCACGCACTAAATTTTTACACGATTTTTGTTACTTCGGATTGTGGAAATCGGCAGATTATATTTTCCCCGTTATTTTTGCATTATTTCCTTCAAAGTAAAAAAAAAATAAAATAATCAACCACGCTCGAGAATGTCACAACGACTTTTTTTTTGCAAGTTTGTGACCCTCCCACTTCCTTGCGTTTCGCTCAAATCGCCAGATTGTTGAAATGCATAATTTTCAGCTAGTAATGAACTCAACTTACCTTAATCTGACGCGCTTGAGTATTTCTGACGATCGAATTTTTTTTGACGTGACGTCTAATAAATCGATGAACGCCGGCTGCACGCACGAAAAAGTGTCTCGTTACGCACATTGTCCCGTTATGCTGTGTCCCGTTACGCTCATTGTACGCATGCGCCGCTATTAAAGTTAGGGTTTCTTAGTGAATAAACCTGAGAAAATCTACTTTAATATGTTTTATATTAAAGTAACGAACGATTGCACAGAAAGAATACACAACAGTCATAGACATCTATACAAAAATATGTAACACAATGGGCAACGACAACGTGGCTATTCAACCAAGATCAAAATTTTCTTTTTCTTTTTTAACACTCCCACTAAAATTTTACATCATGAGAGCAAATTTTTTTTTCATTTAAACATTACACTATTAAATCTTTTCCATTATTTGTTCTCTTAGAAAGACAAAAGGTTGAGTGGGCAATGGCTTTGTTAATATATCAGCAAGCTGATTCTTACTTGGGACAAGGATATATTTATTACACCATTCTCCACTTTCTCTCGGATAAAATTGTATTTGACATCTATATGTTTGGTTCGTTTATGAAAAACTGGGTTATTAATTAACTTAATGGCACTCTGATTGTCAACATATAGCTTAATACAATCATATTATTCATCCAAGTCCAACAACATTTGCTGTAACCATAGTATTTCCTTTGCAGACTCGCAGGCTGCAACAAATTCTGCTTCGGTGGTAGAGAGAGCAATGGTCTTTTGCTTTTGGCTTAACCATGTTACTGGCCCACCATTCATTAAGAATATATATCCAGTAGTGGACTTTCGAGTATCAACATCGCCTGCAAAATCAGCATCGGAGTACCCGATAAGATCATTGCTTTCTCCATACCTTGTGTTAGGGGAAAACATTTGCTGGTAATCAATACCAGGGACTTGATTGAACCTTCGTGCACATAATCGAGCCTTGTAACGATTTACTTTTCCATCGTCTCCCCTCTTAATGGAAAATACCCACTTGGCTGTGAGTGTTCTGTGTCCAGCTCGCTTCACTGGGGTCCAAGTCTGATTTTCATCATGGGCACTTAGTTCTTCTTTAACGGCTTGCAACAATTCATTCTTCTGCGAACTCTTCATTGCCTCATCAAATGATGATGGTAATACAAATTCCACTAAATTGGCTTCTAAGTTCAAATTTCTCCTTGGTCTCAGATTCATTGGTTCATATGGAGAATCATTGAGGGTCTGTGATGGTTCATAATTAGGATAATCATTCTTACAACTGAGCATACTTTCCTCATTCTCATTCGTGAGATTTCATTTAAAGAATTATCACTCAATGCAGGGTCGTTTTTGAGTATGATTTCAGAGTTATCCTGTTTGACATGTTCATCACTTTCTTCTATGAATATTTTTGCTATATTCTGTCTTTGTTCAGGATATTTATTCTCATCAAAAACAACATTTCTTGATACTTTAATTCGTTTTGTTTTCACGTTGAAAATTCTGTAATTGGTATTATCATATCCAACCAATATCATCTTTTCACTTTTTTTTTCTAATTTGGTCCGCAACTGATCAGGAATATGTACATATCCTTCACTACCAAATACTCTTACATGCTCCAAAATTGGTTTGACTCCATTCCACAACTCTGATGGCGTTTTGTCTGATGTTTGGCTAGATGGGGTTCTATTAAGCAAATAAACTGCACAATTTATGGCTTCTGCCCATAAATCCAAAGATACATCACGTGCATACAGCATGGATCGAGCGCTTTCTACTATTGTTCTGATATCTCTTTCTGCACGCCCATTTTGTTCTGGGGTATATGGAGCAGTACATTCATGAACAATTCCTTCTTTATCTAAGTAGTCTTTAAATGCAGTATTAATATATTCACTTCCATTATCTGTATGCAAGGCTTTTACACTGTGCAGGTATTTGTTTTTCACAGTAGCATTATATTTCTTGAAATATTCAAGAGTATCGCTCTTATTTCTCATGAAGTACACATGTCTGTAGCTGGTTGCCGCATCCTTGAATATTAAAAAATACCTCATACCTTGAACCGATGTATGACTCATTGGACCACATACATCACTATATACTAGGTCACCAGGTTGTAGTTCTGCCCGACTTGATTTCTGGAATGGAAACCGAGATTGTTTCCCATAAGCACATGCTTCACATACTAATTCAGTTTCATTACTTTTTTCAATATGTAAACCTTCAACTATATTTTTCACGCTCATTTGTTTTATTTCTTTAACGTTTAAATGTCCTAATCTCTCGTGCCACTTTTTAATATCACTTTTATTTTTCTGCACTAAGTTGCATGTGTCAGGAACAACTGTTTCAATGTCCAGTTCATATAAATTGTTCAGCTTTATTTTTGCACACATCACAACTTCATCACCATTGTAAATTAGAGCACTGCTGTCCTTCTTTACTATGGAATAACCTTTTCTTGTTATCATGCCTTCAGAAAGTAAATTTCTGCTTAAGTTAGGCACATGTAGTACTTCATGTAACATGCTTAGCTCCCACTGTCCATTGACACATCTTTTTATTAGAACTTTTCCAATTCCACATACTTCTATGGACGTTTTGTTCCCCAATGTCAATGATTTCTGAGTACAAGCTGTATATTCTTCAAAAAATTCTTTTCTATATGTCATGTGGGCCGAAGCGCCACTATCCAAGATCCAGGTGTCTTCTTCTGAACCACTGCCTATATTTGACTCATAAATTACATTAAAAGCTAGCATGGTATTCTTACCTTGAACTGGTTTCTTATGTATTTTCTTTGGTGCACGACATTCTCTGGCAAAGTGCCCCCTTCTTCCGCAGTTGTAACATTCAAAACGATGCTTATCAGGTTTCTCTTTGCTAATTCCACTTGTACTAGGTTCAGTTTTGGTTGATTCTTTCTTCGGTTTAGTATTAGCAACCAAAAAAGCCATTTCTTGTTCTTCTTCACAAGTAATATTAGCTTCCTCATCAAGTAGTCTTGCCGTTAAGTTATTCAAGTTTTGTTTTTCAGAATCCAGCGAAATCCATGCTTGCCTAAGTGATCTATATTTAGGAGGCAGAGTTCCCAATATTTTCGTGATTATAGCATTGTCGCTGATGCTTTCACCACTTTCCTTGAGTTGCTTTGCGAGATTTTCAACCTTTGCATAATGTTGTGCAACACTGTCAATTGGTGACATTTTATACTGGTAAAACCGTTCATGAATTAACATTTTGTTCAATTCACTTTTTTGTTCATATATGGATTCTAATTTCGACATAATTTCCAAGGCGGTTTCACAGTTTTCTATTAGGGTTATTTGATTTAAATCCATCGACGACGTGATAATGTACATAGCCATGCCATCCTTTTTTAGCCATGCATCCGCATTTGCTTCTGTTCTTTGTATCGAAATATCGATTCCTTTTGCTTTCAGGGCACATTTTATCTGGAATTTCCATTGCCTGAAGTTTCTTCCGTCAAATTTATCCACACTCAAAGTTCGTTCCATTTGGAGGTTATATGGTGTGATTTATTCGAAAATGCAAATTATGAATTCTTCTTTGCTGTTTTCTTAATTCTTCAGTTTTCAGAGTTTCCTGGGCCCATAACCTATTAAAGTTAGGGTTTCTTAGTGAATAAAACTGAGAAAATCTACTTTAATATGTTTTATATTAAAGTAACAAACGATTGCACAGCAAGAATACACAACAGTCATAGACATCTATACAAAAATATGTAACACAATGGGCAACGACAACGTGGCTATTCAACCAAGATCAAAATTTTCTTTTTCTTTTTTAACAGCCGCATATATCTCTCTTCCACTCGATTGGAACAACCATCGATTTGACTTTTTCGAGGCACATTAAACTTGAAACACTCCCATTCGTTTCCTACTTTTCCTATCATTGTCCTATCCTTAACAGAATATCACAGATTGGAAGAAGTTAAATAGCAAACATGTATAAAAGTTATAGTTAAAATAATCTCTTCGTTAAAGCAATAAACACATTTGAATTAATGAGTGCAAATAAAAGTAAATTTATCAATTAAATTGTAGATTTTTTCATTTCACTCCTTCTTTGTATCCATACAAAATAGTGATAACTCAATAAAAATGATTCAATTTTATTCATAAAAGTATGCAATCATTTCATCAATGTTTTGTTATGACGTTGTCACGTTTAACTATCGTCCGTAAACCGACTTTACAGACAACCAATTATTTTTACTATTCTGATGGGTTGTCCTAGACGCACGTTCCTATATAAAGGACTTATATATGATGGAGGTACTCAACAAAATGCAAGGTATCCTCCCTTATGTTCATCTGCCGCGCCCGATTAAATCACAAAATCCTCTATTGGGCTCCCCTACTAGAACACGCTATACTCCTAGCGTGAGGCTTGCTTTACGTGTCTCAGTTTTCTCCTCAATGTTCCGCCTTGAAGAATAAGTATTTTGAGGGTGACTAATTTTATAAAAACAATGTTAGGTGTAATGATTCCGTCTCCCGCATATGAAACATTTTCGTTTTCCTCTGTCTTGAAAATCTTTCGATTTTTCGCTTTTCTTAACAGCAACTTTCCGGACGAGTTTGTCGTGTTAACACACGGCTGCATTTGTACTTTGGTGTGAAATTTTTTATTACTTCACCTTATTTATATTAGGCTCTGGTGGATACTCACTAAAACGTAAGCTTTTAACTCAGGATGAATATTATCATTGAACATTTCTACGAACATTTCTAGGTATGGCAAACCTATAATGTCAACGTGTTTCTTAATATCACTAAAACAATTTCCTACCATATTCATCCACCCCCTGTTTCCGACATAAAAATTTCCGACCTGGAAATTCTTTCATGCGACTATTATTTCTTATCCCTTGTAATTCCTACTTAACCTCGTCCCACGGTAAGTTATCAGTATGGCTCTTGACAAGAATTTCCCGTAATTTACTAGGTACATATAGGAGGAAGACGGAGTACAACTCACCGTCACTGATTAAATTGAGTGAAACTAATTCATTTACAGCAACTAGGAAAGCAACGATAATTTCAAGGTTGGTAGTTTTTCAAACAGTGGCGATGGCAGATATTTGTTGACTATCTGACTCAGCGATACTGCGTGTTTTTCCTCATCAGTAGCATCGACAATAGTTGGGCCAGTTTTGGTGGTACCCTTGCGTGCGATCTGCGGCAGTTGGTTGAGGGTACCGGTTTCAGCGAAGCACCCACCCACCCCGATGCCCTGCTGTACCAGCAGTGGCGGGTGTGATTCAAGCCGTACCTGAAAGCGACCTCTCAGGAAAATGACCATATCACAAGTCGGTAACCTTGCACCAAAAAAAAAAAAAGACAAAGAATAATGTTCGAAGGCTTTCATGGCCATTGTCTGAAGTAGCTTGGCTTCTGGGTTGTAGTCGCGTCCTTGGTGAATAATTCACCGACGTCTCGGTCGACACTGCAGTCGCCATCATCAGGGAGCAGTTACCTACTGAGGTTCTTACAAGTTTTCCTGCCTTTACATACTCTCGCCTGAGGGTAAGAAGACAAAGAAACAATATAAATAGCTGGCAAAGTTTATTTGAAATGAGAGAAAGATTGGCGTCTGGAATGCCCACGCACCACTGTGCAGCTCGGATGTCCTCCCGCCCAGTAGCTCCAGGGGGGATGCGTGCCTGCACGCGCGCGGCATGGCTTACTGACTGCATCACAGCCATGCTCGCGGCTCCAGGGTTTGCAGGTGAGGCGACCACTCAGCCAGCAGCCGGCCTGGAGTGTTGTGTTCGCATTGCAAGCACGGGGTTGCCACGTGCTTTCTGCCAGTTTTCTCTCAAACATGCTGAATTAAACCAGCTCACAAACTGTGGAGCGATGTGAATGAAGCATGAGAGTGGCATCTGTACTATAACAGTAGTATAGAGCGCCGAAACTGTGCTTAATTCATTACCATTTGTATCGTTTCATTTTATTTAACATTAATGTATTCAAGTAGATAGCATTTCCACACATTTCAGTCCTTTCCTTTGGTTTATTTCTTTAAAAATCATGTTATTAATCATTGAAATTCGTTTCTAGTAAACCACATTTATTTCGTTATAAATGGGTTCTATTGATGCTTTTTACCGAAATGAGTCGGAAAACTAATACATCAAACAAAATCAGTCGATACAATAGAAATTCAATTATTTGTACCTAAATGTATTTTACTAAATAGAATGAAGTAAAATTATCTTTTATCTTTCGTTTACTTTTTGATTGCCGTTGTTACGATGCCTGACGTAAATATGTGCTTTGTTTTTTACAGGTATTAAAACAGTGTTTACTAAACTGTTTTGTGTTTTACACCTTATTTAAGGCATTTAAAAGACGTTGCAAAGCGATAGTTTTATATTTTTAAATAATTTAATTTTGTTTATTTTTATTTCCTGGACAGCGCCCTGTGATTGGCCAAGGCCTTGGCGGCGCCTCTAACTGAGTGCCTGGAGCCAGGGATGATGGGAAATTGAACGTTTCGTCCGGCTGATGAAAATTGCATCTTCCCATCATGAAGTCCTGACGAAAGCACCTAAAGTACAGTTAATTTTGCGCGTGGGAGCGTGCTTACCGTCTGTGTCAATGCTGGATGGTGCATTAGACAATGTGCACGTAAATGTTTTGGCTATCCGCAAATTTAAATATACAGTTAGTATCAGTGTACATGTTCCAGCTATCTTGCATCCAGATAGACCATATTGAAAAGTCAGTTAAAACACTTTTTACTGATGCGCTGCAGTTAGAGGTCATTTTAAACTGTCTTGTTGGCGTGAAAAATTATTTTTTGTTTGGCCTAGACTTGAATATAATTTATTACAAACACCGATGATGTTTTACAAAGTCTAAATTTTAGTAATACAAGCATAAACAGGCAAACCTAGACAATCAAGATCAGAGGTACTGAGAAACGTAATTTTTGTTGGTCTATCGCTCTCAGTTGGCCAGATTTTATTTGTAAAATATCCTGAGAAATAGATATTTGAGAATTTAATGAACATTGATAATATTACTGAAAACCATATTTATCTCTATCTACATCTATATACATCTATGTATCTCTCTATCTCTATTTATCTCTTTATATATACACTAGCTGCAGTACCCGGCTTTGCCCGGGCTGAACACCGGGTGATATATTGTCCGCGAGTTATAGCAAAATGGATAGCGATATGTCCAGTGTGGTGGACATTAAGAAATGACACATAATTACTGTTTGTGTATCTGTGACCTATGGTTTTCTGTTTACCCATGGCGATCGGTTGAAAGGTTTAGAAGTTGATGCGCTACAGCGCCATCTAGCGGCGAGTTACAAAAAAAAAGTTAGCATAAAAACCTTTTCCATGATAAAAACACTTCGATGTGCCAACATTCATGGCGATCGGTCAAACGGTGTAAGAGTTTATCGACGACATACATGCCAACATCCAATTGATATATATTCTTATATTTCGAAATTTTGGGGCTTTCACTTTTGCGGAAAGTGGATGTTCAGGACCTCGAATGGTTTGGAACAATCCATCTCGAAAGAATAGATATTGGAAATTCCTGAAATTGTCGAAATTTTGGGGCTTTGGGCTTTTGGGCGGGGGGTTCGAGGACCCTGAATGGCTCGAAAACACTTAAAATCGAAAGAGATAGATTTTTCAATTTTTTTAATCTTTCGAAATTTTGGGGCTTTAACCACCTGAGAGGGTGGATTGGGGGGGGGGGGGGGGTTGACGTTGAGGACCCCGAATGGCTCGGAAACACTCCAAATCGAAAGAGATATAAATGAATATAAGAATGTAGGCATTTACTGTACTCCTATCTACCATAATATCAATATTGACAAATAGAAAGCTTATTACCTACCTAGTAATAATGATCTAAATAAATTTATAAATAACTCTATGTTTAAGAATTTACGTACATACATAATATAAAACTTCAAACTATACACACCAAAAAAAACCAAGGATGTTTGTGAAACTATATTTATTTGTCATAATGTTTAAAACATTTGTAGGATTTCTTTATATGTAAAACTGTGGTGGCAATATTCCGCTTATCCAAAGGAGTATAGAAATTAATAGAGACATCACTCCCTGTACACACCACAAATCTTTGAATTAAGTATAAAAAAAAGTCCAAAATGAAACAAAAAGTATAAATAACAACTAATTTGACAAAAAAATATTACAACTGGAATGACAATGTTAACATCCTCCTGAAATTTAATATAAGTAGCTAGGTATGAATATATGTATATAAGAAATTAAATGAAATTAAAACATACATAAATAAAACTATCTCACACTCAACCAAACATAATGTTTAATATGAAATTAAGGAAGAGGGAAATTACACGTAACTATTATAATTAATAAAAAAACAACTTTCCTGAAATAGTAAAATTCAAATTTTTCAACAATATATTACATAATTGATAAATATTTCTGGTCTTCGGTCTCAGCAGCCCTAAGACTCTTGACGCTCAGCAGATAAATGATAAACACTAAACCAAACTCCTTGCAAATAAGTAGGTTATGTAAAAAAAATAACAATATTGACACAAAGAAAATATTAGTAGGCCCTTCCTACCTATGAATAAATTTCGAAGAAATTTATAAGTTTAAGAATTTATGTACCTACATAATATTAAACTTGAAACTATCCACACAATAAAAACCTAAGAATGTTAGTGAAACTAATTTTTTTTATTTGTCATAATACCTAAAATACGTATGTTTCCAAAATGAAACAAAGTATAAATAAAGACCAATTTGACAAAAAAAAATTGTACAACTCAAATGACATTGAAAACATACACGTGAAATTTAAAAGAATTATGAGTGCCCTAGGTAGGGAGGAAAAATATATATAGAAGAAATTAAATTAAACAAATGGGTGCGTGTACTTAGGTACGCGCATGTGAAGTTATACTTCTTTGGCATCATTAAAAAATAGTTTTTAATTGCATGCAAAAATATTGCGTGGAGTCCCTCCGCGTGGAAGTGAAAATTCGTAATGTGGAAATGAAAATAGGAAGGGGTAGAAATTGATTTTTAGTGAAATCATACTGTATCAAATTAAACTAAAAATATAAAGGAAATAAATTTGTAACTATTCATAGATTGATCTAGAGAGAGAGAGAGAGAGAGAGAGAGAGAGAGAGAGAGAGAGAGAGAGAGAGAGACCTATTGAATGTCTATAAAACTAACTTTTTTATGAGAGCATATTTTCATGAAATATATCATGAAATCATTCAACGATAAAACCTGTTTATTTAATTAAGCGGACGGGTTCGCCCCAAGGAGAAAATAACGCGGCGAGTCCTCGTGGACATAGAGAAATGACACACTCACTATTTATGTGTCTATGAAACATGATTTTTTTCTGCAATTTAAATTGTAATATACAAAAACGGTATTGAAAATTGAAACAAATATGGCGGCACTACAAACTTTCAAGAGCTTTTTTTTTCTTACTCTCTACTTAGTTCCTTACAATAGCAAAACGTAACGTAATGGCTTGAAAGCTATTGCTCGGCAGACATAGAGGAATGACACAAACAGTTTGTATATCTATGACACACATTACATTTTTTAGTTTTTTCTTAACTCAGAATCGAGATAAAATATCCAATTGTGAATCTAAACCATCCTCGAATCCCCGTGAACTCACACAAAAAATTTCATCAAAATCGGTCCAGCCGTCTAGGAGGAGTTCAGTGACATACACACGCACACAAGAAATATATATATATAAAGATATATACTTCCCACTATCTCTATATCTTCTATATGTAAGTCTCTATATAGCTCTATACATCTATAGATATATCTCTTTATCTAACCAATTTCATTCTCTATACCTCGCTCCATTTCAACTTATTTCTCCGTCTCTATCTCACTTTATATATATATATATATATATATATATATATATATATATGTCACTCAAACTCTGTCTCTCTTTTAAATTCAAATAAATTGTGTCATGCGTGCGCACTTAGACAACAAAAAAAGACGAAGTGCCACTATATAAAATGAAATAAACACATTTTTGACACGATTCGTGCTCCAACTATAGAAAAATAGTTATACCGTCTCAGTAACCTTCATGGGCATGCGCATAACAAATCACCAATATTTCATCGCAATCGGATGAATGGTATAGGAACGCATACGGCACAAAAAATTAAAGACATGTCAAACGTATCAAACGATGGTGCGTTTAAAATTCAAGGCAACTCTATCTATTGACGAAGTTAAGAACAAAACTGTTTTAACTGTTTTTAGCGCCTTTATTTTGCTAGCCGCTGCGAGCTCCACTAAGCGGACTGGTCTCACCAAGGAGAAAAATATTAATTTACCAGACCTTACTATGTGTATAATCGTGTGTCAGACATAGAGAAATGACACTCACTCACTTTTTTTTATGGCTATGACCTATGATATTTTCTGTTATAAAATGAAATTATAATTTTTTCACTCCCTTAGGGATGGAATTTTATATTAATATGGGGTCTATGTGTTAATCCATGTTATAAGCTAGCTGTAGGCCAAATTTCATTCAATACATTCAGTAGTTTTTACGTGAAAGAGTAACAAACATCCATCCATACTTACAAACTTTCGCGTTTATAATATTAGTAGGATTTAATAATTCATTTACCTTCTACCCTTCTCCTTGCACGATGCATATCACAATAATTATTATGTAATGCATTAAGTCAGCCTTTTATAGTTTTTGTGGTTTGGTCGAAAAAATGGAGGTAGTACCACAACAGGCCTTTCTACAAACATAAATTTTTCACGATGATTTAATAAACAAACTGATATAATTTCACGTGCCTCTGTTGCAAAATACTATAAAATCCTTAATTGCCGGACCATCCAATATTGGGAAGACTTGTATTTTACTATCGCTTATCCAGTATCCTAATGGAGTGCGTTTAGAGAATGTTTATTTGTATAGAATGAGTCTGAAACAGCAAAGTATAAACTTTTAGCATAGGTACCAGCTAACGTTAAAGGGATTAATTTTTTTTTTCAATTTCGCGAAAATGAAGATTTTATTCCAACAAGCAAAGTTCTAAAAAATTCTATTAAGGTGTTTAACGAATTTGCATGTGTAAAACCGAAAATAGTGTAGCAGTTTTTTTTCCCCATGGGGTGACATGTATCATTTGACTGTTTTTATTTTATTCAGATGTATAGTCAAACTCGCAAACAGTTGGTTCGAGATAACGCTAATTTGATAATTTTGTTTTAAATGGATTTTATAAACCTCCAGCATGTTTACAAATAGTACCTCACCTCTGACATTTAATTCGATAAAATTAAAAACATGTGCGCTCGCTGTTGGAATAGCAATGACTGGTAAGGTCATTGGATGAAGAGGCACAGTCCTACCTAACTGGGTTCAACTCCAAGATAAATGATACGACCTACGGAATTTACAAATGCAATCATTTTGATTCTTAATAAATAAGGAGATTTTTTCCTATGTAATAATTTAATTCGCATCGATAACGAACTTATTCTGCCTGCCACCGGCTCATATGAATTTTTGTTTTTGAAAGAACCTAAGGTGTATTCAGAAGCTGGATTTCTCCAGTACAAACGCTTGTAGGAGTCTACAAGTCTAAGTCTAAAAGGAAGAATGCCACAAACATTCGCTATAAAAAAATTTAACATGATAAATTTCTTACAATTAAAGAACTTTGTCCGATCATTAGTAGACATCAAGGCAGCGGCTTAGTTCAAAATCCTGATTTAAATCACAGAAGGAAATATGTTTTTATTTTCGGATTCGGTTAATGAATTGTGCTATCTTTTGAGATTAATAATGGAATCGCAAATTACAGAAACACGCTACACAAACGAAATACTGTCTATTATTGAGGAATTGACTTAAGTAGAGAATATAAAAATATAAGAACAGTTTTCTAAAAAAATTACTGGCTGACCCAGGATTGTACTTTAACAACACAAGGGTAATCACTCGTGGCCTTGGTGATAGTTTAAAATAGATCTGGTTGAAATGCAGCCTTATTACCGCATGAATAAAGGTTTCAGATAAATTATGACCGGTATAGACACGTAATCAAAGTGGGCTTATGCTGTTACAGTCAAGAAGAAGACGGCACATCTTATTAATCAAGCCATGAAAAGTATTTTAAAGGTTTCGATTACGTTATACATAGTAAGTAAAAACCGACAGAAGTACAGTAAATTTTTGATAAACCGTTATGAGTCTTAACGTGATACCAAGGCAAGGAACAGCCGCATAAGCCCCGAGACTTAGGAGGTCCAAGCTCACATACTTGTCTGCCCTACCCTCATGACACTACGGCAGCGAGCGTCCGCACACATACGCCACTTAGCACATTCCTCTCCAGTAGTATACAATTGGGCATACTGGCACTGGGTTCTGGGTGTGGAGCGTGGCGACGACCTGCCATCTTGGATTGTGACTTCACGGCGGCCATATCGGATGACCTTGACTTTTTACCTTGACCATGACCTTGACACTTGACCTTCGAAATTCGCCAAACTTCGCCAATATTTCTAGTTTTAAAAAATCCGCAAAAAATCTAAAAAAATGTTAATTTAAAAAATAAGATTTCTAAAAACCTCAAAATACTTTTTCTTTAGAAAAAACACAAATTTTCACAAATTTTGAATGTCAAAGGTCAAGGTCATGGTCAAGGTCAAGGTCAAAGGTCAATGTCATCCAAGATGGCCTCCGTGACATCACAATCCAAGATGGCGGGTCGTCTCCACGCTCCACACCCAGAACCCAGTGCCCGTATGCCCATTTGTATAATATTCTCTCCCTCACATTCCTTTTGATAACAGGGCATACACCTGTTTCTCACCAGTTTTCAGTTCTTATTACTGTCCGCCTTTCCCTCGTAACACCACGGCAGCGCGCGCCAGATCAGCGACACATTTTACCTGTTTAGACATTCCCATCTTCTACCTAGGCAAATGTTTACTGTCGGTTCGTTATAAAATCAAGATAAAATAATTTAAAAATGTATTTATTAATACCTGATAATCATTTGATCAAAATTAATTTTTTTTATACATTGAAAACCTTTGAATGTTTACTATTTTATTCTTGCCACAAGACTTAATTCTTAAACTCTTTGACTTGGCAGGAATTTAAATTAAAACATTTAAACATACAGTACTGTATTACAAAGAACACACAGCTGAACAGTCCCAATACTCTGCAATTATCCTTAAAATAACTGAGGTAGAATGCTATGGCCAGGAGATCAAAATAGTATTAAAAACCCATTGGTGAAGCAAATGATTGTTTCATTTTAAGAACTCGTCTGCTTTCCTTAATAAATTGAATAAAATTAATTTGATTTGGTAGAATTTCTGAAGAAATTATTTCCCTCAGTTTAAAACGAGGCACGTGTTTACGTCCGTTCTCTCTTAAATTAAGGTCATTTTATTATCATACAACTAAAAAGGATACAACTAGTTACATTGGAAGATACTTTGCAGTCTGTAACATTGTTAAAAGTGATGAAAACAATGTTGTAGTTAAACAAATACATATAAATTGTAGCATACGTGTAATGTTTGTTAGTGAAACGAATAATGAAAACCAGAAGCTAGTAGGTAAACAAAAAAAAAAAATGGGCCACGCATTTACCCTGCTTTCATGACAGAAAAATAATTTTCTGTTTGAATAAAATTAAAAACTTTTGTTTTCACATACACACGAACACTCATAAATATGTGTATGTGTGTTACTATCTCTTGTATGTTTTGTCACAGTTCACGACTTCATTAAATATTCGCGAACTGCCAATAACGTGTGGCATAAAGCGTGTGTCAGGGGTGAACACCGAGCCCCAAGACGCGGACACGTGACAGTGTTACCGGCCAACCAAGAGACGTCAGGCTCAGACTAAGACTCAGACTCAGACCTTCACGCGCCTGCCAAGGGGGGGGGGGGAGGGGTCCCGCGAGAGACGGCCTCCATACAGTTCGAAACTTCTGACGTGCGACTTGACAAGTTTGTCGTTGGCGACAACTACTAGAACACGAACGTTGACTTCAAACATCTGATAGAAACTGCTCTCAAGATGATGTGCTCTACTTCTTTCGCAAACTTACACGTGATGAATTATTGATGCCTTTCTTAACTTATTTTGATACTAGAAAAAAAATAATATAAATTCTACACGTATATTTACCACCCGCAACACGATGCATAAACCAAGCAATATTTTGACTGGTTCTCAGCAACCTAACGGCTTGTTTGGTATTGTCTTTTTGTATTAAGGTAAGTCTATATTCAGAAGTAAGACAACCTCTAATAAATCACAGTCGTTACCACGGCGCAAAACCCGTAAAATTTCTAAGTAGGAATCTGGCACAACTTTCTTCAAGACTCGTACATAAAATATAGAGGTGAAAATGTCTATCGATTTCGTTAAAATAAAAATCGGACCAAGGGGATAGAATTGCGAAGTGGATTATGAAAAACATTAAAAAAATTTCATTTGTTCAAAGTAATTATATCGTTTAATTTAGTACCTACACAAAACTTTATTATCACAAAATTTGACTGAATAATTCATAATTATCTTAGGTGCGCAGTGTCACATCTGTTCAGCTTATTATAAACCTATTCGAAATTATCTACGATCTGTTAAAACATAAACCGTAGGAACTTGACTTCATAGCGCTCCTCGATAATTCCCTTCAAACACCCCCCCCCCTCGGCAATATAACTCATGTGGTTTTTATTATTTTTTGAGTAACACATATTCTTTAATAAATTAACTTTTAAGTTCTTCAAAACACCTTTGCTGGTTGTGATCTAAAAACCGAATTTTATATTTTTTTACAATTCGAATAATCGCACAGCAAATTTGAGTATTCGATCAGAATAATTACGGTGAAATCCTATTACGCCTTTGAATGCTCGTATTTCGTTGAAATTTCTTGGCACATAAAACTGTATTTTTGCTTGCAGTTATTTATCCTGTACGAAGTAAGAAAATGCCGTAAGTAGTAAGTGTAGCAATTCAGCTATACAAAAAACTGATTTCTACTACTTGGCAGTTTTATGGCTACGATTGAACGAAAATATTGCAATATTTAGCTGTTAATCTAATCATTCTGCCGATTCTAATTTTGACAATATGGTATGTTTATTCCATAAATTCTCCTCGAAAGTTGTTGACGTAATTACGAAATATACTTAAGCTCGCGCAAAACTATTACAATCGGATTCTAAAGTAATGTTTAAACGTCTCTTAAAAATTACTATCTCATTACAAAAAGTCCACGAGTCACTACCGGACGTCGCACATAGGGGTATTGTACTAATCTAGCGGGACAAAATTATTTATTGCTCTTAAACTTTTGGAAAATAATCTTTAATTTATAAAAACTTGTCTGCAAAAGTATCTTCACTTCTAATTTCCAGCAATGCAATGTAGCAAAGAGCAAAAGCGAAAACAAATAGAGAAAGAAAATGAAAGTTCTTGTAAGTAAAATTTATATTGGTTAGTAATTAAAGTGGACAACTATATACGTATCTACTAACTAAATTAAAATAAAAAAATATAATTATATTTTAAAACTGAAAATATAAATATTAAATGGAAAAAGCCTTAACTTTCTTCACATATCAAGATTTCCAATGTTTCCTTCATAAAAGAATTTCGTTTTTTCTTGATCATTGTTCGCCTTGATGCAAGCAGGGGATCAGATGTTAACAACAGCCTATTTAAAATATCTGTATTACTGTCTACTCTATTAAATTTCCTTGCGAAATTTTGCCTGTATGAACGGAAATGCTTATTTCTGGCTTCTGCTGCCTCTTCAGACAATTGTCCTATAGGCAAAAGGGCATTCTCTATTATTATAGAACCATGTATCAATAGTTTATGCATGGTAGGCGTCATGTTATGCCTACCATACAATTCAACATAAAGTTCTGCAGTCTCTCTAGTAAATTTCTGAAATTTTTTCACATCTATTTTGTACCCGCTTGAAATGCATTCAAGAATCACTTTTATTCTTTGAATGAAAGTAACATCCAGGCCTGTTATTTCAGCTGCCAACTCAGGATCTTCAAAAAATCGTCGACTTGTATTTCCGTCATTAGTGTTTCCGAATCCAGCTTTGGGAAAATCTACGCGGAGACCTAGCTTGCTTTTAAATTCGTCTTGAATTCTTTCTTTGTTCTTTTGTATTAAAAGTTTGTATGCTTCAGATTTAGCGGGTAAATATTGCACGCCAAGTTTGTAAGCAATATGCAGTAAGCTTTCAAATAGCCGAATCCTGGCGTGTAAAATAGACAAACCGAATTTTAACGAATCTACATTAATCTCACTTGTTTTATTCAAATCGTTGAAATCTTTAGATGTAGCTCCAAATATATAACATCTCATTGTAGATTTTGTGCCTGTTGCCGCATTGCACACTTTTGCGTCTATCATTGTTAGCATCATCTTGTTTTCTACAATGTATGGTCTCCCACCAATTGTTACTGTTGTTGGTTCCAATTTATTTGCCGCACTTTCCACGTAACTGATTTCTTCCATCGTTATGTCAACTGTCTCCTTTACAAAGCGTATACGGATAGGTCTACAGTAGCGGGGTGACGATGGAGTTGGGTTCTGCCACAATATTTTATTTTCCGTTCCATACACTATACGCAGAGGCACTAAAGAACTTTGAAAAATGTGTGAGTCGCATCCGCTATCATTTTCAAACTTTTGTTTGAACTGAGCCTGTTGTGAGCCATCACATCCCCATTTACAAATCATTCGGAAAGTATTTTCACTATCGTCAAGGGTTTTCAAAACTTCTTCTAAATGTAAAAGTAATCTTTCGGCTGTGTGGTTCACGACACCTTGTAAATTCACTTCGGCACAGGTTTCAGTTATGTTGAAAGATTCATCGGAAGGATAACAATGTTTTTATATGGCTGCAAAACTGAGTAGCAGGGAAGATTTCCTGTTGTTTGTCTGATTCTGTCATATTGCGTCCTTGACAAATCAGCATCTACAAACATTGCTAGTGCTTCCTCCGGACAAACTTGCTTGGCATGTGCCTTGTCACACTCGATTGAATTCCTGTACTCCTTAGCACGATCCTTACTTTCTGAAATCTCTTTCAGTATATTTGACGCACATCTATTTCCTTGGGCTCTCAATTCCATTTCAGCTGCATAGATAATATTCTCAGGGCTATCAGACAAACGTATACCCTCAGTCTTGCGTCTTTTGCTTCGCTCACTAATGTCTTGAAAGGATTTTGTTGGTCTACCCGGTCTTCTTCTTGTCACTAATACAGGTAATTTAAACACTCCACTCAACCACTTTTCATTGTTTTTCACAAATAAATCTATTCCGTATTTTGCTGTTACCCAGCGATTTTTCATTTCTGATCTCAATCTTGATAAATTACGCTTTATTGCCATAACTTGTTCTTCGGTATAAGGTTTATGTGAAACCAAATAATCTTCCATGTATTCTAATTGACCATTAAAATCTAGATGATTTTGTGATATCATCAGGTCAAATATTTCCTTACGAATCATCAAACTATTTCCAGAAGGTCCTGAAATAATATAAATAAAATGTATCGGAAGCATGATTTTTTCACCATTTTCATATTATAAATTTGAAATCACTCTACATGGAGGAGTAGGAATTAGTTGGAACCAATATATACATTTTTCAAAAGTATAATAACTATATTTTAAAAATATATAAGCATCATAACCGGGAAATGCCGGGCACTTAAACAAAAAGGCTCCCAAAACTAAAATTTTGATAAAAATAACTGAATTTAAAAGCCTTTTTTAAAAGTGAAAAAGATAAAACGTGGTTTGAAAAATTATAATATTTGGACTAAAAAAACAAAGTTACTTACCAGGAGTTTCATAATCCATAACCAGAATGTATCTTTTCACAATAGAATATAAAATAATAAACACTTAAATATTGAGTTTTAAAGCACGAACATCGAGTATACACAACCACTGCGAGCAATGCCTGAGTTCCGACTGACACTACCATCTGTAAAATTGGGTGGGTGAAATGAAAACAATGGGGTTAGGTCGCACAACTATCTGGCTTTTCTAGGAACCAGTTTTTTTAACCGGAGTGCAATTCCGAGAATTGGACTTTTGGCCAGCTAAATGTAAGAAATACCCCTATGTGCGTCGCTACTATTCGGGGAGCTTTGTTACAGCCCATTTGCAACTCTCGCTACTTCACCGTAGCGTCTCATCTCGAGTGGCCGAGTCGTTGGGCTCGTAGCTTTGTCTCGCTCTAGAGGCTCTGTCCCTCTCGCAGTGTTCAATTTCAATACAAAGTACACAAAGCTTTGCATTACTTCAATAATTTTCCTTGTCTTGAACGAGAATATGTTCATAGCCCTTCCGATCTCAACACAGAACTTAAATTCAAAGACATTGATGATTTATCGAAGAATGAAGACAATGGAAAAATCCTGAACATGAAAAGTGAGTATACATTAAAGCCGAATTCAAGTAGATCCTCTGTACTTTGTAAAAATGACGGACTCTTAAAAAGGAAGCTTGAAGACGATGAAGAAGCTTCGACGTCAACGATTTAGAAGTCTTACAGCAATATGGGTGAATACGGTGACTTCTATTATGATGGTGACAGTGACTGTGAGGCTGGTGACAAAACCAAAGACTATGATGAGGCACCTAAAGCTGACAACAATGAAAGTTGTGATTAAGCCCTAAGACCAAAACGATTGAAACAGCGTGATAAAATAAGTATTTATGATCAAGCTTATGATGAACGTTCGGACCATTGGGATATTAAAAATATTAATAATATACATTCCAGGAAGATTATGATACCAGTGAAATTTTATTATATGTCATGGGAAGATCCTAGCACATTGGCTGATCGGCTGAGACTGTTGATGGCATCTGTTCCTAGAGGCAACTACTCGAACATCGACAAAGTAGCCTCAATATCTAAAGAACTGAGACTACATACAAAAATCACTTGTTTAACGTGCATGTGTATAATTATGAGAAATAGCACACTCTTCATTAGTACTTATATTTTGGCGAACAGCACAGAGAAACCCCAAAACGAACACGAAAAAGCACGTCAATCGAGATGTTTTTTGTTGCAGGAACAAAAATTAATTTATAATAAAGATTCTGCAATTATAAAAGGGCAAAAACTTTTATTAATATTTTTTTCTGCCCATCCCTCATCGTTTTATGACAACAACGAGACACAAGACAGACAGTATTGAAATGGGTTAAAAATTGATAGTATTAGTGAAATACATGAATTTAAATAATTAAAGAATATACGTTAAATAAAATAGTTAAAAAATAATTATGAGAAATTAATATTTTATCTGTCCATCTCTCATACAAAACATAACCTAACTTACGATTTGTGGATACGTTTATTTCTGTCAATAAACACTCTACTTGGGAACAGGTAATGTTACACATGTGACTGCGGTCTTTGTTAGCTAGTATAGAGTGTTCCCCTCGCTTCCAGCAGATGGCGCGGTTGCTCGTACACAGCTGACCGTTAAAAAAAACTGTTTTCTCGCAGTCGCGGGTAAGTCACTGACGCGAAAAATAGATGAAAACCATCTTTGAAGCGGATTGTACTTATATCGTGCCGAAATTTGAGCTCAATCGGCGCAGAAGGTTTTAAGTTTTTGAAGCGTTCACAAACCAACTTAACATTTCTATATATCAAATTATATTATTTTATTAAATAAATATTTTTACCTGAAACTTTTAACTATCGCTTTTGAACAACGATCGAACCAAGGACATAAATCGACCGACTCAATAATGATTTTAACAAGCGATTTTTTTTTTTTGAATTTTAGAATTTTTTCCGGATGTACATCTAAATAATTACAGATTTTAAAAATAAAATATGTGAATTTCAAGATGGCGCATGTGGAGTCACCCAATATAGTTGACGGGTCCTGATAATAGTCAGCAAGCAGCGGACACGCCCGATCATGGCTGATTCCCTTACGATTGACAATACAAGCTAGTGAGTGAGCTAGTGGCTGCTCAAGAAGAAATCAAGAAGATTAAAGCAATCAGCATTCAGTTCGAAGAAGAGGTGCAATTTTTGAAGCAGAATCTAGCCGAACATGAAGAACTGATGGCTAGAGACCTGAAAAAGATGCGGTTTCGATGGCCTTCAGGATAGACTGTACATACCCCTGTACAATCGGGCAAATGACGCAAGTTCATTGGCTGCCGACTTGTAAGTCGTCTCAGTTGGTTTGTCTGTGATTCGATCCTTCTTTGGTTGAGGGTTTATAACTGATTGAGATTCGTCCAGATGAACAGTACGCCAATAGAAAAATTGTCTAAGAGGTATATGTGTTTGAATTCTAACCTATCACCGAATGAATCCGCGAATTTTGCAGGTCTCTACATGGCACAACAGCTGGCTCAGCTGGAGCGGCCATGAAGCCATGGTCCCATTAGAAATACATTGTCTCAGGCTTCTCGTATTATTTATATATGTTTGTGTGTGTATCTTGATTTTCCCAATTTCCAAATCGACGTTGGCGCAGCCGGCTCTTTACGGCGCGCTACATTCTCTGGGCAATGCGCGGCTCGCAGCAGGGCTTAGCCGGCGAACTCTGAGCCTCCCAGTAGCAGGGCTACCACCATTACCAGCTCCTCCCCCCACCCGCCGGCATAAGTGAAGGCTCGGGAACCTCCTCCCCGCCTCGAATACCAACACAACGCACCGGATCTGCGCGTGAAAACATGGGACCCGTATTCGCAAATATTCCCCCATTTGCGTGCGCACAATATGCAGGTGGATACGAGCTGATTTCACGGAGCTCCTAACGCAGTCACGTGCGGTAAGTTCCAAAGAGCATAAAAAACGAAAATCTATGAACACATTAATAGCGTGTTTCACGCGTTTCACACAAATAGTTGTGCAATATGCGCAAACAAACCAGAAGGTAATATCAGTAATATGACAAACTGATACCAAAGTGCATTAGTTTTTGCTATCCCTACTTTAATTAAGTTGAGATATGTTAACCTTTTCCTTGGAGGATTGTATCTTAGGGTGCGTTCACAAAGAAAGCTGGTTGCAAGCGCTTGCTAACAAGCGCCGACAAGCGCTGACCGGCGCGAGAAAAAGTTTTAGTGGTATCAAGTGTGTGTGTTCAGAGAGAAAGCTTGTTCCGACTTGCAAGCGCCTGCTACAAGCGCTGAACGGCAAGCAAGAACCTGTTGATACTTGTTTTTCGGCGCCGGCAGCATTCAGTCGCTGACAACTACTTGTACAGTCAACATGGATGTCGATGAAATTATTTCACAAGTGTTTAGAAGAGGACCTATTTGGGACAAACGTCTCAAACAAAATGCGAATAGAGTTTACGTATAGAAGTGTTGGAAGGAGATAGCTTTGGAAATGAACATTGAAGGTAAGCAAATTTATTATTTCAGAACATGTGCTGAAGAAGACGTGGAAATATTTACGAGATCAATATTACACTGAGCTGTCAAAGATGACTCGTCCCAAATTTGGAGCTAGAGGAGATTAAATAGTTATAAGTAAGTGGCAGTATTTCAAAGCACTTTGTTTTTTTAAAGAAATTGTTAGACCTCAACAAAGTTCAGGTAACTGTTCCACACTCAAAAGCCCAGATACTTTTGAAGATATTGAAAAGCAGAGGAACTCTCCAGATATAGGCGACAAGGAAGAAGTTATTGGGTCTGAAGATGTGGTAGTAGTTCAGCCCCAGCAAGATAATTCCTTGGATAATGACTATATATCCACAATAGCTGATCGTTTTTGCGGAATTCCACAAACACAAAACATTAGAAAACATACAATGGATCGAATCAAACGTAGAAGAACTGATGACTAGTATATGTCGTCAATGCTGGAAATCGAGAGAAAAAAACTAGAAATTTTAACACAAAAGAGGAATAATAAAGAAGAAAAGGAACCCGAAGACAAGCATTCATTATTCTTCAAGACGCTTTTACCACATGTCAGAAAAATTCGTCCGGAACAGATTTTTCCATTTCGTGCAAGGATTCAGGAAGTTGTTCAGCAATTTGCATACTCCATGTCTTAGAGTGTTGGATCTACACCTAGAAACAGCACTCAATTTTCACCTAGTGGCACTTTTAACCAGAGCTCATCCATGGATGAATATGAGGCAACACCAATTTCTGCAAATGAGGATTTTCACGGACTTGACCAATTATTAAATCTCAAATAAAAATAACTAGTTAAGGAGTTTTTATGCGTGTAGGAAACAGTAAATATTTCCAACAACATGCATATTATATTTAAATTCACAACTGTTTGTGTTTCCTTTAATTTACTCATTGTTACGTTCTTATATTAATAAACAATTGAAACTCCAACTATGTTGTGTTTTGTGGTACTTTAATTAATTCACTAGATATAAATAAAACCTCATTACTCACTCCGACACCATTGCATAATTAATTCAATTGATCTGAGGATATAAGTGCAGATTTTCTTAACAATTCAAGATCCATAATAGACATTTCCTCAAAGATAAAATGCAAACATTTAAATGTGTTTATATTTAACTACAAATTATTATTTGAAAGAATTTATTGTAACTGTGGTAATGTAATATAATACAAACCACATATAAATAGTAGTTTTATCTTATAGTGCATAGTAAAAACTATATAAAAATTATTATATAGTAAATGGTTCCTAAAAATAATTATTATCAACCAAGACTTACCTCAAACAAATAACTAACCGTTCTTCGGGATGAATTGGTTGCTTATGCCAGTTTCCCCAGCATTTGTCCAAATTAGTTTCAATTTTCTTGAGGATATAATTGAACGTCCTCAACTCCATCCTCACACAAGATAAAAATCTCACCTTGTCCAGTTTTAGCTGAGGAAACAGATGGTGGTATTCACCAAATCTTCCTCTACTGCGTTTAATTACATGTCTTCAGACTTTTAAATCTACATTTTCTAGTAAAAACAATATTCTTTATCACTAGAGGAAGATTTATCGCAATGAGATTTGAAAGCTTACTAAGCTTTTATTGTGAACACTTAACACTAACCACAAGCCCTTGAAAGCGCTGAGAGCAAGCGCTAGGAACAAGTAACTTGCTACCAGCTTTCTCTGTGAACGCACCCTTAGACACTTGCATAAAAAGCCAACAACAGAACTGCAATGAGACTAACACTTACAAATAAAATGCCGAATATTGAAAAAAATTTATTACAGTATTTACTTAAAAAAATCTCTGTCTACCACAACGGACTTTCAATATATATATAAACATTATTTACAAACAATATTTATAAACAGTTTGCAATCAGTTATAAAATGCCATGTTTCGTAGTGAATCACACACGTTCTGGGATTATCGTCACCTCCGCCTGATGTGGGTCTTATCGAAGGTCTCAGGCGGTGTATTAGACCAGAGACCACAGACAAGAGACGAGACCATTTCAGGTCATGATTTTATATTTATATTAATCACAGATCAACGTTAAGACTTTTTCAATTTACTAACTTTCACGAAATTTAAAATTTATACAGCGCATCCTTTTTGCGTAATTAGCTGCCAAAGTTACATTTTTCTCATTTTTGGGTTTTACATGTAAGGATAATTTAATTGATTGCAGAACTGAAACTTTTTTAGGTTTAACTGAAATGCCACTGGCTACTTCATGACGTGGTATGCATTTATATCACAAAAACTCATTAAATTGTTCTTGGCTGTCAAAATCGTAACAAATTTGAGAATTTTGAAATGCCAGGTAAAATTAATTAATTTTTCGTGAAAACGTCTACACGTTTATCTGTAATTACTGTATTTAAAAAAAATTGGCCTAAAATGCCAGGTGCCAGGCAGCAGCTGAGTGCAGGAGTGGTGGGATCAGATGCGCTGCACCGAACACAGAGCAGAAGCATACGGATCCTACAGTACATAGGCGCTGCATCTTGCAGCTGCATCTACTGCACAATACCGATGCGTGGTAGCCGCCGTTTCGAAACTTCACTGTCTCGTTGGCAAGAACGGATTTTTTTTGAAAAATACCATTTTTTGTAAAAAAAAAAAAATGCTATCAGGGTAGTATTTACAGGAAGCTCCCAGAACAGGATTCATTCTGTGGAGCTCGAGTAGACCAGTTCCTCCGAGCGCAGAGATTCTCGTGAGGTGTCGGTGTCCGCCATCTTGGATTGTGACCACACGGCGGCCATATTGGATTACATTGGCCTTGTAACTCTACCTTCAAAATTTCCAAAAATTGGCCCGAAAATTTGCCAAAGTTAGCCAAAATTTTCAACTCTTAGGAAAGAAATTCCGCCTAAAAATATCTCAAAATTTAAAAAAAAAAAAAAAAACTCTCTTTCGAGGAGAAAAAACTCAATTTTGAGGGAAATATTCCCGTTTTATAGCTCTACAATTCAAAAATTTGGAAATCGTAAAACCTGTGCCTAAAAAGAACCTAAAGTCCACAAAGTGGCTTAAGAATCCATATCTACAAACCAGCCTAAGCCGCCGACATAAACTTGAAATCTTTAATTTTTGACCAAAAAATTCCGAAAAATTCCAAAAAATATAAAAAATTAGCTTACTTGAAATATTTAGTTAGTTAATCGATCTCGGTCCGTGGTTCGATTCTCGGCAAGAGTAAACATATAATTTATTAATAATATATAAAAAAATTCGTAATAAAATTGAAAAGTAACAAAAATGTCTTAGGTCACCCGCCATCTTTAATTTTGACCTAACAGCTGCAATTTTAGTTATGACCGCCATCATGAAACCCGTATTTTTTTATGCTAGAAAATGGGGAAAAATTTTATAATTTATAAAGAATAAAGTTAATGAAAATTTAAAAAAAAATATTATTTAAAATCACCTTTACAATTTTGGTTAAAGCCACAACATCTTGAAAATCCGTAATTATTTAACTAGAAAATTGGGAAAACATTTTAAATTAATAAAAATCGTTTAGTTAAAATATTACGAAAACTGCTTCTGCCAGCTTGTTTACTCTTCTTTGTTGTGCAAGGATTGAGTTCTAGCACAAGCTGGCAAAAGCTGTTTTCTTTAGTTTTTTTATAATTATGTAATGTTTTTTATTTATTTGATTTTGAGTATTGGAATTTTTCTTGTAATTTGCTTTTCTTGATTAAGCAATACCTGTGTTTGTTATCTTCGTATGCACCTTATTGTTCCTGACAAGAATTATCCTGATGTTCTCCAAGTGCTTCTAGTTATATCTGAGAAATCAAAAGCTGCATGAAAAAAATTTAGTTTATGAGGCAGAGTTTCATATAAATTGCTGAATTCCTCTTACTAAATCCATACTTACGATATTTTATTCAGGTGGTATTTAAACCAAACAAACAATATTACTCAGTCATATAATATGCTTTGATACAGCTGAAAAGCACTATCATTTAAGAAAAATTTCCTTCTCCTTGATGTATAGCGAAACCTTTCTTCTCTTGCTACCGTGAGTTAGCATTCTGCATCCCACATAAAAAATAATATTTACCTTAACACAACACGTGATGCTATCTGATGGCGCGAATAGAAACTACCTGAAGCAAGTTTCTAACACGAAATATTAAAGAAAAACTCAATTTAATAAATGGTTACAATTTAAAACTTTCAGTAAACATTGGCTTTAAGTCTCAGTAACTAATGTTGATCCCTGTTTGATGTCTGCATCTGTGTCTAAACGACACTGGTGTAAGATCTGTAGCAAGTAATTAAATTAGAGAAAGTATGGTAGACAACCCGAGAAGAATGAATGTGTTAAAAATCTGCTACGCAAAATTATAAGTTGCTTTCGTTGTAGCAAGTCGTTTATGCGAAGAGAGAGCCTAAATAAGACACGACATAACTTGTAACTTACAAGATAGTTGACAACGACGAAGCTATTTTCTAAAGAAGAGTGTTCTGCAGTACTTCAATAATTTTCCTTGTCTTGAACGAGAATATGTTCATAGCTCTTCCGATCTGGACAAAGAACTTAAATTGAAAGACATTGATGATTTATGGAAGAATAAAGACAATGAAAGAATCCTTAACGTGAAAAGTGAGAATACATTCAAGCCGAATTCAAGTAGATCCTCCGTACTTTGTAAAAATGATGGGCTCTTAAAAAGGAAGCTTGAAGACGATGAACGATCAACGTCAACGATTTAGAATTCTTACAGTAATCTGGGTGAAGACGCTGACTTCTATGATGATAGTGGCAGTGACTGTGAGGCTGGTGATAAAACCAAAGACTATGGTGAACCACCTAAAGCTGGCAAGAACAAAAGTGGTGATGAAGCCCTCAAACCCAAACGATTGAAACAGTTTAATAAAATAAATAATTATGACCAAGCTTAGATAGACATTGGGACGATGGTGATCTTAAAAATATTAATAACATACATTCCAGGAAGATGATGATACCAGTGAAATTGTATTATGTGTCACGGGAAGTTCCTCACATATTGGTTGATCGGCTGAGACTTGGTTCACATCGACGAAGTAGCCTCCATACCTAAAGAGCTGAGGGAAGCTGGCTAGATACAATAAGCACTTGTTTAAAGTGCATGTTTATAATATTGAGAAATAAATCAATTATTTAAACTTCCAAAAATTTTATGTTTTATTTCTTGTTATCTGATTTCTAACTAAGACTGAATTCTCGTAATACAGCTTCATTTTTTATTGTGCTTCCAATTGTGCTTCCTTTTTAATTGTGCTTCCATTTCGTTGATTGTTCTTTCTTTTCATTGATTGTGCTTCCAATTGCGCTTCCTTTTCTTTGATTGTGCTTACGATTTTGCTTCCTTTTCGTTGATTTTTCTTTCAAATATGCTTAAATTCATTGATTGTGGATTGTTAAGTCTGTACTCAGGACATGATTGGTCTCATGGTTCGGAGATGTCTGGTCTAAAAGTCTGACATTAGACATTGCCTGCTTAAAAAGGTTTTTCAAGTATCATCGAAAAATATCTCTTGGTTCGGAGACGCTTGGTCTATAGCCTAACACTGAACAATAACAGGTTGGAATGTATTTCATGCATCGAAAAAAAAAAAAATAGACTGCCGTGTTAGGCAGCGTTCAAAATATTTGATTCGTCTGACAGTTACCACGTCTAGTGTTGTTTTTTGTAAAGTGAATGATTAAAAAACTCCTCAAAAGGAAATGGGAAACAGAAATAAAAATATATTTTAAGCTTTAGTTATTCTTATCACTGGCCTAGAATCAAACTAAAGACGGAAATCTATCACATGAATCATTATTAAGAGTGTTTTTTTATGAATTTTTTTTTCTAAATTTATAGGTAAATAAATACAAATTTTCCCTGATAGCGGTCAAATCGGTTTATAGGAGGCTGGTATATGAGGAACTTAAGCGCTTTTAGGATTTTAAACATGATTTATTAAATAAGTACCTTTGGTTTAAAATATTTTTCGCATTTATCAAGTATAGAACCAAGGAAGGATATGGATCAAATAAAACATTATATTAATATATGATTTATTCGATAAATGTTTTTATTTTTTCTCGAATCTTTACCTAATAAATAACGAATTTTCAAGATGGTATCAAAATTTCAAGATGGCGGAAATAATAAATAATAACTATACTCTCTCAGGTGAAAATTAAACTAACATAACGGTAGCACACTCTAGCAGACGAAAACACGATGGCGGACGTAATATTCTAGCTGGTGATAAATATACCTCGACATTAGTGGTAGGAGGTCAGTCTGCAGGCGGCTTTAGTGGAGGAAGGAGCCATCGCCATTTTTTAGTTTTGCTCTAACCGGTTTAGAGCCAAGGACTCAATGATGTAAGTGGTAATTTATTAAAACTTTATTAATTGATTTTTATAAATTTTTAAAATTTTTTCCGCAATTTTTTAACAAATAATTACGGTTTTTTATAATTGCAGCCGTAAATATAAATCAATACAACGGTGTTTTGAAAAAAAAGAAATAATTTTTTAAATTTGAAAGAAGTAAATATTTATAGGCCTAAATATTAAAAATTTTAGCGATTTTTCAGAATCAAAAATACGGATTTTGAAAATGGCGGTCGTAACAAAAATTGCAACGATCTTGATACCAAGATGGAGGCCGTAACTAAATTGCATCGATGACGTCATCCACATTTAAAATGGCGGGCGTAAGTAAAGTTTCAACGTTTAAAGACTCCAATTTGGTGATCGTAATGATATGTGCAACGGTAATTTTTAATAATATTTTATTAAAATATGTATTATTATTTTTTTTAAATTTTAAAAAAATATTCTGAATTTCTAGCATAGTAATTACGTTTATTTAAGATAGTGGTCGTAATGAAAATAGCAGCGGTTAGGTCAAAATTAGATATGGTAAGTCTGACGTAAAAAATCTTTATTTTTTTAAAATATATTATTAATAAATTATATGTGTACTCTTGCCAGGAATCTAACCGAGGACCGAAATCTATTAAGTAACTAAACATTTGAAGTAAGAATTTTTTTATATTTGTTTGGAGTTTTTCAGATTTTTTTTTTATATATTTTTGTCGGAATTATTTCCCTTAGTTCTAAATATTTTTGGCGAAATTTGGCGAAATTTTGGCAAATTTGGGCAGATTTTTAACGCCAAGGTCAAAGGTCAAGATCAAAGACCAAGGTGATCCAATATGGCCGCCGTGTGGTCACAATCCAAGATGGCGGACACCGACAGCCCACGAGAATCTCTGCGCTCGGAGGAACTGGTCTACTCGAGATCCACAGCCTGTCCTCGAGGCTTTTCTCAAATACTACTACTCAGCCTTGATCTAGCCCTGAGTTTACGGAAGTTACATTTTTCTCAAATACTACTACTCAGCCTTGATCCAGCCCTGAGTTTACGGAAGTTACATTTTTCTCAAATACTACTACTCAGCCTTGATCCAGCCCTGAGTTTACGGAAGTTACATTTTTCTCAAATACTACTACTCAGCCTTGATCCAGCCCTGAGTTTACGGAAGTTACATTTTTCTCAAATACTACTACTCAGCCTTGATCCAGCCCTGAGTTTACGGAAGTTACATTTTTCTCAAATACTACTACTCAGCCTTGATCCAGCCCTGAGTTTACGGAAGTTACATTTTTCTCAAATACTACTACTCAGCCTTGATCCAGCCCTGAGTTTACGGAAGTTACATTTTTCTCAAATACTACTACTCAGCCTTGATCCAGCCCTGAGTTTACGGAAGTTACATTTTTCTCAAATACTACTACTCAGCCTTGATCCAGCCCTGAGTTTACGGAAGTTACATTTTTCTCAAATACTACTACTCAGCCTTGATCCAGCCCTGAGTTTACGGAAGTTACATTTTTCTCAAATACTACTACTCAGCCTTGATCCAGCCCTGAGTTTACGGAAGTTACATTTTTCTCAAATACTACTACTCAGCCTTGATCCAGCCCTGAGTTTACGGAAGTTACATTTTTCTCAAATACTACTACTCAGCCTTGATCCAGCCCTGAGTTTACGGAAGTTACATTTTTCTCAAATACTACTACTCAGCCTTGATCCAGCCCTGAGTTTACGGAAGTTACATTTTTCTCAAATACTACTACTCAGCCTTGATCCAGCCCTGAGTTTACGGAAGTTACATTTTTCTCAAATACTACTACTCAGCCTTGATCCAGCCCTGAGTTTACGGAAGTTACATTTTTCTCAAATACTACTACTCAGCCTTGATCCAGCCCTGAGTTTACGGAAGTTACATTTTTCTCAAATACTACTACTCAGCCTTGATCCAGCCCTGAGTTTACGGAAGTTACATTTTTCTCAAATACTACTACTCAGCCTTGATCCAGCCCTGAGTTTACGGAAGTTACATTTTTCACAAATACTACTACTCAGCCTTGATCCAGCCCTGAGTTTACGGAAGTTACATTTTTCTCAAATACTACTACTCAGCCTTGATCCAGCCCTGAGTTTACGGAAGTTACATTTTTCTCAAATACTACTACTCAGCCTTGATCCAGCCCTGAGTTTACGGAAGTTACATTTTTCTCAAATACTACTACTCAGCCTTGATCCAGCCCTGAGTTTACGGAAGTTACATTTTTCTCAAATACTACTACTCAGCCTTGATCCAGCCCTGAGTTTACGGAAGTTACATTTTTCTCAAATACTACTACTCAGCCTTGATCCAGCCCTGAGTTTACGGAAGTTACATTTTTCAGTTGGAGGAAATTTGGTGAAAATCATTATATCGACTGACGCTTGATGTACAGATCAATCGGGCATGCCTGTGATAATGGTTGGCAGTCAGGATAAATTCTGGACACACATGTTAATGAAACCTTCAGAGGTTACCATAATTTTGCTATTATCTCGCATGATAGCTTGTATGACACAAAAAAAACTAATCCTAGTGGGCGTTTGTGCGTACAAAAAATTACATAATGCTCCATTCTTCTAGCATGAATGGTAGCTAGTATCAGCCACCGATCAAGTTTCAATGCTTGTCGCCCTCGCTTTACCATGTCGTCGATGGTCGAATCGAATGTAGCCCAACCTGGTCATTATCTCCCAGCTGTGAAAGCGAGGTAGTGTGCATGTTGTATACTCACTGCGTACACCTGCGCTAATGTTTGAACTTTATTACAATGTGACACTATCTCTCGACTGTCTGCAACTGGGTTTCATCTGGAGGTGACGAGTACGGATTTTCTTTACATCTCTCTTCGAGCTCAATCACCGCCTGAGGCGCTTACTTGTGTTGGAATATTGCATCCTTAACCTAACTCTTCACACTTATGCTGTGCACATCTCCAGTTCATACAATAAAAAATTACTTACCCATACATACACTTATCAAAAAAACATACCTCTATGTAGTTAATTTGTTTTTCAACATGTTTAAGACTCTAGTTTTACTGCAAACACATTGCACTTATTCTAGATGTAAGTCTCAGTCGCATGCAAACCATTATGTTACGCAAAAGTTTTATTTTATGGGCATATCTCGAAACACAAACTGTATATATAAATACAGACTGCACTACTGCACTAAATAAAACCAGATAGGCTCACTATATCACATTTCGAACGCGCTAGTGCAGAGCTTGGGGGAGGGGGTAGAAAAAACAATTTTTTTTTAGCTGTTTACTTTCAAATTATTTCTTTGCGGAGGAGAGGTGATGATGGATGTTTTAGAATTTCTGGGGGGAAGAGATATATATCATCCATTGTTACCTCCTCCCCGTAGACATAATTTTTTATAAATTATTTTTACCTATGTTTAATCAGAACGATCTATAATGTAGAATATGATTGGTTTAAATAGTGCATAATATTTTTTTTATAAATATAAATAAATGTAATTTATTCTTGTTAAGGGTCATATTTTGCCCCTGGGTCAAGTCGGCAGCTTTAGGTGGTGGCCCTATATGGGCCCTATGTGGGCCCTATAAGGGCCCTATAAGGGCCCTATGTGGGCCGTTTCACGATAAAAAAAACATAAGCCCTTGCATAGCAATCCACGCACAAGACCGGTGTACAAAACCTAGGGGTAATTGGTACACAATCGATTTTCTATGTGTTAAATTAAGTCAAAGAAATTTCGGTATGAAAATAGCCTATATTTAGTAGTAATAAATAAAGTTATATTAAACTACGGTTTCCCTAAGAAAGCTTTCCAGCAGCCTGAAATACTAGTTCTTAAACTATAACAATTAATAGGTTTTGATAGGGTTAGCAAAAATTTTAGCAAACAATATAAAAAGAAAAAAAACACTTTAAGTATTATTTTGCGCACATATATCACGAGTAAATTATCTAAATAATTAAGATATCTCAAAGATCTGATTGCTAAACTCATTAACTTACTTTAAAAAACAAATTCACAAGTTGCAGCTCAGTCAATTTTCACTCAAGTATCAATATTTCAGTTGGTTGTAGGGCATTAATACTATGAGTTGCACGGGGTTCATATTATACTTTAATACGAATGTTGGGTTGGTTACCTTCAGTCTAACTCTCTAAGATGGTTGAGGTACAAAAAACTCACTCTTATGGTTTAACCTTTTTATGTACAGATTTTTGATACCTTTTGATGTGTTAACATCTTAGCGTTAGGTATATGACATTTGGTAACAATTATCTCGTAATAAATTGAACGGAAGTCGAACAAATATGTGACACAAAGATAGTGAACCCATAGCAACAAAAACTGGTATTTAGTATTATCGTAAACATTAGGGTACATACCAAACGTATTGGTGTGCCAAATTGAAGTTTTATGATAGTGAAACTACTCTGGAATATATTTGGTAATCTAAAACAGTCATAGAAAAAAATTAGTTTTAAGAATTAAAATACTTAAGAAAACCGTTATTATCATTATTAAAATATATATTCTCTTATAATTTTCCTCATTCGCTTAATAACTCAGGTATAACGCGGGCTTGATAATCTTAATAAAGAACATTGTTCAAATCTCGTCACTGGGAAATATATATTTAGAGTAGCATTATTATAAAATATTAAAAATTATGTTTAATGACCTCAATAAGTTTAAAGTTTGTTGGATGAAAGTATTTACAGTCTTGTTTCACTCGTTTGAATACAAATATATTTTTAGTGTTACAATATGTGTTTTAAAATGTTTCAGGTTCTATTTTAGTAATGTCATAGAAAGACGCCTTCTAACTTGTGCGGAAATTTTAAATTACTAACTGTTGGTGAGTTTTGTACAAGAAGGGCACAATTTTAATAAAATTCTATTTTGAAAATCAATTTCAAACTAGGCATTAAGAACAATTTTATGTTGACTCTGAAGTGTTGAATCAGCTCCATAAGGTTAAAGTTTGTTTTTAGGAAGTTTTAACGTACTCATTTATGTCTTTTAAGCCACAACAAATATACATACACATATATAGTGGAATAAAATGTGTTTTAAAATATTTCAGATTAATTTGGTTTTAATTTACATATTCAAATGCAACTTTTAATTAGAAATATTGCTAATAGCGTCAAACTCGTAATGCTTTAGAAGCCATTTTCATCCCAACACAGCTTTTTTGGCTAATAAATTACATGTATTTTTTTATTTTGCTAAAATATTTTGTTATGTGTATTCAAGTTTTCAAAATGTATTCCAGGATAGTTTCACTACCATACAGTTTACTTTAGCACACCAAGACGCTTCGTGCATCCCTCGATGTTTGCGGAACAAGCACAGGTGCATGTTGCCACACGTAGGTCCGCCATATTGACGATTTCAGCTCGTGGCTATAGCAGTTTCTGCATGCATGCGCATTGTACTTTCAACTTGCAAAATTTCTGTTCTGTAATGCGCGCTAATTTAATTGCATTATGGTATATAATAAAATCAAAACTGCTAAAAGTATGAATAACATTAAAAAAAGCGGGCAATAATAATTCCGGTCTAAGGGGAAATTTCGCATATTCAGCGTTGAGACATTTACATGCGATGCGTTCGGTACTTCTGTTGTTCGGCTAGCCGAAAAATCTGTCGTACCACCTTGTTAAACAGAATTATATATGTATTTTTTTTAAAAGTAGAAAAATATTTACCGATTTTACTTAAAAAAAAACTTTTCGTATATTTACAACGCTCGGCATTATTTTAAAGTATACTGCGCTAAATTAATATACGATATATTATATTACACAAATATAAATCTTAGAATATAAATAAAGCAATTGTAAAACTAATACACATCGAGTTAAGAAAGTCTCTAAAATCTAAAACTGTTTATGATAGTAATGAAATAATAAAACCATACGTAAATATATAAACAAAAGTTACAACATTTTAAATTATATGTTCCACCTCATTGCAGTAACTGTTAAATGTCAAATGAATGTCACGTAATAAATACCAAGCTTGCAGTTTTATCTGTCTTGTTCTAATTGCGTTCCAGTAGTCACATGTCTGACGAGTTGACACGTAGCTACATTTTTATGCCGCGCATTCTCCTTTCCCTCACGGGAATATCCTCTATAATATATGCATGAGCATAGCAGTGGCTTAACCTGCCCACTCCAGCCCCACCTTCTCCACATCCCTCACAGCAGCCGCCCACGAGTAGCTACACTTCCCGACACGAGATAGCCGGGGTCGCCCTCTGTGTGACAGACAGAGCTCCTGTGGCCTGTGGCCTGTGGCCTCCTGTGGCCTGTGGCCTGTGGCCTGTGGCCTCCTGTGGCCTCCTGTCGTCTCTGATGGCCGCTGCTTCACGCACGCTACAGCCACTCACGGCTCAATCAACCACGCCTTATTCATTTGATGATGTATAAGTAGAGACCGGAAAAATTCGCGGGTTAAATGATCTCCAGGATAGACTCCAATATCCTCTACACACTCGGGCAAATGCCAACTGTTCATTGGCTGTTGACTTGTGAGTCGACTCGACTGGGTGGCCTGTGATTCGACACTTCTATGAGTGAGGATCTCTAATTGGCCCTCAGTCCTCCAGATTAACAGTGAACCAATGACAGAAGCAGCACTAAGGTGTAATTATTTGAATTTTAGCAGAACACGAAATGAACCGGCGAATTTTTTAGGTCTCTATGTATAAGGTAGCTCGCATGTATACCCAGAAATTAATTTTTTCACGAAAGTAATTTATAAATGGAATATTTGGCACAATATATTTTTTTTTGTGACTATACGAGAATTAAGAAGTGCTCATTTGAGGTTAAACAATCGTAAGGATTCGGCCATTATCGAAAGTGTCCGCAACTATATACATATGGTCTTGAACTGAGAGATTGTCAAACGTGATCGGCCAACTTCGTCTTCTATTTCCACAGTCCTGCCTGGTTGTGCACCATTTGGACGCTATTGTAGCTTTCCAGGATGATCTACTTCATCAACGGTCATAATTTAAATTTTCTTTGGGTTAGTGCTATTACTATTAAAAGGCTAGTCCTTATAAAAGTTCCTTAAAATTAAAAATACGATAAAAATATTTGGGATGTTGGTGGATTCTAACTTACAACCTTCTGCATCCCAACGTTGAGTGTCGCCCTTGACCACATTTCTTTCTCTGCGTTAGTTGTAATTATTATTTTAAACCTTGTACAATTATTACACAAGCAAGGCCATAACACTAAATAAATATTTTTTTGTATACGGGGTAATTGATTTTCAACTAGACTGCTCTTTGAATTTAGTTTAAAAGATTTATGCATAGCATTTATTTCATGTTTTTAGGGATCGGTTATCTTATTAAAAATTATGTCTCGAAATAATTGATCACCATACTATGTTTCATGAATCCCTAGTGGGCCAGGTGGTGGTGGGTTATAAAGTCTCTCTGATAAATCGGTTATGTTGCGTGCAAGGTTTGATGCATCACATTTCCCAGAAGCCAAATCAACGCATTGGGAAAAGTGTAAACCACAGGTGTTTGAAAAGTTTTTAACCAATGCATTAACTACTGTCGTACTTCTTAATTTTATCTATTTCCACACTTTCAGAGAGACTGCTCAATATGACAGTCGTGTCTGTGTTTCCCCACCACTGAAAGACATCGTCCCGTCACAGCAATGTTCGCTAATGCTGTCAGAAATTAATCGTATCAAAAACTTATTCAGACCAAATATTTTAGTATTGATCCTACGAGTTACAATACGTTAAATCGGATGTGATATTTTTGTTATTATGGCAGTTACAGCAATTTTTTTTTGTTTTTCAAAAAACCTTCCCCATTTATACCTCTTTTGTCGGATATTGCCCATTAACGATCTCGACCAAAATTTTCCACTACTATATTTTATGTATAAGTTTGGAAGTGATTTGTGAAAACTTATGACAGTGATCATATTCACCAAATTTTGATATGTATATATATAACTCAAAAGTTTATACATATATATAACTGAAAAGTTAATGTATATAAAATTATGAAATGCCATTGGTTTTGGGGTCTATGAACCATGAAACGAAAAACTAGGGCTATATTAAAATTTTCCGAAAGTTGCACCATGGTAACGGCTGCAATAGAAAGTATTTCTTTTAAATCTACCTAAAACAGATGATGTATCGGGCACATGCAGAAAGCAATAGTCTTTATAGGGTCCGTAGTTCAGTTTAAGTATTTCTCGATCACGCAAAATTTGGGGTTCACTGTGACTAGCTTTAAAAGAATGTCCAGCAATGAAACTGTTGCAAACAGGACCACAGTGTCTGAGAGTCTCCTAACTTCTAGAACGTCAATTTACAGTGATTAAATAAGCTTTTTAATGTAGCTATTAATTAAACAAATTCTTTTTAATTTACGTTTATTAACTATTTGGTTCTTAAATGAGTTTTATGACCAATATTTCTTGTTCACAAAATGGTGTAATGTCTGTTTGTAGGTGAGGAGAGCGTCGGTAGAAATGGTACTTATTTAAAACAATCCTACTGTTTATACCTTTGTAGGTACTATCCTGCACTCTACATGTATACACCAGTAGTATAGTTTGGTTCCTTCTGGTGATGTGTGGTGGGGTCAGTGACCACCATTCTGACGTCACAGCGGCGATCTTGGATGACCTGGACCTTCAAAATTCACCAAAAATGCCAAAAAAAAAAATACTAAAGTATTTGCCAAATTTGTCCGAAATAACAAGTTTTTAAGGAAAACAGTCCACTACATAACCACAAAAAAATTAAAATTTCCCTACTTCGAATTTTTTTTCCCATTTTTAAGGAAAAAATCATATTTTATTCTTAAAAATGTCGACTTAAAAATTCATAAATAGGCTTAAGAATAATAACCAAGGACATAAATATATCGAAACAATAATTATTTTATTAGCAAATATTTAAATGAAATTTAAAATTTATTTCCGAATTTTTGATAAATAATGAAAAGTGTTAAGGTTTACATTAAGGATCAATGTCATCGTCACGGCGGTTAGGGTGGCTTGCTTTTAAGTATCTTAAGCCGCTTTAAGGAATTTGGGTTCTTTCAAAGGCAAAAGTATTTTTAAGGGATTCCAACTACTGAATTTTTAAAGTTTGATAAATAAAATTTAAAAAAAAATCCCTCAAAATGGAAATTAATCCCTCAATCTAGGGAAATTTATAGGAATTTTGAGTCATTTTGAGTCATTTTGAGAAATTTAGAGTCCAGGACGGCCAAATCTTTATGATTGGCAAGCCACCAACACGAAAATAGTAGTCCTTTAAGAAATACTTTCCGCCCGAACATACTTTCGAGAATTCAACTTCTTGTGTCGATCTTGCCAAAGAAATACGATCTCGGTACAGGTATATGATCTCATTGCAGGGATGCTATCATGCTACAAGGATACAATCTGGTCACATGGATACTATCTCGTCACAGGAATACGATATCATCACAATGATACGATCTTATCAGTAGGTTACGATATTACTGCCTTGACTAAGTACATTTAAAGAAAGGGCTGTACATTTTCACTAACAGTAAACTCAGTAAGATGCAATCGTAAGGTTTCGGTAGGCTGCAAATCTGCCAACTGTCTTTGACTCCAACAATCTTGGCTCTAAAAGTCATCGTCTCCGAAAGTATTTCGCTCCTACGTTGTTTTGCTCCAAAGGTATTTGGTTCCAAAAGTCATTTACTCCAAAAGTCATCGGCTCAAGCTGTCCTACCCCTAAATTCTCCAACAAGCTACAAGGTGACTTGGCTATGAAGCTATAAGTCTATAAGACTTTGAGGCTACGATACTACGAAGCTTCAATTCTACGAGGCTACAGGAATATAAGACAACGAGGCAACAGGACTATGAGACTACGAGTCTAAAAGTCGCCAACTAGTTACAATTTTACATGGCTTCGAAGCTACGTGACTATGAGGCTACATAGCAACATGCTACAAGGCTACAGGGCTACAGGCTTCTTGGCTACAAAGCTACAAGTCTATGAGACTACAAGGCTGCAACGCTCAGATGCTACACGGAAACAAAGACTACGAGACTACAAGGCTACAGGTCTAAAAAATTACGAAGCTAAATGTCTACGAGGCTACAAAGCTCCAAGGCTACGAGACTTTGAGGCTACAGGACCATCCGTCTATAATATTACGAGTCTATGGGGATACGAGTATACAAGGCTGCAACTGGATACACTAGCTACTATTACGCAGGGAGAGTTAATTTATCCAATGCAATAACTTGTTGCAAGTAGTCCCGATTCCTGCAACAGTTGGCACCACATTCTGCATTGTACAGGCTGTCGATTTTTTTATGGGGGATGTGGTATGCCCATTCACGATCGTAATATATATCAAGCACAAGGAGAAGGAAATACGTCTCACATGTCAATGTTTCTCAGATGTCTCAAGTCATAGTAATCGTCTAAGTAATGAATCTATTCGTTTGAGATGTTGTACAGACACTCTCTCTTTCATGCTCTTTCATGTGGGATGCGGGATGCTCGCTCACTATCGCAAGAGATGGAGGGCTTCGCTAGGAAGAACGATGTTCGTCTTGCATGATAGTGATTCTCAGCCATCTTACGGCATTTTATTTGACTGAGTAATTCCACCTGATAATATTATTGCAAGTGCTGATAGAGAAATATATATTTTAGGTAAATTATTTTTAATGCAGAGATTAATTTTTCAGAAATAACCAGAAGCAATCTGAGCAGAAGTCTCGCCAAGAAAAACCAAGAGATCATTTAGAAAACCAACAAAATATTGACACGAATAATCAAGAGCACACGTATAAAACAAAACAAACAGAAGTCTAGTTAGGAATGACCAAAAGCACACTTGTGTCCTCGCTGGTCCCCTCTCCTCGCGTACGTCCAGTAGGTGGCAAGGCACGTCCAGTTGATGGCCAGATGCGTCCAGTTTTGGGCCAGGCACATTCAGTCGGTGGTCAGGCACATTCTCTGACACGGCCGATATGTTGGACGTACACTTACAGCAGGTTGGCCCGCCACAACTCTTAGGTTGGCCCACCATGTCCATTAAATTTTCAGGCATATTCAGACAGTAACCAAATGGTATTCTTCATCGATATTCGAAGAACATATTAAAAAGGTAATGTTAAATGTCAGATGTGTATGCCAAGAGATTCCGAACCAAGAGGTATAATTATTTGATGATTGGAATACCTTTCAAATAGGTCATGTGCAATGTCAGGCGTGTTGGCTAAGCGGCTGAAAACTTTAATTAGCCATTCTTTAAAATAACTTACATAGTTAACAATAGTATAGAAAAGTTTTTTATGGGACAAGGTTTGCTAGGTGGTGCCTGTGGTGCCATCCGCCATTTGGATTGTGACATCACGATGACTATCTTCGATGACGTCACCATTGCACTTTTCATTACGGTTGTCATATTGTATCTTGACATCATGAAGCAATATTGGAGAACTTTGATATTTGACATTGACCTTACACTCAACCTTGACCCAAGGCCCTGCCATTGACCTTTACCTTGACCCTGTAACCATTTTTGTATCGATTAAATATGAAACCAAGCACTGTTATGCAATCAATCACTATTTTAATGTTAATTTTTCCGAATTTCTAGCTAAATATTTACAGATTTCCAATATGGCGGCCAAAAAAGGTGAATGTAAAAGTAATAAATTAACGAAAAGTGCAATGTTGATGTAATGCTTTTAAAATGGCGGAAAACAATATGGCAGAAAGTTCTAGAATACAATAACGTGAATCCCAAGATGACGGATCAAAAATGGCTGTCAGAGTCAAGGTCAAGGTCAAAGCCAATGGTCAAGGCCAAAGGTAAATGTCAATAGCCAAAGTTAAAGGTCAAGGATAAAGGTTAAATGTCAAGGATATCTAATTTGGCCGCTCTGATGTCACAACAAAGATGGCGACTGTAACGAACAGGGAAATGGTGAAGCCATCCAATATAGCCACCGTGACTTCACAATCCAAGATGGTGGATGGCACTACAGGCACCACGTGGTGGACCCTGTCCCAGAAAATACTTTTCAATACTACTGTTAGCAAAACAATTATTTACAGTATGACTAGTTCAATCTAAGAAATAATTTTTTTCTACTGCGATCTTCTAAATAATTTTTTTAAATACGTGTACTATTTTTTTTAAATTTAATTTCGAATCGTATTTAATATGGGTGTTATTTATTATGGCATATAAAAAATTTCACAGTATTTATTAATTTAGTGCATTTATTAAAAACTCATTTAACTCGATATCTAAGACACTTTTATTTTTAAGTTTGGTGTTTTGATACAGAACTGTAGTTTACTGGCCTATCGACTGTTCTCAACTTGAAGTTTATTTTAGGAACAATATGTATATATAGTAACTTCTGAGCTGACGTCACACCTGTTATAGGCTGCATAATAGGCGCTTATAAACGCAATGTATAGTTAATTAGCATTCTTTAATTAATCATCAACATAACACTATTCTCTACAGTTCACAGCGAGAGGTAGTGGGCGGAATTCCTCGGTCTGGAACTCTTAGCGGATCCTTGGTTCGATTCTCATATATGGCAGTCGGATCATGAGGCCAGCAGTGGCTGTGGCGACACAGTTTACGACACACACAGTTGTACTGTTGTCTTTATACGCAGCAGGTCTGATCCTGACTGGGCCACATTGCCACTAAACACTAGCGGGTGGTTCCTAATTTGCTTAACTTATGGTGATCATTCTTGCAATGTCAATAAAACAACAGATTTGCCGTAACGGGTGGACGCTCTGTTTAAGTAATACATACAAAACATATTATACAACTGGAACAAACATAAAGGTTTTTAGAAGCTCAAATGTGTTTTTTTAGTAGTGATAAATAGTTGTTTACCATCCTCTATTTTCCTTCATTTCGATTAAGTACAATTTATTTAATTTTGGTCTTATGGATGATTAATCAAGCACGTGTGTACTGTGGGCTCAGGCAAAATTTTAATTAAGACGTGTCATGGAAGGATTAATTCACAATGGGAAAACATTTGATTTTAACAGGCAATTCAAACGTGTTCAAATGAATATTAGCACTCAATTTTAGATTAGTTTATTCAGTTTAACTCGTGAGTTATAGTTACTTCATGCTACTGAAAAACATGTGATCATGACTGCTGGGAAATTTTTTCTGTTGCCCGACGATTAAACGAAAATTGAATCTGTCAAAAGAAATAATTAAAACAGAGGTTTATTTTAGACTGCCTCGTAATTGTAATACGGTGATTTCTCCAGAGAGAAAATTCAACCGAGACTCTGGAAACATATACCATGCAGCTGATTGCAGCAATAGCACAGGAGTCCTGTGGTGGTAGGCCTTGGTGCGTATAATGTCAAAAGTTGCATTAGTAAATTAAGTTCAGAATTTTTCAAACCTTCATCATTCCCTGGGTAGTAAACCAATATGAAATTAATTACAAATTTGTTCCGAAACAAAGCTTCGGGGTGAAAAATAAAACCCCAGATGAAACACAAAATTCTAACTGAACGTAAATGAAAACATAACGTAAATGAACACTTGACGTAAATGAAAACTTACCGTAAATGAAAAATCAACTTCAATAATATTTAACTGAAAGAAAATTGAACGTAAGTAAAAACTTTAAAAAGGTGAAAGGTTTTGTGCCAACAAATTAGGTAATTGTTTCCAATGACAATTTTTTTAAATATAATCTGCACTAGACTGAACTTAATTTGAGAAGTGAGCAAAGAATTTTGTAACATAAATTTGCGGACGTGAAAACATCAGTGATAGTAGTTTTTTTTTACTTCAGGTGAGTTTGTCTATAGCGGTTGTGATTAGATGTTGATTGGAAAATGTTGTTTATTCAACATTTTATTTTTAAGAATCATAACCTCATTTTTTTTCTTATGAATACGTCCGATAATTGCAAGTTCAATGCAACTGATATAAAAATTGTATATTTTGTAGGTTTTAAATGAGTTTCATTACAAACAATTAACAAAACTTTTTTTGCTATCTTACAAATCAGCATTTATTGTCAGCAATATCATTATCATCAGTCAACAAAGTAAAGAATTTAAAAAAAATATATAGATACCTATTATTAAAAAAAGAAACAGAATTAACACAAAAATCACTTGAAAACCAACAGCTCTCACAGCAATAGTTGCGCGGCCAATCAGGAGAACTCCCGCCAGCCATTAGCCAGGTGCGCGGCCAATCAGGGAACACCCGCCTGCCATTAGCTAGGAGCGCATCCAATCACGGGAGCCTCTGCCTAACCTTGGGCTGTGCTAGGTGAGGAAGTCGAACATATATGGACCCCCTGTCTTCCATCAGACTAGCAACAACACAGGCGGTAAATAACTTTTTACAAACAGGCACGCAGTCTGTTCCTGAACCCATAACGTTAAGGGAACTTTTAAAGCTAATTAAAGCCAGTCCGAACAACAAATCAGGCGGCACGGACGCAATAAATTACGAAACACTTAAAAAACTCCCTCTCGAGGCACTCGAATATTTACTGGCGATATTCAACGCAATACTAACACACAAAACTTACCCCGATTCCTGGAAACTTGCAAAAATAATCACAATTCCTAAACCAGGGAAAAACCCAGCCATCGCAGAAAACAGGCGACCTATAAGTCTTCTAAACAGTATGAGTAAAATTTTTGAAAAAGCCTTACTCTCGCGCCTTCAAACACACGCAGAGGAACACGACGTGATTCCAGACATTCAGTTTGGTTTCAGGAAAGGTCACTCAACAATCCACCCCTTAATTAAAATCGTTGAAGATGCTACCGACGGATTTAATAACCCATCTAAAGCCTACACAGTAATGACAATGCTCGACGCAGAAAAAGCATTCGACAAAGTCTGGATTCCGGGTCTTATTCAAAAATTAATAAACTTCAATTTTCCAGACACATATATATACCTGGTGGCCCACTATCTATGGCGTCGTAACTTTTATGTTGCTCTGGACGGGGCTAAATCGACTACTCGCGAACTTACAGCTGGAGTGCCACAAGGCTCCCCACTCTCTCCTTTCTTCTATAATATTTACACAGCCGACATACCGCATGCAAACGCCTACGTACAGATGTATGCGGATGATACAGCCATAATTAAACAATCTGGTAACCTAAGATATGCCATGGTATGCGTCCAAAGGCAGCTAACTGCACTTGAGCAATACTACACTCGGTGGCGAATTAAAATTAATGCAGCTAAATCAACCACGCTTGTAATTTCAAAACGTAGAGGCAGACCAGACAGGGAACTAGAAATTTTTCACCAACCTATTCCTAATGTTTCACAGGCAAAATATCTAGGACTCACGCTAGACAGGACATTACTATGGAGCAAACACATTACTCGAGCAACAAACATTGCAACAGGATCCTTAAGAAGCCTGTACCCAATGTTAAAAGCACCTAATTTACCACGCAGGAAAAAACTCCAACTTTACACTCAAATTGTACGCCCGCAGTTGCTATATGGTTGCGAGGTCTGGGGCTATGCTGCAAATCACCATATAAATCGGCTACAAGTTAAACAGAATAATTTCCTAAGGGCCATTTTAGACTGTAACAGATTTACGAGTAACGAAACTATTCACAACGCACTTAAAATTCCGTACATCCGCGAAATAATATCAAAGAATAATAATAAAATGTACCTAGATTTACCACAGCACGAAAACGCACTGATAAATTCAATAGCGATTTACGACCCGTCCGAGCAACGAAAACATAAAAAACCTCGATTAAATTAAAACAATAATTATTACAAAACGAAAGCGACATGGATTCAGTTTTTAAAAAAAGTCTTCAATAAATTTTAAATTACATAAAATAGCTCTCCGAACACCTCGTGCGGGGGCTTTCGGGGCCCCGGCCAATCACAGGCCTAGAAGCTCTCTGATTGGTCGGGGCGCTGGGGGCCCCCAAACAAAACTGTTTTTTTCTCCCGACACCAAGGCAGTCGCATTCCAGCTCCGGGCGTGTTCACACCGCGCAGAGCCTACAGTTTAAAGTTTAAAGTTTACACGGCCTATACAATTCAAAATGGTCCGAAGCACGCAGGTGTAGGTTTTGGCTCCCGGGAGATTCACTGCCTGTGTTGTTAGGGCTGACTCCCTATGCCTGAAGGGCGAGACCCGCCTGGCAGGCTTCACCTCCAGTGCCGGCCGCGTTTCGGAAAGGCATGGGATTTTGAATTGTGAAACAATTATAATTTCTATATATAATAACAACAATAAAAATAAATAAATACAAGCTACAAAATAACTTCAGCATCATTAACTCCACTTCTTTCGATTCAAAATGGTCCAAAGCACGCAGGTATGTGCGGCCCCCTCGGGTTCACTGCCTGTGATGTTAGGGCTGACTCCTTGTGTCTGAAGGGCGCGGTCCGCCTGGTAGGTTTCACCTCCAATGCCGGCCGCGTTTCGAAAAGGCAGGGGATTTTGAATCATAACAATAAAATACACTTATAGCTCACCACTTAATAATAGCAAATTAAATTTCTTACATTCTCTGCATTTTTCTCTCTCCTAGCTAATTCAAAATGGTCCGAAGCACGCAGGTGTAGGTTTTGGCTCCCGGGAGATTCACTGCCTGTGTTGTTAGGGCTGACTCCCTATGCCTGAAGGGCGAGACCCGCCTGGCAGGCTTCACCTCCAGTGCCGGCCGCGTTTCGGAAAGGCATGGGATTTTGAATTGTGAAACAATTATAATTTCTATATATAATAACAACAATAAAAATAAATAAATACAAGCTACAAAATAACTTCAGCATCATTAACTCCACTTCTTTCGATTCAAAATGGTCCAAAGCACGCAGGTATGTGCGGCCCCCTCGGGTTCACTGCCTGTGATGTTAGGGCTGACTCCTTGTGTCTGAAGGGCGCGGTCCGCCTGGTAGGTTTCACCTCCAATGCCGGCCGCGTTTCGAAAAGGCAGGGGATTTTGAATCATAACAATAAAATACACTTATAGCTCACCACTTAATAATAGCAAATTAAATTTCTTACATTCTCTGCATTTTTCTCTCTCCTAGCTAATTCAAAATGGTCCGAAGCACGCAGGTGTAGGTTTTGGCTCCCGGGAGATTCACTGCCTGTGTTGTTAGGGCTGACTCCCTATGTCTGAAGGGCGATACCCGCCTGGCAGGCTTCACCTCCAGTGCCGGCCGCGTTTCGGAAAGGCATGGGATTTTGAATTAAAAAAAAAAAAAGCTAGTTCCGTAAATCCATCATCACCTAATTAATTTTCCCTTCCCCGGGGTACGTAACATTTTACAGTCACACCACTACAACACGCGCGACAATCCACACACATGTCGTAGCACCTTGTCAAGGCAGAATCATGCAGGTGAACTGGCAGAGGGAGCTACCCCAGCCCTCGCTGGGGATCCGGGCCGAGAGGCATGCATGCCTGTCAGGGCAGGGCTCTGGGGGCTTGTACAGTAGCTTTAAGTCTAGATTTAAAAATAAAAAAAAAATAAAAATAAAAAAAATTATAAAATAATAAAATAAAATAAAAAATATATATAAAAATTAAAAACAAAAAAAAATTAAATAAATAAAAAAAAAAATACTGGACGAGGGCATCTCTCTTCTCGAACAATAATAGAATAGGACGACCTTCATTTATTAATTTCACTTTCTATTTTTCAGGTTTAGAAGACAACAGCCAGGGGGCTAGCTACAGCAATACTGGTTTAGCCTAACTTTGACCGAACTATATTGGAACGCAATAGTTCGGTCGTTAAGGCGGCCAGGTGTTTACTAATCTATGTAATTTCTTTTACCGTATCACCAACACGACCACACGATGATATGCCTGTGTGAAGTGACGGCCTGAACTACCTTGTTACATGCAATAATGGGCTAACTACCCTAGCATGTTTCTGTGTTCCCAGGGGTTCGTAGGAGCGGCTTGCACAGCTTTACACTACACGCCACACCCGAATTTAACTAGGTCACTTGAAATTACAGCACACCGACAAGCCTCTATTGCACACCAACACGACACTACATCACGCCAGTTAGCCGATCTAGCTGGTGGGGAGCTTCTCTCCCCCGCCGAATTAGGTACACGTAATTTTTTCTAGCATTACACAACCTACCAGCGCACACACAGGCCCGTGTGCCAAACTTATCCCACAAGACACGCGCCCCGCCCGTTGATCCAAGTGATTCTACAAAAGTGTGGGGTGCACCTGATTTACAATGCACTAAGCGAGTTATAGAAACTTCGGTTGCTGGTCTCGCACACACTAACTGCCCCGGATGGCAATATGATGGATCGGCGGCATCAGACTAGCGACGGGGCAGCGGACCAGGCAGCATCAAGAGCTCCAAGGTGCCGAAGCCAGCAACCAGTGCGCCGACGCCGGACTCCAGCTTCGGCTTGGACGATGCATGCTCTTACATAGAGTTGCTGACTAAAACACAGCAGGAAGCAATACTCGAGCACGATACTCCAGAAGAGAAGCTCCTGCCCAGCACGTCGCCATAAGCATGGACACAGCCGGTGTTGTAGCTGTAGCACCCGCGCGCTCCCAGGTCTGCTTGCGGAGTGCGAGGCCTCGGGGCAGCACGTGTCTGGCCGCTAGCCCAGCTGCCAGACCGACCACACCAGCTCCTGTTCCGACGGCGAGCAGGGAGACAGGCCCGCCGCAGCCAGGAGCCTCGGAGAGAACACGCCTCCAGGGCGGCAGAGGGCCTGGAAGTGTGGCCACTACCCTGCCAGGAGCTTGGCACGGGGGTGTTGTCACAACTTAGAAACACACAAGATAGAATCTTCTAAGTTATGCCTATTCTAAGTGGTGTGTTTCTAAGTTATGATAGTTCTAACTTATTTAATTTTCTACCTTACGAAGTTTCTAAGTTGTGTGGTTCTGCGTTGTGTGTTTCAAAGTTACGTGTTTATAAGTCATGATCGTTCTAACTTATGATAGTTCTAAGTTACGTGGATTTTTTTGAGTTTTCTAAGTTATGAATGTTCTAAGTCTTGTGTTTCTAAGTTATGTGTGGTTCTCCCGGGCACACACTGGAGCAGAGCTGGCTGCTGGGGCCTGGCCGGGACCTCTCGGGAAGGCATACCACCCTCGACACCCCACCTTTCCTTATAGGAATACCTCCACGGTCTATCGGTCCACGGTGGAGTATTGTATCGTATCCCTTTCTTAAATAAGTGTTTATAATTTACCATCAAATATTCCAAATATATATATGATTTTTTATGATACTGATTGAATATTGATAAACAATTTGTGTTCTGATTTAAAAATGGTTGACAAACTACAAACACTTTGTTGCAAAACAGTTATTTATTTAACAATAGATATTTGTTTGCACACAATTCAATTTGTTTTCTTATTTTTTCTGATGGTTTATTCTATGTTTTCTGATAGTTTTAGGATCGAGTTGTGATTTTACTGTTACCCTTTCGCCACCCACTAGTGGGTCGCGACCCACCGTTTGGGAGCCGCTGCGGCCTAGACAGATGGCAGCGACTTGGCACGGGCTGGGGAGGGGAGTGCTACACGCGAGACAGCCACGGACCGCCGGCCTGGCTGGAGGTCCATGGCCTGGGAGCCGCAACACCACAGTCACTCAGACACAAGGACGTCCAAGAACTACCAGGCGGGGACCTCACCCTCGAGAGCCACGCTAGCCGGATTGGCCAGGAACCACGGACGAATAGATAAACCCAACAATGTACCTATAGAGGTATAAAAGACAGCACAAGAATTCCGTGGAAGGAAATAAGTGATGAAAAACACAATAACAGCACAGAAAAATACAGTGGGCAAACAACGACGAGACGGTTTCAACAATGACAATAAATGCAGGCAGGCAACAATACCCGGAAAAACGCAGCAAACATGCGCAAACAACTGTGAGGATAACTAGACATTATGGACAACAAAACGACCACCAAGCAAACAGGGATTCAGTTTTAACAATTAATACATGCAGGCAATGATGGCAGGATCTCACTAGCAAACCAAATAAGATTTGCAAATAATATATACAAACCGTTGTTTAGGCAGCAATTTACAATTTTCAATTGCAGAGTGAAATGTATTATAAAGACGCTGCTTAGAGTCCAGTAGGGCTGCCCTATCCAGACGACATGGTGTGGCGATAGGCATAAGTAAATATTTATTAATATAATATAGCTAAGCAAAGGTACAAACATACCAAATCTGTATAAAGCAACAAAACTAGTATAAATAAATACAATAAACAGCATATGATATAATACATAAAAATAACAATAAGTCAAATATGTAAAGCAAGTATAAACATGTTTTTGCAGCTCTGCTGACAGGCCACCTGATCCAAGGTGGTTGGACTGTGGAGCAGCCAATTAGGACTAAGCACCAATCAGCAGGCAACATGCCAATCAAACTAAAGGATATCACTAGGCTAAACCTCCCCTAGGCACGAGATGAAGGTCCTGTGGACCAGGTGCTCCATATCAAACTACAGGCTCAGGGACTCAAGCAAACAAGAAACATGTGTCCGATATCAGTGTGTTTGTGCCAGATGCCAGTTCCCAAAGCATCACAACTGGCTTGTCATAGGGCAACTTGTGTTCATAGGTGGTGTCGTCGTTGTGTTGCCCATAATGTCTGCTTATCCTCACAGTTGTGTGCGTATATATGCTGCGTTTTCCAGGTATGGTTGCCTGACTGCACTTATTTTTATTGTTTAAACTGTCTCGTCGCTGTTTGCTCACTGTGTTTGTCTGTGCTGTTATTGTGTTTTCCATTACTTAATTACTTGCACGGAATTCTTGTGCTGTCCTTTATACCTGTTTAGGTACACTGTTGGTTGGGTTTATCTGCTTGATACAGCTTATTTAAGTTGGTTCTCTGTGGGCTTATGTTTTAATTTTCTTCCTTAATTTTCATTCTTGATTTTTTCCATGAGCAAATCTGTAATGGCGTATGTCCAAGAAATAATATTATACTCACTAAACTCTTTTAGAGTGACTGTTCCAAATGCACAAATAAGCTATTTTTTACCCGTTGATGTTTCAGCACGTTTTAAGTTACGTGTTCGGACATGCAAAAAATACAGGCAATGAAATTTTATATAAATTTTTACCTAATAATGTTATTTGATTTCTAAAGTGCTATGTAACATTACCTATGTTCTACCAAATTTTACATAGCCTTTTACAGTTACGTACAGTTAGTTGAGTATTGAGTATCCAAAAAATTGTATGTAGTAGAAAGTAAAAACATTATTTGTTTTAAAATAACAAATAAATTTTAAGATAGGTTAAGAATTTAGGAGTAAATATTTACGGATCTAACTGATATAATTTGGGATATTTTTGAAAGAGGAAATATTAAAATATAATGTTAATTTGGTTCATAAAAAATTCTTGCCAATGTTAAACACAAATATTACAAACAAAAATTTTGATCGTGCAGCCTGCTTGAACCCAAGTTCAACCAGACAACAAATTAATGAAGATTAGTGCGTAAGATGGCCACGCACGGAATAAATATGTATTCCTCTTCAGTTAGGGGAAATGCAGAGAGCTAAAGTATTTAGCGAAGATCATCATTTTATTCATATCAATATTATTCACAAAATATTTAACAAACATGGCGGTATCTTATAGTTACTAACAATTAAACGCCTTAACAAGTAGCTGAGAATAGACATATCAGTTACATATACATTAGGCATGCCACGAAGCATAATTAGTTCATGATAATAAATAATGAAAGGAAGATTATCTAACACACAAGTGTCAGTATCAAAACGTGGCGAGCATAACAGCTTATTTGAATAGTACATAATAATAAAATTAAAAAATTTAATGTGTACCTACACTGTGTGCAATATGTGTCCTGTGTGTGTTCTGTGTCCAAAGTGTGACCTGTGTGTGTACGGCGTGTCCAGTGTGTGACCAGTGTGTCCAATGTGCGTTCAGTGTGTGTACTATTTGTCCAGTGTGTGTCTTGTATGTGTACTGTGTATTATATCTTTCATTGAATGTGTGTCGTTTCGTTAAATGTGCGTTGTTAAATCAGTAGCTCTGAATATTTACTGGTTCAAAAACTCTTGAGTATTAAAATATTTTTCAGGGAATATTGGTCTTTAGTAAGCGTAAAACCTTTTTTCGTTAATCTAATTGCTTGTGATTGTTTTTTTTTCTCGATCTTTATGTCTGAAAGTTAGAAGCCACTGTCTTGACTGCTTGAAATATGTTATATTAGCTATCGACGAAGAAGGTCGGACATTGAACATGACCTGGTCTCGTGGTCCGAAGACGCTTGGCCTATACGTATAGAATTGTACAAATTGTGCATGAAATGGTTGAAATGTTTTTCATGTGTTGAAAAAAAAATGACTTCCATGTTAGGCAGCGCAACAACATATTTATTTCGACGGATAGTTATCTTTTGCTAGTGTGGTGTTTCGTAGAGTGAATGATTAATAAACCACACGAAAAGTAATGGTAAAACATAATTATTTATTTATTTTAAGATTTAGCTAATTTTTATCTCTGATCGAGAATCAAACCAAAGACGGAAATCTATATCAGCAATCATTATTTTAGTAAGTGAAATTTTGATGAATTTTGAAAATTTTTCCGAATATCTAAGTCAGTAAATACAAATATTCTAGAAGGCGGTCATATCGGCTTATAGGAGGCTGGCATAAGATGAACTTAAGCTGCTTTAGGAATTTTAAACGTAATATTTTAAATTTCTATTTTTATCTTAAATATATTTTTTTTCATTGATTAAGTATAAAACCAAGGACCTGTATCGATCGAATCAATAGGTATATAATTGCAGAATTTTTGGATAATTTTTGAATTTTTCCTGTAAATATAGCAAAATATGTACAGATTTCCAAGATGGCATCCAAATGTCAAGATGGCGGGTGCCACAGTAATAATAAATGATTACTGCACTCAAGCAGGTAAAAATAAACTAACATGTCGGCAGAGCACTCTAGCAGACGAAAATAAGACGGAGGCCTCCAGCAGACGATAACAAGATGGCGGACAAGACGTCGTACTAGCTGTCGATAAATATATATATATATATACCTACCTTGGCATTAGTGTTTGGAGGTCAATCTGCCGGCGGCTTCCGTGGAGTAATGATCTGTCATTAATTTATTTTTTAATTTTTGCCATCACCGGGTTCAAACCAAGGCGGCATGACATAAGAAAGTTTTTAAAATATTAAGTTATTAAATTTACATTCAAAATTTTTAATAAATATTTATTCTTTTACAATTGAAATCTGATAATATTTATGGATTTTGAAGATGTGAAATCATGAGCAAAGATCGCGAAGAGTTAATTATTAAAAAAATTATCATTTATTTATTTTAAAATCTTTTCCCAATAACATAACAATAATGGATTTTAAAGATGGCGGCTATAACTAAAATTGCAACTATCTATGTTATAAGATGGCGGCCGTTACTAAATGAGCATCGATGACGTCATACACATCCAAGATGGTGGACGTAACGAAAAGTGCAACATTTTTAGAATCGAAGATGACATCCATAACGAAATGTGCAACGGTGATGTTTTGATTCAATATTTCGGAATATTTGATAAATGTTTTATTACCTATATTTTTATAAAATATAAAATTTATCCCGATTTTCTAGCATAAAAATACGGATTTTCATGATGGCGGTCGTAACGATAATTGCAACAATAATGACATAATTCAAGATAACAGCCATGGCATCCTTATTGTCGAGGTCATGTCCTCGACGGCTTAGAGTGGCTTGTCGCCTGGTAATTTAAGCCACTTTGGGGAATTTTCAAGCTATTGGCATTTTTAAAGACTAAAACGGATAATTTTCTTTCAAAACGGGAATTTTCCCTCGAAGTAGAGAAATGTGTAACTTTTGAAATGTTTTGAAATCTTTAGCGGAAATGTTTCCTTAAAACTGGAAATTTTCGCGGATGATGGCGGTTTTTGGCAAATTTAGGGTCTTTTGGCCAATTTAGAAGGTCAAAGTCAAGGTCATCCAAGATGGCTGCCGTGATGTCACCACCCAATATCGCGGTTGGATCCCCGGCTTCTCCTGCGGAAGCCTGGGCCAGAAGTAACTATTATAAATAATACTGTTGTTTGAAACTGTTTATCTCGTCGAGCGGGGTGCGAAATTACATGAATAAGCAGTGGTTCATTCCTCCTGCTTTATTAAGAAAAACTATATACATTTAAATAGTTGTATATGCGGTATAAGAAATAAGAAAGGAATAAAGCCCTGCTTCACTAAGGAGCCTGCCTGTCAGTGGTGTATCTGGTTAGTGATTTAGGATAATAAGTGCGATACTCGCTGATACTTCTAGCGCGGTATCGCTTTTAAGCGCAAGGCTATGGACTGGCGCTTAGTATTCTAGTCCTGCATACAACAACTTTGATGTTTTAGTGGTAAACGTAACAATTTATGGCAATTATATGAAGATAAGGGTATAATGCTATTTCTTGAGTGTTTAAAAAAAAATTTACATCATGTTTATTTTCTAAAAATTATTCTGAAACATGCGTTTTAACCTTATTCACTCTCTTAAAAATACAGTTCAAAAACAAAACATGAAAAAATAACTACTCCTCTGCCCTCAGCAATTTCACAAACGCTTCTCCTAAACAGAACCAATCAGATATCTTGAACAGTTTTAAACTCGTGTAGTTTCTTCTAAATCTTTGCACACCACAAGTGTGTACCAATGTAGTAGTTCTTGTTTGCGTGGAGCAAGCAGAGAACTTGCTAGGAGAATGCATGAAGAGGAGGGGTCGCGCTTACCTCGACGTTGAGGCCGTGGATGGGGAATATCTTCTTGGAAGGGTCCTCGCGCGGCGCGTAGCGGTAGAACTCCCAGCGGCCCTTGTACCACTTGACGGAGTAGAGCGGGTCGTCCTCCAGGTCGAACAGGCACAGCAGCACCGCAGTTTCGCCGCGGAGCACAGCCGGCGGCACAGACACCCGCACATTCCTCAGGCCCGCCAGACCTCCTGAGACACAGACAACCACACATTCCTCAGGCCCACCAGACCTCCTGAGACACAGACACCCGCACATTCCTCAGGCCCGCCAGACCTCCTGTGACACAGACACCCGCACATTCCTCAGGCCCGCCAGACCTCCTGTGACACAGACAACCACACATTCCTCAGGCCCACCAGACCTCCTGAGACACAGACACCCGCACATTCCTCAGGCCCGCAAGACCTCCTGTGACACAGACACCCGCACATTTCTCAGGCCCGCCAGACCTCCTGTGACACAGACAACCACACATTCCTCAGGCCCACCAGACCTCCTGTGACACAGACACCCGCACATTCCTCAGGCCCGCCGGACCTCCTGTGACACAGACACCCGCACATTCCTCAGGCCCGCCGGACCTCCTGTGACACAGACACCCGCACATTCCTCAGGCCCGCCGGACCTCCTGAGACACAGACACCCGCACATTCCTCAGGCCCGCCGGACCTCCTGTGACACAGACACCCGCACATTCCTCAGGCCCGCCGGACCTCCTGTGACACAGACACCCGCACATTCCTCAGGCCCGCCGGACCTCCTGAGACACAGACACCCGCACATTCCTCATGCCCACCGGACCTCCTGTGACACAGACACCCGCACATACCTCAGGCCCGCCGGACCTCCTGTGACACAGACACCCGCACATTCCTCAGGCCCGCCGGACCTCCTGAGACACAGACACCCGCACATTCCTCAGGCCCGCCGGACCTCCTGTGACACAGACACCCGCACATTCCTCAGGCCCGCCGGACCTCCTGTGACACAGACACCCGCACATTCCTCAGGCCCGCCGGACCTCCTGAGACACAGACACCCACACATTCCTCAGGCCCACCAGACCTCCTGTGACACAGACAACCACACATTCCTCAGGCCCGCCGGACCTCCTGAGACACAGACACCAGCACATTTCTCAGGCCCGCCAGACCTTCTGAGACACACACAACCACACATTTCTCAGGCTCGTCAGACCTCCTGTGACACACACAACCACACATTCCTCAGGCCCGCCAGACCTCCTGTGACACACACAACCACACATTCCTCAGGCTCGTCAGACCTCCTCTGACACAGACACCAGCACATTCCTCAGGCCCGCCAGAACTCTTGTGACACGCACAACCACACATTTCTCAGGCCCGCCAGACCTCCTTTGACACAGACAACCAGACACTCCTTATGCCCGCCGGACCTCCTGTGACACAGACAACCACACATTCCTCAGGCCCGCCAGACCTCCTGTGACACACACAACCACACATTCCTCAGGCCCGCCAGACCTCCTGTGACACAGACACCCGCACATTCCTCAGGCCCGCCAGACCTCCTGAGACACATACACCCGCACATTCCTCAGGCCCGCCAGACCACCTGTGACACAGACAACCAGACACTCCTCATGCCCGCCGGACCTCCTGTGACACAGACAACCACACATTCCTCAGGCCCGCCAGACCACCTGTGACACAGACAACCACACATTCCTCAGGCCCGCCGGACCTCCTGAGACACAGACACCCGCACATTCCTCAGGCCCGCCGGACCTCCTGTGACACAGACACCCGCACATTCCTCAGGCCCGCCGGACCTCCTGTGACACAGACACCCGCACATTCCTCAGGCCCGCCGGACCTCCTGAGACACAGACACCCACACATTCCTCAGGCCCACCAGACCTCCTGTGACACAGACAACCACACATTCCTCAGGCCCGCCGGACCTCCTGAGACACAGACACCAGCACATTCCTCAGGCCCGCCAGACCTTCTGAGACACACACAACCACACATTCCTCAGGCTCGTCAGACCTCCTGTGACACACACAACCACACATTCCTCAGGCCCGCCAGACCTCCTGTGACACACACAACCACACATTCCTCAGGCTCGTCAGACCTCCTCTGACACAGACACCAGCACATTCCTCAGGCCCGCCAGAACTCTTGTGACACGCACAACCACACATTTCTCAGGCCCGCCAGACCTCCTTTGACACAGACAACCAGACACTCCTTATGCCCGCCGGACCTCCTGTGACACAGACAACCACACATTCCTCAGGCCCGCCAGACCTCCTGTGACACACACAACCACACATTCCTCAGGCCCGCCAGACCTCCTGTGACACAGACACCCGCGCATTCCTCAGGCCCGCCAGACCTCCTGAGACACATACACCCGCACATTCCTCAGGCCCGCCAGACCACCTGTGACACAGACAACCAGACACTCCTCATGCCCGCCGGACCTCCTGTGACACAGACAACCACACATTCCTCAGGCCCGCCAGACCACCTGTGACACAGACAACCACACATTCCTCAGGCCCGCCAGACCTCCTGAGACACAGACACCCGCACATTCCTCAGGCCCGCCAGACCTTCTGTGACACAGACACCCGCACATTCCTCGGGCCCGCTGGACCACCTGTGACACAGACACCCGCACATTCCTCAGGCCGGCCAGACCTACTGTGACACACACAACCACACATTCCTCAGGCCCGCCAGACCTCCTGTGACACACACAACCACACATTTCTCAGGCCCGCCAGACCTCCTGTGACACAGACACCCGCACATTCCTCAGGCCCGCCAGACCTCCTGTGACACACACAACCACACATTTCTCAGGCCCGCCAGACCTCCTGTGACACACACAACCAGACACTCCTCATGCCCGCCGGACCTCCCGTGACACAGACAACCACACATTCCTCAGGCCCACCAGACCTCCTGTGACACACACAACCACACATTCCTCAGGCTCGTAAGACCTCCTGTAAAACAGACAACCATATACTCCTCAAACTGCCAGACCTACTGTGACACAGACAACAACACATTCTTCAGGCCCGCCGGACCTCCTGTGGCACACACAACCACACATTCCTCAGGCCCGCCAGACCTCCTGTGACACAGACAACCGCACATTCCTCAGGCTCGTCAGACCTCCCGTGACACACACAACCACACATTCTTCAGGTTCGTCAGACCTCCTGTGACAGAGAAAACCACAAATTTCTTAAGAACACAATTCCTTCTGTAAGACAGACATATGCAGAATCCTCAGGCCCACTATTCTTTCTAAACAGAAGCACGTGTAAAAAGGCAGTCACTTACATCAGGCTGCTATTCCAACGAAGATTTGCCAGAAAATATTCAGACCGTTGAAAAGCTGGTATTTTGGTCACACAAGATACTGCAAGTTGTGACATTTTTGTCTTGTTCCTCCCCTCCTCCACTGCTTTGCTACTGTCTCGCTGTCTTGCCCCTTTATTCTCCTCTCGGCCTTTGACGGCGGAAAATGTATTTGATTTTACCTGCGCTTATGAAAATTCTCAATTTAGCTTGCAGCATGCCCACAATAATAAATGAATGCCTTAAATCTGCAGGAGGTGTCATTGATTACTAAAAACTTTAATAATTATTATGTTATTAATATTTACTTATTTTATAATTACAGTGGTATCAATGTAGACAAACTGTGTAACAGTATGCATTTTCTTACCTGATCAGGTGATCTTAAACTTTTGATAGGAACATATTTGTTATTTTTTAATCGGCTAAAACAGGTATCTTTCGCGGTTGGCTCATTGCCACCAATTAAGTTATAATTTCCTTAGAGTGTTATGCATGTTGTGTAAAATCAATAACAGTGTACAGCCATTACAATTAGTTGTAGAAAATTGTATTAGGTAAAAAAATTCTGTATTTTCCTTTTTTTCTATTTTCTTACAAAAAATGTAATTAAATAATTAATCTTTTTAAACTGTTTTTTAATCAAAATATGTATGTACTTTTACACATAGAAAAAAAATATTAAGATGCTACTTTCATCAAAAGTATCTGTCCAAAATCTTACTATGTGAAAAGTGGTGGAGGTCTTAAACTTTCGGTAGAAAATGTATAACGCAGCCGTCACACTGAGACGCATGGTCACTATGGCAGATACCAGTAGCAGGATAATGCTAGACCTGTAGGTTGGGTTTCCTGTTTCATTTAAGTACGAGTATGTGGTACTCTGTTGAATTGTGTAGTTGCGGTATCAGGTGGCAGTTTTAATTTTTTTTTTATTTTCGTCCAAATTTGGTTTTGCCTGCCCAAAGATAATTTTGTCCAGTTGGACTGTAATTCATAGTTTTTATTTTTTTGTTGAATGCACTTGTATAATAAGTTCAAAAGATACACCCATTATTTGCTCCGACAATTAACACCTGCACGAGTAGCCATTTTGCTTGCTGAGTGAGTTTTCTTTTTTTTTTAATAGAGAAGATAGGATTTTCCATATTTGCGGGTTCATTTATTTAATGACCAATGCCAACATGGTTGCAAACGTTTGGGTGCCACATTGGTGTGAGCGATTTGTTAATTTCCTACCTAGATAGTTTAATTTAATTTCTCGATCGTATAATCAGTGTGTTTAAAGTTAAGCTCTATTCAGTGTTTATTTTTTCATTATGGGTATTATAAATTTCTCCATTTTCACGTTGTTAGCAAAGACCCTAACCTCTTGTACATGTGGGCAAATTTGTGGTTGAATTAAGTTAATTATTGTTTTTTCAGAGCTATATCTTAATATATATAAATCCAGTGTCCTGATGTTTGTTTCCAGTGAACTCTTCACCAAGTCAACCGATTTCGATGAAAATTGGCATTTATGTACAATTTTTTTCAACTTGAGAGATAGGATATTTTTATTTTGATTAATGGTCTTAATAATTTTATAATTAATAATAAACTGATTTTCAATGTTGATTGGTGTTTAAGCCCGGGAAACAGTGGGTACTTCGTCTCCATGACAACGTTGCGTGCTTGAGAGTCGGGAAACCATCGGTGCTATTGGTTTTTTCTTCGGTACATTACATAACATTGTGTAAAGTTTTTTTCAAAATTAATTAATTTTCATTTTATTTAATTTATTATAACTGTAAATAAGAGATTTGGTATAATTTTCCCCCACATTAATACAACCGTGCGAAGCCGGGTCGGGCAGCTTAGTATTTATATATATTTTAGGTAGATTTAAAAGAAATACTACCTATTGTAGTCGTTACCATGGTTCAAATTCTGAAAATATTTATAATAGTTTTCCTTTCATGGTCCACAGACCCCAAAACCATCATTAACAAATTTAATATATATATATATCACATTTTTATGGACAGGATAACTGTCATTCTTTTTACAAATCACTTCTAAATGGATACATAACATATATGGAAGTGAAAATCTAGGTCGAGATAATGAGTAATATCCGCCAAAAAGTGGTGGAATTTGGAAAGTTGTTATGAAGAAAAGGAAAGATCACTATAACTCCCATTATATTAAAAATATCACATCCGTTTGGACGTATTATGACTCTTCGAAGTAATACCCAAACGTTTGTCTAAATACATTTTGATACGACCAAATAAATATGCAATAGGTGGTAAAAACAAAGTCTGGAGGTCAAAAAATCGTAACTTCCTTCTTTGACACAAAATCGAATCCATTCAAATTGTTTAGTAATCTTCTTATTTTTATCTTAATCTTTTGGCTTAAACCTATTTTGATTTAACGAACCATTGCTGCAAGGAGATGGAAAAAAATAGGGGTTGAAAAAAATTTGTAACTCCCTTACTAGGCACACTATAAAATCCGTTATAATTTTTTGTGATGCTTACAAATACTGCTGCAAAGAGTGGATAAATAGAAGTTTTAATACAAAAATGTTTCATAATTACTTTAGAAATCACACCATAGAATATGTTCAAATGTTTTTTTTATTTAAAACTTTTGTCTGAAACAATTTTTTATATTAAGATCTTTTTTTTTCCAGGGAGTTAAAAAAAAGCCTAATGTGGATATATAAAAAATAAAACTTTCCTACTATGTACACTTTCAAAAACATTATTTCTTTAACTTTTAAGATTTTGTCTAAATATTTCGTGTAAAGTAAATTTTTATGTATCAAACCATTACTGCAAAGCGTATAAATTACAAGGTTGGAAAGACAAAAAATAAATAAAGAAATAAAAATTCTATCAAATCCGCTATTATTTATTTAAAAAATCCTAAACTTTATTTTAAACCTTTAACTTAAACAATTTAAGATGAAACAAACTATTATTCTTAAAAGTACCATAATATTTATTCGTACGAATTTATTTAAAATCATTGTTATATCTTAAAATTAAGTCCAAAAAAATGTTTTATATGAGACTTTCAAGGAATAAAAATAGTGTTATAGTAGAAGAGACAGTGGGAGATCGACCTGCATCCATCTGACAACCAGATGAGACATAATTTTTATGAAATATTTTTGATTTATAAACACGCCTATGATAGCTTGCCTATCGAAAAGTGTTCATGGTTTTTTTAAATTAAATTGATTTAAATAATTTTTTTTGTAATGATAACCAAACAAATTTATTCTCAACAGATAGTTTTTAACATAGAGAATATGCCTTGGTAGGCTTGCCTACTGATTTTTGTTCATAGCTATCTGGCAAGCAGGTATTAACAGGTAAGTCAATTTAGATAACTTCACCGATATGATAACCAATAAAAATTGGTATCAGAAGAAAGATAATTTAATTACAAAAATAATAGTGTAGGCTTGCCTGCAAAAAACTATTCATAGCATATTATTGCCATGCTTTAAAGCTTTGAAATCGGAGCGATTAAATATGTGCGAGAAAGAAAGTAGATTGTCCGAAGTCCGTGTGATGGAACACGACGCGACGCAGCAGCTGCGAGCGATCAGCCAAAAAAAAATTATCTATATTATATAAATAATTTCTCATAATAATAAAATCTTCATTCATAGTAAATTTATTAATTAATGAACACAAATTTCATGAAACTCAAGTTTACAGGAAAAATATTTTTTTACGGTTTTAAAACAATGAACATAATAATTACAAAAATAATATATACAAATATAAAATATTTGATAATCAACGTACTTTTATTTATTTACTTAAATATTTTACAAAAAGTAAAAAAATGTCAGACAGGTTGCTAATCTGACATATTGATTCAAACAAAAATGTTTACATACGTCATGATTTTTTAACAAAAATTTCAAATTATTCTTTATAATTATTAATAAAAAAAGTAATTTTTTTGCAACACGTGGAATAATAAGCAACAAAATACAGCGATTCTTTAGTTAGTTGGATATTTCCATATTAAAAGTTATGTTTTTTTACGGCAAGTCAACTTTAAGAAACATAACTCAAATGAATCATCATAAAAATAAAAAATAGTTTTAAAAAAGCACTGAGCACGTTTTCTCACAAAATGTATTTCTAGAATAAACAAGACTGTTTCAGTGAGTGCCCTGTATGGGAGCATGCGCACTGGGTCACATTCAACAAACTAGTCGCACGCAGCTGCTACATTGCGTCCTGTTCCATCACTAGGGACCGGAAAAATTCGCGGGTTCAATGACATGTAGGATGAACTCCATAGTTCTACGTATACTCGGTCAAATGTCACCCACTCATTGGCTGCTGTCTTGTGAGACGTCCCAACGTAGCAGCCAGTGATTCGATAAAGCTTTGGTTGGGTGTTTCTCATTGGCCCAGAGTTATCCAGGTGAGTTGTGAGCCAATAGCAGAGGTAGCACTGAGGTATAACTATTTGTATTTTAGCCTATCGCGAAATGAATTCGCGAATTTTTCCGGTCTCTATCCATCACACGGACTTCGGACAATCTACTTTCTTTCTCGCACATATTTAATCGCTCCGATTTCAAAGCTTTAAAGCATGGCAATAATATGCTATGAATAGTTTTTTGCAGTCAAGCCTATACTATTATTTTTTAATAAAATTATCTTTCTTCTGATACCAATATTTATTGGTTATAATATCGGCGAAGTTATTTAAATTGAGTTACCTGTTCATACCTTCTTGCCAGATAGCTATGAACAAAAATAAGTAGGCAAGCCTACCGAGGCATATTCTCTATGTTCAAAACTATCTGTTGAGAGTAAATTTGTTTGGTTATCATAAGAAAAAAATTGATTAAAATTAATTTAATTAAAAACATCCATGAACACTTTTCGATAGGCAAGCTATCATAGGCGTGTTTATAAATCAAAAATATTTCATAAAAAGTAGGCCTCATCTTGTTATGAGATGGGTGAAGGTCAATCTCCCACGGGCTCTTAGACTATTAGAAAGTATAAAAAAAGTATATATGTACCTTGCATGCATAATATAAAATTCATTCTAAGCTATACAATGTTTAATACATTAAATTAAAAATATTCAAAATATTTTTGCTGATTGAAATATGGAAAAATCGTGAATTATATGTTCTTAAAATGTTCCAGAATTTTATAGAAGTTTGGAAAACATTTACAGAAGAAATGGGTACTTTGAAATATATCTACGCCTGTAGACAGTGCTAGAATATTTTTTTTTTGTAATGCTGGTTATAATTTCAAGTTGCGCTTGGGATAGCGTTAATAATTAACTGTGTTTTAATGCGGTAGGAAGGAAATGTTTCATTAAAAGGGTAGTATATACCAGAAGATTAACGTTACTCGCCTGGCGGTTACAAATAGATGTGGCCTGCAGCAAAGGTAATTGTGAGCAGTCAATAGTAAACAATATGTTGCTTAGTTTGGGAGAAGTCATCATTACTATTCGTCGTCATCATCGTCAGAAGCTCTTCATCGCACGATACATCACCTCGTGGTGACGTCAGCATCTCGGAAACATCGTATCGCCAGTCAATCGGCGAGGCACCCTCCAAAGATGTCGCTAGTTGGAGTCGGTGTGCTGAGACTTGAACAGCAGGATCCAGGTTGTTGAATCGGCAAGTTCTCCTAGTAATCCTGGAGGTTACGTCCATTTTAGTCGACAAGTACTCGCTGAGCAAGTAGTTGACAGGGTGAGCGCTGCTCGCTACCCGAGTAGCGCCAGCATAGAGCCACGGCACCAGGGGCACTCTGGTGCTCCCGTGAAGCCGTCGCAGTGCTACTCGCCCCAGCACCGGTCTGTCAAGTAGGACGAGAGCAAAGAAAACTAACTTATATAAACACTTGCATGAATTATGATATTTTTTAATATTTAAGAAGTAAGTAATTTTAAATATTTGCTTTTTTTATTTAGTCTTGTAAATGAAAATTATGTAATTAGTCAGTAACACGTTCTGTACGGGTTAGCTATATATATATTGATGATCTGTCATTGATCCTGTGGTAAATGGTTCTTTCTATTTTAATTTTAGTAAGTCGAACGATCCAAACAAATTATCTAAGTATTGTGGAATTTAATTTTTGTATTTTACGTAAGAACATAATTAAATTTTATATCACGCTTTTTTCTATGTCCAGGATGTTTTGGCACAGAAAAATAAATCATCGACCATCATATACCACAGGATCAATATACACAGAATCTTGCCATTGAAATCATGGTATTAACTAGGATAAGTGTTACGGAAAGTTTATCGAAAATTAAATGAAATTATTTGGGAGTTTAATGCAAGATTTATTGTAGTAAATCGTAAATAAAAATTTTTAGTCAGAGTATCGGAATACATTTTCCCACAACACCTCGTCATGTGGTATTCGTTACTTAGCTATTAAGTACGTTTTTTTTCTTACTGTTATTTCAGAGCGCTGTGCTGCCTGCACGTTTAGGTGTGAAATCCCGCAAAGTTTCTATGCGGAGTGTTATCAGTTCTACAGACTCTTCTAAATCTACAGTGTACACAGATTGTTATTTTTAATAAAGCCCTTTCATTAATTAATAGGTTTATGCACAGATTATGTTAAGGTGACGGATCTTTGGGCTCAGAATCTCTTGGCAACGACTCGGTGTTCCTAAGTCTGGTCATTCATACTGTTGGGATCGAACCCAAGACTCAAGATACATGAGCGTAATGCGTTAGAAGTCACGGCGATCTTCCGCAATTTTTTTTTCATTGAAATAGTTTTGGGGTTAAAACACGCTACAAAATAATTAAAATAAAAAAATTGAACCCTTCAAATGTTTTTAACGAGATTATTTAACAACGGTGAAAATTTTACTGTGGATGTTGAACTTTGTTCAAAAAACCCTTTTTATAAACTTATCGTCAGTTTCTGAATTAAAGTTGAAGCTTCGTGTTTTTTTATTATATTTTGTTCAACCACACCGATGCGCCATTGTCTTTCTAGCGCTGAACTAAAGCCATTAAACTTTGAGACGATCCGACCTACCCGGTGGTTCGTAAAGGTAATCTCGGACCAACATAGCGAGAGCAGATATTTACAAAATATGTACCGACTTTTGGTAGGTATGTTATTATTGCAACAAGGCGTAAACATTCTAACCCGCATATGTATATAATTTCGGATTATATATAATGCAAGCACGTCAAATACTTATTTTTATAGTGATGTAATCACTTTCCGTTTGAACTATCCTCATTTTGTTTTATTTGAAATATTAATTTTATTTAAACGCAGTAATTTGAGTATTTTTACTTATAAAAATAGGTACATTTTTAACAAAACATATTATACATACTACGACTGTTTCGTTTTAAAATAACTTTCAAGTACGTGATTTTTTTTCAGTCGTGAATGAAAATCCATGAATGCAAGACAGCGACATCATGAGACGCTGCTGTCTGGTGGAAGCCGCATCAACGTCTCTCTCTCCGTGTCACAATCGATCGTAGCGCCTTAACATTGCTTCAGCCAACCAATAAAATACAAACTCACTCGACATTTCTTTGTTACTGTTGCTGCAGATTGCAAACATATTAACGATAACGATAACGATAACGTAGTGGAACGCTTGGTGGTTTGGTTGTGAGGTTCCTTTTTTGAGCAAAGATCACTAGGTCTCAGATTGAAGAGCAACACGCTGAAACTGGCCAGTAGATATATATAGTTCATCCTGGGACACCGGAGGACGGAGGGGGATTTCGGGGATTATGTCACTTCCTTCGACCATGCACACACGAAAAAGTGTCCCATTACGTTCATCAGCCATGTACGCACGAAAAAATGTCCCGTTACAGTAGTTGGAAATGGGGGGTTCAAGGCCAGGCGCAGGATCCAGGATCCGACCTTGACCTTTGACTTTGACCTTGAACCCTGAACTTTGACCTAGACCTTGAACCAATTCCTTGAACTTTGACCTTGACCTTGACCTTTAACTTTGACCTTGACCTTGAAATTTGACCTTGACCTTGAAATTTGACCATGACATTGATATTCGACCCTGACCTTTAGCCTTGCGACCCTCGATGTTGCCAACCTGATGACGTCATCTAATCCGTATGCTAATCCATATGCTAACCTAACCTAACCTAACCTAACCTAATCCATATGCTAATCTTTGCTAAACTAACCTAACCTAACCTAACCTAACCTAATCCATATGCTAATCTATGCTAACCTAACCTAACCTAACCATATGCTAATCTATGCTAACCTAACCTAACCTAATCCATATGCTAATCTATGCTAACCTAACCTAACCTAACCTAGCCTAACCTAACCTAACCTAATCCATATGCTAATCTATGCTAACCTAACCTAACCTTACCTAACCTAATCCATATGCTAATCTATGCTAACCTAACCTAACCTAACCTAACCTAATCCATATGCTAATCTATGCTAACCTAACCTAACCTAATCCATATGCTAATATATGCTAACCTAACCTAACCTAAACTAACCTAATCCATATGCTAATCTATGCTAACCTTACCTAAACTAACCTAATCCATATGCTAATCTATGCTAACCTAACCTAACCTAACCTAACCTAACCTAATCCATATGCTAATCTATGATAACCTAACCTATCATAACCTAACCTAACCTAACCTAACCTAACCTAACCTAACCTAACCTAACCTAACCTAATCCATATGCAAATCTATGCTAACCTAACCTAACATAACCTAACCTAATCCTATTACTGTTGCATGTTTCGTTATGGCAGCCATCTTGGAATCGTGTAATTATTTAGCTAGAAATTCGGGAAAAAATCCATAATTCATTAAATAAATCACTCATTAATTTACGTATTGATTCGATCAGTTCCTGTCCTTGGTTCGATACTCGATCGATGCAATAATGTTTAATTTTATGTAAAAAAAATAATAATTTCAATAAACCATGTTCAAAATTCTTAAAGAGGCTTAAAATCCTCTACTACCATCATCTTATAAGCCATCATGTCCGCCATCTTGGAAATTCGTAATTTCAATGCTAGAAATTCAGGAAAAAGTTCAAAACTCATTAAATAAATTTTGCAACCAATGAAATGATTAATTAGATCGACTTAGGTCCTTGGTACGATTCTGGAAGCTGAAGAAAAAATAAATATAACAACAATTTAACATAATAGTGACAGGTTCGTAAATAAAACATCGCAAATTCTTTCACAAAATAAATTTTATTACAAAATCTATATTTTACTACAGGATCACTTGCGAAAGCCCTGCATAGGCGTGAAATGACTAATTCTTAGCTCCAATCGGTTTATACTAGACAGAGACCAACCAGAACCTTTACAGACATAGTCCTCCTCTTCTTGACAGAGTTTCTGGATACCGTTTATAACAGTTTGCTTCACATCGTCAGAACTGTAATTTACTGCAGCCGATGTCTTGAATGCACACTTCCTCACTTCGTCTTCGAATGGATACGGCTTTCCATATATACAGTCCAACCACAAGTTCTATTTTGATGGACCGTTTGTTGCTACATCATCAGTAAGCTGATTGATTATGTCCTCTCTGATATCATCAAGAAAATTACAAATGTCTTTTGACTCACCTAACGTATTTAGATAATAGTAATCTTTCAATTTTCCACGAAATGCAGACTGCGCCAAGTAGAACCCATTATCATTCACTTGTAATGCACCGAGCACAGTATTAGGTTTATTTTCATGTCCAGACGTTGTAGCAATCGGTTGCTGCACATTGGTTTTCTTTCTTGTACGCTTACGAGTCTCCAATCTAAAGCGAGGAGTCGAAATTTCTACAGGTAGTTCTTCAGTAGACACACGAACTTTACCGTTGCATTTTTTCACATGCTGTCGCAAACTATCAATACGTGTAAACCATTCATGACACTCATCACAGCGGAACTTTATGCGAGATGGATTCTTCTTGCATTTACTCCTCTCATGTCTTCGTGCTACATGAGAAAAAGTGAACGACATATCGCAGTAGCTGCAAGGATACCTTGCTGATGAAGACAAGCCTTTCAGACCCGATACAGATACTGACGTTGTCGCAGTTGCGCCATCTCCAGGCATACTCTTATGAACATCAATGCATCGTTGTTGAATAGAAACCTTTACTTTCTACCGAACAGCAGGACCTTTGCATGTCTTCATGTGCGTTTTCATATTATCTTTTCTGGCAAACTGCTTATGGCATTTCTCACAAACAATCATTTTACGATAAAGGTTCTTGACACATTCTCTCTTTTCGTGTCGTCGAGCATTGCTGTTGTTTGTGAAAATCTTGTCACAGTAACAACACCGATGTCCGTTAGTTGTTGAATCACCAGCCATTGAAGTCTCCATCGAGGCTGAAACGAAGTTCGTCATGTTTTCCTGTGAAGCCAGCACCACCGGCATAAAATTCTCTTCTGCTGGTGGTACCACGACTGTTGAAGTCTCCTCCAGTGTTGTCAGAGGCGTTGCCGTCGGGATCTGCTCCAACATCGTCGGCGCTGACGTTAGAGTTCCTGTAGACGATGGTACAACATCCATCAAGTTCATCGTTTTAGACGGTAAAGATACCATCGAGTTCACAAGAGCAGGTTATTACGCGACTTATGCACCAGATTAAACAAACTAGACGATCCGTACACCATCGACGACAGTAACAAACAGAGCGTCCTGCTGTCTAGGACTCGCTTATATACACATGCACCGTATGGAATAATACACTAGTCATATCAAGAACAATTCACAATAATACTAGAGTCAAAACAACATTAAAAAATAATAGCACCATCAACAAAAAAAGGAAGCACATTTAAAAGCACCGACAACGAAAAGGCAGCACATTTGGAAGCACCGACAACGAAAAGGCAGCACATTTGGGAGCACCGACATCGAAAAGGCAGCACATTTGGAAGCACCTACAACGAAAAGGCAGCACATTTGTCATTAGCACCAATATTCATTGGATCCAATATTCATTGGTTCCATCAGTCTATTGATTCCATCAATCTAGTGACTCCATCAGTCATTGGTTCCTACAGTCATAGACTCCAACTGTCTTTTGTATCATCAACTCCAAATATATTCGGCTAGAATTCTACGAGTATAAGAGACTATGAGGCCACAAGACTACGAGTCTTAAAAAATCTAGCTGGTTACGAGTTATTCATGACCGCCAGACTGCATGACTAAACGAGCGCATGGCTACGTAACTACACGTCTATGAAGCTACATGGATACAAGTCCACTCGGCTCCAACACTTAATGTACATACAGTACACACAGGAAACTGAACGTACACACAGTACACACAGGAAACGGAACGTACACACAGTACACACAGAAACCGGAACATACAACCAGTACACACAGAAAACGGAACGTACACACAGTACACACAGAAAACGGAACGTACACACAGTACACACAGGTAACGGAACGTACACACAGAAAACGGAACGCACACACAGTACACACAGGAAACGGAACGTAAACACAGTACACACAGGAAAATGAACGTACACACAGTACACACAGGAAACGGAACGTACACACAGTACACACAGGAAACGGAACGTACACACAGGAAACTCAACGTACACACAGTACACACAGGAAACGGAAAGTACACACAGTACACACAGAAAACGGAACGTACACACAGTACACACAGAAAACGGAACGTACACACAGTACACAAAGAAAACGGAATGTACACACAGTACACACAGGAAACGGAACGTACACACAGTACACACAAGAAACGGAACGTACACACAGTACACACAGGAAACGGAACGTACACACAGTACACACAGGAACCGGAACATACACACAGTACACACAGAAAACAGAACGTACACACAGTACACACAGAAAACGGAATGTACACACAGTACAAACAGGAAACGGATAGTACACACAGAAAACGGAACGCACACACAGTACACACAGGAAACGGAACGTAAACACAGTACACACAGGAAACGGAACGTACACACAGTACACACAGGAAACGGAAAGTACACACAGTACACACAGGAAACGGAACGTACACACAGTACACACAGGAAACAGAATGTACACACAGGAAACTGAACGTACACACAGTACACACAGGAAACGGAACGTACACACAGTACACACAGAAAACGGAACGTACACACAGTACACACAGGAAACGGAACGTACACACAGTACACACAGGAAACGGAACGTACACACAGTACACACAGGAAACGGAACGTACACACAGTACACACAGGATACGTAATGATCACACATACTGTAGCGGAAACACACACACAGGCTTAGTTGGAAATCAGAATACAAGAAATAAAAACATTAATTTTTACTTTCAATATTTTATTACTTCTCAACATTACACAAATACAAGTAAAACAAGCCATTATTGTATGTAGCCAGCTTTCCTCAGTTCTTTGAGTATGAAGGATATTTCTTTGATGCATGGATAGTTTCCTGCACAAAGCGAGCCATGTAAAAGTCTTAGCCGGTCAACCAATATGTTTGGATCTTTCCATGATGTGTAATCAATTTCTTCTACCACCATCTTATTTGCTTGTTTATTATAAATACTTTTAATATCACAATCGTCCCAGTGATCATAATAAGCATTATCAGATTTATTTATTATAACACGACGTTTCCATCGTTTCGGTCTCAGGACATCGCCACATTCTTCGATCTTGTCAGCTCTAGGTGCTTCATCACAGTCTATGCCTTTGTCAACAGCCTCAGATTTTACTGTAACAATCACTGTAGAAGACATCCTCTTCACCCAGATTACCGTATGAATTCGCTGTCGATGATGTCGAAGTGTCTTCATCGTCTTCATGCTTCCTTTTTAGGAGTCCATCATTTTTACAAAGAATGGAGGATCTACTGAATATAGGCTTGAATGTATTCTCACTTTTCACTGTGTTGATACTTCCATTAGTTTCAGTCTTCCCGAAGCCATTAGCTTCCTTCAATTTATGTTCTTCCTCACGATCGGGTGAGTTAATACCATCACGCTCAGGACAAGGAAAATTATTGACGTAATACAGATCACTCTTCTTTAGTCTAGTGGATCCATCGGTGTCCTCTATGCCGTAAGTAGTCTTGACTTTACATGTTCTACCATGTCTTTTTAAGCTGTCAATTCGTGTTAACAACCTGCTACAACGATTACAGCTTAACATGTTGCGTAGTGGGTTTCTAGCACAATCATTCTTCCCATGACGTCTAGCATTCCTTCCCATGACAAAATCCTTGCTACAGTATCTACAGCGGCTTTCTTCCGATTCAGCTGCAGATAACAAACCATTATCCATGGTAGCTTATGTGACTAATGTTAGATACAAACTGTCAGTTTGCTCCAATTGGAAACCATTTCTTAAATATAATTTTTTTAATATTTCATCAGCGAGAGTTAAGTTATCTAATGCAAAGCAAATTGATGCAAGTAGTTCTGGCTGTTATCAACAGATGTCGCCACGTGTTGCTTGCAGGTAAATAATATATATTTAATTAATGCGGGATGCGGAATGCTCACTATCGATCGCAAAGGAAGAGTGGCTGTGCTAGACTCCAAGGAGAAGAAAGTTCGTCCTTCCTGTTAGTGCTTCTTAGATTTCTCAGAGATTATTATTATTCGACTGAGTAATTTTTTAATATTCCACCTGATAAAAAAATATTACAAGTGTTGATTAAGTAGCAGAAGTTCACTAATTAAATGCAACCTTGAATAAAAATGACATGCCTCATTAAGAAAAAAAATTCCTTCATGCAGGGATCAATTTCTCATCAGGGATCAATTTCTGCTAGCTTGTGAACTTCTCTTTGATGTGCAAAGTCAGAGTTCTAGTACAATCCAGAATGTTTTAATTTTTTTTAGTTTTTATTATTTTTTTATTAATTTTTTTGTATTTTGTGATATCAAAGAAAACTTGTGGCGGTTTTCTCCGTGTGCTTCCGATTATTCTTGTCAATATTATGGTGGATTTCTCCGTGTGCTCCTGATTATTCTTGACATATTTTGATGGTTTTCTCTGGGTGCTTCTGATTATTCCCGACTAGACATCTGATGGTTTTCTCCGAGTACTTCTGGTTACTAATGAGAAATTGATCCCTGCATGAAGGAATTTTTTTACTTAATGAGGCATGTCATTTTTATTCAAGGTTGCATTTAATTAGTGAACTTCTGCTACTTAATCAACACTTGTAATATTTTTTTATCAGGTGGAATATTAAAAAATTACTCAGTCGAATAATAATAATCTCTGAGAAATCTAAGAAGCACTAACAGGAAGGACGAACTTTCTTCTCCTTGGAGTCTAGCGAAGCCAATCTTCCTTCGCGATCGATAGTGAGCATTCCGCATCCCGCATTAATTAAATAGATATTATTAACCTGCAAGCAACACGTGGCGACATCTGTTGATGACAGCCAGAACTACTTGCATCAATTTGCTTTGCATTAGATAACTTAACTCTCGCTGATGAAATATTAAAAAAAATATATTTAAGAAATGGTTTCCATTTGGAGAAAACTGACAGTTTGTATCTAACATTAGTCACATAAGCTACCATGGATAATGGTTTGTTATCTGCAGCTGAATCGGAACAAAGCCGCTGTAGATACTGTGGCAAGGATTTTGTCATGGGAAGGAATGCTAGACGTCATGGGAAGAATGATTGTGCTAGAAACCCACTACGCAACATGTTAAGCTGTAATCGTTGTAGCAGGTTGTTAACACGAATTGACAGCTTAAAAAGACACGGTAGAACATGTAAAGTCAAGACTACTTACGGCATAGAGGACACCGATGGATCCACTAGACTAAAGAAGAGTGATCTGTATTACGTTGACGTACCAACGGGTGTGTGAAGCAAAAAAAAAATTGATTATGTTTCTTTAACAAATTTTCACAACCGTCGAGTTCCGTCAGTTTAAAAAAAAAAATTAGATGTTCTTGGTTCAAACAGCTAAAATTATCAAGGTAAATCAATGTAACTAGTTTATGTGTCGTAAATAAAAGTAAATTGCGTCTGTAATTAAAGTAGGTGTATTTTAGACCTAATGTGAGTGCGGCAGAGCCGTTGCAGGGTACAATTATTATTATACATACATTGATCACATTTTTATCCTACTAGACTATTAACTTATTCTAGAATGCTTGGAATTCTTTGTGTATGTATGTAACAAGTTTATCCAGTTCAAAACAAAACAAAAAAAAAACTCATTCAAAGTTAGTTTAGTGTAAATATATCAACAATTTGTTTTATATCATGTAAACGATTCAATAATTCTATATGTTTCTGTTGAAAGTTAAGTTGTGGTAAGTTCAAATTAAGTAAAAATTATGTATTAAGCCAGGATTGAAAAGCACTCGGTGAGCGTGGACCACTGAGTGTTGGTGAAACATTACTACATCAGAGACTAACGTTTATATCAAATTTAATGCCCTGAAAGAATTTTAAACAGATATTTACTATTCAATAGTCTTGGGATCCCGAGAGTTAATTTAAATTAATTAGTTTAGTTATTCTAATAATTATAGAACAAGAGATTCAGATTTGGATTTAAATTATGACGCTGGTAAGTCTTTCAGGCGGAAATTAATGTTTTTATAAAAAAAAATAATGTTCGTGAAATTCAACAAACGGGAAACGTTCCAAATCGACGACTGGACGGGGACTGGAAAAACAACCGACCTCAGTGACAGTTATAGCCTCTACAGACGTATTGACTTCCTCGATGACCAGGACTCTGCGACGATCCGCGTGTAGCTGGCTCTCCTGCTCTGGATAACTGGTAGGTCGTTGACTCAGTCCTCCTCTCGTACCGGACTGCTGGGCTGTTCTACTGCTCGGCTCGTGAGCCGCCTCCTTCTTAGTTTGCGCCGTCGAGTCGGTACTTCTCGCGGACCGGGCTGCTGGGTTGTCCTCCTGCTAGGCTCCCGAGACGTCTTCTTATTAGCTCGTGTCGTCAAAACTGCAGCGCCTTTCCTATTTTAACGTGGTTCAGTCGTCGTCGATTGAATAATTGAATTGTCTCTCTCTCAAATCCTCAGGATATTTTAACCGTTCTTCTTTGCGTCGATTAAGGTAGCATAATTAGGCAGATCTTCGTTCTAGTATAAAAGTTTCGTTGCATGTTCTTCCGTGAATTTTAGTGTTGAAAACTTCGACGATAATTAACAATTCTTATCAAAACACAATATTTTCAATAAATTTACTTAATTCTTGGTATATATCAATAAATAAATAAATCCGTTACTAAAACAGCTCTTCGATATCTCTTTTAAGTATTAATTCAAATCATACGAAGTTTCCAGTTTGCTGCTAAAATTACGGACGCATATTATCAATGACCGAAAATGGAACAAACCGAATATTCTAAAAGAATATATTTACTTGTCCTTGTTTGTAACACGCGATTCTACAATTTTTCTTTAAACAAAAAAAAAATCAATGCTTTAACGCAAGCAAAATATAATCAAAAAGAATCTCCTATTCTTTACAAATATAGTAATAAACAACAAAATTATTACCTTTTTAAAAAACCAAAGATAAGCATACTTCCAGAGACAAAATAACGTTTTAGCTTATTTAAAATTTGTAAAGATTTGCATATCATAAATCAAACAATTTTTTTGTTTCGACTTCTGCAACCACCAAAATTGATCAATATAAATATTTCTATAAAGTACAAACGTTGACTTTATAACGTCAATAATTTTCCTTGTCCTGAGCGTGATGGTATTAACTCACCCGATCGTGAGGAAGAACATAAATTGAAGGAAGCTAATGGCTTCGGAAAGACTGAAACTAATGGAAGTATCAACACCGTGAAAAGTGAGAATACATTCAAACCTATATTCAGTAGATCCTCCATTCTTTGTAAAAATAATGGACTCCTAAAAAGGAAGCATGAAGACGATGAAGACACTTCGACATCATCGACAGCGAATTCATACGGTAATCTGGGTGAAGAGGATGTCTTCTACAGTGATTGTTACAGTAAAATCTCAGGCTGTTGACAAAGGCATAGACTGTGATGAAGTACCTAGAGCTGACAAGATCGAAGAATGTGGCGATGTCCTGAGACCGAAACGATGGAAACGTCGTGTTATAATAAATAAATCTGATAATGCTTATTATGATCACTGGGACGATTGTGATATTAAAAGTATTTATAATAAACAAGCAAATAAGATGGTGGTAGAAGAAATTGATTACACATCATGGAAAGATCCAAACATATTGGTTGACCGGCTAAGACTTTTACATGGCTTGCTTTGTGCAGGAAACTATCCATGCATCAAAGAAATATCCTTCATACTCAAAGAACTGAGGAAAGCTGGCTACATACAATAATGGCTTCTTTAACTTGTATTTGTATAATGTTGAGAAGTAATAAAATATTGAAAGTAAAAATTTAATGTTTTTATTTCTTGTATTCTGATTTCCAACTAAGCCTGTGTGTGTGTTTCCGCTACTGTATGTGTGATTATTACGTATCCTTTGTGTACTGTGTGTACGTTCCGTTTCCTGTGTGTACTGTGTGTACGTTCCGTTTCCTGTGTGTACTGTGTGTACGTTCCGTTTCCTGTGTGTACTGTGTGTACGTTCCGTTTTCTGTGTGTACTGTGTGTACGTTCCGTTTTCTGTGTGTACTGTGTGTACGGTCCGTTTCCTGTGTGTACTGTGTGTATGTTCAGTTTCCTGTGTGTACGTTCCGTTTCCTGTGTGTACTGTGTGTACGTTCCGTTTCCTGTGTGTACTGTGTGTACGTTCCGTTTCCTGTGTGTACTGTGTGTACGTTCCGTTTCCTGTGTGTACTGTGTTTACGTTCCGTTTCCTGTGTGTACTGTGTGTGCGTTCCGTTTTCTGTGTGTACGTTCCGTTTCCTGTGTGTACTGTGTGTACGTTCCGTTTTCTGTGTGTACTGTGTGTACGTTCCGTTTTCTGTGTGTACTGTGTGTATGTTCCGGTTCCTGTGTGTACTGTGTGTACGTTCCGTTTCTTGTGTGTACTGTGTGTAAATTCCGTTTTCTGTGTGTACTGTGTGTACGTTCCGTTTCCTGTGTGTACTGTTTGTACGTTCCGTTTTCTGTGTGTAATGTGTGTACGTTCCGTTTTCTGTGTGTACTGTGTGTACGTTCCGTTTTCTGTGTGTACTGTGTGTACGTTCCGGTTCCTGTGTGTACTGTGTGTACGTTGAGTTTCCTGTGTGTACGTTCCGTTTCCTGTGTGTACTGTGTGTACGTTCCGTTTCCTGTGTGTACTGTGTGTACGTTCCGTTTCCTGTTTGTACTGTGTTTACGTTCCGTTTCCTGTGTGTACTGTGTGTGCGTTCCGTTTTCTGTGTGTACGTTCCGTTTCCTGTGTATACTGTGTGTACGTTCCGTTTTCTGTGTGTACTGTGTGTACGTTCCGTTTTCTGTGTGTACTGTGTGTATGTTCCGGTTCCTGTGTGTACTGTGTGTACGTTCAGTTTCATGTGTGTACTGTATGTACATTGAGTGTTGGAGCCGAGTAGACTTGTATCCATGTAGCTTCATCGAAATGTAGTTTCGTAGCCATGCGCTCGTTTAGTCATGCAGTCTGGCGGTCATGAATAACTCGTAACCAGCTAGATTTTTTAAGACTCGTAGCCTTGTGGCCTCATAGTCTCTTATACTCGTAGAATTCTAGCCGAATATATTTGGAGTTGATGATACAAAAGACAGTTGGAGTCTATGACTGTAGGAACCAATGACTGATGGAGTCACTAAATTAAAGGAATCAATAGACTGATGGAACCAATGAATATTGGTGCTAATGACAAATGTGCTGCCTTTTCGTTGTCGGTGCTTCCAAATGTGCTGCCTTTTCGATGTCGGTGCTCCCAAATGTGCTGCCTTTTCGTTGTCGGTGCTTCCAAATGTGCTGCCTTATCGATGTCGGTGCTCCCAAATGTGCTGCCTTTTCGTTGTCGGTGCTTCCAAATGTGCTGCCTTTTCGTTGTCGGTGCTTTCAAATGTGCTTCCTTTTTTTGTTGATGGTGCTTCTATTTTTTAATGTTGTTTTGACTCTAGTATTATTGTGAATTGTTCTTGATTTGACTAGTGAATTATTTCATACGGTGCATGTGTATATAAGCGAGTCCTAGACAGCAGGACGCTCTGTTTGTTACTGTCGTCGATGGTGTACGGATCGTCTAGTTTGTTTACTCTGGTGCATAAGTCGCGTAATTACCTGCTCTTGTGAACTCGATGGTATCTTTACCGTCAAAAACGATGAACTTGATGGATGTTGTACCATCGTCTACAGGAACTCTAACGTCAGCGCCGACGATGTTGGAGCAGATCCCGACGGCAACGCCTCTGACAACACTGGAGGAGACTTCAACAGTTGTGGTACCACCAGCAGAAGAGAATTTAATGCCGGTGGTGCTGGCTTCACAGGAAAACATGACGAACTTCGTTTCAGCCTCGATGGAGACTTCAATGGCTGGTGATTCAACAACTAACGGACATCGGTGTTGTTACTGTGACAAGATTTTCACAAACAACAGCAATGCTCGACGACACGAAAAGAGAGAATGTGTCAAGAACCTTTATCGTAAAATGATTGTTTGTGAGAAATGCCATAAGCAGTTTGCCAGAAAAGATAATATGAAAACGCACATGAAGACATGCAAAGGTCCTGCTGTTCGGTAGAAAGTAAAGGTTTCTATTCAACAACGATGCATTGATGTTCATAAGAGTATGCCTGGAGATGGCGCAACTGCGACAACGTCAGTATCTGTATCGGGTCTGAAAGGCTTGTCTTCATCAGCAAGGTATCCTTGCAGCTACTGCGATATGTCGTTCACTTTTTCTCATGTAGCACGAAGACATGAGAGGAGTAAATGCAAGAAGAATCCATCTCGCATAAAGTTCCGCTGTGATGAGTGTCATGAATGGTTTACACGTATTGATAGTTTGCGACGGCATGTGAAAAAATGCAACGGTTAAGTTCGTGTGTCTACTGTAGAACTACCTGTAGAAATTTCGACTCCTCGCTTTAGATTGGAGACTCGTAAGCGTACAAGAAAGAAAACCAATGTGCAGCAACCGATTGCTACAACGTCTGGACATGAAAATAAACCTAATACTGTGCTCGGTGCATTACAAGTGAATGATAATTGGTTCTACTTGGCTCAGTCTGCATTTCGTGGAAAATTGAAAGATTACTATTATCTAAATACGTTAGGTGAGTCAAAAGACATTTGTAATTTTCTTGATGATATCAGAGAGGACATAATCAATCAGCTTACTGATGATGTAGCAACAAACGGTCCATCAAAATAGAACTTGTGGTTGGACTGTATATATGGAAAGCCGTATCCATTCGAAGACGAAGTGAGGAAGTGTGCATTCAAGACATCGGCTGCAGTAAATTACAGTTCTGACGATGTGAAGCAAACTGTTATAAACGGTATCCAGAAACTCTGTCAAGAAGAGGAGGACTATGTCTGTAAAGGTTCTGGTTGGTCTCTGTCTAGTATAAACCGATTGGAGCTAAGAATTAGTCATTTCACGCCTATGCAGGGCTTTCGCAAGTGATCCTGTAGTAAAATATAGATTTTGTAATAAAATTTATTTTGTGAAAGAATTTGCGATGTTTTATTTACGAACCTGTCACTATTATGTTAAATTGTTGTTATATTTATTTTTTCTTCAGCATCCAGAATCGTACCAAGGACCTAAGTCGATCTAATTAATCATTTCATTGGTTGCAAAATTTATTTAATGAGTTTTGAACTTTTTCCTGAATTTCTAGCATTGAAATTACGAATTTCCAAGATGGCGGACATGATGGCTTATAAGATGATGGTAGTAGAGGATTTCAAGCCTCTTTAAGAATTTTGAACATGGTTTATTGAAATTATTATTTTTTTACATAAAATTAAACATTATTGCATCGATCGAGTATCGAACCAAGGACAGGAACTGATCGAATCAATACTTAAATTAATGAGTGATTTATTTAATGAATTATGGATTTTTTCCCGAATTTCTAGCTAAATAATTACACGATTCCAAGATGGCTGCCATAACGAAACATGCAACAGTAATAGGATTAGGTTTGGTTATGTTAGGTTAGGTTAGCATAGATTTGCATATGGATTAGGTTATGTTAGGTTAGGTTAGGTTAGGTTAGGTTAGGTTAGGTTAGGTTAGGTTAGGTTATGATAGGTTAGGTTAGCATAGATTAGCATATGGATTAGGTTAGGTTAGGTTAGCATAGATTAGCATATGGATTAGGTTAGGTTAGGTTAGTTTAGTTTAGCATAGATTAGCATATGGATTAGGTTAGGTTAGGTTAGGTTAGCATATGGATTAGCATACGGATTAGATGACGTCATCAGGTTGGCAACATCGAGGGTCGCAAGGCTAAAGGTCAGGGTCAAATTTCAAGGTCAAGGTCAAATTTCAAGGTCAAGGTCAAGGTCAAAGGTCAAGGTCAAGGTCAAAGGTCAAGGACTCGGTTCAAGGTTTAGGTCAAAGTTCAGGGTTCAAGGTCAAAGTCAAAGGTCAAGGTCGGATCCTGGATCCTGCGCCTGGCCTTGAACCCCCCATTTCCAACTACTGTAACGGGACATTTTTTCGTGCGTACATGGCTGATGAACGTAACGGGACACTTTTTCGTGTGTGCATGGTCGAAGGAAGTGATATAATCCCCGAAATCCCCCTCCGTCCTCCGGTGTCCCAGGATGAACTATATATATCTACTCTGGCCATTAGGGTTTTTATCATAAACACTTTAGGTATTATTAAATTATTGTTTGGTTTCTAATTCAAAGACGTAAACAAGCCTTCTTAGAACTTTAGAACATAAGTAGTATTTATAGACACGCTTCCAACGTATTTGTTTTTGGTGTGAACATAAAGCTGATGTTTTCTGTAAAATACAGAAAAACCTTGTAGAGGCCGAAAAGAGTTATAGAAAAGGTTCCCTATCTCTCTACCTCACTTCAGTAATACGCCCGATCCATTGATGCTGCTAATGTTCTACAAGTAATATCGATAATAATTCTGAATTAATGTTGTACACTCGCAGGAGTAAAACTCACTCGTAGCTAACTTATTATTTATTTAGTGTATCATTTACAAGTGATAGAAATGAGAACAATTACTGTCATAAAGGACATTCAAATTAAATATTCCACCACTAGTTTTCAATTTAGTGACTAAATGAACATTATCTAAATATATTACAATGGAGAAGTTTAATGAAAACTAATATCAATAATACAGAAAATAAGTATACTAAAATTACAGTTAGAGGAAATAAAAATAATTGATGTAGCCGAATACAATAAATGCAGCTTACATTTTCAATATGAATTATGAAAACCGTTGAAGCAGTAAGTTATTAGGTAAAATTTCAAACTGGAGTCACAATGCCAGACCGGACACGACACGACACCTCACGACAGGCCCAACACGTTCTGTAGCCAATTAAATACATAGTTGTCGTGACCTCAACACGACAAAATACCCACCCCGACTGCCCGCAAGAAGTAAATTCTTTTTCCAATTTAATCATATCGTGTCGCACGATGGGAAGCAAGACGACAAACTTATAAGACCACACATCAAAATATTTACACATATGTTTAAACTTTACACATAATAAAAAATTGTTTTACGTGTAGGTGCACGGATAACATCGGGTTTATAATGAATGTTTAAGTAAACATATATTTAGTCAATATTTAATTTAAGAATTTTCAACAAGTAAAGTTCGGACTCACGGGTGGAAGGAGTACAAAAATCAGAAAAAAATGAATGGATAGCGTTTTTTGACGTGACAACGTCTAATAAATCGACGAACGTTAGCTGCACGCACGAAAAAGGATGACTCATTGTCCCGTTACGCTCATTGTCCCGTTGCGCTCATTGTACGCTTGTGTCGCAATCTATCTCTCTTCCACTCGATTGGAACAACCATCGATTTGACTTTTTCGAGGCACATTAAACTTGAAACACTCCCAATTGTTTCCTACTTTTCCTACCATTGTCCTATCCTTAACAGAATATCACAGATTGGAAGAAGTTAAATAGCAAACATGTATAAAAGTTATAGTTAAATAATCTGTTCGTTAAAGTAATAAACATATTTGAATTAATGACTGCAAATAAAAGTAAATTTATCAATTAAATTGTAGATTTCATTTCACTCCTTCTTTGTACTATCCATACAAAATAGTGATTATTCAATAAAAATGATTCAATTTTATTCATAAAAGTATGCAATCATTTCATCAATGTTTTGTTATGACGTTGTCACGTTAAACTATCGTCCGTAAACCGACTTTACAGACAACCAATTTTTTTGACGTGACAACGTCTAATAAATCGATGAACGCCGGCTGCACGCACAAAAACGTGTCCCGTAACGCACATTGTCCCACTACGGATGAGTCCTGTTATGCTCATTGTAATAAATATAGTTTAAAAAACTAAAAAACATGCTTTTAAAGAATATCAAACTAAAAAGTTTAAAATTAATATAGTTTAAAAAACTAAAGAAACGTGCTTTTAAAGATTATCAAACAAAAAAGTAAAAAATAATTTTAAAATTAAATTTATGACAATAGTATATAAGCAATACTAGTATAAATGAGAAAAAAGCTTGAGGCGCTTTGTGCCATATTTTTTGAATATTAAGCGCCCCATGCTTTTTTCTCATTTATACTAGTATTGCTTATATACTATTGTCATAAATTTAATTTTAAAATTATTTTTTACTTTTTAGTTTGATAATCTTTAAAAGCATGTTTCTTTAGTTTTTTAAACTATATTAATTTTTAACTTTTTAGTTTGATATTCTTTAAAAGCATGTTTTTTAGTTTTTAAACTATATTTATTTTTAACTTTTTAGTTTGATATTCTTTAAAAGCATGTTTTTTTAGTTTTTTAAACTATATTTATGTATAATTATCATAGGGAAATGAGCTACCGACACTGCCTATTACCATCTGAGATAACTATTTGGAGTTGCAACGTCACAAAGAAATGGTAAAGTCTCTACGAATCATTTGCAGTTAGATGTATGGATATAATATTAGAATTTACCGGGGAAAAAAAAACTTTTTTTTTTTCGGCGTGGCCGGGAGTAGAACCCACGATCGCTGAATCCGAAAGCTGACGTCACAGAAGTCGCGCGCCTTAGACCGCTCGGCTAACGAACGTAATAAAATGAATGGGACATTTTACAGTGATGAGTCACTCACTCTTAGTCGAAAGAGTTACAGACGGACAGACAAACATACAGGTGAAGCTAATATAAAGCATGTAAAAATGCGTTGCATCTCTCTTCCACTCGATTGGAACAACAATCGATTTGACTTTTCAATCATATTTTCGTCGTTTGAATTATTAATATTATGTAATTTAACGATCGTCCACCGATTTTCAGCACAATCGGTACGGTTATTTAAAAGTAATGTTGAATATTCAAATACGTTTTTAACGAACAATGGTGTTTTACAGTTACACATAATAATTCAAATTACGTTATCTTTAAAAGATTTGTGCAATGGGAGTGCATGACTTGATGTAAGTTTTTGGACATACGCCATTGCTAAGAACTTAGCAATGGCGTATGTCCAAAAACTTACATCAAGTAATTCAAATTACACCCGGGATCTTTTGCACAATGTTTTAAAAAATATTGTAACACAGCATAAATAAGTTTGGTGTATTTGGGATGCGTATTTGTTATAAAATCGTGTTATAAAAACGAAATAATATTATTCCCCTACCGTGAAGAAAATTTTTATAAATATATATATATATAACATCTGAAACTATAATTTCTAATATGGCCTCGTGGCCATGCGGTTAGCATCGCTGACTACCAATACAAAACTTGACGGAATGTATTCCCACCGCCCTGATACTTTCATTTTTGTACTTGTAAAAATAAATACTACAAAAGTAATAAACATTTTTGAATTAATGAGTGCAAATAAAAGTAAATTTATCAATTAAATTGTAGGTTTCATTTCACTCCTTTGTATCTATACAAAATAGTGATAATTCAATATAAATGATTCAATTTTATTCATAAAAGTATACAAAAGATAGAAAAATTAAAAAAAAATACTTCCACAAAGAATAACATATTTTTAACGAACAATGGTGTTTTACAGTTACACATAATAATTCAAATTATCCCCGGGATCTTTTTCACAATGTTTTAAAAATTTGTAAAACATTATAAATAAGTTTGGTGTATTTGGGATGTTTATTTGTTAAATATTCGTGTTATAAAAACGAAATAATATTATTCCCCTACCGTGCTGTCATCTACGGTGACGGACGCGAACCGAATGAAACGCGATATCTATCCGCTATCGCGGGAACCAGGCACGGCGAGTGCAGTAAAAATAGGTTATGTTAAAATTGACTAAAGAATTATGGTGATTCATATAATTTATGATAGATATTTGATAACAGTTTATTTATATGAAAACGTGTTCATAATTATATTTAAACTTTATAGCTAAACACCATTTTTTAAAATTAATTACAAGTCATCTAGACGTGAACTGTTTCGTCGACTGTTTATAAAGTGAAGTGAAAAGTTAATGTGGTTTTCATTGCTTATTACAAGAATAATTTCGACAGTAAAAGTTAGTTATTCTTGCATTTTAAAAATCTGTTTACTAGTATAATTTCAAGTATTTATTCTTTTATTATTAAAAAAAGTAGCATATGTCGGCGATTGCAGTAATAATAGGTTATGTTAGATATTAGATTATATTTTATTTATATGAAAACTTGTTCATAGTTATATTTAAACTTTTTAGCTAAGCGCCAGTTTTTAAAATTAATCACATATCATCTACACGTGAACTGTTTCGTCGACTGTTTATAAAGTGAAGTGAAAAAATGTGGTTTTCATTGCTTATACAACAAGAATTTCGGCAATAAAGGTAAATTATTCTTGCATTTTAAAAATCTGATCACTAGTATAATTTCAAGTATTTATTCTTTTATTATTAAAATAAAAATGATTCAATTTTATTCATAAAAGTATGCAATCATTTCATTAATGTTTTGTTATGACGTTGTCACGTTAAACTATCGTCCGTAAACCGACTTTACCGACAACCAAATTTTTATCTAAAACTTTTGTCTAAAACTTTTTTTTCGGGAGAGGAAGTATCTGAAATAAACTTAATCCCACGTCGTGCTAATGGTGACTCAATGTTATATTTTTTTGGACTTTAATTGTCAACAGGAAATAAAAGCTTTCTATATGAACAGCTTTGGTTTATAGCGCATATAGGATTTAATGGACGCATTTTGCATAGGAATATTTGCCGACAGCCATATAACAGTATGTCGGGTTAATGTTGTCGTGTAGTATTGTGACCCTACGCTATGAACTTTGTCGTGCTGGAACGATGTACGACGTGTAATTTGATTTGTTATGTCGTGTCCGTCGTGGCATTGTGATTGTAGCTTTATAAACAGTTCTTGTAATGTAACGAAGTTTAAAGACGTTTTATTTGCTAAATAGAGAACACAAATAAAGTTCCTTATGAAATATAGCGCCTTACAGAAATTGTAACACGTTTAAGTAACATATCTGAAGATGGGTAACCAAATGGCTTACAGAGTTGTACGTGTGGTAAGATCCTGTATGGATATGGAAAAAATTAAAAAAAAAAATATTTGCAATAAAATATTTTTAGAAGAATTAATTCTGTAACATAGGTATTATGGCTCAAAATTTATTTTAATATAATTTTTCAGATATATTATTTGTTTAAATTATAAGTCTGAATACTAATTAAAGTATTTATAAAAAATAAGCAATCTTATTTAATTATGACTTTCCATCATGATGTATTTAATATAGTTAGAGCAACGATGTGCAGGTGTATTTTAAAGTAAATCTTACTAAAGTAAAATTTCTCCCGTGTAAAAATTAAAAAATTTGAAAATAGATAAAAATAAATTTTATAATTTTTTTCAATATAAAATTATAACTTTTAAATGTTAAATAAATTTAAGTTAAACGAATTTGTATTTTTTTAAGTGAAAACTTCTGTAGTCGCGTTGAGCGATTTTTGGTAGGGGCAAAATTTATAGATTCGCGTCACCGACATGCTAGTGACGTGTTCCGCCAGACTGGCAAATCGCAGCGGCCTGTTTACATGTATACGCATATATACACTAATACATTGTATATACTCTACTGTATCATGTTCGTGTTGGACTCTTTTTTGTATGGGTAAAATCTTGTGAGTTCGCATCTCCGACATGCTGTAGTAGCAGTAAGTGATGTTAAATTGACCAGGTGAATACATGACCTAGGTCTGACATCACTGGTAAGTCATATTTAGGAAATACATTTTTACGTAATTTTTACATACCACTGACATCTGTTGTGACTAAAAAATGTTGTAAGGATAAATGATATCATGCTGACATCGTACTGATATAATACCAAAATTATTTTATTACGTACATTTGACGTATAAATAATGTCATATTACACATTAAAAAAAATTAAGTTTTTTCTTCTGTTGACAGTCCGCATGACTGGCTTTTTTTTTTTTTTTTTTGCTGAATTGAGGTTATTCCATAATACTTTTAATGAAATAATTCGTGCGGTAATAACTCAAACGGCCTAGTAAAAGTGGATGCACATTGAAACAGAGGAGACAATTTGCGTATTTTGGCGAGACAGTGGCAAAGTAACGGTTGGCAATCTCTGTAAATCGACGGCAGGAACGTGGACTCTTGCCAAGATGTCACTGGACAGACAGCCGGGGCTGAAAGAAAATACCAGTTCCAGTCGCGGTGCGCGAGGGTGGCTGACGGCTCCCATTTGTCGCCGGCGCTGCGGGCCCGTAATGGCGCCCTGATGCGGAACAAATGACGCGAGGTTGTTTGACGGGGGCGCCACTGTGGCGGTAGCTCCGCCTCAAGGGTAATCCTACGATTCACACATACTTGTGAACATTCGCTAATGCCTCCGTTAAACCCTTGGATTTTTGGAAATTCACACGTAATTAATCGTTTTTACGTTTGCGTGTGCGTAACGGGGCGCCGTAATGCGAGAGTCCCTACTGTCCTGCAAGCAGCTGCCTCGATAGTGACAACACATGTCACGTAGCGACACGTGTCACGTGACATAATAAAGAAACTCGCTGCCATTTTCAAAACAAGATTTATCTCGTTTTTGATAGCTTAAGTATCTTTGTTATGTCACTTGATACCTTTTCCGACTTATAAAAAAGTCACGAAGTTAACATGAAAAGGGTATTCGGGCGTGTAGGAAACTATTTGTGAATCTTCGGCTTCTTCTGTCCAGGGAGGCACACGCAGTGCTTGTGGACGAGTGAAACCTGGCATTTACTGACCTGGAGTCAGCCGTCTACAACTGTTACGAACATGACCAAAGTACGCTATTTTTAGTTTAGCGTAGTGAAACGTTTATTTTCAATATTTATATATTTTTTACATGTTTAGGTCTTTAGAGTATTTTAATTGACACTGACAAAAATAACTTTCATTTAGTTACAATCAACTAGATATGCGAATAACTACCATTCAAAAATGCAAAGAAATAAATTTGTAAGAATTTTATACATTTAAAACACCTTACCTTACTTCTACATTTATAACTGCAAAAGAAATTAAATAAAAAATATTTAAAATTTAATTTGTGTGAACACGGATTTTTTTGGGGGTTCTATTCCTTAATCATTTATAGCTTATTTAAAATATTCACTTTTTTAATATTGGGTTGTAAATAACTGTATATAAAAATATATAGTTTAGATTTTACAAATTTTAAAATTAATCATCCCTGAAAAATTAATTATATTATTACTATTTCAAAGACAATAGAATTTTTAATAATATTCTTAAAGGAATTGATATACAATGTGTCTAAGACTATTCACACCATCAAAGTTATATTTTTAATTAATTAAATTGTAAGTATTTAGTCAATATTTAATTTAAGAATTTTCAACAAGTAAAGTTCGGACTCACGGGTGGAAGGAGTACAAAAATCAGAAAAAAATGAATGGATAAATATTTAATATAATATTAAATTCTAAATAACAATTATTTTAACAACGACTATTGAAATTTATAGTTATATTTTTACTGTTTCTAATCTTTTTTAACTGAAAGAAAAATGCAGTCACATTAAAAAAAGAAGAATATACTCTGAAAAATTCTTAATAACCTGAGTGTCCCGAGACATATATCAAAATATAAATATTATAATTAGAAATACAAAATTTAATAAAATATAATTATTTAACGAATTCTTATTTATTTAAATAAATTTATAACTCCTGTTCCAAATATCATTAAAGAAAAAAAAATATTATTCAGATTTAATATATTCTACATAAATCTAATTTTTAAAATTAGGCTGGTTAACTCACTTATTTCATAAGTTACCAAATTAGTTCTAAAAACCAAAACATTTTGTGTCAATGAAAAAAAAATTACTAACATAATGTATGCATTTGTCAAGAACTTAATTTTTTTTTTTATCACGTGTAAAGATACATTTCGAAACATTAATAACATGAATTTCATACTTTGGTTCCGGAAGTGACTTAATAATACTAACACTTATTTTAGAAAAAAAGAGTAATTTTTAGCACCAAATCTTAAAATACGTAGGACACTTAATATTTCATCGAAAATAAATTTACTTATTTTATGCTCTTATTATTATTCCATATTTTGCTTAAACTATAAACGGGATCTCCGCGGCTGCCGGCACCGCTGCCATTGATCTCCCCGCTGTCGTCGACGTCACTGCAGGCGTCACCGGTGTCACATGAGTTCATGATATCAACGGTAGATCATTAGTACAGGTCAACATTAAAGATGCCATCAAGTTCTCAAGAACAGCGAACTTGTAAAACCATAATAGTCAAACAAGATGATCCGCACCGCACCGCCACCAGATGTGGACTGAGGGTCCTATCGTCTGGACCTCACTTATATACCCGTGGCCTTCTCGTATACTACATCAGTCAAAATATTAACTTTAATTATAAATTAATTTTTATAGGTAAATATTCAGGTACATTAAAATTCTAGAAATTTAAAAAAAAATACTTTTCAAGTTTTTCACATTTATTTAGAAAATTTACGTAAATGCATATTATATTTAGGCATTAAGAATTTTCGTAAGCAAAGTCTTTACGCTGCACGAACTGTCTCTTAGACTCCGAGTAGGACTGTTTCGTCGACGCCAGCTCCAACGAGTTCATCGATTCCGGTTACAACTGGTTCTTAGGTCACGGGATCAGGAACACAGGTTTCCGACTGATCATCTTCAACATCGACTGCTTTCGGTGAGACATGGACCGACGTTTATGACCATGACTGCAAATGGGCTTTGCATCGGTGCTAGTTGGGACAGGTTCACTGACTGAACTACGACGAGACGCACGTCGTTTGGACGTCTACGTAGATGCATCGCAAACGCAACATGTTGCAACACGTCCATGTTTGGTGTTGCACATGCAGACGAGGTGACTACCTCGTTGATGCTGGCTGGAAGGAATATGTGCGGTCTCATGTGATAGACGGCACAGTTCACAGGTTTGCAGCAATCTAGCAGCTGGTGAGTCGGTTCGTAGGACACAGGATAGTGTGCAAACCGCCGGTGCTGCGCGCCTTAATCACAGGTTTCCGTATATGTGCGCAGATACCCAGTATCTCAGTATTTGTACTCGACACTGCTGAAGCTAAGTCTTACACAAGCCTACAAATTGGAAAGTTGAAACAAAAATATATTCTTGCGAGTCGGACGAACACTGAAGACATGAACTGTTGCATGCCTTTTATATATGCAGACTCCTACTCAAACTACGAAAGACATCACCTCATTAGCTGCGAGTTTATACAGACACATACTCGTTCAAACTTGTCATGTAGCTGCACGCCATACATTACACTGATCTTCCGCAGGTGACAGTCGTAGTCGGTCTGTATATCAAAAATTTCAACTGATGCTTCATACAACTTGCTCAGACATTTATTATGCTCAGATCTGACGACATAATTTATGAATACGCGGATACTGCAGTAGCAAATCATGTAGAGTGTTTTTAACTTGGTGTTAAGGAATTTTCCCTTCGTCCCACTCCAGGCTATGGTAGTATTTGCATAGCCATTAATTCGAGCATTTACTTTTTTCATCCTATAATTTCCAGGGATACAGGATACGCCGTCGTTCTCGTAGGTAACACCAATCTCCTTGAGCACGAGTCCTTCTTGGCTCTGGAAACCTTGCAGGTTGCAGTACATCTTGTCGCTAGCAATGCTCGGTCATAACGAAATTCAGATCGCAAACGAAACAGTATTAAAGACAGAATTTTTACAAGATTGTGAGGCCTTACTTAAGGCGCTCGAGTTTAAAGTCGGAGATCGCAGAAGGGAGTACCAACTAAATGCAGTGAGAAGTACGGTCCCTAGGCAAAAAAGAATGACCTGGATAATAATTGAAAACATCACTGCCTGTTTACTATTTAATATTTCCGCTTGGCATCGGCTTGGTACATTGAAATACAGAACCATTTACACAAATCTGCAGAAGATCTAGATCTCGCATTAAAGAAAAGGACATCTAAAGTAATCACATATTATAAACACTATATTACGGGTAATTATACAAATATTTAGAAAGCATTAGTTTTTCCCTAACAGGTCCGTTGATTACAATCCTGGATGACGTAATTGTCTATAATTGTTGTTTAGGCACAATTCCCAATGTTTTGGTCAAACCGGACTCTCGTTTCGACGTAATTATGCGAGTCTCACATCCCGCACCACAGCAATGTGTTAAGTCCGGCTTGCAGTTTACGTAAATTCTCACGTAGCGTAAAAAGGAGAAGTAGAGTTTATTTCGCCACATTACGATTCAAGAAACTAGCAAGATAATTAATTTGAGTTTATGATCAGTCAAGTCTCTCTGCTCATTGTTTTTCCTTAAAAAACCAACCCGGTGCCCGGTTGTTAATAGCGGTTGCGTCGAGGCTTACTTGTAGTTGCGCAGCATGGTGGACGATAACCCGGGCTGGGCACTCGTCGATGCGTAGGTGAATGGAACAGCCTTTCCATTTTAGCAGCGGCGCAACACGCCTGCACCCGCGAGCCGAAGTCGACTCCACCCGCCGCCAGCACCGTCTCCCTGCTCGCCAGCCGCAGACCGTCCCAGGTTAACGCGTCACCATGACGTCATAAGGCTCAGCGCGCCGCGCGGTGTTGGCTCGCGGAAACACACCCAAGCGCAGCGCCGCGAATGTCCGTAATGCTTTTGTTTTAATCAATCTTCAGGACGAAAATGAACCAAGTGCCAAACAATCTATCATAACATATGATATACCTATAATTAATTACCAAATTAAAAGGACGTTAAAACAAACAAATAATAAAAGTAAAGTTAATGGAGGCGTGACAAACGCCTCAATTGTCTCGGTAATTTTACGATACAAGTTGATAGTGAAGTAATAGATAAAAAGCATAGGTGTTTGGTGGAATATTTCCGCTACTTAATATCTTGAACCTACAGACGATGAAGTTTGAAATTATTCGATCAACTTGTTGGGAAATCGTCAAACACTATTAATGGAGCCTTGTTCTTGAAACTGTTGGGACTCAGTATTGGTGACTGTTCGCGATAATAGTAGGCTTGCCGAAACTTGGCATTCATTTTATATGCGAGAGTAAAACTTCTTTTTAAAAGTCCATGTTTTTAACTTAGAGGTAGATTTCTCTGTTTATAAAAATTTTTACATTTCGTATTTAACAGTTATCCAATACGAAGCGACTAACTCCTGCATTGAGCTGACTACCAGTTTGAAGCCCGACGATGATGTATCTTGGTTTTTCCATAGCGAAGCTGGACATAACTTTCCAATTTATACACTGACTATGAGACAAGCCAGGATAAGTCTCCAGGCTCCAGGATCGGAATAGTTCATCAATGTTCTTGCAGTTTTATACTTTCTTCAGAATCTTGATACGTTCAACCGTGCTCACTTGGATGTGGGGCAGCATCCACTCGATAGACTATAGTGGTATCGAGACATCCTGTGGGTTCTCCGCAGTAGTGATATTTTCATTAGTGTGCCTGTTGGCTAGAAGCAGTACGAGCTCTTGTTTCGAATTAATGATTATATGCTTGTAGTCCTCAGCGATTCTCAGAAGAATGGACACAAGAATAAACTTCGAATTTTCCTTCGGCATAAACCGGAAGCTTATATTCATCCTCGAGAGCCCAACCGGCCATTTTTGCAGCAGAAAGTTCATTTGGCGTGAGCGAATGGTAATTTTTCATAGTAAATGTTATTCCTTCATCTCTCGTCTGGTCTACCTCGATGCCATTGAGTACAAATGTAATGCGTTCGATTAGGTGAAGAATACCATTGCAGGATATTGACGTCGTTGTTGGATGCGTACCATCCGGTTTTGTCAGCGAGCCTCTTATACGTATAAATGACTGCGAAGTTAAAGTACAGATAACATGGTTATGTACAGCAATGCGTACTTCTGAAGGTAGTGCGCACGGTCCGAGCAGGAAAGGCTGGTACTCGTGCAATTCCATTTTCGTAATGCTGTCATCAAAAATGACCGGATCTTCCACGTTGAGGATTTCGTCTTCTATATTTATTCGGCACTTGTCCAATACTTAGAAGAAACTTTAGCTGTCAGGTGTTAATGCACTGATGTATTGTAGAGAACTGATTTAATTTACCCCAAAGCGATTTCTTTTATAACTGTTCAGTATAACAAACTTTATGCCCATCGCTTAAAGTGCAAATGTAATGTAATTTCTTGGTTTTGAAATTCACCAAACGTACTCGCTGAAACTTGGTGGTACTTCGACCAGTTTATATCTTAACGGGACCTTCGGCGAAAACTCGTGCAGCATGTTGTTTATTCTTCCGTTGAGATACGTTCCACTTGCCAAATTAGAGTTTATTCTTATGACATTCACAGGCAATATGTTTACTGCTCGCGTATATTCGTACGTTCTTCCTGCATCATACACCTTTGTTTCGAATCCGAGCATCGTGCCTATGGTCCCAGGTTTCATATAGTAAACATTTTCACTGCATGTAAGAATGATTTTTTGAATGTTTTGGATTTTCGCGATTTTTAAAGTGTACATCCTGTGGTAATTTTCATTCCTGAAGTAATTTGCAATGTCGTAAATTTCGTAAAAGCCAAAAGGTTACTGTATTTCTTGAGTGGTCCTATCACTTTTCAGTAAGCAGATCATGATGTTATCTTTATTGATATTCGGTATGGCATTACACGTTTTTCAAATCTACGTGTCCGATACACCATTCACCATCTAAATCCAGGGTTGGGAAATAGACTGCCTGCAGTTTTAATGTGTGACCTGTAAACGTAAGTGTTATCGACAAGTCTGATTTGTTATCATGTCAGCGTCACCACTGACGTCACAGCGGGTGAACACTCGCCACAGAACAAGTTCTAGAATAGAGCATACCTTTGCCTAAAAGCCGTATCTATACTAATATTATAAAGCTGAAAGGTTTTTTGTTTGTTTGTTTGAACGCGCTAATCTCAGGAACCACTGGTCCGATTTGAAAAATTCTTTCAGTCTTCGATAGTACATTTATAGAGGAAGGTTTTAAGCTATATTATATTATCAACAACACTAGGGATCCTTACTAAAAGTCCAATTTAGAATCAAATGCGTTGGAGGGGGTTATATACAACATGCAGTACACGTACGAAGTGTGTGTTGACAATGCCGCAGGCTCTAGAAGTTTTTTTCCTATTGCCTATTAACATTGTTGCCACGCACTAGATGCCTTATCATTCTTAATTTTCCCAAACACCCGTGTGATATTAACAACGAAGAAATCAGTACCCTAATAAGAATTTCAATTAGTATTTAAATACTTTTTATCTCTTCAAATCGCAATCCTAAACTATTGTTTTTTTCTTCTCTGTGTGTTTAATTATTTTATTTTCTTTTACTAGAATTATTTTTATTATTTTTAATTAATTTTCATTTTTCGGACCATCAATAATTTCCTCTCCCGTTACAATTCCGACAAGGACTTGTGTATATATATATATATATATATATATATATATATATATATATATATATATAAGCGAAATGCCACTCACAGACTCACTCATCACGATATCTCTAAAACTATACACCCGATTGACTTGAAATTTAGCATAGTTACTCATTGTGTGATGTAGACGCTCACTAAGAACGGATTCTGCGGAAATCCGATCCCAAGGGGAGTTTCGGGGGCGTAATATATCAAAATTTCCAGTTTTTGTTAGGAAATCACCATTGCAACGGCTGTTGCTTTGTTGATACTTCATTTGTCTTTATGGCAACGACTATTTCATTGTTAGTGCAGTCCTCATCACCGTTGAAATTTTGCGGGTACTTTAAATATCAAAAATTGCCCTTTTTTTCCATATATATTTTACAGACTTGAATTTCACAGTAATATTCCTTATGTAACGCAGGATGACATTTTCCGAAAATTAGATCCCATGGGTGGTTAAAACCGGGCAACAGTGGGTACTTTGTCTGCATGAGAACAGGATTTTGTATTGTTCATGCCTTCTGCGTCTCCATGGCAACGGACATCGCGCGGCAGTGGCGTACCCACAAGGAGGGGCATGTATAAAGAGCGGCGCAAGAGTGATCTGCCTGTAGACTGCCGTAGTGAAGTACGGGTACATCAGTTGTACTTTGCCTGCACGAGTCGGGAAACCATCGGTGCTATTCATTTCCTCTCCGGTACATTATACAGCATTGTAATTAGTTTTCATTGAATTTTTTTTATTTACCATTACTGTAAATGGGAGATGTGGCTTAATTTTTTTCCATTAGTATAGCCGTGCGAAGCCGGGTCAGGCAGCTAGTCCATTATAAAACCCCACCAACTTACAAATGAAATATGTTGGAAAATATTTATTTGTATATAATTATTATCAAAAGAACGAAATTAAGAAACACAAAAGCAGATTACCACGTAATACCCTAATTATGTTTCTTGTTATTGTTAAAAGAATCCTCGGTTGTGGGACATTCCTCGTTTTACAAAAATAGAAGAAGAACAATAAGTTGACTTAGAAAATGCTGCACAGAGATTAATTTCCTGGAAAAATTATCAGACGTTACAATTCTAATTGGAGCAAAGTAAAACAAACCCTTGCCGACTACTCTTCTCGAGAGAGTGAGGCGGGGGGAGGGGGGCAGACGAAATGGCCGGGCGTGTGTGTAGAGCAGGCAGGGAGGGCTCTCTGGAGACGGCAGTTTGCAAATATAGCCAGCAGCGGCGGTAAACGTTTGTGACGCTTGCAGCTGGGGATAGCTATCCAAGCAACGCTTTGCTTACGAATAGTGGCTTTAGAACTTTAGAAGAAAACAACCACTGTAAATATCGTACCCAGTGCCACTGGAAAAAGGCAAAGCTGTTTATGGATAAAATGAAATCAGAAAACAAATGTCCGCTCTTTAATAAGCCTTCAAATAGAATTTAAATAAAAACTTTTAAAGAAATACAAAAAAAATAATTTAAAATATAGAATAAGTTACATAAAATTTAAAACTATAATATAGAACTTCCGGTATCCTAAACGCTTAATAAACTGATAATAAAAGTCATTGCACAATGTTAGGTAAGTACAGGTTGTTTTATAAGCAGTGCTAATATAAATTTTAAAACCTCATTTGAAGCAAAAATGTCTACCACAGCGAGTCTTATTCCCATTATTTAAAGAGTAGTTTGAGAATTAAAAAAATAAATATACAATAAGCTGTCATTCAGGGCTGCTAAATTTTTCAGGCAGTTATGTTTAGAGTTGAACATAACGACTGCGTGTGGTAAACTCGCAAAATTTGTTCAAAAACGTTCCCGTCTACTTGCACACACTTATCCGTGAACCCCACGCCACATACCACCCGTGTTGCTTCACGTGACTGCGCACGACTCTGCTATGTAGGAACGTGGCACATACTTATCCGTACACATTAATACACTTACCACCCATGTTTCTTAACGTGACTTCGCACAGCTGTGGTCAGTAACGGCGTGGCACACACTTATCCGTGCATCCCACGCCACATACCACCCGTGTCGCTTCACGTGACTGCACACAGCTGTGGTCAGTAACGGCGTGGCACACACTTATCCGTGCACTCCACACCACGTAACGCCCGTGTTGCTTCACGCGACTGCGTACGGCTGTGCTCTGTAGCAATGTGGCATACACTTATCCGTGCATCCCACGCCACGTACCACCCGTGTCGCTTCACGTGACTGCACACAGCTGTGGTCAGTAACGGCGTGGCACACACTTATCCGTGCATCCCACGCCACATACCACCCGTGTCGCTTCACGTGACTGCACACAGCTGTGGTCAGTAACGGCGTGGCAAACACTTATCCGTGCATCCCACGCCACGTACCACCCGTGTTGCTTCACGTGACTGCACACAGCTGTGGTCAGTAACGGCGTGGCACACACTTATCCGTGCATCCCATGCCACGTACCACCTGTGTTGCTTCACATGACTGCGCACAGCTGTGGTCAGTAACGGCGTGGCACACACTTATCCGTGCATCCCACGCCACGTAACGCCCGTGTTGCTTCACGTGACTGCGTACGGCTGTGCTCTGTAGCAATGTGGCATACACTTATCCGTGCATCCCACGCCACGTACCACCTGTGTCGCTTCACGTGACTGCACACAGCTGTGGTCAGTAACGGCGTGGCACACACTTATCCGTGCATCCCACGCCACGTACCACCCGTGTCGCTTCACGTGACTGCGCACAGCTGTGGTCAGTAACGGCGTGGCACACTCCACTCTTATCCGTGCATCCCACACCACGTACCACCCGTGTTGGTTCACGTGACTGCCCACAGCTGTGGTCAGTAACGGCGTGGCACACACTTATCCGTGCATCACACGCCACGTACCATCCGTGTTGCTTCACGTGACTGCAGACAGCTGTGATCAGTAACGGCGTTGCACACACTTATCCGTGCATCCCACGCCACGTACCACCCGTGTTGCTTCACGTGACTGCGCACAGCTGTGGTCAGTAACGGTGTGGCACACACTTATCCGTGCACTCCACACCACGTAACGCCCGTGTTGCTTCACGTGACTGCGTACGGCTGTGCTCTGTAGCAATGTGGCATACACTTACCTTTACACTTTAAGCTACGTACCACCCGTGTTGCTCCATGTGACTGCGCACGGCTTTGCTCTAGAGCGACTTGGCACACACTTATCCGTGCACCCCACGCTACGAACCACCAGTGTTGCTTCACGTGACTGCGCACAGTTGTGCTCTGAAGCGTCGTGTGGGGGACCTTTTTGAGCAGGTCTCCTGTACAGTAAGTCCACTCATGTACCTCCCTGCACTACTTCTGTTCCTTTGAAGGCTATTAGACAGTTAGTTAATAACTCTGTCTTTGGGGAGTACATTGGTCTCACATGTAATCTGTAAGTGGCGCAACTCATCATGAATCATTTTGTATGTAATTGTTAAGAATGAGTGGTTGAAATAAATATAATTTTTATAAAATATGTATTCTAATAATCTTTAAATAAGTCTAGCAAATGGGAAGATTGACTTAAACCAATATTTTTTATAGATGCTTTTGCTGGTTGCACTGTATCTCATAGAGAAAACTCGAGTAGCGGACTAAGAAAGATGACGTACACAAACACAAGGAAAACAAGTCTGTATCAGCCAATGTAAAAACAACAACGGCATCACAGCGGCAAACCAGGTTGTTGTTTATCGATGATTCTTCTTCCAATTTTTTCAACTGTTTCGACATTGTCAGGCTTCTATGTTAATCTGTGCTGTTATTTTGTTTTATTTAAGGTCAAATAATTTTCTTTGCTGTCTTTACATTTAATATTTGACATGAGCTGATTTTGAATTATTTCTGTTTGTTTGTGCATTCATCTTTCTTTTTCCATTCTTCAGGTTTTCTCTGCGACATACAGTGCAACCAGCAATGACGTTTGTCCAAAGTAATATTTGAAATCGGTTATTTTGTAAGTTTGTTGTGTGTACAGAAGAAAAGGTCGCTGAATGGAAGTTTGATAAATATTTCCTTTCAGCGAATAAACAGTCCAATAATTTCCCAAGTCAGTGGTGAAGGCAGTTTCAGAGCTGCTGTGCTCTACTCTCGGCTGCTCATTCTCAGGTTGAGAAGGGAAGGATGAAGTAAAACATATGACTAAATGTAGGCCTGCTTAGCTTGTGCTCAGTGAAGTCAATGATTAGCAACAGCTATGCCCCAAGCTGTTTTGGAGTTAACAATAGTCTAAGAGAGTAAATTTTGTCTACTCTAAAGAATATCTATATACCTGTTAAGCATTGAAATTTTTAAAAAATACCAATTCCTTACACGATTTATTGTTTTCATTTGCTTGTCAATAAATAGAATAGTTTTCTACAATTAGAATTATTACGCATTCTAACTTCCATTTCCCACTAATTGAGATAATACTTCCGCGAAATTTAGCAAAAACCTGTACAAATTTGTTCAAATTGTATTTTTGTAATCTGACAAAATAAATTAGTACAATTTATTTAAAATTCTTTTAAACTAATAAATTGACATTAATTATTATTTTTACATCAGTATTTACCAAGCAACTGCTCTGGTGAGTATGAATTTTCTCTCAATAACAAATATAAAGTTTTTGTTATAATATTTCTTTAATATATAGGAGTGAGGAAAATTTGCCTCATCAGAATTTTCACCTCGTCCAAAATTCACCCCAAATTCCCAAAATTTGTAGTTTTTTATGAGAAAATTCCGCCCAAAGATTTTTAACAAAATTAATATTCAAAATTTCCCTATAGGCCCCTAATAATATCACGTTTATGAAGTTTTATTTGCATATATTTTACATCAGTAATGTTTAAATGCTTGAAGCTAACATTTTAAAATCACAAATTATTGCCTTAATTACTTTTAAAATAAGAAATAAATAACAAATTTTAGTCAAATATAAAGCAAAAAATTGTTTGAAAAAATTATTAATTTATGATTTCAAGTACAGAACCGTATTTTAAGTATCCAGATTGTTTTGTTGTATTATCAATGAAAGGTATTTGGTTAAAAGAGTTAGTTAAAAGTTGGTTTTTATTATGTTGAAAAAATACTTTTGTTTACTAAATGACAACCTATTTTTTTCACTAGGTAAATAAAAACTAATTACAACTAATATTGTATCGAGTAAAGTATATGAATTGACGAAATGATGTACTTCATTCAAATATGGTAAGTGGTGCACACAGTCATTTTTTTAAATAAAGATTTAAAATCTTTATTAATATTTATTCCTCTATGATCCGTATTATAAAATGTTTAATATTTGGCTAAACTATTTTTAACGGATGTTCTCCGACAACCCTTTAAGCTTTTTCACCGTGACCTGTTAGGTGTGATTCTTCGCATGCCTGGATGAATGCAACTCGCAGCACTTATCAGTGCGAGGACAACTCAGCTCGCCTGTGGTTTAGGCAACCTGCGAAGCATAGGCGAGGCTAAATGAAGAAGGTTCCAGTCAATTTGACTGCTACGTAAAACATCAATACCCCTGGCGCTTATAGATTATGCACTGATTCGGCGAGCGGAATAAACAATATCCTAGTTCTATACGACCTTTCTCCCTGGAGAGGCATATAAACTCCAATTTTTGTAGAGATGACTGAGACCAGTACCGATGCTCCAAGACTCGGCTCCGCCACTACGAGAGACACAGCTAAGCTCTGCCCGACTTCCGCGCCAACCAATAGCAAGCGTCCTTGCTTCAAGTCTTCAGTCTACGAGTATGTACTTGCTCGGTAATAATAAGAAAGAAATGTTAGAGATTCGAGTAAACACAGAGATAAAGTAAGGAGGTGGCAGGGGCGTGACAGGAGAATTTAAGTGGCTGATTTGAGTCTCGTACGAGTGAGAAAGTTGGCTTAGTGATCGTCTGTAGTGGAACGAGGATTACTCAGTGGGAGATGTGTTAACCACTCGGGAGCTCAGATCCTCAGAACTTATGTGACTGGTTTCAGTCCCTGGACAAGCGATGAATACCCGGCCAGCGTGTGAGAATAGGAGCAAGTAGACGAGTATACTAGGGACTGAGGGTTTCGGCCTCAGCTACAGAGGAGGATGTGTTACAGCGCGCCAACAGCGAGCAACACTCGTTTGCCCTGTGAGCAGACGTGATGAGACGTCACGGGCTGGTTAGAGTCCCAGTGCGACTAGCAGCACCTGTGCAGCTGGGAGGAAGACGACGACTGCTCCTGCTGCTGTCGAGTCGTGGAGGTCTTCCGGGAGCCGCGGGGAGCGGACACAGCGGTTTCCTCGCCGCTTGGAGGGGTACACATGCTGCCAAGAGCAGCATGCGACCATGGGAACAGTTACAGTGAAGGCATCTGGATTAATTAATTTAGATGGTGTACATTTGAAAAGAGCCTTTTTTCAGAATGTCTCTAAGCTGTGTTTTATGCAAGCTGTAAACAGTCGCTTATAAATTTGAATTGTCTATGGCTACAGATTAATAAACATTACCTATTTGTTCTAACTAATATACTTTGATAAATACCTCCTAAGAAGTTTCAAGACACTCTGTTATGTAATTATTTAAACGTTTTATTATGTGAGTGTTGTACATCTTTTATATGTAAATGTTATTTCTCAAATTCTTTTTCAAAAATCATGAATAAGTATACCACGATATTGGGAATTTGTCGGTATGTATACTAGGTCCGCAACGTATGGATATCAATGTTTAATCAAACCTGTCATTTATTTTTATTGTCTTTTGACGTTGGTTAGACTGTGATAGAAAATGTAATTTCTTTTTAATTTTAAATTTTTCCAATAACCTCCCTCGTGTGTCCCATATCCAGTTCACTATAGAAAGGGCATTTTAGTAAATTACACGAAGCACATGATGTTTTCTAACTTCTATTAAATAATAAAATAATACAGCTGACTAACCTCTATGGCCGTCCTGACACCAGAGGAAGCGAAGCAAACAATGGGGCATCCCCGCTCCTCGGAACCGCAGGCAATACAGGCGGCGAAAATACGAAGGCCCATATAAAAAAAAAACGTCAGCAGATTTTCAGAAGCAATTCTCCCCCCTCTCGCTGGGCCACACGAGGTTCGTGCGTGGCTTGGCATCGCCCCAAGGCTGGTGCTTACTGCGCAGGCGCAGCTGTGAGCGAGTCTGGCTGCCTTTATGCCCTGCTTCAGCGCGGACCCTTCTGCCCGCACCACTCATGTACTCCGTGGTGGCTTTTAACTAACGCCCTTTCAAGGAAAAAATATTTTATTGAAATGAAAAATTCTTGAGCCGCGTTGAACGATTTTTGGTAGGGGCAAAACTTATGGGTTCGCGTCACCGACATGCTAGTGACGTGTTGCGCCAGACTGGCGACGCGCAGCGGCCTGTGTAGATGTATACGCATATATACACTAATACATTGTATATACTCGACTGTATCATGTGCGTGTTGGACTCTTTTTGGATGGGTGAAATCTTGTGAGTTCGTATCACCGACATGCTGTAGTAGCAGTAAGTGAAGTTAATTTGACCACGTGTACACATGACCTAGGTCTGACATCACTGGTAACTCATAGCTAGGTAATGAATTTTTACATAATTTTTACATACCACTGTCATCTTTTGATACTAAAAAATTATGTAAGGATAAATAAAATCATTGTGACGTCGTACTGATATTGTCACGCGGTAAAATTTTACGTGTAGAGTTTTTTTAATTTGGCTTTGCGCATGTAGTGCTTTGTGAGCCCGCGTGAGTTCCTGACACTTGTTTGCGACACTCGAGCATTGACTTGTTTTCCTGGCGCGGTAGATTGCTAACGCTCTCTGTTTTTCTGGGACGGTGACGTGATTCGCCGCCCGAGAGCCTGGCCAGCTGCGCGGGCGGTTGCGTCATCCTGTCCTGGAATCTCCGGGAGTGTTGGCTGCCCTGGTTGGTTTCGCTGCGTTGCTGTTCGTGCGCGTGACGTGCTGGTGTTTGTGTCGCCACCAGGTGGCAGAAGTGCGAGTCTAGCATGACCGGTGGAGGGGGGGATAGCATCGGTTGGCGGAATGGCGGTTGGTTTGTGGAATCGCGGCCGGGATTTTTGTTTTCGCGTGGAGTGTTTTCGACGTGATGACGTGGTGAAGTGAATTTAATAAATGGGGCCACCCTGGGTGCGCCGGTGTGGTTCTTCTCGGTGAGGTGCTGGAGGCCTGTCGGAGCCCCGGCCTGGCGGGTAGCTGCGTGCTGCCGTTCGACGGTGTTGTAAGTAATGGCGAACTCGTAATTTTCCTTCACCTCTTGTAACATCTGTGGGCGTATTTTAAAATTGGGTTAGGATGACTTAACGTTTTGATTCTTTCCAGGAGTGCAGGCAGTGTGTGGTATCCAGTAATGTAAACTTTCTTTCGTTATTTTAGCTTAAGGATGGGTCGAGGTGTGCGTTAAGAATAATCATGTTATTTTAAAAAGAAGTAATACTCGTTCTAAGAAGAAGATAAATTAATGTTTATTTATTTCAACGGAGGATTTATTTATTTTTTTTGTTGTTACCAGAGTATGTTGACATTGACTTTATTTATTTATTTAATCAGTTAATTATTTACTTTTGTGTTGGTCATAGTTTACCAGAAATAAAACCTGAAACGATGTGGGATAAATAATACTTTTTTTTCTTTCAGTCAACACCCTACACCCCCTGTCCTAAGGAGGTTAGACAATCCCTGTACCAGCTCTACTGCTACCACCCCCCCCCCCCCAAATGTTTATTTTGAAATAATAAGATGTTATCTTATTTTTTTTTATTTTATTTTTTTGAGTGACATATTGTAGATCTTGACGGAGACCGAGGGCGATTGCGACAATATAATAACAAAATCATTTTCTTACGTACCTACATTTGACGTATAAATGATGCAATATTACACATTTAAAAACTAAGTTTTAAGTTTTCACTTCTGTTGACAGTCCCCATGACTGGCTATTTTTGATAAGCCCCTGCTAGTTAATTGAATTTTATGTTAGACTCAATCAATAAATTAGTTACTTGTACCTTACGGGTGCCATGTGAGCGAGACCTTCAGTATTACTGGTCAGTGATGTTTAAACATCTAACCTCGTTAAAGAACAATTTCATGTGTTCTCATGTCGTTCATTTCGCATATAAATTCAGACTCAAATTTAAGATGATGCAGAGGGTGGTGAATACATACTGATATATAAAATATTCTCTTTCCAAGTATAAATATTTCTGGAAGCGAATCACACCCGTACTTTCCGCGCCCGCCGCTAGAAATCGCTGCTTGAATCACATATGTGGCTTGATGCCGTCAGACGCAGATAGCACTAAACAGACGGAAATTTTAAACTATCAGAGGCCGTTCCGATAAAAGCGAAAAAGGCTTGGAAAATAATCCTAAATCCTGAATTTGAACTCGATCCTCATAAAGGAATTTAATTGAAATGCTGCCCATCTTATAAAATTAACCAAACAGTTTATTTACTGTAAATTTTCCTGTAACTGTAGAAATTAAATATTTTGGCATTACTAAAATATTAAACTGAAACTTTTTAAAATATACCTATGTTTTAACAGTAAGTATATAATTCTATATTTGTTTTTGCTAAACAACTTCAATCATTGTATAAATACTTTCTACAATAAATGCCGTAATCATATAGAGCTGATTTTACACTAATATTATATTGTTACGATTTACCGCGGGTTCATAAAGGATAGCCGAATTAAAGTTTTTTATCACACTAAACAGTTTTATTTATTGCCACTACTTATGTTACTTACAAAAAAATATTCTAAAATGACAAATAATTAATTACACTTAAAGAAAGGTCTATTTCTTAGTCACTCGTTACACACACACCGCTGGACCGCACTTCCAGCGCAACTCTCGCCGCAGCACTCCTCGTGGGTCTCCGCCGCGGGACTCCGTCGCCACACTCCGCCGCTGCCGACGCACTTCCCCTTCGCCGAGGATCCACTCGACTCCTCGCTCGCAACTTCGCACGGGACTCCGCCGCGCCCACGACTCTATCGCCCGGAAACTCCGCCGCGGGAAAACTCCCGACTCCACTGAACTCTCTCACTCCCGGCCCTGAAACCTTCGTCCAAGGACTTCGCCACTCTGCCGCACCCGCGGCACTATCGCCCGGAAACTCCTCCGCGGGAGAACTCCCCACTGAACTCTCACTGCTCACTGACTCGAAGGTCGGCCCCACCTCCTTATATAGCCCTTGGGTTCCCGTCCAGAACAATCGGGCATGTCTCCGAGATATCGCGCGACCTTCGCCGTCGAAATGCCCAGAAACGCGTCGTGAGTCCTGTCGATGGACGCGGCGGCTGCTAAAGAACGCCGATAAACGCAACAAGCATCGGGTTCCTACAAAACGCGCCGATAAACATGTCTGAGTCCTTTTATGCCGCAGTGCGCCCTCTTTTAAGTAACTCGATCTGAGGCAGGTGCGCGCTGCGAAGGTCAGGATGTCGCGAGATAGTATGACACGAGATACCAGGGAGAGGATGCGGGTGGAAGGGGGCGCAGACAGGCCGAACGAGCGCGGTGACGCCAAGCACTGCAGCCAAGCGCGATCGTAACAATATTATAATAGATTAGGTTATTAAAAAAGGTTAAAAAAAAATTCAGTTACCAGGTTTGACACGTGTCATAAATCTCCCCTGGAACTTCCCGACCGGATACTCGCTGCCACACATCCGAGACGGGTGCAAATTTGAAATGAGACTATGTATTAACAACAGTGTACCTAATGCCAGTTTCCTTATGTACTTTAAAACTTATGATTTTTTTTTACTGTGTTCATTTTAGCAAACCAATATAGTTAAGGTTATTTCACTAATTATAAGTTTTATTTGGAACACCAGTACGTTTGGTGTGTCCCCGAACGTAAGTGACTAATACGGCTTTATGTTGATACATGTGGGTCCACTATATTGACGGCTTCGGCCCCATAGTTATACATTTCCGTTCATTCGACTTGCGTTACATTCAAAAAATCATTCCTACTAAATGCCGTATATTGAAAGCTAACATGTTTACACAACAAATATCCTATATAAAAAAGCTTGAAATAAATGTGTGTTAAAGATTCATGGCGTCTTAGTAGTAAAGAAAAGTATTTTCTGGGACAGAATTCTGGCTGTGGTGCCTATGGTGCCAACCGTCATCTTGAATTGTGACTTCACGGCGGCCATCTTGGGCTAAAAGTTCCTAAAAATTCCAAAAAACTTCTCTATTCAAGGGCCAAATTCCCGTTTTGAGGAAAAATTTCCCGTGTTAATCCTCAAAATTAAAAAATTCGAAATTCTAAAAACCTCAAAAGGCTTTTGTCTTATAAAGAACCCAAATTCCAAAAAAAAATTGCTTAAATTTTTTAAAAGAAAGCCACCATAAGCCGCTAATATCAGGACTTAGACCATGACTTTGGCCGTAAAATTCTAATTTTTTATTTATTAACCTAGAAATTCGAAAAAAAATATAAAATATAAAACAATTGCTTACTTGAAATGTTTAGTTGTTTAATTGATTTCAGTCCTCGGTTAGATTCCCGGCGAGAGTAAGCAAGTTAATTAAAAAATATATTTAACAAAAGTTTTAATAAAAGTAAAAAATAATTAATTTAAAATGTTTACGGTACACCTGCCCCCTTGATTTATGACGTAACTGTTGCATATATATCGTTACGGCCGCTATCTTGAAAATCCGTACTTTTTATGCTAGAAAATCGGGAAAAAATTAAATTTTATAAAAAATTAATTAAATTTTAATAAAATTATTTAAAAAAATAAAAGACAAACGCTTTATACAAACAGTTAGTACAAAGCTGTATTCCACACGATTTCATATGTTCAGTACGTACCAGAACTGACATAAATGTTTAATGTTAAGTTATTAAAATCGATTAATTAAATATTTTCGGTAGTATAAACTTATAATGGCTATAAGAAAGTAGTAAAATTATAAATATTTAAATTAAATCATCTGCAAAACACAATGTAGGTATTAGAAGCATAATAATTAATGATGCAGCCCGTTTGAGAGAACACTTATGGCGTGTTCAACCCCGGCCACTGTTGGCTGCCTGCTTCTGCCTGATGTCTGCCGTGTGCAGTCCCGCTCGAGAGATAGACTGGTGAGGCTGCTGTGTCTGCTGATCCTACCTGGAGTCTGCTCAGCCATCTCTCTCTATCTCGTCTGCGAGCGTGCAGCTGCAGCAGTCTGCTCAGGCCTGGAACCCCACCTCCCCCCCCTTTCCAACACAACTACCTGAATCAAAGCTCAGAGAACAAGCACTCAAGAGACTAGCGCCAGACACCAGACGGCTTCTTGTGTGGAAATCTGGCGTTATTAAAGTAACTTGGCTTCTGGGTTGTGGCCGTGTCATCTTTTCTATTAATGTTTGCTGGGTGTTTTAATATTTCTACTGATTCTAGAATGTATCTTTTCTTGTATTGTCGGATGTTGGATATGGTGCGGAATTGGTCGTTATTGTCGCGTCAGTCGGAGATATGGGCAGACCGTATGCCTGGTACGAAACATTCTATGCCCGAATACTTTGCCTTCGTGTAAATTAGGAACTATGTATATAACGAGTTGAAAAAAACACGTGGGTTTAAAGCGTGACATAAAAGGTATCAAGTGACATAACAAAGATACTTAAGTGATTAAAAAACGAGAAAACACTTGATTTATGAATTCCAGCAAGTTACATAAGGTCGCTACGTGACCAGTTCTGGTTGAAAGGAGCCGCGCGGTAGTGCATCCCGTTACTGCACAGGCGAACGATATAATGGTAAATTACGTGCGAAGTTAAAAAATTCCTTAATTTGAAAAAAGGCCTTGTGCATTGTTTAATTCACATGGTACTAACTTAAGGAAAATATCTTTGTCTTTGTGTGATAAAACTTTTTTTAATATTTGCAGATTCATAGCAAAAAACAAAACCATCATTGGTTCAAAATTCATAATAGGTAAGTAGTAATTAAGGTTTGTCACCTAAAAATAAAATAATAATTTAGCTACACCTCTTGCCACTAGGTTATTTCACACATTCGCCTGTGTTGCTAATATATAGCTGTCCGGTGTTAGTCTCGAGTGTTTTTGAGTGAACTACCATTGTTTTAAAATTAACGAGAACCTAATGTTTTGCTTTCAAACCAAGAATACAATTGGATAGCCGCCCAAAAAAAAAAGGGGTTTATGAAAACTGGCTTTTATATAGAAAAAAGTTATGAATAGTAATTGGTACAAATTGTTCCCTATGAAAAGTTGACAAAAGCTTTTGTATAGCAGTTTCAATATTTAATGCCTTGTAACAAGCATCATTACCAACTTCCTTCTATTTATAAGCTGCTCCCGTAAAAAAAAGTTTACAACGTTGTTCCGAGTGGCTATTAATTTTTTTGTCTTACGATTTACAAGTGTATTTTAGTTCAATAGTGAAAGTTGAAAATTTATACTTTTTTTTTGGTTTGCTTATTCAAATCATGGAATTTAGACATTTTATTTAATTTTTATTTACTTCGTCACCAGAAAAGTCATTACAGACAAAATGCACGAAAGGAAGCAAGTGTTTTAAGTAAACATTCTTTCAATTGCCTAAAGTAAATCAGAAAAAATAAAAAATAAATAGAACGGTGGCCATACACTGTTTTTTCAAAAGTTTTTCCCCCGGAATTAGTATCCAATTTCTTTCTACTGAGTCGTCCCAATTTGTACCTTAAATAATTGCATGCAGACATCAACATAAAAACCTAATGCAGCTTATATAAATTATTTAGGAAAGAAAGATTATTGTTTTTTTTTTGTAAACTGGACCGATTTCTCTTAAGAGAATCCAAACAGGATTTTAAAAAGCGTGTATTCATAAAATACTGCGTTTTATGTTTTTTCTAACATAACTGAATAGAATATTACTACATTTCCTGCACTGAAGCTCCGCCTCCAAGTATGTTTGGATAAAGAATGCTGACGTCTACTAAGAACTGCAATGACCTTAAACGTAACTGAACTAAATCTCTCAAGTCCATAAGCTAAATACGATACATTGTACTATTGCAGGACGAGCACATGAAGCCGAGCGTAAAGGCACAGGTAACTAACAAGGATGAACCTGCAGAAAAATTATGTGATCGTAAGCCGCCGCGCCGAAAAGTAACATAGATTTGGTCCGCAGGGCTAAAAACAAAACAAAAATGCTATAAGTTACCTGTTTCGTTTGGCAATATTATCAACGTATGTAATTCAGCTGTGAAGTGTTAAGAAAATAAGATACACGTGATTGTAACAGAAGATTATACCAATAATATTATCCTCTGCATGCAGTGAAACATTATAAACACCCTTCCTGTCAGAACGAAATCGAATGAAACGTTTTTCGCGTTCTGTTAATAATCATCGTCAATAAATAATAACTACGGTAGCTGGGTAAATTAAACTTCGGTGACAATCCTGAAATAATAAGATATTTTTCTTTGCAAATATTAAAGACATTACCAAATATAAGTTTTGACATTTATGCCCCAATATATAAAATTTGTTGAAATGTTAGTTTTTGCAACTAAAACACTTAAAAAAAGGGATGCAAGTAAATTAAAAAAATTGTGCGTGAATTAATGCACGCACGTTAAATGTTAAACTTATTTGGCGTGATAAAAAACTTAGTTTAGTTTTGCATGCAAAATATAGTAATGAAATAATATAAAGGACTGGAGTGATATTATAAATTCGATTGGTAAAGCATAGACACAGCTCCGGTACCAGCCTGGACAGCTAGGCCTCCACCGGACCACGGGTTCACTGGGTCCCAGTGTGATGTAGGCGCCAGCAGTGCTGATAGTCTCAGGGCTCAGGACACAGTCAACTGTCTAGTGAGCTGAGTGCGGTAGAGGGGCTGAGGTGGTGACCATGCTGGGTTGGTGGCCCCAGCTGAGCTCTAACACCCTCCCGATCAACAACAGGGAGCGATCACTCACAGTTCTGTTTACATTAAAAGCTGTGGAAAGTTTTAAAAGAGAACTGGAAGATACCCCCACACTAACCTTCAAGGGCGCATATTGGGAGGGGAACGTGAGAACGTCGGCCGCAAGGTCGGAATACATCTGGTAAAGTATAGATTCCATGAAATTAAAAATTCTGTATAGCGGACATACCATAGTAAATGGACTTGGGAAGATGCGCAAAATGCCTATATAATGCATAAATGTAATCAAGACAATTAAAATAATTTTTTTTTGCTCTTCGACAGTCAAACCCAGTGTGTAATAAATGTTAGCTATCTTTACTTAGTAGGTATGTTTACCAAGTCATGTACTGTTCTTCCGATTAATATTTACTGTTCTCCTTATGTATGTACCGAGAAAATTTTCTAGTACTTTGGTTTATATTATGACAATATGGTAATTTATGATTGCCTTTTTCGTTTTAAATTCTAAAATAAACACACTGGTGCGTAGCCACCGTCAAAAGTGTAATTTCACACATAAGAGGGAAAATAAATTTTTAAGGTACTCTAATATACTCGTAATCATGCGTTGAATATAGACTTTTACTCATGTATATCCATGTATTCAATGGAATCTAAGTAGTATAGGATAGCCGGAACTGGCGCAGGCTGCAGGCTGTGGAGCCGAGAGCCGATCCACATCTCTGCCGTCACGCCCATCTGTGACGTCATGGCGGCCATCTTGGAGGAGTGTAACGGGACATAGTGTAACGGGACAAGTTTGACCTTGACCTTTGACCCTCAAAATTCGTCAAAATTTACATTTCTGTGGAAAAAAATTCCGCCAAAAATTCTCATGAAATTCCACAAATTAAAAATTTCTCTTTTCGAGGGAAAAATTCCCATTTCGAGGGAAAATTTCCCGTTTTTAGTCCTTAAAAATCCCAGTGGCTAGAAATGTCCATATAGAGGCTTAAGCATCCATGTCTACAGCCTCTGATAAGCCTCTGACGTCATCATGGAATATGTCATTTTGAATTATGACGTCACCGTTGCAATTTCCGTTACGGCCGCCATCTTTAACTTTTTTATTTATTATCCGATTTCAACGAAAAAAATTTTAAAATTTATAAAAAAAATTAAATAATAAAATTTTAATAAAATATTTTAAAAAACATACTTTTTACGACACGGAGTTCGGAGTCCTCGGTTCGAAACTGGTGAGGGCAAAAAATAAAAAATCATCAGATCCTTCTTCCACAGAAGCCACCTTCAGACTGACCTACCTCCACCAATAACCAGGTATATCATCAGCCGGTATGACGTCATGTCCACCATCTTGAAATTTGGACGCCATTTTGAAAATCTTTATTTAATATCCGATTTTAATGAAAAAAATTCCAAAATTCATCAAAAAAAAAAAACTTAATAGAATTCTGATTGATTATATCGATTCCCGTCCTTGGTTCGATTCCCGGCGAGAGTAAACACTCGATCCTTCCTTCATGAAAGCTACCTAGACTGATCTACCACCAACAATACCAAGGTATATATCGTCAACTGGTATGACATCATGTCCGACATCTTGTCTTCATCCGCTGGAGACCACCATCTTGTTTTCGTCGGCGAGAGTGCGCTGACGCCATGTTAGTTTAGTTGTTATCCGCTACAGTGCAGTAATCATTTATTATGGAGGTGCCCTCCGCCATCTTGAAATTCGGCCGCCATCTTGAAATCATGTAATAATGTAGCTAGAAAAGCGGGAAAAAATCCAAAATTCATTAAATAAATCACTCATTAATTTACATATTGATTCGATCGATTCCCGTCCTCGGTTCGATCCCTGGCCGATACAAAACAACTTAAATTTAAAAAATACTAAAAAAGTGTTAGGTTTGAGAAAATAAAAACACCACAAGTTCTTTTAAAAAAATTTTATTACATAAATTCAATACACTACTACAAGTACAAAAAAACACTGACAAATTACCAAAGCCTTTTGGATTCCTCGATTCAAAAAGTCTTCTTATTGTACGGACTAAGCCTTTTACATGACTTTAAATGTCTATCCGATCCGTTCATCACCGCAGCCAGAGACGGACTGAAGTTCATAGCACCTATATATAGTCTCATTAGCCGGTACAACACATGAATCAAATCAATAACCATGTTCATTATACATCTCGGAGCATTTTTTATAATGTCGATGTAAGCTGTCGAGACGTGAAATTAGTTTATTACATTTTATGCACTGAAATTGTATTCTTTGAACATTATAAGAACAACCGCTTCTTTCATGTCTGCGAGCATTTGAGGTGATAGTAAATGATGCGCCACAGTATTTGCACTGATGCGAAGTACGCTCTTCATTAATTGAAGTATTCAATGCTGATGAAACTTCAGCTGATGGTGGAACAGCACATATCGAAGTCTCCTCCAGTGTTGTCAGAGGCGTTGCCAACGGGATCTGCACCTTCTCCATCGTAGCTGTCGTCAAGGTTCCCGTAGACGATTGTACAACCTCCGAGTTCGACGTTAAAGACGGTAAAGATGCCATCGAGGTCTCAAGAACAGCTAATTGACACGACTTATGCACCGGAAGAAATAAACTAGATGAATTTTGGAATTTTTTTCATTAAAATCGGATATTAAATAAAGATTTTCAAAATGGCGTCCAAATTTCAAGATGGTGGACATGACGTCATACCGGCTGATGATATACCTGGTTATTGGTGGAGGTAGGTCAGTCTGAAGGTGGCTTCTGTGGAAGAAGGATCTGATGATTTTTTGTTTTTTGCCCTCACCAGTTTCGAACCGAGGACTCCGAACTCCGTGTCGTAAAAAGTATGTTTTTTAAAATATTTTATTAAAATTTTATTATTTAATTTTTTTTATAAATTTTAAAATTTTTTTCGTTGAAATCGGATAATAAATAAAAAAGTTAAAGATGGCGGCCGTAACGGAAATTGCAACGGTGACGTCATAATTCAAAATGACATATTCCATGATGCCGTCAGAGGCTTATCAGAGGCTGTAGACATGGATGCTTAAGCCTCTATATGGACATTTCTAGCCACTGGGATTTTTAAGGACTAAAAACGGGAAATTTTCCCTCGAAATGGGAATTTTTCCCTCGAAAAGAGAAATTTTTAATTTGTGGAATTTTTTGAGAATTTTTGGCGGAATTTTTTTCCACAGAAATGTAAATTTTGACGAATTTTGGTCAATTTTTGCCCAATTTTGGCGAATTTTGAGGGTCAAAGGTCAAGGTCAAACTTGTCCCGTTACGCTATGTCCCGTTACACTCCTCCAAGATGGCCGCCGTGACGTCACAGATGGGCGTGACGGCAGAGATGTGGATCGGCTCTCGGCTCCACAGCCTGCAGCCTGCGCCAGTTCCGGCTATCCTATACTACTAATCTAATAATGAATCAATGGGTTGATACTAGATAAAAATATGTTGAATAACTCTATTTGAAATGTCTATACAAATGTCACAATTTTTATTCTAACACCGTATCCAACCTCAGATTTGTTTGTTTAGAGTTCCTAAATACGCGTTGCGAAAGTGTGCGAAAGTAGGAAAAAGTGTTAAAAGTGTAAAAGTTTACAAAATTATTTGAAAGTGAATGAAATTATACTCTCTTGCTATCATCAGTCACTCCGCGCCATCGAGCAATCACTCATCGTCTCTCTCGCTCACTCTCTCTCTCTATCTCTATCTCTCTCTCTCTCTATTCCCCCTCCGTGGCAGCGTTAGAAAGTAATGCAAACGTTAAACGCGAAAACCTCGTATAAGAAGTATAACTTCAATTACTTCCAAATATTTGTACAGATGTGCGTGAGAATATTTCCAGTTAAAAGAAGCTTAACTTAGCTTTATATAAGAAATCAGAATTAATCTATTTTTGACAGGCTCTTATGTAAATATTTTATTCTTTCATTGCTATTTGGTTGAGATTTTTTATCTCATAAAAAATGTGAGTCGTTTAATACTTGTAAGTGATGTGTAATAACTAACCTCGGTAACGAGGCAAATTCTTGTGTTTTCATGTGTGTAAAAAAAAAAACACTTAAAATACGAAACTTGGGGACTCGGACACCGAATTTTAAGGTATATTTTTCTTAAAATAATGCCGAGCGTGATAAATGTAAGACACCTGTGTTTTTAACTGGATTTAGGTACGCTAATGAAATGTAGTTTCAGAACTCGCTGCTATGATTTGCTGCTGGAGCAGTTACGTCTACTATAGAATAATTGGATTAACATAGCAAAATGTTAAACTATATAACGAAGTGGCTCTGATAATAGAAAAATAAAATCTTTAAAAATACCAAACTACAGCTTTGGACCTGATATTTGAAAATAAGTTTTATTAAAATACTTTGCTAAATTTAAAATTCTTTTATTTTGACCTACTCCAGTTACAAATACAGTGACCAGTGGAAGGAGTTTGGACCACAACAAAGCAAGGATTAATACATCTGCATCAGGTGTGTAAATATGAAGCTGTGTGGCATCACGACGGGAGATTAAGGAATGCAAAATTATTTTCGTATCTGCCTCCTCTTGATAGTAAACAGGCCTTAGCTATCAAATTCTTTATTATTTATAATAAATATATTTAATTAGATAAGACTCGAAAGTACTTAGACTCGTTCTGGTGTATTTATATGATAAGAACAAAAGAACGAATCATTTAGTTTAATTTGTGGGCGCCAACAACTTCTACGAAGTTGTAATAATGAATAATCATTACAATTACTTCTACTTTAATTAATTTGTAATACACACCATTAATTAAAATATCGTTTATTATTGTCCGGACTATTCAGGGGTAGAGTTGGGTATACCGTGGAAAAATTCGTAAAACCTTGGATTAGCTTGTATACAACGATTTTGTGAATTTTAACTCAAGTTGTATCTAACTTTAGCAATCTGGTATTGTAAAAGATTTAGTAATGGATTTCAAGTGATATTAATTATTCCCGATTGTCAGTTTTGCAAGCTAGTAAATGTGGTGACATTCATTCATCATTATATAACCGACCTGTTATTATAGTTCCGTGGTAACGAACTATGCGTTACTAGGTTTGCCTTCTTTCAGCCAGGACCTCAGCAATGAATCTTCTGCATCTTCATCCTTGGCACGCCCATTCGCTGTCTTGTACCTTCGTCCTGGGAACGCCTAGTATTAACGAGTAGTCTTCGTCCTGGGAACGCCTTTCGTTGTTTCAAACTTCGTCCTGGAAACGCCTCTAGATGACCATCTTCGTCCTGGGAACGCCGATAGTTGATCGTCTTCGTCCTGGAAACGCCTATCGTTGATCGTCTTCGTCCTGGGAACGCCTCGCGTTGATCGTCTTCGTCCTGGGAACGCCTATCGTTGATCGTCTTCGTCCTGGGAACGCCTCGCGTCGTTTCTGTATGTTCTCGTACAGTTTAAAATTAGAAATACTTCTTTCTTCGTCCTGGAAACGCCTTAATCTGATTTCAGTCTTCGTAGTTTATACTCGTAGTCTTCTTTCTGGTATCGACTTGTAGTATTCAACTCTTCTTATAAATAATAATTCTTCTTTATTTCTCTAACTCTCTTCAAATCATTAATATCATTACTATTTACTATCATTTCTTATAATTCTTCAAAATCTTTCACCAATTATAAGTTCAATTTCTGCAGTCATAAAAATATCATGTCTTTCCTAGTCGAAGTTCCTATGTCAATTCCCTTTCGTTTTCTCTATTCCTTCCAAACAAAACTTTTATTAGCTAGCAATAATTTTTGTTAAATCTTTTCCACCAATACCAGATTGTTTTACAAATATTCGTCATATAATATTACATGTGAACTGTGAAAAAAAACTATTCTTATTCGTTAAACAAATATCATTACTTGAGCAAGGAAGTTTTACCTTCAAAGATATAAATACAAATTACTGATTTTATGGTTCATAGAGAAATAAAATGTGTAGTGAAGTGAAATTATAAATATGCTACATTAATTTTGTTCATCCATCTTGTTATGTGAAATTAACAAGTTCAACCTTTATAGAAGGCCCCTCCGAAGAATGTCTACATTGTGTATGGTGACACTATACACTGGAGGTATTCTTCCAATAACAATAATACACTATGGACAAAATTACACTTGAACACATATCATCGTTACATATTTACAAGAGTTACATACAATTCACACTCAAATAATAAAACAACAAAACAATTCTCCATTTAATAAGTACACGTTTTCTATTTTAAACATAGTTAAACAATTGTATCATAATTTTGTTTTGTTTTCGTACTTAGTAACTTCATTAACCTTTCATGTTATACAAATATGATGCATTCATATCATTAGTGTGTGTGTAAATAAGACAAACTTTCAAATAAACGATTACTTTGCCCCTCCAAACTTTAATTAATGGTATGTTTTTTTTTTCAATAAGGTTGAAAATTTAATTCTCTATCATATTAGGGTCTTTATAAATTCTTAATTGGGTTATATTGTAATGACCTATGATTTTCCCTGTGTCAATATCTGCTAATTCAAAACAATTTTCTCTTATTACCTTAGTTATACGATAAGGACCTTCATATAATAAGAAAAGTTTCTTTGTAACTAATTCCCAAAATTGACTACTGTAATTAGTTCTTTTTAGTACTAAATCGCCGCAAGATAAATTAATTTTATTTGCAGGTTTCAGTCTTCTTCTGCGCGCGTCGGCGGCAGCTATTAAACGAGATTTTACCATGTCTTGAATTTCTTTCAATATTCCTTCCAGATCTTTTTCCTCGTTACTAGTTGGTACTGCAGTAGGTTTAGACAATATTACTTCAGGAATTAGAGTAGATCTCTGTCCAGTTAGTATTTCATGTGGTGTTAAACCTGAGGAACTATGCACTGTATGGTTGATCACGCATTCAATGAAAGGAATTTTATTCCTCCAACCAATATGTAATTCATGGCAAAACGACCTCAGCATGTTTCCTAATTTTCTCATTACGCGCTCTACTGGGTTTCCTTGAGGATGTCTTATAGAAGATGTGGTAGGGATAATATTTAATTTTCCTCAATCCTTCCTGCCAAATTTTTCCTGTAAATTGTGTTCCTCGATCTGACAAAACGGCTCTCGGTTGTCCGATTTCATTAATGAATTGTTTGACTTTTGAATATACAATTTTACCGGTGGCGTGAACGATTGGGTATAACTTCGTATATTTTGAAAATATATCCATCATGACAAAAATGTATGTTACTTTGGCTGCCGAGCTCGGTAGTGGTCCAAACAAATCTACGGACACTAATTTCAATGGTGCTTCGGGAATGATAGATTGTAATTCGCCTACCATTGTCTTTTGTGAACACTTGGTTCTCTGACATAGATCACAGGAAGATGTGACCTTGGCGACAGTTTTCTGCAAGTTTGGCCAAAATATTTGTCTATTCAGTGACTCGGTTAATTTCTTTGATCCGATGTGTCCCCAAACTTCATGAGTTTCTCGAATTAATGGTAATATGACTTGCTTAGGCATAACGGGTTTCCATTCGTCTTCAAATTTCTTTTTGTTGTGATTTTTATAAAATAGAATACCGTCCTCCGAAATACAATATTTCAAATGTATTTTGTGCGTTATTTCAGTATCTCGTAGCTTACTCGTTAATCGTTTACAAAAATCATCTTCAACTTGTAATGTTGCTAAATTTCTGACAATGTTTGTAAGCAATTTATTTTGTTTAAATTTATCCGCTAGCATATTCGCTACTATATATTCCTTTGTGCGATTCTCGTGTGACGGTACATCGGAAGAGAAATCTGTTATTCTGCTAAGGTAATCAGCAACCAAATTTTCCTTACCCTTAATATGTTGGATGTTTATGTCGAATTCTTGCATGAGTAAACTCCATCGAGTTAATCGACTGCCAAAAATTTTTCCAGTTTTCAAACATGTCAGTGCTTGGTGATCGGTTAATAATTTAATTCGTTCGCCTAAGAGTAAATCTCGAAATTTTCGTAAAGACCAAATGATGGCTAAAGTCTCCTTTTCGGTGACAGTGTAGTTCCTTTCAGCGCTGTTTAAAGTTCTACTGGCCATAGCTACCGTCTTTTCTACTCCGGTTTCGTCCAATTGTGCTAATTTAGTACCCAAAGCATAATCAGAAGCGTCTGTATATAATAAAAATTCTCTTCCTTGTACCGGATGGTAGATAACCTTTTCTTTAAAAAAAATGGATTTCAAATCTTCGAATGCTGTCTGTTCTGTTGTTTCCCATTTCCAAGCTCTATCCTTCTTCAACAAGCTAAATAGTGGTAACGCCACCTGTGCGATTCGGTTATCATAGTTTCGATAGAATCCGATAACTCCTAGGAACGTTCTTAGTTGATTTACATTTTTCGGAACAGGAAAATTTGTTATGGCGTGTAACTTATCTGACGATGTTTTAATACCAACTGGAGTAAGTATATGACCTAAGAATGGTAACTCCTGTCTACAAAACACGGACTTAGAAAGTTTAACAGTCATGCCTGCTTCCTCCAACCTCCAAGCGAGACAAAACTAAGTGGATGTGTTCCAGGTGTTCTTCAAAACTGGTAGATGTAATCAGTATATCGTCTACATAGGCTCTTGCGAAGCTTTTACATGCTGGGCCTAATGTTTCATCTAAACATCGTGTGAATTCTGCAACAGCATTACAAAGTCCGAATGGCATCACTTGAAAAACATATTGGTAGTTCTTGAATAGAAAAGAAGTACACTTTTGAGAATTTTCTTGAAGTGGAATTTGCCAGTAACCCGCAGATAAATCTAAGGTAGTAAGAAATTTTACGCCTTGATATAATCGTAGTATGTCACTCGTAGCGTGTGGACTCTCTCGATCTCGCAACGTAATTTTATTGACTTATCTAGCATCTAAACATAATCTAACAGTTCCGTCCTTCTTTCTAACGCAAATGATTGGGTTTGCTTAAGGGCTAGCTGCTCTTTTTATGACTTTCCAATCTAACATTAACTGTAAGTACTTCTCAGCTTCGTCTAAGTATTTGGCCGGAATGGGATACGATTTCTTGTGAAAAGGCTCTCCCTCCTTAATTTTAATTTTAGCTTGATATAATTTATTTAATCCAGGTTTGTCGGAAAACGTTTCCCTATGTAATAATAATACTTCAAATAAACGTCTTTTTAATTTTTCGTCATCTAATGCAATACCTAACGTAGCATTCTTCAAATCTGTTTCTGAAGCTATTAACTCCTTAGTGGTAATACAACATATTTGTGCTTCAATTCTTTCCTTCTTTAATGTACCTAAACAATGATCAGTAAATTGCCAATTTTCCGCAGTGGTTGATGACGATCCGTCGTCATTAGTAGTCACGAGCCATCCTCCAAAATCTAATATAACTTTGAATTAAGTTAGAAAATCAGTACCTAGAATAATGGGTTTCGCCAATCCTTTCACAATTAGTACTGGTACTAACTTAGTTGTTCCAAGTCCATTTACTTCTAATAATGTCTGTTTGTTGATGATTGGGCTAAATTTAGTCGTCACACCTATGATCTTTAAGTTCGGTACAGGTAGAATAGGTAATTTTACTCCTGAACTTTCAATCATCTCGACGCAGTCAGAACTGATACAAGAAATTTCAGCCCCACTGTCTAACAATACTGGTACTTTTACTCCGTTTATCATTAAAGTTATTTCAGGACATAAAGCTTCTTTGTCGTTAATCGCGGTTTCTTCATTTGTTTCGTCGCTTAAAAATTCCCTGTCATTGTTATTTAAAATTATAGTGTGTAATTGTTTCGTATTGCTTTTCATAGACATATTCACCGTTTTTCCGCTATAGTTATTTTCGACTCCATTCTCTGGTTTTGGGTTAGACGTTCGGAGTCTATCCTCTCTAACCCTACTTAGTTTAACTGTTGCGCATTTTGGTTAGCCTCTGGCGAATGCCATATCGCGTTTGAATTAAACTCACGGTTGTTAAAACTCATTACATTACTTCCTCCTTGTCCGTTCGGATGTGTTGAATTTTCAAACGTAAGTTTAGTGTTTGGTCTCCATTCTGGTGTTTTAACTAAATTACATACGACTTGGTCCCTTGGTTTGTTTCCTTGTGTCGGAAATCTAGTATTTGTCTGTTCCTGTGACGTATTTTCAACGGTATTCGCATTTCGTGTCATCTGTGTCACCACCCCTCCTGCGTTCTGTGTATCTTTACAATAGTCGTCATTCCTTCTCCAATTTCCCTTCATTTGTGGTCTTGAAAATTTATATCTCCTATCTGATTCCTGATAAAGGTTTCTATTATAATTCTGGTTACCATATTTCCAAAAATTCCTCCTATTGTATTGGTTTCTGTCATACCAGTTTCGTTTATAATTATCGAATCCCAATGTGTTAACTCGCGGTGGTCTCTGTTCTCCTGTATTTTCAAATTTTCTTTGGTGCCAATTAGAATACAGAGGTACATTCGGTTTACTATTGTTACGATTTTCATTCGGTTCCCTACGTTCGTATGTTTCCCTGTTCGTCGTCGTTCTCTCCAACTTTTCGAGTTTGTCATACACTAATAACTGTTCCTTGAATTCGACAATATTTGAAAATTGTCTACCCGCAAACTGTAATTGATATTTAATAGGTAGTTGCGATAATATTAGTGCAACGAACTCCGCATCCTCCATTCTACAATCTAGATACCTGGTTCGTTCGTACATTTCACTAACATGTGCTTCTAAACTTTTATTTTTCTTGTCGAATTTTTCGGCATGTAACTGGATCCTTAGATTACTCTGAACCTTAGTATTCCAAAATTGTTGTGTGAATAGTTTTCTAAATGTTTCATACTCAGTAACAGTATCTTGTAACATTTCCCACCAAAAGAAAGCTGTGTTCTTTAAACAATGACTCACACATTTCAACTTATCTGCTTCGTGTAGTGCGAAAGTTTTGCAATATTCCTCGAATGCTCTCAAAAATCGCATAGGATTTTCAGTGCTAATTCCGGAATAAGTTGGTATGCTGTCTAACCATTTCTTAGCTGGATGATGTAAAGCTAATATCGGATCTGTTATAGCTGTTTGCATGATGCTATTATTCATATCCGAACCTCGAATAATTTCTGCGGAATTAGTTAAATTAATAGTTTCCGGTATTGTAGTCTGTGAATGTATTACCTCTACTTCTCTATGATTTCTGACGGTATTTCGCAACTGCATTTCTTTTTCTATTTCACCGATTCTTCCTTCTACTCCCACAAATCTAACTTCATTTCGTCTGTTGGTTATGTCTAATTTCTCCTCGACTATATTTACCGCGATATTTTGACATTTACTTTCACATTCTTTCAATTTTTCATCTACTTTCTCTTCTACTTTAGATAGATCTCCTTCTATTCCTTCTAACCTATCACATACTATAGAAAATTTCCTTTCTGTGTCCGTTAACATTCTATTCATGGCTGTATTCATTTGCCTAATATTTTCTAATAGTTCCTGATTTTCCTGTTTACGTTCCTCTTCCGCTTCGCGTTCTTTTTGTTCCCGTTTCTCCTCCGCTTCGCGCATTTCCTGTCTACGTTTCTCCTCCGCTTCGCGTTCTTTTTGTTTCCGTTTCTCCTCCGCTTCGCGCATTTCCTGTCTACGTTTCACCTCCGCTTCGCGTTCTTTTTGTTCCCGTTTCTCCTCCGCTTCGCGCATTTCCTGTATACGTTTCTCCTCCTCTTCGCGCTTTTCCTGTCTACGTTTCTCTTCCTCTTCGCGCTTTTCCTGTCTACGTTTCTCCTCCGCTTCGCGCATGAACCTAAATATTTGTTCCATTCCTGACATGTTAGTTTCCCTTATTCTCGTATTTACTTCGCCTATTTGCGGTGTTGGAACGTCACCCTGTCTGATGTTACTGTCTATTTCAATTTGATCTGTGTTTTCAGATGGATCTGTTTCTGATGTAGCCCTTGAATTATTTCCCCTCAAGAAATAAGTGTTCCTGTTTTCTTCCGACATCATGTATGTGGGATCTCTAAACTTGAGTTAAAATTTTCAGTTTGTTGTAGTCAATATACTTCGTGCTAATCCTTTCATTTATGGTCCCACGTTGTGGTAGCCAATCTAAACGGGCCTTAGCTATCAAATTCTTTATTATTTATAATAAATATATATTTAATTAGATAAGACTCGAAAGTACTTAGACTCGTTCTGGTGTATTTATATGATAAGAACAAAAGAACGAATCATTTAGTTTAATTTGTGGGCGCCAACAACTTCTACGAAGTTGTAATAATGAATAATCATTACAATTACTTCTATTTTAATTAATTTGTAATACACACCATTAATTAAAATATCGTTTATTATTGTCCGGACTATTCAGGGGTAGAGTTGGGTATATCGTGGAAAAATTCGTAAAACCTTGGATTAGCTTGTATACAACGATTTTGTGAATTTTAACTCAAGTTGTCTCTAACTTTAGCAATCTGGTATTGTAAAAGATTTAGTAATGGATTTCAAGTGATATTAATTATTCCCGATTGTCAGTTTTGCAAGCTAGTAAATGTGGTGACATTCATTCATCATTATATAACCGACCTGTTATTATAGTTCCGTGGTAACAAACTATGCGTGACTAGGTTTGCCTTCTTTCAGCCAGGACCTCAGCAATGAATCTTCTGCCCTTTCGCTGTCTTGTACCTTCGTCCTGGGAACGCCTAGTATTAACGAGTAGTCTTCGTCCTGGGAACGCCTTTCGTTGTTTCAAACTTCGTCCTGGAAACGCCTCTAGATGACCATCTTCGTCCTGGGAACGCCGATAGTTGATCGTCTTCGTCCTGGAAACGCCTATCGTTGATCGTCTTCGTCCTGGGAACGCCTCGCGTTGATCGTCTTCGTCCTGGGAACGCCTATCGTTGATCGTCTTCGTCCTGGGAACGCCTCGCGTCGTTTCTGTATGTTCTCGTACAGTTTAAAATTAGAAATACTTCTTTCTTCGTCCTGGAAACGCCTTAATCTGATTTCAGTCTTCGTAGTTTATACTCGTAGTCTTCTTCCTGGTATCGACTTGTAGTATTCAACTCTTCTTATAAATAATAATTCTTCTTTATTTCTCTAACTCTCTTCAAATCATTAATATCATTACTATTTACTATCATTTCTTATAATTCTTCAAAATCTTTCACCAATTATAAGTTCAATTTCTGCAGTCATAAAAATATCATGTCTTTCCTAGTCGAAGTTCCTATATCAATTCCCTTTCGTTTTCTCTATTCCTTCCAAACAAAACTTTTATTAGCTAGCAATAATTTTTGTTAAATCTTTTCCACCAATACCAGATTGTTTTACAAATATTCGTCATATAATATTACATATGAACTGTGAAAAAAAACTATTCTTATTCGTTAAACAAATATCATTACTTGAGCAAGGAAGTTTTACCTTCAAAGATATAAATACAAATTACTGATTTTATGGTTCATAGAGAAATAAAATGTGTAGTGAAGTGAAATTTTAAATATGATACATTAATTTTGTTCATCCATCTTGTTATGTGAAATTAACAAGTTCAACCTTTATAATAATTTTTATTTCATCTGTTACAATACCTATTGAAGACACTGTCATTTCCCTCTAAGTTATACATATGTATAAACACTTGTTTCTTTCAGTTGAATACTCCATTGCTTTCTTGGATGAATAAGCTGTTAACTCATCTTTAGTCTTATTAAGAGATAACAGTAACTGCATAGAAGCGTTTCTAATGTATGTTGTATCACTGATCTTGTACTAGACTGGTTGTTTGTTGCCATTTCTTTTCTTACACATAAAAGATTTTAATGAATCTTTTCTGTATATGTCGAAGACCAAGTGAGTTTCGTCATTTGCACCCAAAGCACAAAATCGTATCTTACTCTTGTTTACTACCCAGTTTCCTTTCACAATCTCTTCCCAGAGATTTGGGTTTGTCTTTTCTATCTTCCTTACATTATCTTAATACCAAATATAATACTTGTATAGTTTCTTAAATAAGAGCAAAGAAATATTTTACAAAATATTCCAATTAAGATGGATACAGCTCCCAATTAACCTGTTCTTACAGATCGTATTTAACGCAACTTAGTCCCAACCATGTCCATGTATTGGCGAGCAACTTTAAAGGTAGTTTTGGGCTCTCCTTCAGCATTATCAAACTTCTTCATTCTTGACTGGAAATTCAGTTCTTTTAGAGTGTTAACCGTCTGTTTGTGAACTGAATTGATATATTTAACATTGTCTGTCTGCATGCAGCAATTAACTTTTTGGTCTCTCTGTAAAATTCGTATTTTATACCTTCATATTGGGTAAAAAGAACCTGTACCTCCTACAATTGTACCTATGGCTCTTAAAATTGCCATTATTGTGAGAAATTCCCCTGGTCTCAAGAACCAACTTTTGGAAAGATCTGGTTTGACCATCGCTAAATGGCAAACTGGTTTATAAAGACCAAGGTCAAATGTGACAACAGTTTTTGAATCTGGAACTACGTTGGCGATTATTACTCTTTTCAACCTTTCCATACACGTTACCTGTGTAGAAGCAGTTGTTGGACTATTGTCAATGAGAGGAAGCACAGAAACCCCCATTTTCTTCATTGGCTTGTTAAATAATGATTCTTATGCAGACCACGTAGGTACGGAAATTCCTCTTGACGAAATATCATTATTATCTTCATCAATATTTTCTTTTTTTCTGTTAATATTGTAATAAACACTTGTGATTTCAGTACAACTATTAATACCAATAACATTAGTCATAATATAAATGAAATCTTCAAGTCTGTCGCGATTCATCACTTATCGATTTCTCTATTATTGCTCAACACTGGGGTGAACTTTAGGCGCACTAACTTTCAGGGAACTTGAAATGCTACAATGAGAAAGTTCAGTGGAAGACTTTGGAATGGTGTCGAGTGAACGTCGGAATGGTGTCACATGAACGTCGGAATGGTGCCTGTGGAAGCACAATAACCTCATGAGTATCAGCCTAAGCCATTACTGTGCATATAGAGTGTTCTTACCATACAGAGTGTCTTTTTGGAAGTTAATATTATCAGCTTCCCAGAAAACAAATCACCCTACAACCAGGTCTCCCATTCACTTCCATACATTTAATAACTTCACTCTCAATTCGAGTTTATATTCTGTGGACTTTGCCATACTCAATATCAGTACATAAACTATGAAGAAATTGAAATAGCAATTTGCTCTTTTGTTTCTGAGTACCTGTAATGGTATATCCCGTTCATGTCTAACATTTTTGTGAACCGTTGTTGGTGCCTGGCGAGGTGACATCGTTTCATGTAACAACTTGTTAGACAATTGAGCATATTACTTGTCTTCACATTTCATACCCATGTGTAGCAATCCATGCACCACTTTAAAAAAAAAAATAAACTTTCTTCGAAATTACTTATTCCATGTCTTCTTTCTTAAGCGACCCCCTGAAACTCCATTCCACCAGTTTCATAACCGAATATTGTAATATCCGAGCTGCATTGTCACTGCTGGTACTCGCTTCTAAATCATTCTTATGTTCACACCGTTTTCTTTCTTCAAACTGCTTTTTGCTCTGGTCCATGTTCGCCGTTGAAGTTAAATTTTTGTAACAATCTTTGTTCCATTTTGCATTTGAGTCGTGTAGCTAATGTACACTCAAATTTCCGAGACGACTACTTATATGAAAATTCTCTGGATCTAACCATTCTTGTCTTTGTTTCAAAAAATTATGAATTTTTTTTAAGTTCAATGGATTAACAAGAGGTAATTTACTTTCACTTGGTAATGGGTAGAACATCGGTTTTTCTTGGTGGAAGGAGGTAAATTCACATGAAGACAAGTGCGGATGTTGGAAGAACTCACGTCAAAGCTTCAAACACACCATTATACAATCTCAAATGTAAAGGAGCACAAACTATACCAACAAAAAATATGTAGAAGTAGTAGTATATAAATGTATGTCCGGGGACTGTGTTCTGGGTGGGGAGCTGGAGCCTATGTCCGCAATATTGGATTCTGATGTCATGGTGGCCATCTTGGATCACCTATACATTGACCTTTGACCTTATCCTTCCTAATTTGCCCATATTTGCCCAAAATGACCCAAATTCGCCAAAATATACTCTAAATTTGACCAAATTCAACAAAAATGTTTTTATTTTTTTTGGTAAAAATTCTGCCAAATATCACAAAAAAAGGTTTTCCTATTTCGAAGGCCATCTCCCATTATGAGAAAGTTCCTATTCTTTTGTAGTGGACAATATTTCTTTTTTAAGATTAAAAATAATAAAATAAAGACTAAAGGGTAGTTGTACTAAAATAAAGTTTATTTTAAATACCTTTGCGCGGTGTAAATTCTGCGATATGCTCGAAGACAATGTGTACGGATCAATCACGCCATCTTTTAGAGTTTTCTGATACTTTCACAGATGGCAGCACCGTGGCTACACATTTCCGCTAATTGCGACTTCCGTTCCATTCACGAAATTACTCCCACCAAATGCAGTAAACCGACAGGTACGAGATGTTACACATAAAATAGTCCTATTGTATATTTAATTTTTATAACATCTACTTATATTCACAATAATGTTTTGTACGTCTTTAATAGTCTTGTGTAATCGAGTGTCATTCCGAAAAAAACGCAACTTTGACTGGGTAGCCACTGCTTTGAAGCAGCGAGTAGTTCAAACTGACGCATGAGCTGAACGAAGCCGACCCAATGCAGACCCTCTCTGTGCGCGCCACTTGACCGCAGAGTGTCCACTCGCAGCTACATCATTACCGCGGCTGATGAGCTGTAACCTTACTGGGCTGGCCTCGCGACACTCTTCAGCGCACGCATGCACTGCACTGAAACAATCATGAGCGATATGAGGTGGCCATGCGCTCATGCGCGAGATGTGGCCAACTCCCATAATTTAGTTCGGGCACACTGCGCTCTGAGATAGGGTCTTCGTATTTCAAGCTTGAGCATAACTGAAAATGGCAATGTCAATTTACTTTCAACTATAGCTATGTGCATTAACCGCAATTGGTCTAAAGCACTGTCGTCATTGAGAGCGAACGTTTTGCGGAAATGAAGTGATTTTTATGTAAGAAAATTAGCTTGGAGGTCATGCAATGACTTGTATCTAAATATATCCATGAAGCTTGTTGAAACTAAACTAAAACATTACAGTAAGGCATAAAAGGCCTTATAAAGATAACGTTGCAGAGACAACAATGTAATTAAGTCATCAGATTTGGTTACAAAATGTTTCAAACGCATCTAGAAACGGAACTATTTCAACAAGTATTCGCGTTCGTGCTTTCGTGGAAGAAACAGATCACGACTAAACACACCGTGGAGTCTGGAGGCACCGTGGGTTTAGAACTCAGGGTCTCTCTGTGAGACGCTGACATTACATTAATGAAGTTAACGAAGTCTGTCCGATGAGAGAAGACGAACAAATTCAATAACGATATTTTTACGCAACAAATTACACACAACATTCAGCATTTTTTAATAGCCAAACACAAATTAATTTTAATTCTTAATCGTTTATTTAATTGAACAGCTGAGTGGAAAAAGGTTAATATTCCATATATACATGTTTTGAGAAAAATAGGAAAAACTGATTTGTACGAAAACTACAGTTTGGATCAAAAACTTCACTATTGAGCAACTGTACAGCAAAAGTACACAATAATTTCCGAGGCCATAGTCAATGTAAGTAAAGAGATACGAATAATTGAAAGTGCCGGAATGTTATCCTTTTTCCACTAATCAACAAACAGTCAAAAAAAGTAATAATAAATAATGTTTGTAACCCTAAAACATAAGAAATAATGCCTTAAAGACAAGATATTAATGCACTAAACATAATAAATTTATTTTTGCACACATTTAAGGCAATTGATAGTCATATTTTGACAGCTGTGATGCATCAAGACAAACTTTCTTCAGGGCAAAATAATATTTTATTATAATGTATTACACTTAACAAAATACTGGCACACATAATAAAGAGAAACGAAAACTATTTGACAAAGAAAATGCACCTGGAAACTATTCAATGTAATATTCAGCATCATTTTCAACAATGGCCTACCACTGCAATATTATCCTTCTTACACTAAATGGATAGAGTATAAAAAATACTACAAAATGGCTATTTCAGGTTCATTTCACCATTTTGTGGAATGTTATCCTTTTTCCACTCAGCTGTTCAATTTTATTACCAGGTTTTAGGGTAAGTACTGTGTTCTGGAATGCAGTCGGTTAAGTTTAAATGTAACGTGTCTCAGATAAACCAACCATCTTCTAATTTGCATCATTACCTTGTACGGAGATAGTTTATAATGTGAATCAAATAGCGTAAATTTTGTTACAATTTTCTATCGAGGAAATCGCTCATGCCAGAAATTCATTGCGTACTAAATTTACTCCCACAATCCCTGAGAAGACGTAGAACTTTGTTTTTATAACTTGGCTATTAAGTGATTACTTTCCACAACTCCATTTCAATGTGTAGATAAAGATTTTATATCATTCTGGCAATTTTTATTTATTGTGAATAGTCTGAAATTATAACTACCAATCTGGTCTCTAGACTGCTTAAACAATTACCTGTATTTAGTTGAATTTGCTGAACACGACTCTCAGGATTTCTGTGTTATTCAACGTAAATTTTAAGGGTTCACACAATTAATGAAACATGAGTTTAGTCAGTAGAGATTAGTGATATGTTCACGTAACCACCGTGGCCACTCTACAATGTAGAGCGCATAATACTTAGAGCCACATGGAACTTGTTTCCGCGTGTGTCTGTATTGCTTACAGTAAACAAACAATGGCTATGTTTGGAGTCCGATGTACATGCTGACAGACACGTGGGCTCATACACAGCAACTTTGACATTACCCACAGTGCAGTGCAAAGTTAAGTGAGCTTCATCGCACTTGTACTCACAGGCAGGATATTATTGCTTGGCGCATTAAGGTAGCGATATCCTTGATGTTTGGAAACCAGTCTCCAGGGAAATGTAAATAAAAAACTAATGTTTCATCAATAATTTTTATTCTTTAACTATTTTTTTTACAAATTATTCGTAGCACAGAACTAACCTTATAATCAATTTTTTCAAGTATGTCTAATTGTATCATAGCCGTGAAAAAACATAAAATCCAGGACAAAAATCCAAGGATTATATTTGTTACATTATTTATACTTGAAGTTCGATCAAATGTTTAATCGTTTAACTCACCTAACATAAAAAAATTGTAATTTAACAAACAATTATATATGTGTTCCTTAAAAAAAACCTACTGTAATAGTGCACAAATATAAACTATGCAATAATCTTTATAGGCTGAAGCTTAATTCAACCGAAAAAATTAGTCTGTAGGTTCATCATTACAAAATATGTAGAAATGATTATTACGATTTATAATTAATAGCTACATTTACAGTAGTATATAAATTTTGTTACTGGCACTAGAATTATAGCGAGGAGCTAGATATGATATACGCTAACTTGTTTTGTAAAGTTACGGTGGCTAATCTTGGATGGCCTTGACTTCTGACCTTGAAATTCAAAAAGGTTTCAAGAAATGACTCAAAATTATCCACAATTGAGCCAAAGTTCGTCAAATGACCAAAATGTTATATTTTTAGTGCCCCACTCCCAAACGTTGTATTTTTCGTTACGGTAGAACTTTCCACCAATTTGTTTTCGACCATCTTACTTATGACATCATGTCTAACACTTATAATTATAACGTCATGTGTGACATTAAGAAGTATGACAATGATCCTGTCCGAACAAGCACACAGTCAAAGCCAAGTCGCAGTTGTAGTCGCAGACGGCCTCGTACACGTCTCACCGAAGTTGTCGTCGCCAAAGAAGACGACCAGTCGGATGGATACCTGTGTTCCTGAGCCCGTGAACAGCGCACCAGTTGGAACCGGAATAGACGAGACAGCACGCACAGTCAAAGAGGCAGTCCGAGCAGCGTTCAAGACTTTGCTTAAGAAAATACTAAATGCCTTAACTAATATGTATTCATATATATAATATATAAATTTCTTTAAATTTAACTTATGTGTTTTTATTTCTAGAGATGCAAGATAAAAAATTAATTTTAAAAATCATTGATTTGACTCAAATAGTATACCACTAGCCGCGTCTTTATAAGTGATATAAATTATTTGATGGGGCCCTCAGTTCACCTCTGACTGTGTTGCAGTGCGGATCAGCTAATTTGACCTATCGTAGTCAGGTGTAACACTTTTCTTGAGAACTCTATGGCATCATTGACATCTTAAACAATGGCCTCGATGGATGGTCTGCCATCGATGGCAGCATAGATCACGATGTCAGCGATGTCGATGCGTCGGAGATCCCGATGGCTCCTGTGATACCAGCTGTAAGATCGACAGGTGCTGTTCCATCGACTGAAAATTCGCCGGAAAATTCGGAGACTTCAACGAACAATGGACGTTTATCGGACTTGTGCACATACTATGATACTCCATTTACTTAACCATAAAATTCCCACAGTCCCGAAAGCAGCGGGTGTCCAAATAATGTACTGCAAAGAATACTCTTTCAATGCATCGATGTAGTAAACTAATTTTACGACTAGATAGCTTACATTGAATATTATATGCACTGGGTCTGTTAAGTGCAAGCAAGAAACTGTTTGCAAATACTGTGGTCAGAAAGCTTATGCTATCACTGCGTGCTAGATGTCATGAAAACCTTAGTTGTCCAATGAACGCATTGTTACATTTGTCACAATGCGAACAGTGTGGTGACTTTTACCGAGGTCGAGACAATTTGGCTGCCCATTCTAAATACTGTGAAAGTAGAAACTGAAATTTGATTGACTCAACAATGTCATATGACGTTTTCGTATTAATATATATATATCTATCTTTGTTTGTTTGTGACCAGTTCGTCTTAGTTTGTCGAAGAAACAGGTCAGTGTTACTTGAAAATGAAAGTTGAATACCTGGATGGTGTCAAAAAAAATTAAAATACGAACTCTAAGTCATCTCTAAAATAATATTTTGGTGGTTCTTTTGCCTGGTCTGACCTAACACCGACAACCATAGCAATGACTTGACTACTTTTTCATCAACTTCGGCGACAACGACGATACCAATGACAACAGCTGAGAATATTCCGGTAGCAACAACACCCTCGACTCCAGAGATACCAATTAAATCTGTATCATCGCTACCGACAGCACTAGAGGAGACTTTGATCCATGTAGTGTCTTCGGCAGCAGTTAAATCAATAACCAAGGTGGCAGCAACTGACGGTGTTCCATCACCCGACTGTAAGTACTGTGATATCAAAAACTTGAAAATTCGTGATAATGTAAACCACAATTGTAATAACAAATCTGAAATGATTAAATATCAGTGCAACAGGTATTGTATTCAGTTTATACACTACGGAAACTTAAAACGGGACATCAGGAATTGTGATAGAATAGTTGTACATTTATCTAAATCAAACTGTATATTCGGCTGCTAGATGTTCAATACAAAGCATCATGAGATAAATATCACTGTCCCTTAAAAAACCGAGAAGTCTGAACTGTGTGAAAATTGTGGTAGTCAAATGTCATGTGTAACTGTCCTGACAAGACATGTCAAGACATGCAAAGGACTCGCTTCGTAATCTAAGAAGACTCTATACAACGAGAAACGCTAGTAATTTGCTTGTTTTTTCCATGCTTTATTAGTTGGATCTGTATGTATGAATGAATGGACTATGTAATAAAATAATTCCATTTAATTTTTACTCACTTTTCGACATCCAAATTTGTGAATTTTTGCATACATATAAAAAACCTCTTACAATACAATACTTTGATAACTTAAGACGTTAGTGTTAATGGGGTAGGTGGACAGAGGGCCAAATACCTAATTTTGCGCGGTCGTGGCATGGTGGGAATTTGCCCCTGGGGTCGACTGTAAACCTAGGGGGGAGGGAGTTAAAGAACCCAAATTTTGAAAATTTAAAAATTCAATGCTTTTTCAATTTTGGAGGTTTCCGATACAAAATTTTCGGCCATGGTGGAAAATGTGCCAGGTGTTTCGACTTTCTCCCCGTCGAAGGGAGGAGGGGTTAAAAAGTTAAATTTATAACATTTTGAAAAAAAAAACTTTTTTGGTTTGCAGTGTTTCCGATCAAATAGGTGGGGTTGGGGTGGTAAATGATGCAGGGTAGGTGTTAAAGCCCTAAAATCATTAACGCTCCCATAACCCCCCTTGGTGGCTGATTGTAGGAAAACCCTGTGCTCAGTTAATCTGTATTTAATATAAAGAATATCCCTGCCGAGTTTTAAGCCTGTAGACATATACTTAGACGGTCAAGAGCTTTCATTTTACCTAGAACTCACAAATTGAGATCAGTTTTCCTTTAAATTAGTTTTTCAAAACCATAAACGTTTGTTATTTGATTTCATAATAATTTTAACCAGCAAGATGAATCCATTGTTGTCTTATTTTTTTATAAACTTATTAATGTCTGCAATTCTGTAGTACTGCTGTAGTGTTAATGGGCTGTTGTAAACAATGAAGTACAAACACATTTGGCTCCAACTACTTCAGTTGCTCCAAGTGCATTTGGTTCTAACTGCCCCAATTGCACTTGGCTTCAATCGTATGAAGTTTCGCTGCAATAAGTGCCATGTTGGTTTACTCGTGTTGATTATTTGAAACGACATGCAAAAAACTGTAAAGGTGAAGTCTGTGTGTCTACTGTATAACTACTTGGGTACATTTCGTCTTCTTGATTTAGGTGTGAGACTCGTATGAGTACACGGACACAGAACTTCAGCAGTCGACTGCGATTATTACAAGACACGATTTGAAACCAATGACTATGCTACGTGCATTACAGGTGGATGAAAAAATATACTACCCAGTTAAATATGCATTTATTGTAATTTTCTAAGACTACATTTATGTATAAACATTTAGTGAGTTAAAATGAATTTTCCTTCTGCTTAAAGATATCGAAAAGAAAATAATCAATTAGCTTATTGATTTAGTAGAAACACACGGATATTTAAAATAGAACATGTGAATTGACTGTGTACATGGTCAAACATTTCCGTTCGAGAAACAAGTAAAGAAATGCGCTTTAGAGACTCTGAATTCTGCTCTTTTCTATAACATGACCTAGTCTGTTGTACACAGTATTATGAAACTCTGTCGGGAAGAGAAGGACTAAGTCAGTTAAGGATCCGGTTAGACCTTTTGTTCAGTTAACCGATTAAAGCTGAGAATTAGATAGTTCAAGCCAATGCAGAAATAATTGTGTATTATATTGCCATATTTAAAGTTTTTATTTGGTTGAATTGAACATTTGGAATACATTTAACTTGTAAAAATGTGTGGTTTTATTTCATGCACCTAGTGCTTTATGGTGAACTCATAAATTTAAGTAATCTGAATGAAATATTTCTAAGCTTAAATTATTTTTGCATCAACCAAGGACCAAACCGTGAACAGGAATCAGTCTAATGAATAAATATATTACTAGCCAAAAATTTTAATGAAAATGGGAATTTTTCCTGATTTTCTAGTTTATTAATTACATAATTTATATATGGTGGTCAAGATAGCTAACCAGATGGTGGTCAAGATGGTTGGGTAATAAGTACTACTTTAACCTAGTGAGTAAACAATAAACTTATATAAAAGCAGCGATATTTAGCAGACAAAAATAAGATGGCGGATCCAATATGGCATAATATGGTCATAATATATGGCTTAGCTTGAATATGACGTTTTATTTCAAAATAGCGGATGTGACATTATAATTCAAAATGGCGGACATTACGTGATTATTCTAAATGGTGGAAAATATACTGGCAGAAGGTTCTACCATAATACCCGGTGCAACATTTAAGAGTGGTGCACTCGATTCCAAGTGGGAGAAAGTTTTATAAAACCAAATGATGAAATTCAATTAATCGTAAAGGTATAGGATTCAAAATGGTGGCTGAGTTGAAGATTATGTTGAAATGTCAAGATCAAGCTCTAAGGTCAATGTTGGTCCATAAGGTAAAGTCAAAGGTCAAGTTTAAGGTAACGTGTAAGATAAGAGACTCACTGAAGGATAGAAAGGGGGTATATAAGTCTCTTTGGGGACCTTTCAGTTCTTGGTGAAAAAATTTTTATATTTTTCCTCGAAAAGTTTTTTTTTCTTTTTAAGGGAGAATTTTTTAATCTTTAATTTTTTTTGGGCGTAATTATGTCCTAATAATTGGAAATTCTTAGTAATTTTGGGTAAAGTTGATCCAGTTTTGAGTCATATGGGAAATTGTTGGCCATTTTGAAGGTTAAGGTTAAGGTGAAAAGTCAAGGTCATCCAATACGGCTTCCGTAACGTAACAATCCACGATGGCGGACTCCTCAATCTGACTCCAGCGCTAGTACCAACATCATAATTTTACGTTAGCAACTTCGTGTAGTGAAGAACTTCGTTTAATGTAACAGAACCCAGACAATTGGTATTCCACGTTAAATTCTATCTCTATTATTACCAATAAAAATGTTAGGGGCTACTTAGCCTCATCTTCAGAAGTGTATACCAGTTTTGGAAAACAATCTAAACCATAAATATTTTATCGTTACAACTCGTAGCTGAAGTTTATCGGTCAAACTTCTACTCATCCTGAAATCTCATGGGAAGGTCTTCCGTGGCAATTGTTATGGACTGTTCTGAGCAAGAATTAAAGCGCTGGAAGTTTTTATAACAGTTTTGGTAATCGGTTTTGGTCGAATTTATGTGGATGGTTTCGTGAAATGTGGAAAATGTATTGAATCAGAATAAAGTGATAATTTCCCCCTAGTGTTGAAATGGTTAACCTTTTAGGAGAATTGAAGTGATTTAATGTTTGATTTGAAAAGCGGTTAATATACGGCCCATTGAAGCAGTTAGCGCATCCGTTTATTACTTTTGCTTTAAAATTCAGTATTCAATCCCAGAAGATTAAAACGCAGTTTATATAGTTTTATATGTGTAGGCTTTAAATGTATTTATCCACCTTTAAACTTAATTACAACATGAATTTCATTTCAACCTATAAGTACGTGTGTTGCAAAAATGGTGATATTTGTTACGATAACATTACATTCAATGACAAATTAATGTGCTTCCTTTTCGTCGATGGTGCTGCCTTTTCGTTGTCGGTGCTTCCAAATGTGCTTCCTTTTCGTTGGCGGTGCTGCCTTTTCTTTGTCGGTGCTTCCAAATGTGCTATCTTTTCTTTGGCGGTGCTGCCTTTTCGTTGTCGGTGCTTCCAAATGTGCTTCCTTTTCGTTGGCGGTGCTGCCTTTTCTTTGTCGGTGCTTCCAAATGTGTTTCCTTTTCGTTGGCGGTGCTGCCTTTTCTTTGTCGGTGCTTCCAAATGTGCTGCCTTTTCGTTGTCGGTGCTTCCAAATGTGCTGACTTTTCGTTGTCGGTGCTTCCAAATGTGCATCCTTTTCGTTGGCGGTGCTGCCTTTTCTTTGTCGGTGCTTCCAAATGTGCTTCCTTTTTGTTGGCGGTGCTGCCTTTTCTTTGTCGGTGCTTCCAAATGTGCTTCCTTTTCGTTGTCGGTGCTGCCTTTTTGTTGATGGTCCTTCTATTTTTAATGTTGTTTTGACTCTAGTATTATTGTAAATGATTCTTGATTTGACTAGCGTATTATTCCATCCGGTGCATGTATATAAGCGAGTCCTATAAAGCAGGTCGCTCAGTTTGTTACTGTCGTCGACGGTGTAAGGATCACCTAGATTATTTCATCTGATGCATAAGTCGCGTAATTACCTGTTCTTGAGAACTCTATGGCATCTTTACCGACTTTAACGCCGAACTCGATGGATGTTGTACCATCGTCTACGGGAACCTTGACGTCAGCGACGACAATGGTGGAGCAGATCTCGTTGGCAACGACGACGACGTCAACATTGGAGGAGATTTCAACAGATGTGATACCACCAGCAGAAGATAGCTTAATGACTACTGAGCTGGATGTGCAGGAAACCACGACGATCGACGATACGACCTCGATGGAGACTTCAATGGATGCTGATTTGACAACTAGCGAACATCGGTGCTGTTACTGCGACAAGATTTTCTCAAACAACAGCAATGCTCGGCGACACTAGAGAAGCGAATGTGTCAAGAACCTATATCGTAAAATGTTTGTTTGTGAGAAATGTCATAAGCAGTTTACCAGAAAAGATAATATGAAAACGCACATGAAGGCATGCAAAGGTCCTGCTGTGCGGCAGAAAGTAAAGGTTTCGTCACAACAACGATGCATCGATGTGCATAAGAGAATGCCTGGAAATGGTACTACTGTTGCAACGCCTGTATCTGGATCGGGTCTGAAAGGATCGTCTTCATCACCACGGTATCCTTGCAGCTACTGTGATACGTCGTTCGCATTTTCCCATGATGCACGAAGACATGAGCGGAGCAAATGCACGAAGAATCCTTCTTGCATGAAGTTTCGATGTGATGAGTGCCTTAAATGGTTTACTCGAATTGACAGTTTGCGACATCATGCGAAAAAATGTAAAGGTGGAGTCTGTGCTCCTACTGCTGAACTTCCTGCCGACATTTCGACTCCTCGCTTTAGATTGGAGACACGAAAGCGTACAACCAAAAAAACAGATGCCCAGCAACCGATTGTTATGACGTCTGAACATGGAACTAAACCTAAGACTGTGTTCGGAGCATTACAAGTGAACGATAATGGCTTCTAATTGGCGCAGTCTGCATTTTGTGGAACGTTGAAAGAATACTATTATCTAAATACGTTCGGTGAGTCAAAGGACATTTGTAATTTTCTTGACGATATCAGACAGAAGATAATCAATCAGCTTACTGATGATGTAGCAACAAACGGACCTTTGAAATATAACTTGTGGTTGGACTGTATATATGGAAAGCCATATCCGTTCGATGACAAAGTGAAGAAGTGTGCATTCAAGACATCGGCTGCAGTAATTTACAGTTCTAACGATGTGAAGCAAACTGTTAAATACGGTATCCAGAAACTCTGTCAAGAAGAGGTGGACTATGTCTGTAAAGGTTCTGGCTGGACTCTGTCTAGTATAAACCGATTGGAACTAAGAATTAGTCATTTCACACCGCTGCGGAACTAAATGATTATAAGATTGCTGGCTTTCGTAAGTGATCCTGTAGTAGAATATATATTTTGTAATAAATATTATGTTTGTGAAAGAACTTGTGTTGTTTTTGTTTTTTTTTCGAACCTGTCACTATTATGTTAAATTGTTATTTTTTTTTCATCGTCCATAATCGTACCAAGGACCTAAGTCGATCTAATTAATCAGTACATTGATTGGAAATTTATTTAATGATTTCTGAACTTTTTCCCGAATCTCTAGCATTACAATTACGAATTTCCAATATGGTGGTGTTGATGGCTTATAGGATGATGATGACAGTAGAGGTTTTAATGTCTCTTTAAGAATTTTGAACATGGAATAATGAAATTATTATTTTTTACATCAAATTAAACATTATTGCATCGATCGGGTATCGAACCAAGGACTGAAACTGATCGAATCAATCTGTAAATTAATGAGTGATTTATTTAATGAATTTTGGAATTTTTCCCGAATTTCTAGCTAAATAATTACACGATTCCAAGATGGCGGCCAAATGACAAGATGGCGGGTGACACAGCAATAATAAATTATTACTGCGCTCTAGGGGATAAGAATTAAACTAACATTGCGTCAGCGCACTCTCGCCGACGATAACAAGATGATGATGGCTACCAGCAGACGAAGACAAGATGGCGGACATGACATCATACTAGTTGACCTTGTTATTGGTGGTGGTAGGTTAGTCTGTAGGTGACTTCCGTGGTGGAAGGATCGGTCGCCATTTTTATTTTTTTTCGCCCTCACCGGGTTCGAACCGAGGACTCCGAGCTCCATGTCGTTAACGTATGTTTTTTAAATATTTTTTATTAAAATTTTATTAATTGAATTTTTTTATAAATTTTAAAAATTTTCTATTTTATTAAAATTGTATAGTAAATTTAAAGATGGCGGGCGTAACGGAAACTGCAGCGGTGACGTCATAATCCTATAAATGGCTTAACGTTGGCTTGAGTTAAGGATGCTTAAGCCAGTTTTAGGAATTTTCAGCCGCTGGGATTTTTAAGGAATAAAACGGGAAATTTTCCCTCGAAACGGGAATTTTTCCCTCGAAAACGGGAATTTTTTTTCTTAAAACGGGAAATTTTGAGTCATTTTGCGGCATTTTTGAGGAATTTTGAGGAATTTTTGCCGCCGTGACGTCACAAATCCAAGATGGCGGACGCCGACACCACCACCACCGCCTGGCGCCTGTTTCCGGACATACATTCGTATACTACTTAAATACACTTCAAATTATTTATTTGGCTCAATTACAATTATTGAATGTGAAATTAAAGTTTATCTGTGTTCCTGCCACACAGGTTGACAAGACTGCGTAATATCCGTTACAGCAACACACATCTATAAAACCCATACCATAAATAAACAATACGGCAGAAAATGATAGGTTCTGAAAAACTTTGTTTTTGGTTAATATGTAGATTATTTACCAAAAACTGCTTTTCTACAAATTAAAACACTATTAACAAATGATTTTTTTACCGTTAAAAGGTGTCATTTGGTTATATACAGTAGTGAGTATAAATATCAATGTAAGAATTCATAACATACTTTATTAATCAACAAACACTACACACAAAATCTATTTTGGCATATACAACACAAAACCGTAATATGAGTAGGAGCTTAAAAATATTATTCTAAAAAAAAATTGTTACAGTGGGTGTTTATAAAGGACCCTAGTGTTAGTAAATGCTCGAGAAAATGTACCTTTATCGTAACTATTTAGGTTTTCGTACTAACAAAAGTACTTTTTTTACAATAAAATGAGTTTGTATGTATTTGTAGAGGTTTTGAGCAATGTATCTGTTCTATATAAACGTGCTGGCCTATATCGGCTGTAATGAAGGCTTGGCGATTGTTTTTTAGAAAGCTCATGCGAAAAATTCCATGGGCGCATACGGGCTTCACACACATAACATTATACATGTACAGCAGCAAAAGGCTAAAAATATTCCAAAGATGATATAACATAGATTATTCACGTCTTACTCAAACTCCAGGAAGAGTTGGCGATCTGAGCGCACTCAGCGCTCCTGGCGGGAACCACCGCAACTTGCGGGCCGCATTCCACCGCTCGCAACTCCGTATTCCGCGCCCGCGTCTTAATTAACTTCATCTGAACGCTCAATTTAAAGCTTGGTGAAGGGGCGTGGGGGCTGGGCTGAGGAATGAATCTCGGGTGCGGATAATAACTCCGGCTCCCCGTGGCGACGAGGAAGCGGCAGAAACTTGGCCAACTCCGCTCATAAGTGTGCGCCGTACCTTCCTCGCCACCAGACACCGTTAAACTTACACGCCGGTGTTTCAAGCAGCATTGCACCATCTGAGGCAGTCCCACTCTTGCAGCAGCCACGGAGGACACACACTTACAGAAGCCCCACGGGAGTGACACTATTGCTGCAGTTCTCAGAGATACTGTAGCAACAGCCACGAGAGATATTCTTGCAGCAGCCACGGAAGACACACTTTCTTGCACTACCCACAGGTGATACACTATTGCAGCAGCCAAGGAAGACACACTCTCTTGCACTACCCACAGGTGATACACTCTTGCAGCAGCCAAGGAAGACACACTCTCTTGCACTAACCACAGGTGATACACTATTGCAGCAGCTAAGGAAGACACACTCTTGCACTACCCATAGGTGATACACTCTTGCAGCAGCCAAGGAAGACACACTATATTGCACTACCCACAGGTGATACACTATTGCAGCAGCCAAGGAAGACACACTCTCTTGCACTACCCACAGGTGATACATTCTTGCAGCAGCCAAGGAAGACACACTCTCTTGCACTAACCACAGGTGATACACTTTTGCAGCAGCTAAGGAAGACACACTCTTGCACTACCCACAGGTGATACACTTTTGCAGCAGCTAAGGAAGACACACTCTTGCACTACCCATAGGTGATACACTCTTGCAGCAGCCAAGGAAGACACACTCTCTTGCACTACCCACAGGTGATACACTCTTGGAGCAGCCAAGCAAGACACACTCTCTTGCACTACCCACAGGTGATACACTCTTGCAGCAGCCAAGGAAGACACACTCTTGCAGAAGCCTCGCGGGGAACCCACTCTTGCAGCTTGTTTAGGAGACCCAATCTTTCAGCAGTCACGTAAGACACTATTGTTGCTTTGATTGACAGATTCGTGCATTAGCCCCGGGAGGCACTTTATCAGCAACGGGAGAGATTCTCTTGCGGCAGCTACGGTTGACACGCGTTCTCAACACACGCTCTTGAAGTATACCCGGGAGAGGCACTCGTGTAGTATTCCCATAAGATATATCTACTCTTGCAGTAGCCCCTGGATACACTTTTGCAGCACCAACGGGAGAGATACACTTGCAGAAACTACATGAGACACAAGCCTGCAGTAGCATCAGGATATATATTCTTGCAGCAGCAGCAGCGGGAAATACACTTTTTTTGCAGCTACGAGAGAAGCACCCTTTAAGCATTTGAAGGAGACATATATTATGTCTTGTTATGTACTCGCATATGAGAACAAAAGGTGGCCTGAAAAAATGTTTATTGTCAGTGTACTGTTGGGTCTTCGAGGGTAAAATCTTTAATTCGCCGGCGAAAATGTTATAATTTTTGAGTGATGAAATAAGAGGATTGTGATGACGGCTGGCTTTAAGAAGTAATAATATGCAATTTTCTCGTTTATGGCGCTATGTAGTTCCACCCATATTGATTTGTACAGTTGTGTTACTGGAGTGAATATAGGCCAACCCAATGTAGTGGGTATTAATTTATTGTATGTAGATGATGTCGATCTCTTGCAATAGCTGGGCGTGAAGGACTAGACAGCAGTACCATAGAACAAAGTAGGTAGAACATAATATGTTATATTAACCATTACCTCACAAGTTCTGCTTGAGGCAGCCGACAAGCTGGTATCAACTCAAAAGCTGTTCGGGTTTTCCCGACAATTTCATCTATTTGGCATTTAAATTTCATTGGTGAATCTAAGTAGAAAAATAGATACTTGACAACTCGTTCCATGGTTGACATTCATCCGACAAGGTTCGGTTCAACTGGGTGTTTAATGCGACGTTTCGTGCAGAAAAGAAGTTGTATTTTGCGGGGTAAATATTTACTCCCGATTTCTAAAACTGCATAGTATCCGTAGAAAACACTGAGTTAAAGTCATTAGGTTGGGTGCAAAGGCTTAGAAATTAAAATAGCCATCAATTTTACATATTAAAAATCCGGTATCGTGGTAGCGTAGGGAAAGATTAGTAATAAACCTTGGAAAACTCCTGCTTTAATAGTTAATGCCTCTGAATGTATGCATTGTAACTAGACTAGGAAGAAGTGAACTGACATAAAACTATATGCAAAATAATTACAATATTTAAGGGGAATAATTTTTAAAAATATGACTGAATATGATACCAAATAGGTAGATATATGTCAGACATGTATTAAATCATATAAAAAAATGAAACTTAATTATTTCTTCTTCGTTTTCCATATTGATGTTTTCAATGTTTGGTCAAAAAGTGAGATTTTTAATTGAAATATAATAAAAAAATTAGAAATCCACATTAGTATTAATTAACAAATTTTTTCCCATTTTCCGCTGTATTTTGATACTTTGTACGTTTTTTTGCATTACTTATAGTAATCACTATCAATAATGAAGTAAACAAAACAAATCAACATTACTTAAAGCTGTGATTCCTAAATTTTAAAGTAAATATCATTTTACAATGCTAGTGTGTTGAACTCACGTACAGAAGATTATGGTTTATCTTTTTTACTAACATATTTAATTACATTTAATATAATTCACCGCCTCCACTCTAAATTTGTTAATATTATAAAACATGCAATTGCATATTAAGTTAAAAATATAATAAATATGTAGAACTTTAGAATATTAAAATTGTATTTACATTAACCACATGACCCGGGAGTCGTGTAAAATAGCCAAGTTGGACGCAGGCTATAGCTGGGAAAGGGAGATTATGTATCTTATTGGAATAAGTGGTTCGTCATCTGGAATCCAGGTGGCCTTAGCCATGTACTGTGACCTCAACCTTCAGCTCTGACCCTGTAGAATGTTGACGATAAAACATTCTTTGAAATTTGACACCCCAATAACTTTTATAGCTTCAAATATAAAACAAAATTATATTTTTCATATAAAATTGGAAATGAAATAAGTATTACTACGCTATGTCCTACAGAAGTCTTTAAAGTCCCAGTTATATACCACCTAGGTGAATATTATAAAAAAAATTATAATTACCCTTGTTATGACTAGTGTTTTAAAATATAAAACAATAGTTTGATAAACTTCGAAGGTGCATATTTCGATTCCCTTTAAAAAAAACATTGTAAAAATTTGTCTTTACACCTTCCTTCACAACATTTTTCAGAAAACTGACCCCCAATAACTATACAAAGACGAAAAATAAATTCACCAGAGTGACATCACGACAGCCATATTAGATAAAACCAATTTGAATGTTCTTGTTGCATGCTACAGTGTGCTAGTTAAGATCGTCATTTTGAGACATGCTTCGCGTATCCTATGGACTTTTCAAAGACTTGAGTTGTTTCCCCCTGCATTTTTTTAATATTGTAATTTTTGGTAAGTTTTGTTTAGCATTGTTTTAATTTTATATACATTGTTTAAGAAGTTATTTTAGTATTTTGATACTTTCGGCTTTTTTATTTTTATGTTGGCATAGATTGGTCGCTTTTTATTTTACGTCTATTTTAGTATATAAGTTGTTGTAATTCATTTGTAACCTTTTTGAAAGAGTTTTGGAAGGTTGTTTATATTGGTATTTACGAGTGAGAACTTTAAAGAAAGCTAAATACGTTTCTGGAACCCTCTGCATAGAACTAGCGTCTTCCATCCTCGCCACACGTGCAGGGTGTAGGGGGGGGGGGGGAGGGGAGGGTTGCGGCATGGGGAATGGTGACGTATCCCGTGTAGAGTGCTCTTTACTGGATATAGCTGGTGGAGGGGCTACACGTCGTTTGTCCTAAAATCGTTTGTCCTAAAAATTATGACAAACGACTTTAGGACAAACGACGTTAGGACAAACGACTTTAGGACAAACGACATTAGGACGAACGACTTTAGGACAAACGACATTAGGACAAACGACTTTAGGACAAACGACTTTAGGACAAACGACTTTTAGGACAAATGATTTTAGGACAAACGACATTATGAAAAACCAAGTTAGGACAAATGACTTTAGGACAAAAAACTTTGAGTCAAACTAGTTTATTTGAAAAGCACAGAGCATGTAAGAACTTACAGTAAAAGAAAACGTATGAAAAAATAATTTTATATACTTGGGAAATACTTTAATTCTATGTAAAAAAAATTCAGCGTTTACGATCGTTACAATTTTTAGACATCTAGGAATGGACGACTACGGTTTCAACGACCATAATCAGTTTTTTTTTGCCATCTTGGATCCGCCATATTTAAATAGAGCGCCCCAATCATTATGATGAAATTTTCGTCATGACCGCCATTAATAATTATTCTGTTCCACTGGAGGCCGCCATCTTGGATGCCGTCGACTTCGTTTCTATTCTTTATTCCTAGATAGCGCCAGCAACGCTCTTGATTTTTTTTGTTCTTCTGGAGGCCGCCATCTTGGATACCGTTGACTTTGTTTCTGCTGTTTGTTCCTAGAGAGCGCCAGTCTAGCTCTTTATTTTATTTTTTGTTCTTCTGGAGGCCACCATCTTGGATATCATTGACTTTATTTCTGCTGTTTGTTCATAGAGAGCGCCAGCGTCGCTCTGATTCATCACATAATGTCGATGTTCCATTACCTACCATAGCTATTATGGTCCTTATCGACATATTAAATTTAAATTTTTTAACAAAATACATTGGAAGCGCTGTGATTCGAACCATTGCAGCTCTGATCTCTAGGTTGGAAAACATACGCCATTAACCGCACTGCCGTTGAGACATTTACCAAACTGAGAATAATATAAGGTATATATAAAAATAACATGCATATTCGTACTTGTAATTTTATTGATTTGAAGTAATAATAGCACCACCTGTTCGAGACAGAACCACCATCATGTATTAAGACGTAACTGTAACAATTATCGTTACGGTCACAATCTTGAATATCCGTAATTGTTTTGTTAGAAAATCGGGAAAAAATTTAAAATCATTAAAAAATTAAGCAATCGAATTAAATAATAAAATTCTTAAAAAACACCCTTGCACTTTTCGTTACGGTCGCCATCATGAAAATACATAATTTTAATGCTAGAGATTCGAGAAAAATTCCAAAATTCATCAAACAAAATTACTTATTAGAATACTGATTAATTATTCAATTCTTGTTCTTGCTTCGAAACTATTAGAGCAAAAAAAAACAGATCCATCCTCCACAGAAGCCACCTACAGACTGATCTACCGCCACCAATAGCAAGGTATATATATATCGTCAGCTGGTATGACGACATGTCCGCCATCTTGTCTTCATCCGCTGGAAACCACCATCTTGTTTTCGTCTTCTAGAGTGTGCTGACACCATGTTAGTATAATATTCTGTTCACCATAACTTTGTCCTGAACTGTTGGCATTGAACTTTCACCTTACCTTGAAATTTGACCTTGACCTTGAACTTACACCTTGACCTTGAAATTTGACCTTGACCTTGAAATTTGACTTTTACCTTGACGACCATCATGGATCCGCCATTTTGCGTTCAGTACATGCTACCGGGAGCTACCACCTGCTAGAGTTCATTGCCACCATCTTGTTTTCCTATCCTGGACAGTGGCGGATTTACAAATTTTCCAGGTATAGGCTGCAAAGTTTTTGCCGCCCTTGCCTCTACAATTTTCATGTCCTAGATTAAGTTCGTTACAATCCCTTTTTGCGCGATTTTTTGTTGGCAAAATCATCGATTATATCGTCGTAAGTAATATTGTTCATTAATTCCGACTCTATGCACAAAAGTGCTAAAGCGTTTAATTTTTCTTGGCTCAAGGTCGATTTCAGATAATTTTTTACCCTTTTTAGACATGAAAAACTTCTCTCACCCGAACAATTTGTCGCTGGTGTACATAAGGCCATACGAAGGGCTATGTCCAAGTTCGGATAAACGTTCTGCAAACTTTGTTTTCGCAGAAACGAAGATAGACTCTGTAATGATGTAAAATCTGGTTTTACCAGAATGCTTTGCGAAGATATGTGGCTTTGAAAATGTATGCATTCTTGAACCAACTCAGTCTCTAAATCATTAGGATACATTTTTTCTAAGGACAGAGCCTTTTTCGTAAGGGTTGATAATGATAACTCGCTCATTTTGGTCAGAAATGAAAATTTTTCATTGAAATTGTCGTATGCCTTCTTCCTTTTTTCTAATTCGGATACGAGTCTATCAATGATGACGAGAAATGTATTAACCCTGAAAGTATCGCTAGTATCACTCGCTGTCATACTCATTTCTTCATCGGGTGTTTCATCAGCAAATTTTTTTCTTTTCAGTTGTCTTTTTCCCAAGTCTTTTGTGTACTGCTTCGACGCACTTGATTCCATTGCCATTTCTTCGAAATACTTGAAGTTTTCTCGCTGCTCTACGAAAAACTTGCGAAGAGATTCATAAAGATCGGCTACAGTAATCAAATCTACGGTAGAAGCCTGGATTTGAACATTTACTTTGTTTATTCTTTCCAAAAAAACATTCCACACAACAACCATTAACGCTGTTTCCAGTTTTTTTAATTTTGAAAGAATTCCCATTGCTTCATTTCTTGTGACAGGCTTTTCGGTGCAGTCATTCCTGATTGTTTCCAAAGCTTTAATGACTTCGTGCCACGAATCTCTCAAACTTCTGCATGCATCCTCTCTAGCTGACCAACGTGTGAGGTTTACTCTCTTGACTGTTTTGCCTTCTCCGACTTCAGTCATCAATATCTTCCAGCGTTGTGTTGAACTTGAAAAAAAAAACGTATATTTCTTGGAGCAACATGAAGAATCGACAAGCTTCTGTGCAAGATTCAGCAGTCGCAGTTGCCACTAAATTTAAAGAATGGGCAGAGCAAGGAACGAAAAAAGCAAACGGTGCTTGACTTTGAATTTTAGCCTGTAAGCCATTGTATATGCCAGACATATTTGCGGCATTGTCATACGATTGTCCACGGCAGTCTTCAATGTTCAAACCCAAGGTTTTTAGTTCCGAAGTAATGGCAGCAAACATTTCTTCAGCTTTATGTCCCACTGAGGGCAAAAACTTGAGGAATCTTTCACAGGGTTCTCCTGTTTCTAAAACATACCGAATCACGAAGGTGAGCTGGTCCACATGTGCTATATCCGGTGTTGAATCGATGATTAAGGAAAAGTATTTCTCCCTTCTTATCTCGTCTCCAATTTGCTTCAAGACTTTATGGCACATCAAAAGTATAAATTCATCACAAACGGTCTTCGATAAGTAACTGGTACTTCCGGATCCTTGATTCCCAAATCGTTCAATATGACTGGCTAAGAAAGGATCAAACTCAGCTAACAGTTCCAGAATCATAAAATAATTTCCGTTGTGTGGATCACCGAACTTTTCACTTTTTCCTCTAAAAGCGAGACCTCTTGAACACAGCCGCTTCACTACAGCAACAACCCTTTTCAGAACATTTCTCCAATAAGTAATTTCTTCATCAATTTGCAAATGCAGTAAATTGTCGATTCGACCATCAATCGCACTTCTAGCTTTCAGACTAAGGATACTGGATTTATGACGCGCAGAGTTTTCATGCTGAGCTACTCGGTGTTCTGCATTTTTCCAGTCATTAAATCCTTCGTTCTCGAACTGAGTTTTATTCTCCAATGGACCGAATGCTAAACATGGTCCGCAATATACGGAACTCTTACTTTCAGAGTAAACCAGCCAATTTCGGTCCTTTACTTCATTGTTTTTCATTTTTCTTTGAAAGATACTCACTGGCAAGAAACGACGTTGATCAGCATATAGTTTTCCACTTTTAGAGAAGTCAGAAGACTTGTTTTGATAAAAGCCGCATCTTGCAATAATTTCCCTTAAAGTATCGTTAATTTCCCATAAAGCTGGATCTTTGTTTTGATCTACAGTTGTTTGCTTTTGGTCATCATTTAACGATTCGGTCTGAGAGGCATCTTCAATTTTGGAGCACTCGTCGTCAAGAACATAATCATCAGTTTTTTCTTTAGTCGATAGTTCAACAGATGACAGTTGGGCAGCAGAATTAAAGTCCGTTTCATCCTTTCCAGATTGCATTGTTGAAGTTCCCGTTTTTTCGACCCAATTTTCATTTTTAAAAAAACTGTCAATTTTTGTGGTTTTTCGTATAATTTGCTCTTGTTCTTCTTTTTTTATTTTGGCCTTCTTTTTGTACTCCGCTCCACTCATTTTCACAATTTTTTCTTCAGGAACTGAAATGGAAAGGATTAAATTAACAAGTTTATTTTTCGTACACAAGCAGCGATAGGGGAGGGCAGGGTAACGTAGCCAGAGCGAGCAAAGTGGCCATTGGCTGTTACTCAGCTGGAGAAAGATGAAGTTTGGTAGCGAGGATGTGAAACATTTGTAAGAGACGCCATTAGTGTTCTGAGAGCACCCGGTCTGTTTGCAGTGAAAGTTATTTGTTTTATTAAGGTTTTACTGGTTTTACTATTTCTGATGTAACATGTAAGGTAAGTAATAATTACTGTTGATCATTATTAAATACACAGTAATGCCATAATTATTTAATATAGCCTATCCAAATTAGCATGTTTTAAACTTTAATACCACATATTAATAACTGTAGAAGATGTCTTTTTTTTTGCTAGTTTTTTTGTAATGGCGTCTCAGAGGGCAAAGTTGCCAGCCACCACCGCATGTTCACTTTGCCCGAACTGTATATACTTAGCTCTATTTATGTATTACTAAATAATAAAACAAACTATTGAACATTTTACATTTTTTTTAATCTACACTGTAAATTTCTAACGTGTTTTGCAATGTGTGTGTTGTTTTCGTGTGGGGAACGACCTTACACAAAAATTTGCCAGCAGGAGAGGCTTGGCAGATAAGGTGGCAGTATCTCAAGGACGGCTCATATTTCACAAACAAGTGCAGGTGGCCGGAAATGGTATCCTGTGATTTAGTTTCCTTAAGATAAAAGAAAAATGAAAAAAAAAATGTCATATCATTTACCTGATTAGTGCGACGGGCAAACAAAAAACAAACATGAGTCGCTCCAATATTTACATTTTAATGGTGTTTTGATTGTACGAAAACTATATTATTGAAGGGTTATTTTATATTTTGATTTTAATTACAATATACAATTTATGTATCGTTTTATCTTAGGATGGCCACGTTACCCTGCTCACCCCTATCCTTCATTCAGAATTCACATAATAAATAGTTAACGTAAAAACGTATTTTTTTAATGCTATCACGAAAAAATTAAAATTTCTTTGCATGGTTTCCGATGAATTGTTTATTGTGAATTATTATTTCTATTTTTTGATGTTTGCTTCATTGAAAAAGACAAAATGACAAGATAACCATGAGCAATCTTTTAGAATACTATTTATAGTTAATATGAAAATGTTCTAAATTTAACGTGACCATGTTCCAAGCTTCAAAATGAAAAATATTATTGCAGGGCTTTTTCAATAAATTTATTCGTTATCGTTACAGATGCTTTATTATAATGTATTATGATTATAAAAAGTTTTTACTTACCGGTGCTGTGAAAATATTCATACAATGATACAATTCACGAAACACTTCGAAAAATAACAGTCCACACGACACACCTACGTAGAAATATCAATTCGTTATGCAATACACGCGTAAGACAACTGTGGTCCCGACTCCCGAGGTAACAGCTCTAATTGCCGCCCCACCCGCGACATGACGCGGTTCGACCCTTGAGGCGGACTAGGTGAAGGGAGGGGACAGTCTGGCGGAAGGGATAGCGGCGGAGGGAGGGCGGAGGGGCCCTTCTGACCTTGGGTAGTCACATTTTTCCCGGGACCATAGTTGTCTTGGGCGTGTAGTGCCAACCGAGGCCTTGTCCATTAAAATTCGCATTTACTGACTAGCGAACTAGCTGTTTTACTCTGGAATATGGAAGTTTGCTACACGGATTCACGGAACGTACAATGACAAGGGAGAGGGGAAAGTCATCGGCAAAATTTGTTGCAGACTTCTATTTGTAAAACATCAGAAAACAGAAAACCGTCATGCAGAAATATTTTTGATTTCTATGAGGTAGCAAAAAAAAAAATCGGTCCCCAAATTTGCCGTCCCAAAAATCTGCCGCCCTAGGCTCAAGCCTACTCAGCCTACTGGTAAATCCGCCACTGATCCTGGAGGACACCATCTTGTGCATGTACTCGTCTTATAGAGTACATTACCATCATACATGTGTAAGATTTACCCGCTAGAGTGCAGTAATCATTAATTATTACTGAAGTGCCTACCATATTGAAATTTGGGTGCCATCTTGGAATCGTGTAATTATTTAGCTAGAAATTCTGGAAAAAATTCCAAAATTCATCAAAATATTCACGCATTAAAGTAATGATTGATTATATCAATTCCTGTACTTGGTTCGATCCTTGGATAATGGCAAAAAAATAATTTTATGTAAAAGTAATTATTATAATAAATTATTATCAAAGTCCTAAAAGAGACTTAAAATCATCTATTACCATCATCCTTTAAACCATTACGACCGCCATTTTAGATATTTGTATTTATTGACTTATTAGTTCGGGAAAAATTCCAAAATTCACCAAAAAAATCACACATTATTTTACATATTGAATCGAAACTTTCTTCGATCTATGAACGAAGCTGAAAATAAATTTAATTTAAATACCAGAATAATGTCAGGTTCGAGAAATAAAACACCGCAAGTTATTTTACAAACATTATATTTATTACATAATTTCTCTCCTTTTAAAGGATCACTTGCGAAAGCCAGCAATCTTATAAACATTTAGCCCTGCAGAGACGTGAAACTACCAATTCTTAGCTGCAACAGCTCCATCTGCACCAAATGCTCCAAATGCTACAAAGGCTCCAAATGCTCCAAATGCTCCAACAGCTCCAAATGCTCAAAATGCTCCAAATGCTCCAACAGCTCCAAATTCTCCAAATTCTCCAAATTCTCCAAATGCTCCAAATGCTACAAATGCTACAACAGCTCCAAATGCTCCAACAACTCCAACAACTCCAAATGCTCCAAATGCTCCAAATGCACCAAATGCTCAAAATGCTCAAAATGCTCCAACAACTCTAAATGTTCAAAATGCTCCAAATGCTCCAAATGCTCCAAATGCACCAACAGCTCAAAATGCTCCAAATGCTCAAAATGCTACAAATGCTCAAAATGCTCCAACAGCTCCATCATCTCCAAATGCTTAAAGACTCCAAATGCTCCAACAGCTCAAAATGCTTCAAATGCTCCAACAGCACCATTTACACCAACAGCTCCAAATGCTCCAAATGCTCCAACTGATTTCAATTGATATTTTTATCGAACTTTACATGATTACATGCATGACTTTATTAGTATACATTTTGGATGTCAGTGGTGACTTTTTTACACCTTTAAGTTATAGATTTATTTAGAAATGAGCTTTCGAGAAATGATAAAAAAATTTTAAAAAAAATCTTAATTTTTCTTTAAGTTTATACACATGCAATTAATGGACACCATTATTTTATGTAGCCAGCTTCCCTCAGTTCTTTAAGTATGAAGGATATTTCTTTGATGCTCGAATAGTTTCCTGCTTCAGATGTTTCATCACAGTCTTCGGTCTTGTCAGCTTTAGGTGGTACTCCATCTTTCACATTTTCATGGAGACGACTAGATATTGATGTAAATAAATTTTCATTTCTAATGAGGTTGCTACTTTCTTCGTTTTTTTTTGTTGAAATTATTGTATTGATCATGAACTCCCAAGTTACTAGAGTGCAGGGAGTGTAAATTTTGTCTTGTTCACCGCCTCGTGTCCCCTCTGGTAATTAACTTTAATTTTCTTAATATTTTGCCCAGCAGTTTCCAAGGTGTTTTTAATTAATTAAAAATAATATAGTTTTTGGGCACGAGGGGCGTTACAATTTTATTACGTCATTTCAATCGTTTTGATCTCAAGCCACCATCACTGTCTCATATCACCCGGGTCTTCCCAGGATGACGTCGGACCGAGAGGAAAACTCTTCTTAAGGGGGAAATCAGCTGGAGGTCCCGAAGATCATGAGGGGAGCAATTTCTCTCCCCAGAAACTTGGACCCTGTCTGAAACACAAGTCAAATTCAAAACGAATTAGACCTGCTTCCAGACAGTCATACACAGTCGGCGCGAAAGGCCAACAAACGGGAATATGGGGAGGAAATAACGGATTGCTCACCAAACAGGGTGTGGAAACAGGGCCTCCGAGGTGTCTCGCGCCAACATCAGGATGACGCGCACCGAGAAATCGCGGAAGCGCGTTAGGAAAACAATTTTTTAAAGAATAAAAAAAAATTAAAATTTTAACTACACTTGACTTTTTCTAAAAACTACATCTGCCTGGCTACTGTACAAATGGGATCACATCCCTTAAGCAACTGACTACATCTTTTATGCAACCGAAAATCGCCGTTCCCGCGAAAAGCCTCTTAGCGCAGAGGACGCCGAGAAGTCGTGGTCAGCAGCCGAGGTCAGTGTACTGAGTCCTGGCGATGACGGTCAAAGCTACTAATTAAATCGGGTGGTCGGCCCTAGGAAAAAAGAGGGGGAAGGTTTAGATCATGGCCGAAAACATGCGAAGGAGTCCGAGGCGGTCGTGACAAGAACATGACATGCGCGCTCTCTACCGGCAAGTACAGAAGGCAACAAACAATCGACTTCTACAGACCGTGAGAAGAAACATAGTGCCTTATGGCGCCGCGGCGCTGCTTTCTAGTGGCGTAAAGGGGAACTAACTGAGGCGGTGAGCTGACTTGCTACCAGGTGTCACGAGGGTGTGCTCTACACGCTGACGACCGGGCCCACGGTTACTTTTTCTGCCGCTAGATGTCGTGGACGTCTCTGTAAAACTAGGGAGATAGTCCTTGAAATAGCCCATCGTCTTGGCTAAGTTCACATCAGGTCACTGCTCCCGACTTGATTTCTCAGAACTAAGGTGAGGTGGAGAGAGAGGAAGGGGGGACAGAAATGGTTTGAACACAGGTCCACTGGAGACCCATTCATGACGAGACTTGCTACTCTCAGCAGGCCTCTAAGAAGTAGCAGCTTGCAGCCCAGCAGCTGTTCTATGCAATTTTGGTCATGAAAAGAAATAAAATTACAAACTCGGGACGTGACTGCAGGTGAGAGAAATTTCAACTGGGCTGCCCACGTCCACATTTGACAGCAAAATATCAGATAGGCCCCCTGGGAAAGGGGTCTTCGGTCCACTGGCACAAAGTTTAAACACGTGGTGTACACCGGCCTAACAAAGAGTAAATCACCCCCTTAACAACCAGATAAATTAAAAAAAAAAAGATTAAAAAAAATTAAATTATAGAAAAATTAAAAAAAGGTGACATAATGCCTAATTTCCGGCACAAAATAAATTATCCTAAACAAGCTTGTGATAATCACTGGTTCGATGACAAAAGTGACCTTGTGGTTGGTGTTGAAACAGAAGATACCAGGGATAAACATATTTATTATAAACATACAAGGAAGATGAACATAGCAGAGAGATTGATTATACCTCATGGGAAGATCCTAACATATTGGTTGACAGGCTAAAACTTCTACATGGATCGCTTTGTGCAGGAAAATATTCGAGCATCAAAGAAATATCCTTCATACTTAAAGAACTGAGGGAAGCTGGCTACATAAAATAATGGTTTCCATTAATTGCATGTGTATAAACTTGAAGAAAAATTAAGAGTTTTTTATAATGTTTTTTATCATTTCTCGAAAGCTCATTTCTAAATAAATCTATAACTTAAAGGTGTAAAAAAGTCACCACTGACATCAAAAATGTATACTAATAAAGTCATGCATGTAATCATGTCAAGTTCGATAAAAAAAAGTAATTTAAATCAGTTGGAGCATTTGGAGCATTTGTAGCTGTTGGTGTAATTGGAGCTGTTGGAGCATTTGAAGCATTTGGAGCTGTTGGAGCATTGGAGCCTTTGGAGCATTTGGAGATGATGCAGCTGTTGGAGCATTTGGAGCATTTGGAGCTGTTGGAGCATTTGGAGCATTTGGAGTATTTTGAGCTGTTGGAGCATTTGGTGCATTTGGAGCTGTTGGAGCATTTGGAGTATTTGGTGCATTTATAGCCTATGTAGCATTTGGAGCTGTTAAAGCATTTGGAGCATTTGGAGCTGTTGGAGCATTTAGAGCTGTTGTAGCATTTGGAGCATTTGGAGCATTTGGAGAATTTGGAGCATTTGGAGCTAATGGAGCATTTGGAGCATTTGGTGCATTTGGAGATGTTGGAGCATTTGGAGCATTTGGTGCAGATGGAGCTGTTGGAGCTAAGAATTGGTAGTTTCACGTCTATGCAGTCATGCATGTAATCATGTAAAGTTCGATTAAAATATCAATTGAAATCAGTTGGAGCATTTGGAGCATTTGGAGCTGTTGGTGTAAATGGAGCTGTTGGAGCATTTGAAGCATTTTGAGCTGTTGGAGCATTTGGAGTCTTTGGAAAATTTGGAGATGATGGAGCTGTTGGAGCATTTTGAGCATTTGTAGCATTTTGAGCATTTGGAGCATTTTGAGCTGTTGGTGCATTTGGAGCATTTGGAGCATTTTGAACATTTGGAGTTGTTGGAGCATTTGGAGCATTTGGTGCATTTGGATCATTTGGAGCATTTGGAGTTGTTGGAGTTGTTGGAGCATTTGGAGCTGTTGTAGCATTTGTAGCATTTGGAGCATTTGGAGAATTTGGAGAATTTGGAGAATTTGGAGCTGTTGGAGCATTTGGAGCATTTTGAGCATTTTGAGCTGTTGGAGCATTTGGAGCATTTGGAGCCTTTGTAGCATTTGGAGCATTTGGTGCAGATGGAGCTGTTGCAGCTAAGAATTGGTAGTTTCACGTCTCTGCAGGGCTAAATGTTTATAAGATTGCTGGCTTTCGCAAGTGATCCTTTAAAAGGAGAGAAATTATGTAATAAATATAATGTTTGTAAAATAACTTGCGGTGTTTTATTTCTCGAACCTGACATTATTCTGGTATTTAAATTAAATTTATTTTCAGCTTCGTTCATAGATCGAAGAAAGTTTCGATTCAATATGTAAAATAATGTGTGATTTTTTGGTGAATTTTGGAATTTTTCCCGAACTAATAAGTCAATAAATACAAATATCTAAAATGGCGGTCGTAATGGTTTAAAGGATGATGGTAATAGATGATTTTAAGTCTCTTTTAGGACATTGATAATAATTTATTATAATAATTACTTTTACATAAAATATTTTTTTTTGCCATTATCCAAGGATCGAACCAAGTACAGGAATTGATATAATCAATAATTACTTTAATGCGTGAATTTTTTGATGAATTTTGGAATTTTTTTTCAGAATTTCTAGCTTAATAATTACACGATTCCAAGATGGCACCCAAATTTCAATATGGCAGGCACTTCAGTAATAATTAATGATTACTGCACTCTAGCAGGTAAAACTTAGACAAGTATGTAGGTAATGTACTTTATAAGACGAGTACACGCACAAGATGGTGTCCTCCAGGATAGGAAAACAAGATGGTGGCAATGAACTCTAGCAGGTGGTAGCTCCCGGTAGCATGTACTGAACGCAAAATGGCGGATCCATGATGGTAGTCAAAGTAAAAGTCAAATTTCAAGGTCAAGATCAAATTTCAAGGTCAAGGTGTAAGTTCAAGGTCAAGGTCAAATTTCAAGGTAAGGTGAAAGTTCAATGCCAACAGTTGAGGACAAAGTTATGGTGAACAGAATAATATACTAACATGGTGTCAGCACACTCTAGAAGACGAAAACAAGATGGTGGTTTCCAGCGGACATGTCGTCATACCAGCTGACGATATATATATATATACCTTGCTATTGGTGGCGGTAGGTCAGTCTGTAGGTGGCTTCTGTGGAGGATGGATCTGTTTTTTTTTTGCTCTAATAGTTTCGAAGCAAGAACAAGAATTGAATAATTAATCAGTATTCTAATAAGTAATTTTGTTTGATGAATTTTGGAATTTTTCTCGAATCTCTAGCATTAAAATTATGTATTTTCATGATGGCGACCGTAACGAAAAGTGCAAGGGTGTTTTTTAAGAATTTTATTATTTAATTCGATTGCTTAATTTTTTAATGATTTTAAATTTTTTCCCGATTTTCTAACAAAACAATTACGGATATTCAAGTTTGTGACCGTAACGATAATTGTTACAGTTACGTCTTAATACATGATGGTGGTTCTGTCTCGAACAGGTGGTGCTATTATTACTTCAAATCAATAAAATTACAAGTACGAATATGCATGTTATTTTTATATATACCTTATATTATTCTCAGTTTGGTAAATGTCGCAATGGCCGTGCGGTTAAAGGCGTATGTTTTCCAACCTAGAGATCAGAGCTGCAATGGTTCGAATCACAGCGTTTCCATTGTATTTTGTTAAAAAATTTAAATTTAATATGTCGATAAGGACAATAATAGCTATGGTAGGTAATGGAACATCGACCTTATGTGATGAATCAGAGCGACGCTGGCGCTCTCTATGAACAAACAGCAGAAATAAAGTCAATGGTATCCAAGATGGTGGCCTCCAGAAGAACAAAAAATAAAATAAAGACCTAGGCTGGCGCTCTCTAGGAACAAACAGCAGAAACAAAGTCAACGGTATCCAAGATGGCGGCCTCCAGAAGAACAAAAAAAATCAAGAGCGTTGCTGGCACTATCTAGGAACAAATAACAGAAACAAAGTCGACGTTATCCAAGATGGCGGCCTCCAGTGGAACAGAAAAATTAAATATGGCGGTCATGAAAATTTCATCATAATGAGTGTGGCACTCTATTTAAATATGGTGGATCCAAGATGGCAAAAAAAAAAAAAAAAAAAAACAGATTTTGGTCGTTGAAACTGTAGTCTTCCATTCCTAGATGTCAAAAAATTGTAACGATCGTAAACGCTGAATTTTTTTAAAATAGAATTTAAAGTATTTCCCCAGTATATAACATTATTTTTTCAAACGTTTTCTTTTACTGTAATTTTATACATGCTCTGTGGTTTTTAAATAAAATAGTTTGACTCAAAGTTTTTTGTCCTAAAGTCATTTGTCCTAACTTGGTTTTTCATAATGTCGTTTGTCCTAAAATCATTTGTCCTAAAAGTCGTTTTTCCTAAAGTCGTTTGTCCTAAAGTCGTTTGTCCTAATGTCGTTTGTCCTAAAGTCGTTTGTCCTAATGTCGTTTGTCCTAATGTCGTTTATCCTAATGTTATTTGTCCTAAAGTAGTTTGTCTTAATGTCATTTGTCCTAAAGTCGTTTGTCCTAAAACTCAGAGTAAAGATTTATCGATACTGGAACCGTCGTTTGTCCTAAAAGTCGTTTGTCCAAAAGTCGTTTGTCCTAAAGTCGTTTGTCCTAAAACTCAGAGTAAAAATATTTTGAAGCTGTTCCGTCGTTTGTCCTAATATTCGTTTGTCCTAAAGTCGTTTGTCCTAAAGTCGTTCGTCCTAACATCGTTTGTCCTAAAGTCGTTTGTCCTAATTTTTAGGACAAACTAAATTAGGATAAACGTTTTAGGACAAACGATTTTAGGACAAACGCCGGTTCCCGGGGGGGGGGGGGGGGAGGTTGGAGCTGGGGCCAGGCAGTCTGGCCGAAGCGGTCGGGTAGGAAACTGACACCAGCTCATTACTGTTTCACGAAATAATTAAATTAAATTAGGGACACTGAGTGCTAAAGGGGCGAGGAAGCTGAGAAACTGTGGCAAACGACTGAAGAAGGAGAAATGTACCCGTGAGTAGCCGTGCCACACGGCTAACGATGATAGCGGTGATTACATTCAAGCGCATTTAAACATGACAACTGTGTTATATCTTAGTAGCTAATATGGAACCAGGTTCATTATCAGCAGCTTGGCAGTGGTGCTCCGATCGCTCGCAGCAGACTCCGAGGGTTCCCTGGCCCGATGCGGAGTCGACGTGGTGAGCGACGACACAGCTCCGGTACTAGCCTGGACAGCTAGGCCTCCACCGGACCACGGGTTCACCGGGTCCCAGTGTGATGTGGGCGCCAGCAGTGCTGATAGTACACAGCCAACTGTCTGGTCAGCTGAGCGAGGTACGAGGCTGAGGTGGCGATTATGCTGGGTTGGTGGCCCCAGCCGAAGCTCTTACACCCTCTAGATCAACAACAGGGAACGATCCCTAACAGTTCTGTTTTAAATAAGCTCTGGAATGTATATAAAACGAACTGGAAGCTTCTGCCACCCTACCCTTTTAAGGCGCATATGTGGGAGGGGAATGTGAGAATGCCGGCCGTAGGTCGCAATAATCTGTATTAAAAACACCCCGCCTTAGTTACTGCAAAAAATAGTTTGTCCTGAGAAAGAATGCTACACATCACGAGAAGAACGATTGCCTGAAAAACGTACTACGTATAATTTTAAGCTGTGAGCGGTGAATCGGGTTGTTTACACGAATTTTATAGCTTGGGAAGACAAGGCAGAACATGTAAAACCAAGCCCTGTTTACGAGACACAGGACAACGAAGGATGCTGACGGTTTAAGAAAGACAGAATTCAATATGAAGTATCATCATCGTGATAAGTAAGACTGCATTCACGCTGTAAAAATGATGAAATGTTAAAAAGGAAGCTTGAAGCTCCTTCCCAAGTCAACCAACCCCTCTTGTCTGTGAGATGAGAAGAAGGACACGGGATTAAACCTCTGAGACATGTATGCAGTTACAACCTAGTGGTTAGTAATCACTCCTTTACAGGACAGCAAATAAAAACTGATAGTATGACATTTATGTATTAAAAATAGAATAATTTATGCTTGCGCAGTTTGTCTCCACAAATTAATTTCTAAATGACTTTAAATAGCTTCCTTCCTGTGTTTTTTTTTTTGTTCATTTATAACTGAGGAGGATTTTGTGTCACAATGTCATGCACAAAGATTCTTAATCTAAAACAATCCTTTCAAAACGATAGCCCTATGTTAATTAAATTTTTAACTTACACAGGTTTTGTGACAGATGTCTCAAAGTTTTTGACCAAATGAATCCGCGAAAGTTCCCAACGTCTACTTATGTGCAGATTTTGGGGAAAAAAATCGCGAATTCTTTTCATGTTAGGCTAAAACGCAAAAAACTTTTTACCTTTGAGTTTCATCTGCTTTTGGCTGGAAATTTACCACGAGAACTTTCGGTTGAAGTATTTTATAATAGCAAGCAAATATTGATTGCTTGCTTAAAACTGTGTGAATTTTCCGGTACAACTGAGTAGATTTAAATAATATATCTGCACTAACATTCTGTTCATTGAAATTTTCTAAGGAAAAAGTTGGTGGAGCTAATATCCGAGCCCAGTAGCACTCGGCTACCCGCGTAAGGGGAAGCGATGATGAAGGGGTAGTGACCCAAGCTACTCACCTAGTCACTCATTCTCTCTCGTGCAGACGGGCCGAATGCTCGACTACGTGTGACTTGTTCAACCAAGTTTATCAAGTGGTGCTACTGAGTGTGTTGCTCAAAACAAATGTATGATAATGGACAGCACAAAATATCTCAAGAAACGGCCTCTATTATAACAGCGAAGGAAAATGCTACTGGCACATACTGCTAAAAAAAACCCAAAGGCATGTACAGTGAGTGTTGTGTAATATACTCGAATATAATATATGTGTGGCCATTAACATATGTATGTTAAAAAAAAATTTTAAACTAAGTGTTTCTGATTTATTTGCTTTGAACCTGTCTCAAACGGATTTGTGGTTTCCTTTTTTTTTACTTAAAAATAATACCTGTAGGTCTGTAGTCTGCAAACTCATTGATGATACATAATAAGTACTTACGTACAAGTCCAGATTAATGCGAGACAACATAAATTTTTACATGCAGCTATAAATTACATTTTTATTCTTGGACGCAGCTTGGTTTCAATAATTTATCATAATACTTACTGCCAATTTCACGCGCTGCGATTATTGTCAGTAGCGACAAACGCTTGTAAAACCGAAACTGAGAAATCTTTCGAGAAATATTTCTGTATGATGTGCTTTATGTTATTATATTTTTCTATTTTAGCATGCGTAAATTATTTTACATGTCTATATAAAATACATATTTTTTTGATTACTTAATTGGTATATCAAATGTTAAACGTATTACTAAAATGGATTTTCTGAGTTTCGGTGACCCTTTGCCATTATCCTTTGGTGATACCATGAACCGTCATCTTACATTTGCCAAAATATGACAAAAATGTTATGTAAGTGAACGGTTAATTTTATGTAATAACAATAAATAAATAATATTAAAAACTATATTTTTAATTAAAAGTTATATTTACATACTTCACATCTAACAGTTGCACGAGTTAGTACATCTAGGATTATTATTTCTGTGTCAAATCAGTACATGTTATTAGTTATTATGATTACCAACCCTTAAAGAAAACATGCCAAAGTTTAATTTTCCGTTTCTCTTTCAGGTAAACGAAGCACATAGGGGTATTTCAACGATCAAAGCGGCCGAAAGTCCAGTTATCAAAACAATACACATTTCTACAAAAATGACTACCTGAAGTGCAGGACACTTCTGAGAACTAAACCCAGCGATTCCAGCTCCCCGCTCACGCTTTACGCACCGTTACCGTCAGTCGGAATCTGATCGTATCGCTTCGTGTACGTTTTCTGTTCTCAGTGCTCTTACAAAAGCTACACTTCAAAAGTGAAATTTAATGTTTTTAAGTTGATCAGTGGTGGGAAAAATCATGGGATCTCAAACAACAGGTTAGTAACTTATGATATATATTTTAATTTCTATAATTTAATTGCTTAGGAGTTCATTTTTAAGCTCTAAAAGTAGACCCTTCCCTAGACTATTTTTTTTCATAAAAATATATTGTATAGGTACTTTTTAATACTATCGGGATAGATCGGGCTTAGATTTTGTTTGCAATTCATTGTTCAATGTAAATTCTTTTAATAAACCCAGGATTTGGCCCCGGATAAGCCCGGATAAACAGAAATTTAGTGTTTAGAAAATTGTTCAGTAAATTGTATGAAAATATTCTCCTTAATTTTTTGGCTTTAAATGAGGTGTTTATTTATTTTAGGTTTTATGGGACATCGACAATGAGGATCGTAACTAGGAAATACTTGTTTGACCGCATGAACAGTGAAAATTTACCTAATTTAGATGCAAAACTTAATTTTTTGAAAAATCAACTCTTATCTTATGAAGGCTATAGCAATGACCAAATTGAAACTTTAAAAAGCAATTTGGCACATTTCAAATCATAAATAAAGAAAAGATTGACTAAAGCTCATAACAAAGAAGATATTTTTCTTAAATACAATCACTCTTTGCTAGAAGGGACCTTTGCGATTCCCGTTGCTGACAGTCCAGGAAGTCGGCCTGGTCGACCGAGTAAATCTTTTGGGGAGCTGAGCGAGAGAAGCAAAAGAAGAAAAACTGAGTATCTTCGCTCTAACTTTGACGAGGACATCATAGTGCATGCTGCTCAAGTAGAGTTAAGAAAAACTTGAAAACGAAACACTTCGAATGTAGGTACTCAAGGAAGTCATCCGTTCGCCAACTCGCGCAACAAAGTACAAAAAGGCATACAATCGCACAAAGTCATCAAAAGATAAAATTAACCCTTTGACCGTCCAGGAAGCGAATAAAATGTTCATCGATGCAATATGATATTATAAGAAGCACAAATAAGAAAGGAATAAGATGAAGCTAAATTCTTACCTACCTGAAACCCTAGAAATGCTGTTGCCTGCCGATCCAAACCCAAAGTGTACTTCAGGAAGTGACTAAGAAAACTTGTTGTTGGATAATAGTGTTTGATTATTATTATTATTTGTATTTAGTATTACCTAGGGCTTATATTAACTGTATCTTTTTATAATTTGTTTTCATGCACCTACTTCGTGACTGCAGAACATGTTCATCTATCTTTCTATTATTCATAGGGCCAAAACCACATTATATAGTGATTAAAAAAAGGAATATATGAATATAATTATTATTTATTTTTTGTAAAAAAATATGGTTTTATTTATAATAAAAAATAATAAAAAATATAATATATATTATATATATATAATAAAAATAATATATATAATAAAAAAATTGAGGCAACACTTTCTTACTATGTTGAAGATCAAAATAATCCGGGAATTTTAATTTGCTATCTCTCTTCAGAAAATTATTAAATCTAGGTTTCCGTTGTACACAACAGTAAAAGAAGTCATGATTGCAACGGTACTTGACCCACGCTTCAAAAATATTTTGTTGCAAGATAATGAAAAACCAATTTTCATCTATTATTTATTTATTTTATTATAAATAAATTATGGTTTTATTTAGTTTATTTATTTATTATTTAATATATTTATAATTTTTTTTTCATTTATTATTTATTTATTTTATCTAAAATATTACTTTAGTTTTTTTATACTTGCATAAATTTGTTTAAGTGATCAATTGGCTTATATACCTACCCTATATTGTTTTAATTACTTTTTATGTTTTTTTCCATTAAAACTTTGGTTTTGTTTAAAAAACCTTTTTTAGTCATAAATACAATTGGTTTGACTTAGTAACATTTTTTAGAGTACATTAAACAAAAAAATAATTTTGGCCGCGTAGATCGTTCAAATACCCGTATCTGCGAAGGTTAAACCATTTAAAGTTTGGTATTCAAACTTGGTTCTGTCTCATCTGGCCATCTTTCAGTCTGTGATAGGATTATAAATTTAAAAATATAAAATATGTAAATTTTCCATGTCCAAACATTATATAACTCTATAGAAATGTTTTAAGGGAAGGAACGCCACATATGTAAAAGAGTATCGAAAAAACTTCAAAGTTGTTTAAAGCTTGTAAATCTTTACGCGGTGATACTGAAATATTATTGAATTTTTGCTGGAAAATAAAGAGTAGAAGACAATTTCTTTTTGAAAATGGAACTGAAATATTCATGTAAAATTACAGATATTTGTAAATATGAACATTTACATGAAAGCAAGTGTACCGCTAGAAATCTTTTTTCGCAGTAATAATGAGATCGGATTTAGGCCTTTATGCTCTCTGTTGTCCAAGTACCTAAATTAGTTCAAGTTATTTGTAAACTGATCTCGAAATAGCTTTCCAGTACTAACTGCATTCATTAATAAGCATAATAAAAAATTGTTTTTAAATAACAAGATGCATAAATTTAAGAAAAAATTAAAAATAATATACCAATTTTCGTAATGTGGCAAGAAATATTCACTTTGTATTTCCAAATATTTCTCGGCAAATGGTTGCCAAAGGAATATTTTGTAAAAGTACAAGACTCTTTTGTGTAACTTATATTAGATTTAATTCTAATAAAGGAGGTTTTTGACGTGACAACGTCTAATAAATCCATGAACGCCAGCTGCACGCACGAAAAAGTGTCCCGTAACACACATTGTCCCGTTACTCTGTGTCCCGTTACGCTCATTGTACGCTTGCGCCGCATCCATCTCTCTTCCACTCGATTGGAACAACCATCGATTTGACTTTTTCGAGGCACATTAAACTTGAAACACTCCCATTTGGTTCCTACTTTTCCTATCATCGTCCTATCCTTAACAGAATAACACAAATTGGAAGAAGTTAAATAGCAAACATGTATAAAAGTTATAGTTAAAATAATCTCTTCGTTAAAGTAATAAACATATTTGAATTAATGAGTGCAAATAAAAGTAAATTTATCAATTAAATTGTAGATTTAATTTCACTCCTTCTTTGTATCCATACAAAATAGTGATAATTCAATAACAATGATTCAACTTTATTAATAAAAGTATGCAATCATTTCATCAATGTTTTGCTAAGACGTTGTCACGTTAAACGATCGTCCGTAAACCGACTTTACAGACAACCAATTTTTTTATACCAATAACAAACAGTTTACTTCAGTCCAAAAGTTTGCAAGCTAATAATAACATCGGTGAACGATACGGAACTCTTAGTGTTCTTATTCTACATACACTAGAAAATTGGTTTTATAAATGCAAGTACTAGGTAATACGTCTATGTGAGTATTCTACTCTCTTTATTTTTACATTACAGTACATGGTTATGTCATGTAATCAATCATATGCATGTACATCGTGTTTTATTTCTTTTTGAATGTGTTTCTTTATAATACAGTACTGACTTTATTGTACAATACTTATGTACGTGTACGTACACGTAAACGTAACGAGCCCTTGTCAAAGACTCGTCCGTATGAACACCTATACTTTGTGTATTAAAAGGTGAAGTACACAGTAGTAAAATCCCACTACAAAAATAACGTAACACTAAGTGAGAAAGTCATATTTAATTTTTAAATTCTTAGTTTTAGTGTAACATATTAAACCTTACGTGCGTAAATATACTTAAATCTCACGTATTAGTTTAATGCAAGATATCTGAACTGTAATTATATTTTTTTCAATTTTATTTGTTTTCAATACTAGGTATATGTGCATTACAGTCATACCCCATACACACACTTTAGTGTTATCGATCAGACGGAACAGTACAAGGGACATACGTAGGACACAACTAATTTTTTTAAGTTCTCTCACTCTCTATTAAATATAAAAGTATATCGAAATTTTTTTGGGTAATCAATATTTAAAGTAGACCTACATACGTAATATTTGCACTTGGAATGTATCTCAGGGGTTGCTAAGCTTGGAATGTTTTAAAGACCACTTGTTTTCCGTGAACCGTAGGAACTGTTTAATTTTCTACATATAAAAACTTTATTTACGCACGGAAGGTACAACATATATAGTCAATCAATAGATTATCGTCCACAAATTACGATTTATAACAGTTCATGTCCTCTGTAGTACTTATTTACGTGTAATCGACTTAACGTCATTATGCCATAGGTGTTATGCAGGCTTACCTTAATGGCTGTATTAACGAACACCTGCTCATATAAATCACTCCTACGTAAGATATAGTGTAATATTTATCTATATATCCGAGAACTTATCTTCCAAGCCGGTCCTTCAGCAACGGATTCCTAGCTATATTTTATAACAAGCTGGATTAATCAGCAGTGTCACTTAGTATCACACAATATGAACGCCCGCCTGGAAAGAATTTATTTTCATTAATTACCGTTTCATTTAAATCACATATAACAATACTGAAACCAGTGACGTCATAATTTAAATAAATGTCAACAATAGAAACACTCAGAAACTATTATCCAGTTAATGTCTATAAAAATGAATTTAAATTAAGAATTATATACATATATAACTTTCACGTAAATAATCTATATCAATATTAAGCAGTATGTAAACACACTTCTATGTATGGTCTATGACCATACTCCCGCCTGAATCTAAACAAACCAGCTGTAGCTCCGTTTATTTTATATGGATTGATGTCAAACAGATACACTTAAAACTTTTTAGAGTCTTAACAAAAGAAATATATCGACATAACAATCAATATTACCAACATAGTTAGGCCCTATAACTTGGATATATATATATATATATATATATATATATATAGTTACAAACGCGACAGACCAGAACGCGACGCCAGGTTCGGAGCTGGCCACTGGCTTCACGTGCCGGCCACTGACGCAGGGCATGCCATGCGAGCCTGGCTGGAAAACAAGGGTCATCGCTGCCCCACTCCCCCTCCACACCCTGCGCATCGTCATGCCTCGGCACCGTTATCTATCAGCTGAGCGGCCTTGGGAATTCCGGAGGCCACCGCGCGGAGTGGCGATAATGGATGCCACCCTTCTCGACTGTTTGGGCGTCGGGTCGGCCCGGGATGACGTGACTCGTCACGGATGCTCTTGTCGGTTCGAGAAGGGCGCCATAGATTACTTAAGCAGCGACGCCGGTCTCTGCGACGGAGTTCAGCGACGGGTGCCACGTGAGTGCCGCGACAGTACAGCGAGAGTTCCGAGTGTATTCCGAGGGAAGGGAAGTGCGACATCGGCAAAGAGTATGAGAAACACCCCTGAGAGTGGTGCGACGCAGAGATCGACTGTATCGTGGGAGTGCGGTGACTGAGTGGCGCGAGTCTGTGTGTGTGGCAGGCGCGAGGTAAGGGGCGAATCACTGTTGAGCCTAGCTCCAATGGGGAGTGTGAACTGTGAGACATGACAGACATTGAGTGACTTGAGGATAAACATTTCTAAGTGCCATTGATTTGAGATCGAAAATTTTTAGGTACAATTATTTATTATTAGGTAAATATTAGCAATCAATAAAACTGTAATAAAACTTAATTGTGCTCTCCCTTACGAACTCAGTTCACTATCTCGACCTTGAGACAGCGCAATGCTGGCACTCTCTAGCAACAAACAGCAAAACCAAAGATGGTGGAATCCAATATGGCGGCCTCCAACAGAACAGAAAAAAAACAAAATGGCGTTTGTGACATCATCCAATATGACAACTTCCAGCAGATGAAAACAAGATGGCGTCCGTAACATAAATTGCAATGTACTAGAATCCAAGATGGCGGGCGTAACGAAAAGTGCAACAATGATGTAATACGCATCCAAGATGGGTTTAACGAAAAGTTCAATGTTCGGGAAGTGGGACATTCAATTTCAAGATGGCGTCTGAGGTCAAAGGTAATGGTCACAGTTTAAGGTTACGGTTTAAATTAAGGTTATGTCAAAATTAAAGATCAAGGTCAAGTTCAAGGTCAAGGTCAAACGCCATGGTCAAGTTTAAAAGTCAAGCTCATTCAAGATTGCCGCCGTGACGTCACAATCTAAGATGGTGGATATCGGCTCCAGCTCCTCAGCCTGGTACGTGTGCCAGTATCCCCGTTACTATTCTACTCATTCACGTTTTTTTTATTTTAATGTTTTTACTTAAAGATTTAATCAATTTAAAATAAAACGATTTTTATATGTTTTACATTTATTCATAATTTATAAAAAATTTTCACAAATAGTTTCACTTTTCATGGTTCCTTAACTAAATACCTGTTATTAATATTTTAAATCTATCATAGAAAGCCGCAGTTTATGTTCTTTTTTTTAATTGTGTTCTTATGGTTTCACTGCATTGATAACGTAGCCTATAAAAATAATATAAGAATATTTTATTCTCCCATTAATTCTACTTTTGAGTGTTCTTTTATTTATTAAGTTAAATTATAACGCAAATAAATGAAAATCCTATTTCTCATAAAAATATAAGAAATAACTTAAGAGAAGTGTGCTGAATAGTTCCTAACAATTATGTATTTATATTAAATAATTTTTATTCTAATAAATGGTTACTATATTATATTTTTATTTTATTAAACAATAAATACAGTTTATTTACTAAAAAAATAACAATGTTATTAAATTTAAAAAAAAAGATCGAGTCTTGTATTACTCGCAGTGCTACACATCTAAGCTCGGTAACGAGCAAATTCATGTGTTGTCATGTTTTTCATGTTGCAAATAAACTTATAAACACGAAACTCGGACACGAAATTTGACATAGAATACTTTGAAATAATGCTGATCGTGATAAATAAAATATTTTCTTTTCAAGTACCAAAATTTCTGAATGCGAAACACACACATACTTTCGCTGCCTGAATCGCAAACGTTGCTTGCCACCATCAAACACAGAAAGCATCTGGGGATAGGCGAATGGCAGTTATGGTTCCATTTAATAACCAGTTTTTATATGGTAAAAGTTATCATTTATTAGGCATGAATGTCCGTTTGGAATTGCAACATTAAACAACGAAAAAAAAAAAAAAATTGACAGCCATCAAAATTATGGCGTGTTTTCAAAACTGTCAATTTTTTTTCGGTTTTGATGTAATAATGTATAATTTTATCCAACCATTTTTTTTGGCATGATTACAAAGAATTTTAGCTAACTGAATGAATGATATATTATAGATAATTTAGCTCTTATTTCGCTAAAATTGACGTGCAGGTACTTTTTCGCCTTTTGACCCAACGTAAAACCACCTTAATCTGTTAATCTGTTAAAAACAAACAATTGAGAAATATTTAAAACTGCACTAACGATTGTTTTCAAATAACTTATAATTGGTTAAAATGTCAATCCAGAGCACAGAACTGCTAGAATCAATCTGTGAACACTTACTGTACTCCAAACAAACATTAACCATATCAAGTTTATTTAACATTATTTTTATGTAAAATAACTATATTTTATTGTTATTACCAACTTAAAAAAAGGTGTTGTCAATGACAGAGTGTAAACCAAAACCCTTGCGGTTAAGCGGCGTGAGCTTTGTCGATGCACCACTAAGACCATTCGCAAATAAAAAGTGAGAATATGTGTTATAATTATTGTATGCCAGGTTTCCTATTACTTTAAAACTTGTGATTACTTTTTACCATAAATATTTTAGTTTACCAAAGATAATCCAAGGTGGTTTCACCATCATAAAATTTCATTTGGCACACCAATAAGTTTAACATGTACCCTAATATTTACGAAATCGACAATATACGGGTCGATGTTTCTACGTGGGTGCGCCATCTTTGTGGTTACATTTCCGTTCATTGACTTCCTTTTTATCATCACGAAATTTCTCCTATCAAATGTCGTATACTGAGAGTTCACATGTATACAAATCAAAAGTTAATATATTTTCTTCATAGGTAAGGAAAACCAGTTATGTTGACGTAAAAATAAACTATTGACTTCTGTGGGAATCAGACTTACTAGTCATTGCAATCACCTTGTTAAAGTTCTTTTAGAGTATTAGATATGGAATATATAGCTTATATATATAATTCTATGTCTTGCTAGAAAATAAGTTCGAAATTCGTCCCTTGTTGCTGATGTTAATCACAGGCGACAGTTAGAAATCGTCGAGAGGAAATATCCGTTTTGATTACACGCAGGTAGGCGTACGTCCCGGAAAAAAAATCCCTTAGAAAGTTCAAAAAACTTCGGTCTGTTCCCATTAGAACCTTTAAATTTAAAAAAAAAATAGATTGAAGTTATGCAGATAGACGTGGGGCTTCATTTTCTAAAAAAATCCAAACTATGACGGATTAATCTCTTCTATTTAATTTCACACAACTTGTAACGTTATTGTAAACAAAGCCCGTACAAATAATATTTCGCTTTAGCCGCCCCATGACCATTGACATTGGCCATTAATATGTGTTTCGTACGGAAAAAGCGAGCAGAACAGAGCTCATTTACTATTTCATTAACAGACTGTAAAATGATGCGAGTGTACTTATTACCATCCTATGTTATGATGCAATACATGGGTTCTTTAAAGCGATGGAAAAGTTGGGACGAAAACCTGTTACGGAGAGACGGGTGTTTTCATTTCGCAGGACTGACGAACCCTTGTGGCAGTAAAAAAATAAAAAAATAAAGTTAGGTTATTTATTTTGAAATGAAACCTGGTGGTTGTTGACGCGGGGGTGGAGGGGGGGGGGACTAATCCCGGTCGCGAATGGCTATCAGGAGGTTCCTGGCTGAGGGGTAATGTCCTCCAGTCCCGCCGCGGGTGTCGTTCAGGGGATTATACAGGGTGTGGCTGCTCCTGGCGCTGATAGGCCGGCACTAGCCGCGAGCTCACCTGCTGGGGCAGACCATTGATGCAGTCCGAGTTTAGCTAAAATACAAGAACACACGTACCTTCATATTTCTTCTGCGATTGGCTCAAAGTTTATATCCATGATTTCGAGCCGACGAAAAAAAAATCATCAATCAAAGAAGTTTCCGATCGAAGCATCAGCTAGGGGCAGGCATTTTTCGCGAAATGATCTGAACAATTATTAGACTGGAACCAGGTATACCCGCACCTGTGGTTTCTTTCTTGTGATTGGCGGCCATCTGCGAGAGCAGTCGTGGCCTTATTTGACCGAGCCACTCAGGACGCGTTTACTTCCGCACTGAACCACTGTGATTGGTGTTGTTACAATCAATATGTACCTGGGAGAAACTCACACAATCACAAAACACAGACGGCGCGACAGTGTTTTAACTTTAATCTAGTCTCTAAATCTTTTCGCAAAATCTGCATGTCCCTAAGCATCACAGTTGACAGCTGTCACAGATAAGTAGCCTATGGGCATGTGGCATTTGCCCGAGTATGTAAGGGTCATGGAGTCTATCCTATATGTAATTGTAACAGCAATTTTTTTTTTCATTCTCTAACTTTTGGTTTTGAAACGTGTGTGCTGAGCGCAGCACCTGAAATATAATGATTATGAAAAAAAAATATTTATTTCAGGTCTTTAATGATATTTTCTCATCAAAAACCAATACATAATTATTATAGTCAATATTTGTTACAACTAAAACATCTAATGTGACTGTTCGAAAAATTTTCTTCATTACATTAAAAAAAAAAACATTAATATATATATTTTTTTTAATTTGACATACCCACAAATAAAACATAGTGAATTCTCATTAAACTTCTGGGCTGCTGGTTCGTTAGGCTCAAAATCACCACTATTATGTAGTTAGTCTGGTTAAATGATTTTATAGTAGAGTCATAAGAACGGCTATTTTTAATATATATTTTTGGTCTGAAAAAAATAACCATGTATTTTTTGCATGTCTAAACTCTTTTAATGGTCACGCACGAGAATATAATCATGAAAAATTACGTAAATTTATATCGTTGTGAAATAAAAACTTAGTTAATATCACGTTACAACATTTATGTTAAAAATTAAATAGAAGAGTGCTCGAAGGCTTAATTAAAAGGGAAGTATTTAATAATTTTCAGTTTAATACAATTAAACAATTTATAAATAACATAGTTGAAACTATCAGATAACTATGTTATTTTTATTGTTTTGAAAACACTTTCAAAATTATTTTATCTTTTTTATTAATTAGCTGGTTTCAAATAATACTACATAAAAAATAAAAAAAATAAATTTATAAGGTAAAATCAAACCATCTTGATTTGATTTTGCATATTGTTAATGATTTATGGTTTCCATTTCTTAGTGCACACTTCACAGTCGTTTGAATCGGAAAATTTATGTAGTTTTAAGTTTGTTCCTTTATAATTTTCAGTTGAAATTTTGATATTAGAAATTCCAAGAATTATACGTACAAACATAGATCACAGAACTCATGTCAATAAATAAATCGCAAGTGCAGTCGTTGTTTGTGGCATTAATATTAAAAATCAATGTTTTTTACATGGCTAACTGTTTATCGCCTGTTCCCGTGTCGGAAAACCATCAGCATTATTTATTTACGCACCAGTAAATACAACTAACAATGTTGTGTATCAACAAGCATTACAATAAACAATATGTTATAGAGATAATAAAAAATTACAAACATATACACTATCAAAATATACAATATAAATAATTATTATTAGTAGAGTATTCCAGTTTGAATTGAATGACAGGACAACGTCTGTTGGGTTAGCTAGTATTTATATACATATATATACATATACATATATATATAACTCTATCTCTATCTCTCTTTTATATTTCAATAAATTGTATCATGCGTGCGCACTTAAACAACAAAAACAGACGAAGTGCCGATATATAATATGAAATAAACACATTTTTTTGAAACAATTCGTGCTCAAACTATTGCAAAATAGCTATACCGTCTCAGAAACCTTCACGGGCATGCGCATAAGAACTCACCAAAATTTCATCGCAATCGGATAAATGGTATAGGAACGCATAAGAGTAGTATAGTTTGGGGGCTACTAGATCAGGATGCAGGTAGTGGAGCCGAGAGCCGATCCACATCTCTGACGTAACATCCATCTCTGACGTCACGGCGGCCATCTTGGCCAAGCGAAACGTGACAATGTGCGTAACGTGACACTTTTTCATGCGTGCAGTCGGCGTAACGGGACACAGCGTAACGGGACAAGAAGATCACGGCGGCCATTTTGGATTCGCCATCTTGGATCCACCATCTTGGATGACGTCATTGTGTGTTCTCGAAAATTCCGGTGATGTGTTTTCCGCCATTTTGAATGATGACGTTACCGTTGCAATTTTCGTTACGGCCGCCATCTTTAACTTTTTTATTTATTATCCGATTTTAATGAAAAAAATTCCAAAATTCATCAAAAAATTAACTTATTCGAATTCTGATTGATTATATGGATCACCGTCCTCGGTTCGAACCCGACGAGTGCAAAAAAAATTAAAAATGGCGACCGATCCTTCCCTCACAGTGGACGCAGGCAGACTGACTCCCACCACTTTTTTTTCAAAGCATATATATCGTCAGCTGGTATGACGACATGTCCGCCATCTTGTCTTCGTCCGCTGGAGATCACCATCTTGTTTTCTTCCGCTAGAGTGTGCTGATACCAAGTTAGTATAATTATCTAGTCACCACACCATTGACCTTGACCTTGAACTTTTACCTTGACCTTGAACTTTGACCTTGACCTTGAAATTTGAAATGACCTTGAACTTTGACCTTGACCTTGAAATTTGACCTTGACCTTGAAATTTGACCTTGACCTTGACCTTGAAATTTGACCATGACCTTGAAATTTGACCTTGACCTTGAAATTTGACCTTGACCTTGAAATTGGACTTTGTCCTTGAAATTTGACTTGGTCCTTGTCGACCATCAAGGATCCGACATTTTATGTTCAGTACATGCTACCAGGAGATACCACCTGCTGGAGTACGCCATCTTGTGTGTGTACTTGTATTATAGAGTACATTTCCATCTGGATAATTATATTCTAACCCCCTACAGTGCAGTAATCATTTATTACTTGAAATTCGGCCGCCATCTTGAAATCATGTAATAATGTAGCTAGAAAAGCGGGAAAAAATCCAAAATTCATTAAATAAATCACTCATTAACTTACAGATTGATACGATCGATTCCTGTCCTCGGTTCGATACCCGATCGATGCAATAATGTTTAATTTTATGTAAAAAGAAATAATAATTTCAATAAACCATGTTAAACTTTCGAAAAGAGACTCTTAATTCTCTACGACCACCATCCTATCAGACATTAAGACCACCATATTGGAAATGCGTAATATTAATGCTAGAGATCCGGGAAAAAGTTCAGAAATCATTAAATAAATTTCCGATCAATATACTGATTAATTAGATCGACTAAGGTCCTTGGTACGATCTAGGATGATGCAAAAAAATTAAATATAACATCAATTTAACATAATAGTAACAGGTTCGAGGAATTAAACACCGCAAGTTCTTTCACAAACATAATATGTATTACATAATTTCTATTCTACTACAGGATCACTTACGAAAGCCAGCAATCTTATAATCATTTAGTTCCGCAGCGATGTGAAATGACTAATTCTTAGCTCCAATCGGTTTATACTAGACAGAGTCCAGCCAGAACCTTTACAGACATAGTCCACCTCTTCTTGACAGAGTTTCTGGATACCGTTTTTAACAGTTTGCTTCACATCGTTAGAACTGTTAATTACTGCAGCCGATGTCTTGAATGCACACTTCTTCACTTTTTCATCGAACGGATATGGCTTTCTATATATACAGTCCAACCACAAGTTATATTTCAAAGGTCCGTTTGTTGCTACATCATCAGTAAGCTGATTGATTATCTTCTGTCTGATATCGTCAAGAAAATTACAAATGTCCTTCGACTCACCAAACATATTTAGATAATAGTAGTCTTTCAACGTTCCACGAAATGCAGACTGCGCCAAGTAGAAGCCATTATCGTTCACTTGTAATGCTCCGAACACAGTCTTAGGTTTAGTTCCATGTTCAGACGTCATAACAATCGGTTGCTGGGCATCTGTTTTTTTTTTGTTGTACGCTTTCGTGTCTTCAATCTAAAGCGACGAGTCGAAATGTCAGCAGGTAGTTCAGCAGTAGGAGCACAGACTCCACCTTTACATTTTTTCGCATGATGTCGCAAACTGTCAATTCGAGTAAACCATTTAAGGCACTCATCACATCGAAACTTCATGCGAGAAGGATTCTTCGTGCATTTGCTCCGCTCATGTCTTCGTGCATCATGGGAAAATGCGAACGACGTATCACAGTAGCTGCAAGGATACCATGGTGATGAAGACGATCCTTTCAGACCCGATCCAGATACAGGCGTTGCAACAGTAGTACCATTTCCAGGCATTCTCTTATGCACATCGATGCATCGTTGTTGCGCCGAAACCTTTACTTTCTACCGCACAGCAGAACCTTTGCATGCCTTCATGTGCGTTTTCATATTATCTTTTCTGGCAAACTGCTTATGACATTTCTCACAAACAAACATTTTACGATATAGGTTCTTGGCACATTCGCTCCTCTCGTGTCGCCGAGCATTGCTGTTGTTTGAGAAAATCTTGTCGCAGTAACAGCACCGATGTTCGCTAGTTGTCAAATCAGCATCCATTGAAGTCTCCATCGAGGTCGTATCGTCGATCGTCGTGGTTTCCTGCACATCCAGCTCAGTAGTCATTAAGCTATCTTCTGCTGGTGGTATCACATCTGTTGAAATCTCCTCCAATGTTGACGTCGTCGTCGTTGCCAACGGGATCTGCTCCACCATTGTCGTCGCTGTCGTCAAGGTTCCCGTAGACGATGGTACAACGTCCATCGAGTTCGGCGTTAAAGTCGGTAAAGATGCCATCGAGTTCTCAAGAACAGGTTATTACGCGTCTTATGCACCAGATGAAATAATATAGGTGATCCTTACACCGTCGACGACAGTAACAAACTGAGCGACCTGCTGTCTAGGACTCGCTTATATACATGCACCGGATGGAATAATACGCAAGTCAAATCAAGAACCATTTACTATAATACTAGAGTCAAAACAACATTAAAAATAGAAGGACCATTAACGAAAAGGCAGCACATTTGGAAGCACTGACAACGAAAAGGCAGCACATTTGGAAGCACCGACAACGAAAATGCAGCACATTTGGAAGCACCGACAACGAAAAGGCAGCACCGACAACGAAAAGGCAGCACATTTGGAAGCACCGACAAAGAAAAGGCAGCACCGCCAACGAAAAGGAAGCACATTTGGAAGCACCGACAAAGAAAAGGCAGCACCGCCAACGAAAAGGCAGCACCGCCAAAGAAAAGACAGCACATTTGGAAGCACCGACAACGAAAAGGCAGCACCGCCAACGAAAAGGCAGCACATTTGGAAGCACCGTCAACGAAAAGGAAGCACCATCAACGAAAAGGCCGCACCGCCAACGAAAAGGAAGCACATTTGGAAGCACTGACAGAGAAAAGGCAGCACCGTCAACGAAAAGGAAGCACATTTGGAAGCACCGACAAAGAAAAGGCAGCACCGCCAACGAAAAGGAAGCACATTTGGAAGCACCGACAACGAAAAGGCAGCACCATCGACGAAAAGGAAGCACATTAATTTGTCATTGACTCCAATATTCATTGGCTCCATCAGTAATTGACACCTACAGTCTTTTGGTTCCAAAAGTCTTTTGGCTCCAAATATATTAGGCTAGAATTCTTCGAGTCTAAGAGACTATGAGACCACATGGCTACGAGTCTAAAATGATCTAGCTGGTTACGAGTTATACATGGCTTGCGAGGCTACAGAGCTACGAAGTTTCTAGTACACAGGTTTACATGACTGCGAGGATACAGGACTACAAGTCTGCAAGAGTACTTGACTACGAAGGTACTCGTCTACATGACTCCAGTTACCGCATCTGTCTTCGACAGAATTTTCTCTTTTGCTCCAACTGCTCCATCAGCATTATGTTATAAGATTACAAGGCCGCTTGCTTACGTAGCTTCAAGTCTACGAGGATACTTGGATACGTAGCTTCAATTCTACGAGGTACTAAGACTTCATGACTACGCGACTTCGAGCCATGAGGTTACGAGATTACGTGACTACGAGTCTTCATGTTTACGAGACTGCGAGGCTTCAGAGCTACGAAGCCTCTAGAAAACGAGTTTACGTGACTGCGTGGAAACAGGAATACAAGTCTGCATGAGTTCTTGACTACGAAGCTACTCGTCTACAAGGCTCCAATTGACACATCTGTCTTCGATGGAATTTTCTCTTTTGCTACATCTACACCATCAGCATTATGTTATAAGATTACAAAGCTACTTGCTTACGTAGCTTCAAGTCTACGAGGCTCCAATACATCATGACTACGAGACTACGAGCCATGAGGTTACGAGACTATGCGATTGCGAGTCTTCAAGGTTACGTCATCGCGAGGCTATAGGACTACGAAGCTTCCAGAACGCATGGTTACGAGAATGCATGACTAATTGGCCGAATGGCTACGAAACTTTATGTCTCTAACTGACTACAATAGCACTATTCAGTGGTGAGAGTTAATTTATTTCATGCAAAGGTACTTGCTGCAAGCAGTTCCGCTTTTCAACATCAGATGACGTCACGTTTTGCTTGCAGGTAAAATAATATTTATTTATTTTATGCGGGATGCGGGTTGTTAACTATCGATCGCATAAGAAGAATGGCATCGATAGTCTTCAAGGAGAAGGAAGTTCGTCCTTCCTGCTAGTGCTTCTCAGATTTCTCACGGTCCGCCATCTTGGATTGCGACGTCACGGCTGCCATCTTGGATGGGTGTGACTTTGACCTTTGACCGAAACCGCAGGAATAATCGCAAGCACACGGATTAACCATCAAAATATTGATAAGAATAATCAGGAGCACACGGAGAAAACCATCATAATATTGGCAAGAATAATCAGGAGCACACGGAGAAAAAAGACACATGTTTTCTTTGATATCATAAAATTACAGAAAAAAAATATTTAAAAATAAAAATAAATTAATAAAAAAATTTAAAATAAAAACAAAAAATACATAAACAGATTCTGCTAGCTTGTAAACTTATCATTGTTGAGCAAAGATAGAGTTCTAGTACAAGCCAGAATCTGTTTGTGTATTTTTTGTTTTTATTTTAAATTTTTTTATTAATTTATTTTTATTTTTAAATGTTTTTTTTCTGTAATTTTATGATATCAAAGAAAACATGTGTCGTTTTTCTCCGTGTGCTCCTGATTATTCTTGCCAATATTATGATGGTTTTCTCCGTGTGCTCCTGATTATTCTTATCAATATTTTGATGGTTAATCCGTGTGCTTGCGATCATTCCTGCGGTTTCGGTCAAAGGTCAAAGTCACACCCATCCAAGATGGCAGCCGTGACGTCGCAATCCAAGATGGCGGACCGTGAGAAATCTGAGAAGCACTAGCAGGAAGGACGAACTTCCTTCTCCTTGAAGACTATCGAGGCCATTCTTCTTATGCGATCGATAGTGAACAACCCGCATCCCGCATAAAATAAATAAATATTATTTTACCTGCAAGCAAAACGTGACGTCATCTGATGTTGAAAAGCGGAACTTCTTGCAGCAAGTACCTTTGCATGAAATAAATTAACTCTCACCACTGAATAGTGCTATTGTAGTCAGTTAGAGACATAAAGTTTCGTAGCCATGCGGCCAATTAGTCATGCATTCTCGTAACCATGCGTTCTGGAAGCTTCGTAGTCCTATAGCCTCGCGATGACGTAACCTTGAAGACTTGCAATCGCATAGTCTCGTAACCTCATGGCTCGTAGTCTCGTAGTCATGATGTATTGGAGCCTCGTAGACTTGAAGCTACGTAAGCAAGTAGCTTTGTAATCTTATAACATAATGCTGATGGTGTAGATGTAGCAAAAGAGAAAATTCCATCGAAGACAGATGTGTCAATTGGAGCCTTGTAGACGAGTAGCTTCGTAGTCAAGAACTCATGCAGACTTGTATTCCTGTTTCCACGCAGTCACGTAAACTCGTTTTCTAGAGGCTTCGTAGCTCTGTAGCCTCGCAGTCTCGTAAACATGAAGACTCGTAGTCACGTAATCTCGTAACCTCATGGCTCGAAGTCGCGTAGTCATGAAGTCTTAGGACCTCGTAGAATTGAAGCTACGTATCCAAGTATCCTCGTAGACTTGAAGCTACGTAAGCAAGCGGCCTTGTAATCTTATAACATAATGCTGATGGAGCAGTTGGAGCAAAAGAGAAAATTCTGTCGAAGACAGATGCGGTAACTGGAGTCATGTAGACGAGTACCTTCGTAGTCAAGTACTCTTGCAGACTTGTAGTCCTGTATCCTCGCAGTCATGTAAACCTGTGTACTAGAAACTTCGTAGCTCTGTAGCCTCGCAAGCCATGTATAACTCGTAACCAGCTAGATCATTTTAGACTCGTAGCCATGTGGTCTCATAGTCTCTTAGACTCGAAGAATAATAGCCTAATATATTTGGAGCCAAAAGACTTTTGGAACCAAAAGACTGTAGGTGTCAATGACTGATGGAGCCAATGAATATTGGAGTCAATGACAAATTAATGTGCTTCCTTTTCGTCGATGGTGCTGCCTTTTCGTTGTTGGTGCTTCCAAATGTGCTTCCTTTTCGTTGGCGGTGCTGCCTTTTCTTTGTCGGTGCTTCCAAATGTGCTTCCTTTTCGTTGACGGTGCTGCCTTTTCTCTGTCAGTGCTTCCAAATGTGCTTCCTTTTCGTTGGCGGTGCGGCCTTTTCGTTGATGGTGCTTCCTTTTCGTTGACGGTGCTTCCAAATGTGCTGCCTTTTCGTTGGCGGTGCTGCCTTTTCGTTGTCGGTGCTTCCAAATGTGCTGTCTTTTCTTTGGCGGTGCTGCCTTTTCGTTGGCGGTGCTGCCTTTTCTTTGTCGGTGCTTCCAAATGTGCTTCCTTTTCGTTGGCGGTGCTGCCTTTTCTTTGTCGGTGCTTCCAAATGTGCTGCCTTTTCGTTGTCGGTGCTGCCTTTTCTTTGTCGGTGCTTCCAAATGTGCTGCATTTTCGTTGTCGGTGCTTCCAAATGTGCTGCCTTTTCGTTGTCAGTGCTTCCAAATGTGCTGCCTTTTCGTTAATGGTCCTTCTATTTTTAATGTTGTTTTGACTCTAGTATTATAGTAAATGGTTCTTGATTTGACTTGCGTATTATTCCATCCGGTGCATGTATATAAGCGAGTCCTAGACAGCAGGTCGCTCAGTTTGTTACTGTCGTCGACGGTGTAAGGATCACCTATATTATTTCATCTGGTGCATAAGACGCGTAATAACCTGTTCTTGAGAACTCGATGGCATCTTTACCGACTTTAACGCCGAACTCGATGGACGTTGTACCATCGTCTACGGGAACCTTGACGACAGCGACGACAATGGTGGAGCAGATCCCGTTGGCAACGACGACGACGTCAACATTGGAGGAGATTTCAACAGATGTGATACCACCAGCAGAAGATAGCTTAATGACTACTGAGCTGGATGTGCAGGAAACCACGACGATCGACGATACGACCTCGATGGAGACTTCAATGGATGCTGATTTGACAACTAGCGAACATCGGTGCTGTTACTGCGACAAGATTTTCTCAAACAACAGCAATGCTCGGCGACACGAGAGGAGCGAATGTGCCAAGAACCTATATCGTAAAATGTTTGTTTGTGAGAAATGTCATAAGCAGTTTGCCAGAAAAGATAATATGAAAACGCACATGAAGACATGCAAAGGTTCTGCTGTGCGGTAGAAAGTAAAGGTTTCGGCGCAACAACGATGCATCGATGTGCATAAGAGAATGCCTGGAAATGGTACTACTGTTGCAACGCCTGTATCTGGATCGGGTCTGAAAGGATCGTCTTCATCACCATGGTATCCTTGCAGCTACTGTGATATGTCGTTCGCATTTTCCCATGATGCACGAAGACATGAGCGGAGCAAATGCACGAAGAATCCTTCTCGCATGAAGTTTCGATGTGATGAGTGCCTTAAATGGTTTACTCGAATTGACAGTTTGCGACATCATGCGAAAAAATGTAAAGGTGGAGTCTGTGCTCCTACTGCTGAACTACCTGCCGACATTTCGACTCGTCGCTTTAGATTGGAGACACGAAAGCGGACAACAAAAAAAAAACAGATGCCCAGCAACCGATTGTTATGACGTCTGAACATGGAACTAAACCTAAGACTGTGTTCGGAGCATTACAAGTGAACGATAATGGCTTCTACTTGGCGCAGTCTGCATTTCGTGGAACGTTGAAAGACTACTATTATCTAAATATGTTTGGTGAGTCGAAGGACATTTGTAATTTTCTTGACGATATCAGACAGAAGATAATCAATCAGCTTACTGATGATGTAGCAACAAACGGACCTTTGAAATATAACTTGTGGTTGGACTGTATATATGGAAAGCCATATCCGTTCGATGACAAAGTGAAGAAGTGTGCATTCAAGACATCGGCTGCAGTAATTTACAGTTCTAATGATGTGAAGCAAACTGTTAAAAACGGTATCCAGAAACTCTGTCAAGAAGAGGTGGACTATGTCTGTAAAGGTTCTGGCTGGACTCTGTCTAGTACAAACCGATTGGAGCTAAGAATTAGTCATTTCACATCGCTGCGGAACTAGATGATTATAAGATTGCTGGCTTTCGTAAGTGATCCTGTAGTAGAATAGAAATTATGTAATAAATATTATGTTTGTGAAAGAACTTGCGGTGTTTAATTCCTCGAACCTGTTACTCTTATGTTAAATTGATGTTATATTTAATTTTTTTGCATCATCCTAGATCGTACCAAGGACCTTAGTCGATCTAATTAATCAGTATATTGATCGGAAATTTATTTAATGATTTCTGAACTTTTTCCCGGATCTCTAGCATTAATATTACGCATTTCCAATATGGTGGTCTTGATGTCTGATAGGATGGTGGTCGTAGAGAATTAAGAGTCTCTTTTCGAAAGTTTAACATGGTTTATTGAAATTATTATTTCTTTTTACATAAAATTAAACATTATTGCATCGATCGGGTATCGAACCGAGGACAGGAATCGATCGTATCAATCTGTAAGTTAATGAGTGATTTATTTAATGAATTTTGGATTTTTTCCCGCTTTTCTAGCTACATTATTGCATGATTTCAAGATGGCGGCCGAATTTCAAGATGGCGGGGGGCACCTCCGTAATAAATGATTACTGCACTGTAAGGGGTTAGAATAAAATTATCCAAATGGAAATGTACTCTATAATACAAGTACACACACAAGATGGCGTACTCCAGCAGGTGGTATCTCCTGGTAGCATGTACTGAACATAAAATGTCGGATCCTTGATGGTCGACAAGGACCAAGTAAAATTTCAAGGTCAAGGTCAAATTTCAAGGTCAATGTCAAATTTCAAGGTCAAGGTCAAATTTCAAGGTCAAGGTCAAAGTTCAAGGTCAAGGTAAAAGTTCAAGGTCAAGGTCAATGGTGTGGTGACTAGATAATTATACTAACATGGTATCAGCACACTCTAGCGGAAGAAAACAAGATGGTGATCTCCAGCGGACGAAGACAAGATGGCGGACATGTTGTCATACCAGCTGACGATATATATGCTTTGAAAAAAAAGTGGTGGGAGTCAGTCTGCCTGCGTCCACTGTGAGGGAAGGATCGGTCGCCATTTTTAATTTTTTTTGCACTCGTCGGGTTCGAACCGAGGACGGTGATCGATATAATCAATCAGAATTCGAATAAGTTAATTTTTTGATGAATTTTGGAATTTTTTTCATTAAAATCGGATAATAAATAAAAAAGTTAAAGATGGTGGCCGTAACGAAAATTTAAACGGTAACGTCATCATTCAAAATGGCGGAAAACACATCACCGGAATTTTCGAGAACACACAATGACGTCATCCAAGATGGCGGATCCAAGATGGCGAATCCAAAATGGCCGCCGTGATCTACTTGTCCCGTTACGCTGTGTCCCGTTACGCCGGCTGCACGCATGAAAAAGTGTCACGTTACGCACATTGTCACGTTACGCTTGGCCAAGATGGCCGCCGTGACGTCAGAGATGGATGTGACGTCAGAGATGTGGATCGGCTCTCGGCTCCACTACCTGCATCCTGATCTAGTAGCCCCCAAACTATACTACTCATAAGGCACAAACAAAATAAAATTAAAGACATCAAACGATGGTGCGTTTAAAATTCAAAGCAACTCTATATATTGACGAAGTTAAGAACAAAACTGTTATTAGCACCTTTATTTTGCTAGCCGCTGCGAGCTCCACTAAGCGGGCTGGTCTCACCAAGGAGAAAAATATGAATTTGCCAGACCTTACTGTGTGTATGATCGTGTGGCAGACATAGAGAAATGAAACTCACTCACTATTTGAATGTCTATGGCCTATGATTTTTTCTGCTGTAAAATGAAATTATGACTTTTTTACTCCCCTAGGGATAGAATTTCATATTAATTTGTTGTCTATGTGCTATTCCAGACTATAATCAATCTCTGTGCCAAATTTCATCCAGATCCGTTCAGCCATTCTGGCGTGATTGAGTAACAAATATCCATCCATCCAAATTTTTACATTTATAATATTAGTGGGATAATGTATGGTGTAAATGTAGTTTTTGTAGGGTGTGTTGCCTTGTGGATTTTATTATTTTAGTTTTAGGTGTTAGGTACTATTGACACCTACTTGCTGTGGTGGGCTTTGTAGACGGGAGTGAGTGCAACTGCACAGCTGTTGTGGGGTATGTGCTCACCTCGCTTATCTTTGGTTTATTTTTGTTTGGAAAATGGAAGCCATGCATTTTAATGTAATTGTTTTGTAATTTCTTAATTAATATATATATTAACGAAAGTGAGAAATTACATAGCCTAATAATTAGGCTACAATGAAAGGCATGGCTTCCATTTTGCAAATAAATATATATATATTGCTAGGATGTAGCTAAAATTTTAAGTAAATGTTATTTAATATGTCTTAAAGATTTTTATTATGTAAGGGCAATTTTTAAAAGTTTCATACATAATTTTATATTATTATGTAGTGCTCCATTTGTGCGTTAAGAAACTAAACATACGGAAGGAAAGAATATTCATATAAAAATTTATATTTTAAACGTTATCAATCCTATAGTTAATTGTTGCTAGTATTAAAGAAATTTTACTTGAGTATTGATTTGTTTTTGCACTTAAGTGCACAAGAGTACAAGAAATGTTTAATTTACAAGTAACATATTTTCTGTATGATAACATCTATGGTCTTCTTCAAGAGAAGAAGGTGATTATAATGCCTTTTTCAAAAGTCTGGCCAGTCATTATGTAAGTAGTAAATTTTTGAGAGATGAAGAATCCAATGATGCGGCCATGAGGTAGTCGTGATGAAAGTACTCCACTTACCTCTGATGCATTCTGGTGACGGAGTCGGCGAAACTGACTTTCAGGAAATCCATTAACTTTAAATATTTTTTTAAGAATGCAGAATGAGTCGTGTGACTTGATCTCCTGGCCACTTTCTACTACGTATCTACCGTTGGAAACTTATAAACTGGTTAAAAACACACACATATATATATATATATATATATAGTAAAAAAATATTTTAATCATTTTTAAGTAATGTTTATTTTAACATTTTTAAATTGTGTTTTTGTTATCATAACATTAAACAAATAAATGTTAACTAAATAATTGTGTAAAATACTTATTAATTATGTTTTGGTTTAAGAATTTCTAATAAATATGTACTAATGTCTGATCTGTAAACAACGTGTTAAAATATAATTATATATTTTTTTTAAATTAAACTTAAATCTGAATAATTACTATTTTGATATACCCTTTTTTCAACTCTTAGCAACAGCCCTTTTTAAAATGACTTTTCCAGTCTGCATTTTTCCTTACAATTTAACCCTGTGCTGAAAAATGAAGCACCTTCAAGTCTGTCTCGGTAGCTTCCCCAGCATATTTCTTTTAGAGGGTCAGATAACCTAAAGAGTGGGAGATGGTCTTAAGAAAGTTGTGCCCATGCAAGATAGCGCCAGATTCTTAGAACAAGTAATTACATTGTGGACACTGAAAGTTACTAAGTTTTCGCGTTATTTATTTCGTAGTCGCTCTGCAATATTGCAGAATGGACAAACACGAGAGCAGTTTTGTAATGGTTTTAAAATGTGATAAAATTATCGCTTAGGTATATCATTAGTAAAATTTTACGAGTATAGTGGATCTGTAAGAGATAGCCCAATTAATTATATTAAAGTTTTATTAATTACTAATATTTACATTACCAATAATTAATTGAGTTTGTCCACTTGCAAAACCTGATAAATGTCATTTAAAAAAAAAAATCAAGTCATAAGATCTTTGGAAATAGGTATGTCCGTATGATCTACAAAATTGTGAAGTTATCCACTCGTAAAACCTGCTAAAAATGCTTTAAAATCCGAAGACAAAGTCGCGGCCACTAGCAAAACCTGTCAAAATTGCAATGATTAAACATTCAAAACAAATTGGCAAAATGAAGTTAATAGTTAGGCCTATACAAATTATTTGGATCTGAATTGTGTTTGTGAGTTACTTAAGTAACGTGTTTTAGTATTTGGCACATCGCAATTTAACAAACTGTACAAAGACTTTTGTTTTGTAATTACTATTTCCCCATTATGTATACTGTAAAATTGACTAAACATTTCCCTGCGAAAAGACACAAGCTGTAAGCTATTATTATTGCGAACATATTAATTTAGCAGGTTTTGAAAGAGTAGGATGCATTTAACAGGTTTTGCTATTGGGTACATTCTAAAGATGGCCGAACTATCAACTAGCAAAACCCGTCTAATTTGTGTTACAGATGCAAAACCCGTTAAGTGTAAAATAAAATTATAAAATTAAAAAAAAAAAACAATTTAAGTATGATTATACAAATTTTCACAGTGAAGCAAATAAGTTTTTGCGCTTTTTTTAAAACAAAAATCTTTGTTGTGCATTATGTGAGTCGGGCGAAAAATGTTTTTTTTTTTTTTTTTTTTTTTTCGATCTCCTCTGTTCCATTTACGATGCCTTTAACAGGTTTTGCTGTTGGAGAACAACTCAATTGTACTTAAAAATGTCTGATCACCAATCACTTGCACTTAATAATGTTTATAATCAAGTCACTCAACGTCTGTCAATGCAAGCCTCGCCGCTCTTCTTGTGCCAGGTCAAGCGAAGAATTGGCAGAACCTCCGCATCTCTGAGTCCATCTGTAAAATCACTGGCTGCTAGTTGCTGGGGGAACTCTGTTAATGCTTCTGGGTAGGAGAGGTGCGCGAGTCGCTCAACTTGGCTTCGATTTCTTCTAGTGTTTTTTGAAGAATGCTGTTGACGTGTCCTCAGGACTTTATATATATATATATATATATATATATATATGTGTATATATATATATCGCTAATGTATCGGTAGCCATACCTCATCTCAAGGGCCTCTACTAATATATCCATAGTCTTTATGGTCTGGAAATGGGATGGTATGCAGAAGCTCTAGTAGAGATCCTCTCAGAGCCAAGACGAATGCCTAAGCGTTATCTTCCTCGCCTCAGCCATTTACTTATGCAGCGTCCTCGAACTGTCTTCTGTACACTGTCCACGAAGACTGACCATTGAAGGTGTGTGGCTTGCATTTTGTGAGGCCGCTGGAAGTGCCCTCCACCTTAACATTCTCGGAGTTACTCTTCCGGTTTGCAGCATCTGTAACTTCCTTTATCATCCGACGAAACAGCTTCTACACCCTGTTTGGTTGCATGGTTAAGTTTAATTAACCGTTATTCCTGTCGGGCAAGTTGCTGTCCTTGTTGTAAGTGTTGCTATTCTTGTAGTTCAAGGCGCTGCTCCAAACTCTGCAGTTTCCCTTCCATTTGGATTCTGGTTAAATCGATCTTCTTCATTTCTTCTCGGTTCTTCTTTATGTCAAATTATCTCGGTCTTTATTGTATTCTTTTCCTCTTCTTGGCAGTTCTTCATTTCATTGTTCATTTATTCTTAGATATTATTATTTTATTCTTCCTATTCTCTTGGATTTTAACAATTTTATTCTTTATTTCTTTGGCTATTATCAATTTATTTTTTTCATCTCATCTTGGCCATTTTTCATTTCTTCTTGGTAACTTAAGAATTTATTATTCATTTCCTACTGGCCCTTCATTTCCTCTATTTTATTTTTCATTTCTTATTTTTCTTTCTATTTTACTAAGTTCAACTGAATCTATATTTTGTGTCCACATGCATTATCAGTCTATCACTTATGTCTTATGACTACACCGTAATTTCCCCTACGAGCTGACCTAAACATGTACTCAAAACTAACACTAACTAAAATAAGCCAATTTTCGAATAACTCAATTTGTAAAACGTTAAAATTTTTGTTAAATTTTAGTTTTAAAAAATGTACATTAAAACTATTAATTAGGGCTATCCCACTTCTGACCAAAATGTAATAAGTATAATGTGGGGGAACTGGGTTCGTAAAGGATAACCCAATTAGACTGTAGTATAGTTTTAATGATTACTAATATTTACATTACCAAAAAATTATTGTACTTAAAAATGTCTGATCACTAATCACTTTCACTTAAAATGTTTATTCGCAAGTCACTCAATGACTGTCAAGTTACACGGTTCGCACTCCTCACTGGAGCTAGACTCTACAGTGGTTCGCCCCTTATCTCGCGCCTGTCCACACACAGTCTCGCGCCACTCAGTCGCACTCTCACAGCCCTGTCTCTCCGCGTCGCGCCACTCTCGAGAGGGTCTCTCGCCCTCTTCGCCGGTGTCGCACTTCCCTTCACTCGCGGAACTCTCCGAACTTTAGGAACTCCCGCAGAAGCCGGCGTCGTCGCTTATATCCCCATGACATCCTTCTCGAAGGGACTAGAGTGGCTGTGATGTGTCGCGTCATCCCAGGCTAACCTGACGCTCGAAATGTCCAGAAAGGCGGCGTCTATTCGCGCCACTCCACGTGGCGGTCTCGGGAAACGCACAGACCCAGGCGACAATAGTCCGAGGTGGGTTAGGGGAGCAGGGAGCGGAGGGGTATGTTAAGCCAGACCCTTGTAATCCGGGCGGGCATGCGTGGTATGCGTGACGTCAGCGCCCGTGGTTTGCCGCAGCCAGACTCGCTGGAAGGCTCGCTCAGGTGCCTGGCACGTGTCGCGGCCTTGCTCCTAGCACGCATGCAACTATATGATAAAAATTAATTAATTTTTTCAATAAAAATATGAAATTAATATTACATTTCGAGTACGTACGGAAAACTGACGATTCTTTTATTAGCCTGTGAAGAGGCAGCCCTGAAGTTTTGATGTGTTACATCCTAGCTCGCGGTATAAAGCATTTGGTAGGAGTAATTTCATGACTGGAACGGAAATTTCTAAACACGGTGCTGCCATTTATGGAAGTCTCAGAAATCTTGAATAGATTGCGGTCCCACGTGATTCATACGTAAATATTGCTTTCGTGTAAAACGTAGAATTCATTCCACATATTTTTATTAAAAAAATATTTTATAATAGTATAACAAACCTTTAATATTTTAAGTTATAATTTAGTGTCATAAACAGAAATTATGATTATTTGAAAATACGTCAAAATACTCTTATTTCAACCCTTAGTTAACAATGAAATTTTAGTGATAACACAGGAAATTGTTTGCCTACATTTATTTGACGCAAACAAAGTATTTCGTGATTAAATTTTGACTGTTAAAGCCTAAATCTCGAATCAGCTCAATAAAGATGAGGTTTGTTTGTACGAATTATTTATAAACTTATTTCTAATTTTTAGGTTAAAACTATTAACAAATTATGTGATACAAATATTTTATGTTAGTTTTGTTATAATGTATCTATTGGACTGCAACTTTTAGTTTAAAAATTTAAAATATAGTTCCACGTTTGTAATGCTGTAGAGAATCAACAACACATTAAATACATTTATTGATGCTATCTTTGTTCCAACAAAATTTTTGTCTTAGAAATTTTAGGTATATTTAGAGTTTCAAATATTTCTTATTTGACTATCCAAATTTACAAAATGGTATTCCCTGATAGTTTCGCACCATTATGTTTACTTTGGTAAACCAATACGCACAGTACATCCTCCGATGTTTGTGGAAGTCAATGTACACAGGTGTATGTTTTTCACACGTGTGTCCGCAATCTTGACGTCTTCGGCTCTTGTCTATAGCAGTTTCTGCATGCATGCGCATCGGACTTTCTACCCGTCAAATTTTCGTTGTGTAATGCGGGTTTATTTAATTGCATTTATGGTGCCTACTATTTTTGTTGTGTATTTATCATACTCAATAATATTTTTAAGAAGTATCCTACATTAAATTTCGTGTAAAAGTTTTGTATTATAAATTTACTTGTATTATAAGTTTACTATGTGAACACATGAATTTTCTCGTTACCGAATTTTGATTTTAACCATCACTGACGTGTAATAAAAGACTTTCTCAATTTTTTCTAACGATTTATTTTCAGACTGGGTGTATCAAACCTACATTTTACAAAATCACCTACGGCGCAATGAGTTATTACGGCGCAATGAGTTACTATTAGCATGCACGCCAATCACTCTCCACGCAATGTTGTCGTCCTCTTTTCACTAAGATTCAGCAAGTGAAAAGAGTGACAGAAATTTTAAATAAATTTATTGATACCAGTTAAGTTTAAATTTGATAATTTACGAGAAACATAATTATTAAATGAAGTAAAATAAAATAATACATATTTGAAAACAGAAGTACTATAAAGTTGCTTGTAAATAATTTTTTGCGCGCTATGTTTAGCGTATATCAGGATAAAACCTGGCTCATGTGCCCTGCCGTTACACTCTATGCCAGGGAAGAGGGGGAGGGAATGATGGGGGGGGGGGGAGGGTGAACACGACGGGACTGCGCCCAAATTCAATTTCGCTCCCTATTATAAGTTAATGTTGAAGTTTGCGGGAAGAGTCCGGGTTAGGCGAGGACCCTAGCGTGTTTCAGGCCGAAGCCTGCACACCTTGTCGTGCTGGGTTTAAACCACGCGGGAGCTGAATCCCGCGGCAAGCAGCGACATTGTGTCCCGATACAACAGCTGCCTCCCCCCCCCCCCTCCCAAGCGGGGCCTTATTGCCGGCGGCTGGCGAGACAACAACTGAAGTTCGCTCGCCGTCCGAGGAGCCGCAATAACGCCGTCGGCCCTTTTCTTTCCGAGAAACTAAGTTGTTCTTCCGGGAAGGACTTGGGCGCGGCTGAGCCTGTTTGGACCACCCGCAGTTACCAAATACCAACTACATCATATAGTAAATAAAGAAATGGTTTCTTTTGTTTTCCTTTTAGGTACGGTTTTTACGCAAATCACAGTGTTACATAGAATGAAAAAAAGTACCAATTAGTTTTTCTGGCAAGTTTGTCATAGGAAAGTGTGAGCGAAACTTCCAATACTCGTTGCCTCGGTAACGAGTTAAATTCGCGTGTTATCACGTTGCAAACTTGTGGTACGAAACTCAGACAACAAATTCAACGTAAAACTCTTAAATTTAACGCCCTGCTTGATAAATATACGGAATGTATTCATTTTAGGGCATTACTTTAAAATAATATTTTTAATTTACTTTAAATAAAATATCTATAATTTATTATCCAGGTAAATTGTATTAGAACGAATATTGTGTCAAAGATATTTAAAATTTGCAATTCTCCAAAGCATTATGAGCATTGTGGTATGTCTTCAGTATATTTATAAACTAAAAGTATCATTCCATTAGATCCCGGATTTGACTTCAGTTTCAAACAGGAATTTTATTCAAATACTGCCCATCTAGTAAAACTTCATTACACATGAATTCTAAAAAGTTTCCGCACACGATAATAATTTTAATTCAATGGCATTTCTAAAATATTCACCTGTAATATTTTAAAATACATATTATAACACTATATTTATGTTTGTTAAAACGTTTTTACTTAAATGACTGAAATAATTCTCTAAATAATTCCTAAACACAAATCTTAAACTTATTGAGCTGATTTCATGTTTTTGTTATATAATTTTATTATGTTATGCTATTATTAAAAAGGGCTAGGAAATATTACCACGTTCCTTCAGTTTAACTATCGCACGTTCTACCACTAAGCTAGCGTGACTATTTGTGTATAATCAACAGTGTAGTGCCAGTTTTCTTACGTATTTTAAAACTTATGATTACTTTATACTATGTCAATGTAGTTCAGTTCACCAAATATATCTCAAACTCTCACTCTCTGTCTTCCATTATTTATTTCTTCGTCCTTGGCAACATGCAGCTAAATGCAATTCACTCAGAAACCCCTCATATCATTGTTATATTAAACTATATTGTCAAACTACTCAGATCAATACTACATTATAAAATACTGTCAAAATTCTCAATCACTGTTATTATATCCTATACTGCCAAACCTTGCAGATAATTTTTTTATTATATTATACAGTCAAACATACCAAATAATTGTTCTAGTATACTACATTGTCAAACTTCCCAGATAACTGTTATATTATACTATACTGTGAAACTTTTGTGATAAATTTTTATATTATATTATACTCTCAAAGTTTTATTTGTATAAAGAGTTGATGAGTTCCTTCTGGCCTCCAGATTTGCATATATTAACGGAATCACATAATTTCTAAATAATTACACTAGTTTAAATTTTGGTATGTTGGTTTTAGGCTTGGCCTGCATTAATTACCATTAACTGACAAGTCATTCCCTAAAATAGTTTACATATGTCATACTTTATCTGAATTAATATAATAATATTTCTAATTAACCGAAGACTAAAGGCATTTTATGAAAATACATAATAAGACAGTGACCATAAAATATAAAAAATATGAAAATTGGTTTATTGTGTATGACAAAATTAGTTGAGTATATATGAAAAGAAAGCTTGTTGGTTAAACATTAAAATTTGAATGAACCAACTCTGAATTATAAACATGAGTTATTTTTATATATATGCAGTTAGCAAGATAACTCAAACCGGCTATAAGGACTCGGTAATTGAAAGTTATAAAATCAATTTGAGCAGACGTACGTATTCTACAAGTATCACAAAAAAGTAAACAAAATTAATATAATATTCACGAAGTTATAAAAAAGGCGCAATAATAGCAGCAACTAAACTAGTGTTCAAACATAAGCAATGCCAGGCACACTTTTTAGTTGCCATCATATCATAGGGCCTACAGAAAAACCAGCAACCTATTGTCACACGTTGATACGTCAGCCACTATCAGCTGTTTAAGGGCCAGTTACCAATCAGAGTAGGAAACATTTGCAGCAGTGAGAAAACACCACATATTCAGACGATACACAACATGAATACATATAGTTTAAAAAACTAAAGAAACATGCTTTTAAAGATTATCAAACTAAAAAGTTAAAAATAATTTTAAAATTTAATTTATGACAATAGTATATAAGCAATACTAGTTTAAACGAGAAAAAAGCTTGAGGCGCTTTGTGCCATATTTTTTGTATATTAAGCGCCCCATGCTTTTTTCTTGTTTATACTAGTATTGCTTATATACTATTGTCATAAATTAAATTTTAAAAATATTTTTAACTTTTTAGTTTGATAATCTTCAAAAGCATGTTTCTTTAGTTTTTTAAACTATATTTATTTTTAACTTTTTAGTTTGATATTCTTTAAAAGCATGTTTTTTTTAGTTTTTTAAACTTTATTTATGTATAATTATCATAGGGAAATGAGTTACCGATACTATCTATTACCATCTGAGATAACTATTTGGAGTTGCAACGTCACAAAGAAATGGTAAAGTCTCTCCGAATCATTTACAGTTAGATGTATGGATATAATCTTAGAATTTACCGAAAAAAAAAAAACATTTCTTTTTTTTCGGCGTGGCCGGGAGTAGAACCCACGATCGCTAAATCCGAAAGCTGACGTCACAGAAGTCGCGCGCCTTAGACCGCTCGGCTAACGAACGTCATGAAATTAGTGGGACATTTTATAGTGATGTGCCACTCACTCTTAGTCGAAAGAGTTACAGACGGACAGACAAACAAACATACAGGTGAAGCTAATAAAAAGCATGTAACATGTAAAAATAGCTGAAATTATAGACACAGTTGAACTAGCAATGGTAAAACAGTCACTAGTAAAACAGGAAGTTTTCTTCATACAATTACACCTTTAATTAATGCGAAAAATAACATGCATAAAAGGGAGAGAACAAATATTGTACACACTTAATAATGTTTTGTAAATATTATTTGAGAAAATTTTAACGCAACATTAAATACAAAAAACAGTTCATTAGAAATTGTAAAGATACTCACTCAAATTATAATTATGACGAAAAAAAAAAGAAATAACCAAGCAGGCGTGTGATACCGAGCCTTGAATAAGAGACACTTCTCGCGTGAGCACCGCAGTGCGTAGCCCGGCGAAAGAGCTCCACTGTGGTATCCTCTGGACGCCGGCGCGGCTGTAGTAGTTAAGGAAAGGAAGTTGAACAAGATGGCGTCTGAGACCAAGCTTTAAGTAAGAGGCTCTTCTCGCGTGAGCACCGCAGTGAGTAGCCCAGTGAAAGAGCCCCGCTGTGGTATCCTCTGGACGCCGGCGCGGCTGTAGTAGTTAAGGAAAGGAAGTTGAACAAGATGGCGTCTGAGACCAAGCTTTAAGTAAGAGGCTCTTCTCGCGTGAGCACCGCAGTGAGTAGCCCAGTGAAAGAGCCCCGCTGTGGTATCCTCTGGACGCCGGCGCGGCTGTAGTAGTTAAGGAAAGGAAGTTGAACAAGATGGCGTCTGAGACCAAGCTTTAAGTAAGAGGCTCTTCTCGCGTGAGCACCGCAGTGAGTAGCCCAGTGAAAGAGCCCCGCTGTGGTATCCTCTGGACGCCGGCGCGGCTGTAGTAGTTAAGGAAAGGAAGTTGAACAAGATGGCGTCTGAGACCAAGCTTTAAGTAAGAGGCTCTTCTCGCGTGAGCACCGCAGTGAGTAGCCCAGTGAAAGAGCCCCGCTGTGGTATCCTCTGGACGCCGGCGCGGCTGTAGTAGTTAAGGAAAGGAAGTTGAACAAGATGGCGTCTGAGACCGAGCCTTAAGTAGAAGGCTCTTCTCGCGTGAGCACCGCAGTGAGCAGCCCGGCGAAAGAGCCCCGCTGTGGTATCCTCTGGACGCCGGCGCGGCTGTAGCAGCTACCAGGGCGTCCGGGCGGGAGGGAGGGGGTGACCAATCTCCTCGTCCGGAATGGGGCGGCGCGAGGAGAGGGAGAAAGTTCGCCGAGGAGCGGGCACTTGCGGGCGCCGAGGGACGCAACTCGGTTAATTGAATCCTGACATTGACACACGCGCGTGCCTGCCGTGCATAATGCACGCACGTCAGGCCGGTTCACTCGCCCGTGCTTCATCCGCCCCGGCCGGCGACCGCTGTCTCGGTCCCCGGGGCAGGCGCGCGCAGGCGCCTTAATTGGCGCGGCCTCCCTCCACGTCTAGTTCAGCAGGGCCATTCGTTCCCCGCCCGACACCTGTCCGCGCCGGTTCATTTGTTTGCCCGCTCGCGTCGAGTCAACTAGCCACGTTTTTGAAAATACAAACAGTAGTATGTAAATGGGCATTCAAGCGCAAGATTCAGTATGTGGAGCCGGGAGCAGGGCGGCCATCTGGGATTGTGACGTCATGGCGGACATTTTGGATGACCTTGACCTTTGACCTTGAACTTGATATTGACCTTCAAAATTTACCAAAATTTGCCCAAAATGTATCAACAATTTCCAACATTGGGCCAAAATTTTGCCAAAATTCGCAAAATTTTCCAGTTCTTTAGAAATTTTTTTTGACAAACATCACAAAAATTTGGAAAAAAAAAATGCTCTTTTTCGAAGGAAAAATTTTCGTTTTCTTCCTCAAAAATAATAAAAATAAAGATTTTAAAAACCTCAAAGAACACAAAATCATGAAAGAGGCTTAAGCATCCATGTCTACAGCGTCCGATAAGCCTCTGACGTCATTTTTATAATGACGTCACCGTTGCAATTTCTGTTACGTTCGCCATATTGAAAATCTGTATTTATAATTTTATTTTAATAAAAAATTTAAATTCATAAAAAAATTATTAAAATTTATTAAAAACCACTGTTGCACATATCGTTACGGTAGCTATCTTGGATTCTATAAATGTTGCATGTTTCGTTACTACCGCCATCTTGGGTAAGTATGTCATCGTTACACTTTTCGTTACGTCCACGATATTGGATTTTAGACCTTTGCTGTTTTCGTTACGGCCACCATCTTGGAAAATCGTAATTTGTATGCTAGAAAATTTAAAACATTAAAAGAACTAAAATAAAATTTTATTAATTAAAATATAATAAAATACAATTTAAAAATGCAACTTGGCCTCGAAGTCCTCGGTTAGAACCCAGTAAGAGCAAAAAAAAATCGTTGTATCCTTCTTCCACAGAAGCCGCCCTCAGACTGACCTCCCACCACTAATACCAAGGTAAATATAATCTTCTTCTATGATGTCATTTCCGCCTTCTTGTTTAAGTCTTCTGGAGGCCACCATCTTTTTTTCGGCACCTAGAGTGTGCTGATGCCATTTTAGTGTAATTTTTACCCGCTAGAGTGCAGCAATCATTTATCATTACTGTGGCACCCGCCATCTTGACATTTGGGCGTAATCTTGAAAATCCGTAATTATTTAGCTAGAAATCCCAATTTCATCAAAAATAACTTATTAATATACTGATTGATTCGATCAGTTCATATCCTCGGTTCTATCCCTGGGCAATGCAATAATATTTAATTTGATGTAAAAATATCAATTTCAATAAATCATGATCAAAGTCCTAAAAGAACCATAATTTCCAATTATACCATCATCCTATAAGCCATTACGACCGCCATCTTGAAAATTAGTCATAATAACCCTAGAAATTCTGGAAAAATCCCAAAATTTGTCAAAAAAAACACTCTTTAATTTAAATATTGACTCGATACTTGGTTCTATCTCTGGACGAAGATAAAAATAAATAAAATTAAAAAAAACATAAAAGAGTCAGGTTCGAGAAATAAAACATCGCAAGTTCTTTTAGAAACATAAAATTTATTACTTCGTTACTATTCTACGACAGGAACACTTGCAAAAGTTAAAAAACCTATAAACATTTAGTCCTGAATCGTAGTAAAATGGCTAATTCTAAGCGCCAATCGGTTTATTCTAGACAGAGACCAACCAGATCCTTTACAGATATAGTCTTCCTCTTCTTGACAGAGTTCCTGGACACCATGTTTAACAGTTTGCTTCACGTAGTAAGAACTATAAATTACAGCAGCCGATGTTTTGAATGCACACTTCTTCACTATGTCATCAAACAGATATGGCTTTACAATCTAAACCGAGGTATCGAAATTTCTGCAGGTAGTTCAGCAGTAGGCGCACGGACGTTTTTCGAAGTTTTTCGCATGTCGACGCAAATTATCAATTCGAGTAAACCATTCATGACACTCATCGCAGCGAAACTTCATGCGAGAAGGATTATTCGTACATTTACTCCACTCATGTCTTCGTATATCATGGGAAAACGCGAACGACATATCGCAGTAGCTGCAAGGATACTGCGGTGATGAAGACGAGCCTTTCAGATCCGATCCAGATACTGACGTTGCCGCAGTTGTACCATTTTTTGGCATACTCTTATGAACATCAATGCAAAGTTGTTGTATAGAAACCTTTACTTTGTGCCGAACAGCACGATCTTTGCATGTCTTCATGTTCCTTTTTATATTATCTTTTCTGGCAAACTGCTTATATTGTCACGCGGTACAATTTTACGTGTAGAGTTTTTTTTAATTTGGCTTTGCGCATGTAGTGCCTTGTGAGCCCGCGTGAGTTCCTGACACTTGTTTGCGACACTCGAGCATTGACTTGTTTTCCTGGCGCGGTAGATTGCTAACGCTCTCTGTTTTTCTGGGACGGTGACGTGATTCGCCGCCCGAGAGCCTGGCCAGCTGCGCGGGCGGTTGCGTCATCCTGTCCTGGAATCTCCGGGAGTGTTGGCTGCCCTGGTTGGTTTCGCTGCGTTGCTGTTCGTGCGCGTGACGTGCTGGTGTTTGTGTCGCCACCAGGTGGCAGAAGTGCGAGTCTAGCATGACCGGTGGAGGGGGGGATAGCGTCGGTTGGCGGAATGGCGTTGTGTTGTGAAATCGCGGCCGGGATTTTTGTTTTCGCGTGGAGTGTTCTCGACGTGATGACGTGGTGAAGTGAATGTAATAAAGGGGGCCACCCTGGGTGCGCCGGGGTGGTTCTTCTCGGTGAGGTGCTGGAGGTCTGTCGGAGCCCCGGCCTGGCGGGTAGCTGCGTGCTGCCTTTCGAAGGTGTTTGTAAGTAATGGCGAACTCGTAATTTTCCTTCACCTCTTGTAACATCTGTGAGCGTATTTTAAAATTGGGTTAGGATGACTTAACGTTTTGATTCTTTCCAGGAGTGCAGGCAGTTTGTGGTATCCAGTAATGTAAAATTTCTTTCGTTACTTTTAGCTTAAGGATGGGTCGAGGTGTGTGTTAAGAATCATGTTATTTAAAAAAAAAGTAATAAGCGTTCTCTTTTACTTATTTCAAAAGAGTATTTAATATTTTTTTTTGTTTGTTACCAGAGATATTTTGACATGATTGACTTTATTTAATTATTTAATTAGTTAATTATTTACTTTTGTGTTGGTCACAGTTTACCAGAAATAAAACCTGAAACGATGTGGGATAAATAATACTTTATTTTCTTTCAGTCAACACCCTACACCCCCTGTCCTAAGGAGGTTAGACCATCCCGGTACCAGCTCTACTGCTACCACCCCCCCCCCCCTAATGTTTATTTTGAGTGACATTTGTGTTGATCTTGACGGAGACCGAGGGCGATTGCGACAAAATGGTGTGAGTATTATTAATTATTAATGGTGAAAGTATTATTAATTTTTTTTTTAAATTTGGCCTATTCTGTAATGGTAATCATTTTCTTTTTTTCAGCCAGTGTTTGAGATAAGTGTTTATGTTTATCAGCAAGGAACAACATATTCAGGAGTTTTAATTTGCATACCTTCCATTTTCAGGTTTTAATTAGAGGAGTGGAGACAGAATGCCTACTTACATGTTCTCTGAATAAGTGTAAAAATGAAATGGTCTTATTATAGAGTTAAGTATTTTAAATTTTCATTAAGTTAAGTAATTTTTTTTTACAAATTGCACTTTAGTATTTCATTTGATTTTTTTTTTTGGTATTGTGTGTGTAATTATAAGCAGTTGATTTAAGATTTTTTTTTTTTTTTAAGCCAGGTTAGGTAGGAGGCTGAATGTTTATCAGGAGCATGATTATTTTTTTTAGTTTAAGTATGTCCACACACTGAGTATTCTGTTTATTTTTTTTATGTTTGGGCATGTCTTATCAATACACTCTTAGCCTATGTACTGACGACAAGACAGGGATACCTGATATTTGTGGCAATAGTAGTTCAGATGAGGAGCCCCTGGTAAAGATACAAGAAAAATTGCATTTGTTAAACTCAGCACCTAGAGGAGACCACCATGACACAATGGAGGCAGGAAAATTTTTTGTGGAACCTAGCTATTTTTGGGGGAGACAAATAGAAGATGTCGATGAGTTTATAAAACAGTTTAGGAGAGCAGCCAAGGTCAATGGCTGGAATGACCAAAAATGTATTGCGTATTTACCCACATTTCTCAGGGGACCAGCTAGCCGCTGGTATGACAGTTATGAGTCAACATTGGAAAATGCGAAAACTTTTGATGAATTAGCCACTGCTTTAAAGGCTGCTTTTGTTCGTGTAGGTCAGGTAGAAGACCTGGAAATAAGACTTCAATCAAGAGTACAGGGTGGGGAGGAACCATTTGAATCTTTTATTTACGACGTTCTTCACCTTTGTAATCGGCTTGACCCCAAAATGCCAGAAGCCAATAAAGTGAGATATTTATTAAGAGGCTTACGACCGGATATTGTGGAGAAAGTTATGTTGTTTCCTAACAACACATTAGACCAGTTGCTAGGAAATTTAAGAAACATTGAGGCAGGTCTATACTATGCGAAGAGTCATGATAGATTAAAGGGAAGTGGGGCTGTAAAACCAGAACAAGTTCCTGTTCGAAATATCAGGGAGGCAGACACAATGGATTCAAAAATAGAAAATAGCCTAATGGAGTTTGGGAAACAGTTAAAACAGTTGCGCGGAGAAATGGAAGCTCTGAGATTCCATTCTACACCCACCCAAAACTTCAGACCTAGCAGAGAAACTAGAAATAAGTTTAATAAACACTTCCAACAACCTAACCAACAGAAACACAACAGTACACCTAGAGACACAACCCAAGGGCCCGGTTCTAGAACCTTTGCTAGACCTCAGAGGACAGCTGATGGCAGACCCATCTGTTTTAATTGCAACAAGCCTGGACACATGCAGTGGAACTGTCGTTCACAGCCAACTAACCAGAATCAGGTAAACTAGGCTGGACGAGTTTTGCGCGGGGTGTTAACTCGTCCCGTAAAAACACAATGTCCCTATTTAAGTACGATGGGGTGTTGAGTCAAAAAACCAAGATTTTTGGGACAGAAATCCCCGTTTTTATAGACAGCGGCGCAGCTGTATCTTTAGTGGACAGTAAGTTAATTCCTAAACGTTTTTGGAAACCCGCAGAACACAGAGTTTTTGCAGGGGTGTCTGGACAGAACCACCACTTAAATCACATGATTAGGCTACGTTTCCAGTTAGGTAAATTTGTTTATCATCACCCAGTAGGACTGGTTGAGACACCAATCCGTGGTCTTATTTTAGGATGTGATTTTCTTACTAAGTTTGAGGCAGTAATTTCATGTAAGGGAAACAGAAATACGCTATTTACAATAAACCATCCCTTTGCGAGTATTCCAGTTCAAGGCGCAGAAATGAGGGAGGCGAAGCTCAGTAACCAAATCAAGTGCAGACACAGAAGATATGACAAAGTTAACACACCCCCTTGTGATAACCAGGTTAGGAAGCCAGTAACTGAAGATGATGCTAACAGTTTAAAAAAAATGGAACCAGAACCTACGTTGCGGATAGGTTGTGTCAGCGTAAAAGAACATTTACACATAGATGCTCGGATGCACCAACTAATCCCAGTGTGTTTTGAAGGGAATGACTTAGCCGAGGAAGTTATGGTGGAACCAGCAGAGAACATTTACAATAAACTTTAAGTCCTAGTAACCCGCAGTATTGTGAACAGGAACAAACATACCCACCTCTGGGTCACTAATACCGCAAATCATCCAGTAACTTTACATCAAGGGATGAAGTTAGGTTTCTTACATGAATTTGATGATAATGTTCAACAGGAGTCTGGGGAAACTGACACAGTTTTACAAGCTAAGGAGCGCGATGATTTCGACCTTACTCAACTTAACATTAATCCTACATTACTGCCTGACCAGAGGGATAAGATAGTAGAAACTTTGTATAAGTATCGTCAATGTTTTAGTTGGAACCCTAAGCAAATAGGACGTACCAAGGAGGAGGTGGTTTTTCTTGATACTGGAGACAGCCCTCCTGTTTCCTCCGTACCTTATAGAGTTTCACCGGGGGAACGAGAAATTATTAACAAAATTGTTCAAGAACACATTCAAAACAACATAGTACGCCCTTGCGACACCAGCTGGTGTTCGCCTGTTGTTCTAGTAAGGAAGAAAGATAATGACTTCCGCATGTGTGTCGATTACCGCAAACTGAATTTGGTTCTGAAAGACAATAAATACCCTTTACCGAGAATTGATGATTTTTTGAGTCACCTGACTGGGGCTCGTTATTTCACTCACCTTGACATGAATGCTGGCTACCATCAGTTACGAGTAGCTGAAAGTGACAAGGAGAAAACTGCCTTTGTAACAACAGATGGTACTTATTGTTTCGAGACTTTGCCATTTGGACTGAAAACTGCCCCCTCTATTTTCCAGAGATACATGGACAAAACTTTAGCTGGGTTGAAGTGGGGCTCCTGCCTCGTATATTTGGATGATATATTGGTGGTAGGGAGCTCATTTAATCAACATGTGGCTAGACTAGAACTTGTCTTGGAAAGACTGCAAAAAGCTAATTTGACCTTGAAACCCTCCAAGTGTACTTTTGGTTATTTCGACACAGAGGTTTTAGGTCACCTCGTAAACAGTGAAGGAGTTAGACCTCATCCCGATAAGGTTATGGCTGTTAGGAATTTTCCCCAGCCTAAGGATCAACGAGGAGTAAGGAGTTTTCTGGGGCTGGCTTCTTTTTACCGAAAGTTCATACCAAATTTTTCCCAAATTGCTAAACCTCTTTCAACCCCACTAAAAAAGAATGAGAAATTTGTTTGGGGGAATGATCAAGATAGGGCATTTCAAACTTTGAAAGAAAAATTAACGTCTGCCCCTGTATTGGCCCATTTTCATGAAAATTTACCCATTGAAGTACATACAGATGCTAGCACACTAGGTATAGGGGCAACTCTATTACAAAAGATCGATGGGAAACTTCAACCTATTGCATACGCTAGTCGTACTTTGACCCCTGCGGAAACACGATATCCCATCACCCACTTGGAATGCTTAGCCTTGATTTATGCTCTGGACCAGTTTCGGCCTTACATTTACCTAAAACCATTCAAAATTGTTACAGACCACCATAGCCTATGTTACCTTGATCGGTTAAAATTTAATGCACACAGTGCAGGGAGGCTGACAAGGTGGGCTTTGAAACTAATGGAATACGACTACACTGTTTGCTATAGTAGTGGGAAGTCACACGGTCACGTGGACAGCTTGAGTCGTAATGCAGTTAGCAATGGAACCCTAGATGATGAAGAACGACCAGGTGCTGTGGACATAGAAGTTCCATGTGACTGTCGATTGTATTTGAATAGTGAATTGAAAATTAATGAATTGTACCCTTGTGACTATAGAGCTAAGTCTAAGTTTCAACTACTTCATGTGATCCCAGCAGCCTGGACTAGGTTAAAGAAATTAAAGATTTTTCCACGGACTGCTTCCAGCCACACAGTTTTCCCCTCATTGGAGGATTGTTTAGATGAGGACTGGCCCTCTGCCATTCCTCATTTGAATTTCACGGTTTCTCGGTTCACTAGATTGGACCCCATTTCTTTGAATAAAGCGGTTGAAGTATTGAGTTTCATGGTCAGACATGTTCAGAGTATTGCATTATTTGTGATAGGGGGTACCCTATTTTTGGTTATTATTAGAAATCCATACCTTGTGGGTATTGGAACGTTCCCACGTGTAGCTGCACTGGATGAGACCACTATGTTAAATGCTGAACTTACTGTTATGGTTTTTATATTGGGAATTATAATTGGTATGTTGGCTTTTCTTATCTGGAAGTGTATTCAACTTAAACGAAGTGCACAGAAAAATTTGAAGATATCGTCCCCAGTCACGCCTGTTGAGGCCTCCACGAGTGGAGAGGCTATGGACTTACGAGAACGATTACGTAATGAAAAGGTAATAAAGGCCAAATTGTCTAGTAACACTGGTGATGAATTTCTTGTAAACATCACACTTATCGAACCATGAGGTAAATTTTCTTTGATTGATGGACTCATCCTAATTGTTTACTGTTATCGCGGTTTGTAATTATTTCAAAATGGTATTTGTTGTTTAATGAAGAATTAGCTATGTTTTTAAAAAAAACAAACAAAGTAAGTTACGACTAATTATTTGGGCACATTGGTGTATTGATTATAAAGATTTAGATTTTGTTTGTTAACCAGAGATGACCCTAGGTGTCTGCTATTTTGATAGGTTATGCTGGATTTGGAGGTTAAGCCAAGAAAGAGTTCCTTATCTCCTTTACCTCCCTTCCATACTCCTTCCAGTGTCATGTACTGTGCGTTTGAACCAGATTTCCATGGACTCGGAGAGCCAGGACCAACTTTAAACTCGACATGTGGTGCTAGTGTAGAAGATGAACTGTTATAGCATCAATCATCGTGTCCATCCTCATTACTGAGGATCTGGGACTATACAGCCTGTACCTGGTGGTGGGAAAAAGTAACTGTTATCCCATCCAGGAATTGTTGTGGGCTGTGTGTGTAACTCCTGTGGAAGTGCATTCGTCGGATGACCCCAGTTGATTGCGACATGTATGTGTGGACTCTCAGTTTCTAGAAGAGAAGAGACGAGACTGCTTGGTCGCAGTAGGGTTCGCCGCTATCATGGCATTGCTACGTTGAGAAGCCAGTGCTACATTTCTGTACTAATGATTTTGGTGAACGTTCTATCCCGCAGCTGGTTGCTGCCATTACGACTCTGTGAAGATTTTGGACTTCAACTAACTTTTGAAACTTTTGAACTACCTTCTGGTTCCTACCTAGAAGCGTATCCTCTTGTGCCCTCGGTCCTCTTAAAAGGGGAAGGATATTTTGTTACAAATTTCTTGTTTTGCTCGGGTTAACCTTTATTTGTAGGATGTAAGTTTTGTATCCTAATTATTGAATCTGCGGGGTAAACAGGCACCTGGGTTCATCAATGGTTAGGCGTTTTTTTTATTCCCATACCTACCTTGTTTGAGATTTGCCTATGTTAGACACTGTTGTTAAATGACATTAATGAAAGGTTAAATTTATGAGTATGTCCTTTTCTATTGTTGAAGTATGTTGCTACCCCTATGTAAGTTTATGTTTTTGAATCACCTAAGATTATTTTTTTTGTTGTTATTGTTTATTTTGTTGATGAATCTGATGCTGGGTATGAAAGTTTCACAGTATTGACGGATGGCACTGCTGGCAACATGCAGCAGAGATGGCTGGAGCTGAGGGGTGCTACTCCAAAAGGTGGAGCCCTGGACTTGGGGACGAGCTGCAGATCGTCCACCGGGATCATGGCTTCCACCGCCCCTTCGAGCTGTTCTGTCACCATACTCCGCCTCTCTCGGCTGTAGGCCAGTCAAGATAGGCTTACATGTGCTTGTACACAGTTGAAGTGAAAACCTCAAGATTACTTTATTTAGCTCAATACAACAATGTATACTCATAATGGGAGATATGAAATTGTAATTTTATGATGTAAGCAATCGGATCAATTTTTGGATACCTCGAACCCGTCTTTAAGTTTAGCTCTGTTGGTTATGTTATTGATTCTCCTCTGGCCGGTCTTGCTATGACTTTTAGGAATTGGCTCGTGCCTCTCAGGCTTCTTTTGTAATCTTAATAGTTAACATTGTAAAATTTTCTTTCAATCCTTTGTTTGTAAATTTAAAGTTATGGTTCTTGGCTTGTGGGGCACAAGCCCTCGTCGTCCGGAGTGATGTCACGCGGTACAATATTACGTGTAGAGTTTTTTTTAATTTGGCTTTGCGCATGTAGTGCCTTGTGAGCCCGCGTGAGTTCCTGACACTTGTTTGCGACACTCGAGCATTGACTTGTTTTCCTGGCGCGGTAGATTGCTAACGCTCTCTGGTTTTCTGGGACGGTGACGTGATTCGCCGCCCGAGAGCCTGGCCAGCTGCGCGGGCGGTTGCGTCATCCTGTCCTGGAATCTCCGGGAGTGTTGGCTGCCCTGGTTGGTTTCGCTGCGTTGCTGTTCGTGCGCGTGACGTGCTGGTGTTTGTGTCGCCACCAGGTGGCAGAAGTGCGAGTCTAGCATGACCGGTGGAGGGGGGGATAGCATCGGTTGGCGGAATGGCGTTGTGTTGTGAAATCGCGGCCGGGATTTTTGTTTTCGCGTGGAGTGTTCTCGACGTGATGACGTGGTGAAGTGAATGTAATAAAGGGGGCCACCCTGGGTGCGCCGGGGTGGTTCTTCTCGGTGAGGTGCTGGAGGTCTGTCGGAGCCCCGGCCTGGCGGGTAGCTGCGTGCTGCCTTTCGAAGGTGTTTGTAAGTAATGGCGAACTCGTAATTTTCCTTCACCTCTTGTAACATCTGTGGGCGTATTTTAAAATTGGGTTAGGATGACTTAACGTTTTGATTCTTTCCAGGAGTGCAGGCAGTTTGTGGTATCCATTAATGTAAAATTTCTTTCGTTACTTTTAGCTTAAGGATGGGTCGAGGTGTGTGTTAAGAATCATGGTATTTAAAAAAAAAGTAATAAGCGTTCTCTTTTACTTATTTCAAAAGAGTATTTAATATTTTTTTTTGTTTGTTACCAGAGATATTTTGACATGATTGACTTTATTTAATTATTTAATTAGTTAATTATTTACTTTTGTGTTGGTCACAGTTTACCAGAAATAAAACCTGAAACGATGTGGGATAAATAATACTTTATTTTCTTTCAGTCAACACCCTACACCCCCTGTCCTAAGGAGGTTAGACCATCCCGGTACCAGCTCTACTGCTACCACCCCCCCCCCCTAATGTTTATTTTGAGTGACATTTGTGTTGATCTTGACGGAGACCGAGGGCGATTGCGACAATATCATTTCTCACAGCCAAACATTTTGCGAGGATGATTCTTAGCACATTCCATCTTCTCGTGTCGGCGAGCATTGTTGTTGTTTGAAAAAATCTTGTTGCAGTAACGGCATCGATGTTAGTTAGTTGTTGACGAATCACCATCCATTGAAGTCTCCATCGAGGGCGAAACAGCGTTCGTTGAGGGTTCCTGTGGTGTCAGTACTGAAGTCATTAAGCTCTCTTCTGCTGGTGGTACCACGACTGTTGAAGTCTCCTCTAGTGTTGGCGTCGTCGTTGCCAACGGGATCTGCTCAATCATCGTCGTCGCTGACGTCAGGGTTACCGTAGTCGATGGTACAACCTCCATCGTGTTCGCCGTTTAAGACGGTAAAGATACCATAGAGTCACAAGAACAAGTAATTACGCGACTTATTCACCAGATGAAACAAACTAGGTGATCCTTACTCCGTCGACGACAGTAACAAACTGAGCGACCTGCTGTCTAGGACTCGCTTATATACATGCACCCGTTGGAATAATACCCTTGTCAATTTAAGAACCATTTACTATAATACTCGAGTCAAAACTACATTTAAAATAGAAGCATACCGAACTAAGGTAACTCAATTGGAAGCAAATTCGACAAATATTAAGAACACGCAATGCACGCAATGTACACAATGTACACACATTACACACAGGAAAGGGAATGAACACACAGTACACACAGGAAATTGAATGAACGCACAGTACACACAGCAAACGGAATGAACACACAGTACACACAGTAAACGGAAGGAACACGCAATGTTCACGCAATTGACGCGCAATACACGCAATGTACGCAATTTACACGCAATGACTACGCAATGTTTACACAGGTCAAGCATGTATTGAAAAGGAAGCACATTTGGTTGGAAAATTCTACACAATGGAAGCGCATTTAACGAAAAGGAAGTGCATTTTCACGTACATTAAACTCAGTAGGATGCGATCGATCGTCAATTTTAAGTTAAGATATAATGCCTCCAATAGTCCATAAATACATTTTTTGTTCCAAAAGTAATTGGCTCCAACAGTCTTTAGACTCCAACAGTCATTTGCTCCAACTTTCTTTGGCTCCATCAATCAAGACGTCAAAAGTTTTTGACTACAAATAGTCTTAGGCCTAGCGCTATTTGACTAATAGACTAGGAGGCTACGAAGATACGAGACTACAGGACTGCTATTCTACATAAGTACTTGACCAAAAAGCTACAAGTCAGCAATGCTCCAATTGCTGCATCTGTCTATGGCTGAATTTTCTCTTTGGCTCCAACTGCTCAAACACCATTATGTTATAAGATTACAAGGCTAATTGGTTACGTAGCTACATGTCTACGAGGCTATATGGCATCATGACTACGCGACTACGAGCCACGTGGTTACGAGAATAAGTGATTATTAGTCTACAATGTTACGAGACTGCGAGGCTACAGGACTACGATGCTTCCAGAACACAAGGTTACGTGGCTACGAGACTAATTGGATCTAACTGTCATGGACTTCATTAATCAGCGATAGTTAAGTTATTTCATGCAAAAGAACTTGTAGCGATTAGTGCCTATTCCTGCCAACAGATGGCGCCACATGTGTAGAGGTAAATATTTTTTTATGTGGGAAGCGGGATACTTACTAACGATCGAAAAAGAAGAAAGGCTTCGCTAGACAACAAGGAGAAGGAAGTTCGTCTTGCATGTTAGTGCTTCACAGATGTTTCATGGCAAATTATTGGACTGAGTAATGATTTTTTTTCTCCTGATAAAAATATTGTAGAACACAACACAAGGCTACGAGGCTTCGACGATACATGGCTCCAACTGGCTGTAATAGCTCCCGTCAGCGGCGAGAGTAACGTTATCTCATGCAAAAGAACTTGTTGCAAGTAGTCCCGATTATTGACATGAAGTGTCCTCACATGTTGTGTTGAGTCATAATTTATTTATTTATTTTATGTGGGATGCGAGATGCTCACTAACGATCGCAAAAGAAGGATGGCTTCGCTAGACACCAAGGACAAGGAAGTTCGTCCTTCGTGAAAGTGTTTCTCATCCGTATGATGAGTAAAGATTTTCTTTTTAATTCCACCTGATAAAAATATTGTAAGTGCTGATTTAGTAGTAGCAGAAATTCACTAATTAAGTGTAGCTCTGTTAAAAATGGTATGACTTATTAAGTAAAAAGTCCTTCATGGAGATATCGATTTGTCACAAATAACCAGAAGCACTTGGAGAAAACCAACAGATGTCTAGCCAGGAATAATCAGGAGCACTCGGAGAAAACTATCGTAAGTTTAGCTTAATATCAAAATAATCACAGAAAAAAATATAAAATAATGAAATAAAATAGCAATAAAAAATTTAAAAAAAATTATAAAAAAATTACAAAACCAGATTCTGTCAGCTTGTGAACTTCTCCATTGTTGAGCAAAGATAGAGTTCTAATACAAGCCAGAAGTTTTTGTATTAAGTTGTCTCACAACACTCTCACATGGTTCAAACGGCCCATTTGAAAATTTGCGGAACATAAGTTACGCAGCCACACACGCATAAGTCACCACAAAATGTATTCAGGAAACTCAACAGGTATAGAGCTGGAGGACGTTAAGTGCTGTGTTATTAAATTATGAGAAACAAAACAAGGAAAAGTTTGGTTAAAAGCACACTTAGAAATTTAAGTAAAACGTCACGTCCACTGCTGAAATTTCCGGCAGAAAACTTTGACACGAGCTCACACGTGTTGTTTGAAAACTTTCTCGGTAAAATCTCCATGCTTCCCTTGCGATGCGTGCCTTTAGCTTATTAGCGTTTGCATTTTCACCTCGTCGGAGATTCGGAGCTACACAGCACCATCGATGGGAGGCACCCTCTAGCACATCACCGGTCGAGTTCAGTGAATGCATTGTATGCAGACTTGTCCGTGTCATAGTCACGTTTTATCACCCCCTGGTATATGTACCGTGAACTAGTAAACAGTATTACGATGCTTCCTTGGGATTGGTTCCCACCAGATTGCTCTCGGAAAAGACGCCCGCATTGTGCCATCAGGACGAGGAAGGGAGGTATTAGGGGCGGTAACGGGGAGTGCAGCTGGCGTGCAGCTGACAAGAACACACGCTGGCGAGGCACGCACATACATCACCATCAAGAGTTGGTGACCTTTACGACACTTGTACAAACACTTTCCTTCCTCAAACATTTGGTAATATATTTTGCAATACACAATTTTTACCCAATTTTTATAAATTTTATTGATTTTTCAATTGGTTTAACACTTTTAAGGCTATGCAATTTTGAATTTATTCAAAATATAATTCTGGTACTTTTTACCTTTTTGGAAAACACTATAAAATTACTATCATCTGAGTGTCAATTTTATTTTTTGTTTCATCATAGTGTTTATTATTAAGAAAAAGTACAACAAAGAAATTAAAAGTAAATGAAATAAGCTATTTTTATGATTTATGTATTTTTTGAAAAAAAATATAAACACAAACTAGTTATATGGGGTTCTCTATATTCGTTATTTAATTTTGGTTCGAGAGCACATTAAAACACGTCCCACTGTGTCATTTTGTATACAAAATATATAATATTCTTTTTGGGAAAATTATAAATTTTTTTCTTTCAAATTTTATTTTTCAAATTGTTTTAAAAATTATTTTGGGAGTTCTTTCCTTATTTATTTTATTTTATGTTAAAAACATAAATATATGTAGCTTAAAACTAATATGTATTAGAATATGAGATCAGAAAATGTATTGTTTCTACATGTGTGCCCATGTTATAAAATTTAGCAAAATTCTTATTTTATAAAACATAAAAAATGTCATAGATTGTTAAATAATTTGTAAAAATTTTAATTTATAAATTTTCGTAATGGTGGCAAAAATAGTTGGAAAATGTTTTACGAAAGATGTTACCAAAAGTTTAAGAACAGGAATGGTGGCATACAGATGTCGTAATGGCTCTTAGCTATTGACAAATACTGTACTCTGGGGTCCCTCTTGCCACCAGCTACGAGAAGTCACTGTCCTAGCGCCTGCATGTAGGCAACCTTAGAGCTCTGCGTAACGCGCTGTCAACACGGCTCGGTCGAACATGCGGCAGGAAGATTACTGTCAGCTTGTAATGAACAGGTCCCTGTTAAGAGCTAAGTACAGCTCCACAAACTTTAATAATTTATGAATCTCATAAAATCTACTATTTTAAAGTATTTTCCATGATACAGGTGCCTATAATGATAGGTAAGAATTAAAACATGTGAAATGTTCTTTTAAAATAAGTATAGGGTTATCAAAACACAATTACTTCAAACAATTCATTATTTTTTATGAGCTAATATTTAAGTTTTATAATTTGTAATAACTCTGACTTTGACTACATTACAGTAAAGGATAAAGCGTCTCAAACTACAAAATTGTATTAAAAAAAATTGTACAAACTTAATAATATTTTTTATTGAAATAAAAATTTAAAGTCTTTTATTTTCACACATATTGTTAATCAACCCAAAAATAGTGTTCGGTATTATGTATGAAATAGTTGGTCTTAATTAATTTTTTAATTATTTTACGTTATACTACTTTAGGTGCGTTATAAAAATATTATAATTTTTATGATGCGCTAGAACCATGTAACGGAATTTTCACAAGATGAAAATAATGGCTAAATATAACTCAAAATTATATACATGTGTTTAAAATTTATAATTTAATCATTGATATTGAATGCTGACTCATATCATTAAAACATTTTTATTGTGAATATTAGTGATATAAGTGGTGTTTATAAACTTTTTAAAATGTATTTTCAATTGTATTTTTAAAAGTAAGTTCTCGAATATAGGATTAAATATAACGATAAAATATAATATTATTATTTAATGAATAATTTAAATAAATAAATAGACATAAATATTCAGCATACATTTAGATTTTTCATGTTAGTTAAATTGTTATCGAGTAGGTTACTAATTTAATTAATTTTTTGGCATGTTTATATTAGTATTGAATTTTGAACTTTTTTTTAAATATTTAAAATTAAATTTAATTTATGCCTTTCCAATCATATTTATAATATACCTCCACACTTTTTATTATATAGTTATAAAAATTATTTTCATGCAAAATTTTAATAAGTTATTAAATACGGACCATTCTTTACCCTTTCATTTCTCATTGTGGTACTAAGTATATGTGAGAAGCATTTAGGTCGCTTTAACGCTACAGTGCGCATGTGTGCTCTACTATAATGCGGGATTCTGCTGTAATGGAAGGCGGGTCTCTGCTGTGCTAGAATGCGGGTCTCTGCTGTGCTAGAATGCGCGTCTCTGCTGTGCTAGAATGCAGGGTTCTGCTGTGCTAGAATGCGGGTCTCTGCTTGCTAGAATGCGGGTCTCTGCTGTGCTAGAATGCAGGTCTATGCTGTGCTAGAATGTGGGACTCTGATGTGCTAGAATATGGGTCTCTGCTGTGCTATAATGCGGGTCTCTGCTGTTCTAGAATACGGGTCTCAGCTGTGCTAGAATACGGGTCTCTGCTGTGATAGTGTGGGGATCTCTGGTGTGCTATAGCGGGTCTCTGATGTGCTAGAATGCGGGTCTCTGCTGTGCTAGAATGTGGGTTTCTGCTGTGCTATAATGCGGGTCTCTGCTGTGCTAGAATCCGGGTCTCTACTATGCTAGAATGCAGGTTTCTGCTCTGCTATAATGTGGTTACCTACTATGCTAGAATGCGGGTCTCTGATGTGCTAGAATGCGGGTCTCTGCTGTGCTAGAATGTGGGTTTCTGCTGTGCTATAATGCGGGTCTCTGCTGTGCTAGAATCCGGGTCTCTACTATGCTAGAATGCAGGTTTCTGCTCTGCTATAATGTGGTTACCTACTATGCTAGAATGCGGGTCTCTGCTGTGCTAGAATGCGGGTCTCTGCTGTGCTAGAATGTGGGTTTCTGCTGTGCTATAATGCGGGTCTCTGCTGTGCTAGAATCCGGGTCTCTACTATGCTAGAATGCAGGTTTCTGCTCTGCTATATGTGGTTACCTACTATGCTAGAATGCGGGTCTCTGCTGTGCTAGAATGCGGGTCTCTGCTGTGCTAGAATGCGGGTCTCTGCTGTGCTAGAATGCGGGTCTCTGATGAACTATAATGCGGGTCCTGCTGTGCTAAAATGCGGGTCTCTGCTTGCTAGAATGCAGGTCTATGCTGTGCTATAATGCGGGTCTCTGCTGTGCTAGAATGAGGGTCTCTGATGTGCTATAGCGGGTCTCTGCTGTGCTAGAATGCAGGTTTCTGCTGTGCTGTAATGCGGGTATCTGTTGTGCTATAATGCGGGTCTCTACTATGCTAGAATGCAGGTTTCTGCTCTGCTATAATGTGGTTCTCTACTATGCTAGAATGCGGGTCTCTGCTGTGCTAGAATACGGGTCTCAGCTGTGCTAGAATACGGGTCTCTGCTGTGATAGTGTGGGGGTCTCTGGTGTGTTAGAGCGGGTCTCTGATGTGCTAGAATGCGGGTCTCTGCTGTGCTAGAATGTGGGTTTCTGCTGTGCTATAATGCGGGTCTCTGCTGTGCTAGAATCCGGGTCTCTACTATGCTAGAATGCAGGTTTCTGCTCTGCTATAATGTGGTTACCTACTATGCTAGAATGCGAGTCTCTGCTGTGCTAGAATGCCAGTTCTCTGCTGTGCTAGAATGCGGGTCTCTGATGAACTATAATGCGGGTCCTGCTGTTCTAGAATGCGGGTCTCTGCTTGCTAGAATGCAGGTCTATGCTGTGCTATAATGCGGGTCTCTGCTGTGCTAGAATGAGGGTCTCTGATGTGCTATAGCGGGTCTCTGCTGTGCTTGAATGCGGGTCTCTGCTGTGCTAGAATGCAGGTCTATGCTGTGCTATAATGCGGGTCTCTGCTGTGCTAGAATGAGGGTCTCTGATGTGCTATAGCGGGTCTCTGCTGTGCTAGAATGCGGGTTTCTGCTTGCTAGAATGCAGGTCTATGCTGTGCTATAATGCGGGTCTCTGCTGTGCTAGAATGAGGGTCTCTGATGTGCTATAGCGGGTCTCTGCTGTGCTAGAATGCGGGTCTCTGCTTGCTAGAATGCAGGTCTATGCTGTGCTATAATGCGGGTCTCTGCTGTGCTAGAATGAGGGTCTCTGATGTGCTATAGCGGGTCTCTGCTGTGCTAGAATGCGGATCTCTGCTGTGCTAGAATGCAGGTCTATGCTGTGCTATAATGCGGGTCTCTGCTGTGCTAGAATGAGGGTCTCTGATGTGCTATAGCGGGTCTCTGCTGTGCTAGAATGCGGGTCTCTGCTTGCTAGAATGCAGGTCTATGCTGTGCTATAATGCGGGTCTCTGCTGTGCTAGAATGAGGGTCTCTGATGTGCTATAGCGGGTCTCTGCTGTGCTAGAATGCGGGTCTCTGCTGTGCTAGAATGCAGGTTTCTGCTGTGCTATAATGCGGGTATCTGTTGTGCTATAATGCGGGTCTCTACTATGCTAGAATGCAGGTTTCTGCTCTGCTATAATGTGGTTCTCTACTATTCTAGAATGCGGGTCTCTGCTGTGCTAGATTGCGGGTCTCTGCTGTGCTAGAATGTGAGTCTCTGCTGTGCTAGTATGCGGGTCTCTGCTGTGCTAGAATGTGAGTCTCTGCTGTGCTAGAATGCCGGTCTCTGCTGTGCTATAATGCGGGTCTCTGCTGTGCTAGAATGCCGGTCTATGCTGTGCTATAATGCGGGTCTCTGCTGTGCTAGAATACGGGTCTCTACTATGCTAGAATGCAGGTTTCTGCTCTGCTATAATGCGGTTCTCTACTATGCTAGAATGCGGGTCTCTGCTGTGCTAAAAATAATGCGGTGCTGCACAGAGTTTCCCAGGGTGTGTAGAGTGACCGAGTCTCCGTGTGGCCAGCTCATGGCACGCTGACGTCAAGGGTTTGGGCGATCAGGCGCATGCGCACTATTCTCTACTTGGAACAGCTGAGCGCGGCTCTGCGCAGCGTGGTGCTAGCGTGCCAGTGTAGAACTACACAGGCTCGGTGGTAGTAGAGGAACAAACACCTCATGGTCAGTTATTTGTTTTGTAAACAATTTTGTTTTGTGAAGCTGTCACAAATGTTTTCATTCGAAAATTTTTCTCGAGTATGTTTGGGGACGGGAGATGATTTAAACTGTTCGGTGAGGTTCTCGGGGCTGACGTCTGCCCTGGAGACTGTCAATGTGCTGACGGCGCGCTGATCTCTGAGAGACACTTTGATTAGTGATAAGATGGCATCACTTACTTTCGTTTCCCATATTTTTAACTACAAGGTAGGAACATTTTTAGTTATATTGGTTATGTTTATGAAATAATTAAATCTTTTCCATCAATGTAGATGCAATGTGAACTGTTAAAAAAGATAACGAATTTGAAATATCCAATTTATAACATTATTATAACATCAATATTTCCTCAAATTATTTAGTCTAAATTATTTATTTTAAAATAAAAATATTTGTTTTTTCATTAATCAGAATATTTTTGTATGATACTATATTGCACGTGAGAATAAAAGCGATGTAGTTCTCATTGTAGTTATGTATTTATTTTATTCTTTTAACTTTGAAATAAAATATTAATGATGTTTAACCAAATACTCCTGTAAAGGACTGGACTACATAGTTCTTGGTACCTCACGGGTCTACTGCAAAAGTTTTACTTTTCAGCAAAGACTGATGGATTTCCCCCTCCCCCTCACCACACTCTTTTTTCCATACACGCCAGCTGGCAAGTACCAATACGTGTACTCTGTAATAAACAAAATGCCTACTGTTTGGTTCTAAAATAATTTAAAACAAAATTTAACATATTAATTAGTTATAAACTTGTTTCAATTAATTTCTGCTACTAATAATTACTTTTGTATTATCAACTATCAAACAAAATTTTTTATTTTCAATAAATTGACACCAAACGTCAGTGCTCCTTCTGGTTGCACAGGCCGCTATGACTCGTCAACGCCTCGGATGAGCGTGTGCCACAAAGGCGCCCCGACGCAGCCTAGTGCAATGTAGTGCAGCGAGGAGAACGACCCCGAGGTCGATGGGTCGATAACCACTCGTGCGGCAATCAAGTGTCCATGGGGCTTATTCTAAGTTTATCGTTTCGATGGAATTTGTCGTTACCTATCGATTATCGTTCGTTCTCGTCAAGTTCGTATTCTAAGTTTATCTGTGACGTCATTCTCGATGTACAAAATCGTTACAAGCTATCGTTTCGTAACTAGAGGGTATGAAGCTATCGAAACAAATAAATACATCGTTACCGTCAAAATGGGCGATGCGTGTAGGCGGTATTTGTTACATGTAGCTGTCGAAATAGACGAAGGCGTAGATATGCGCAAAGAAAGGAAACTTCTTCGGGATAAAACTAATTCCTTTGAAATGAAAGAAAAGGATTTTATGGGGATGTTTCGCTTGAGTCGTCATTTAGTGCGACAGTTGTTTGTGGACTTACAAGGACTATGATTTGTCTAAAAGAAAACAGATTTTATTAGCTCACTAATTACATAATAAATTATTGATTAGGTACATATTGTAATATGGTTTCAACTTCTATGGACACACATTTTCTTAAGTTTTATTATGCTTTTACCAAATTGTAATGTTCAAATAAATTGTTTTATAGTATTTTATTTTTTTGTTCATGTGTGTGGGGTGGGGAGCCCTAAATTACATTTGCATATATCTATGATGCATCTTTTGTAGGTTATGTTAAGAAGATAAGGTTTGTACATTATAGCAAATAGTGAGCCATTTGCACTATTTTATAATTTCATGTAGCTAAAGAACTTAACTCACAAAATTTTACAGTAATTTTAATGCAGCAAAGTTAATCCATTCTCTAGATTTTACGTTATTTTTGTGAAATATTAGTAAATTCTTAAAACTGCAAAATACCAGAAATATATTTAACAATTAGTAATTAGCACCTTTTTAAATAATTACAATAATGTCATTAGTAAGAAAATACATTTTTGGGTATAGTTGTGTCTTTTTTCCCCCCTTAATGCAACTATCTCATCTATAACTACCACAAAGTTCTTAAACGTAGTTGAACAACATAACCACACTTTGTACATCGGTGGCTCTGTTACCACTTTATTAATCTATTAATAGACTTTCATTTCAATAAAATACCAACCACAACTATTATAAATATATTTCAAAACTAAGCCTACCTAATTATTTAAATAGACATTTCATAAATACCTTTATCTACTCAGTGGCGTAGCGTGGGTGGGGCGGAGGGGGCGGCCCGCCCCGGGCGGCAGCCCGCGGGGGCGGGTCGCCGGTGAAGCGGGTTGAGATCTGATCTATGATTCATTCATTACATGTGTCAGACACACTATAATGTTACATTTTTATCTAACATTTTGCGCACCAACTATTTTTTAATATTTATTTAAAAGAAAAACTGCGAAATCACTGACAGAGCTCTTTATAACGTTTGTTTACATACGAACGGCAACATCGCATCGCGCCGCGCCGCCCGGCGCACGCGAGCCGAGTTGAGCGGCACTCATTATGTTAATTACTCATACAAAATCTTATGTTTCACGCGTCGGCCCGTGTCGATGCCTCTCTTTCGCACTCATTGAATTTAGTATTACGCATTGTACTGTAAAGTTTGACCTTAACCCAGGGCAAACCAAACAACTTCCGCAAACCGGGACACAGTAAAACTCCTATATTGCCCCGTACCGCGAGCGCAGGTAAACCCAAAAAAATATTAAAACCCAAACTAATAGCAGGCTTAAAAAATATAAATAAGGTTGCGAACAGTGAGAGGAGGCAGCAAGTTAAAAAGACGCAAAATTTATATGACAAAATTTATTAAATAAATAAATAAATAAATATATATATATCATAAAATCGTTTCATCACAAATCGGCGCATCCATCATAAAATACATACCCTATTACTACTTATAAAAAAATAGCTATATAATAATACTAAAAAAATACTTCAACAATTCCCCCCAAAAATTATAATTTGATCATATACTTCGGAGCTCCGAAAATTAAATATAATTACCAAAAAGGCATTAAAAATATATAAGAACATATTAATACAAATACAAATACAAATATAGATATGCACCGGGCGTATCACCGCTGTAAATACCAATTAACATAGGCGAAATATAGCAAAAAATTGACACACCTTAACATGCAAATAAATATACCAAAAATTTAGCAAATTACAAATTATGGGTTTACAAGCCCTTCTCAGTTAAGTCATTTTCTAACGGTCGACGCCTTTTTTCTTCTAGGTCTGGCAAGGATTGGGTGAAACACGCTGAACGTAAAATCCCAGTTTCAGATTTATTAGTCCGTTAATTTAAATCCCAAAAATCCACAAATTATAGTTTCGCACCAGGGGTCAAAGGGGTCAACGGGGCAGTGGCACTGTTGGCACTTACTTACTTAACATAAATTACATTGAGTTAAGGTACATCTTTTTAAGTTTACGACTGAATTTTGTCCTGCTACTTGAATATAAAACTTCAATAGGGGATGTTTTGTAAATCTAGTAGTAGTCTAGGAATATTTTTTTTTTGTTTTTGGATAACTTGATTATTTATGGTACCTGTTATACAAAGAAAACATAATTTTTCATTTAGCTCAAAAATGGCGCCAACGATTTTTCTCAAATTTATCGTCATTTTATCTTTTAATAACATCTATAACATGGCTTAGTCAGTTTTTACCGGGAAACTCTAAAAAAGGTAGCTGCCATACAAAATTAATTTTGTTTGTAAATTTTCCTATAAGCCCGGCAAACCGCGCCGTCACCAAAACCACTTTTGTTTTGTGATATATAAAATACTTATTTGAAATTCGAACGTGTCCTCCGGCCAATATTCATGGGAATACATAACTTATTTTACAGGTACAAGAAGAAGACGTACCTGCCGTCGCAGTTGGAAGTAGTTCTGGTCCCACCACAGAGCAGGGTCAAGACGAAGTCGACTCATCAAAAGTACCTCAAGAATCTAGTCATAAGCCTGCAGAAAAAGTGAATGTTGCCATTGAAGACATAATTTAATTCGTGCCTTCTGCTCCTGCCAAAATCAAAGATGTGAATCTCGACGATGTAGGTTGCTGGCCTTCTCCTATGACCGACGAAGTAAGAAGGCTTCTAGTACGTCGCGGATCTGACTCAGTACAGCACATCGATTCCAAATTTGCCGATGTTGTTCGCTCAGGGACTTCAACGAAAGGCGGTACCCGAAAACTATCCAAAGAGTGGTTCTACAAACCATTATCTAACGGCGAAAAGGTTCTCCGAACATGGATGGTGTACTCGCCTTTGAAGCAATCCTTGTATTGTTTTTCTTGCAAGCTGTTTGGCGATTCCGGCTCTAACTTCGCATTTGAAGAAGGATTCAACAAATGGTGGAAGCTAAATCCAAGAATAGGAGACCATGAAAATAGCCTGGGCCATGAACAGAGCTTCTTGAAATGGAAGGAGTTGGAAGTTTGCCTGAACTGTAAAGCAACCATCGATCAGAAACAACAAGAAGTTTTCGAAAGTGAGGAGAAGAAGTGGAGGAATGTACTGTACAGGTTGCTGAATATTATCCAGTTCTTAGCCAAACAGAATCTGGCCTTCAGAGGACATCGAGAAGACATTCGAGGAGATGATAGTGGCAATCGCGGGAACTTTCTGGAGTTAGTGCACCTCCTAGCTAAATACGACCCTCTTCTAATGGAACACCTGACAAAGATAAAGCTGGGAGCAAGAGTCTCAGTTTCGTATCTATCTCCAGAAACCCAGAATGAATTTATAAACTTACTGGGACAGCAAGTTCGATCCACCATCATCCGTCGTATTCAATAAGCTAAATATTATTGCGTAATCTTCGACAGTACACCAGACATCTCCCACAATGACCAAATGAGCCAAGTTCTGCGATACGTACATATCGAAGGAGAAAAAGTCGCCGTGGTAGAATCTTTCATTGACTTCTTCGAACCAAAAGGAAAAAATGCAGAAGATCTCAGCAACGATATAATCGCGAAGATAACATCAGACGGACTGGACATACAGAATCTGAGAGGACAGGCTTATGACAATGCTGCCACAATGTCAGAGATACACAATGGAGTTCAAGCCCGGATTAAAGCACTGAATCCGAAAGCTATATTCGTTGCATGCACAAACCACTCACTAAACTTGGCTGGGGTACACGCTGTTCTGAATCAGTGGATTCCGTGACGTTTTTTGGAACTCTGGAGAAGCTGTTTGCCTTCTTTTCCGCATCAACTGTTCGATGGAACGCTTTGGTTGCCGTCATAGGTCAAGCAGTAAAACGAGACACTGAAACGCGCTGGAGCGCTAGACATGTAGCTGTCAAGATGCTTAAAAATAAGTTTGAGGCAGTTCTTGAGGTACTGGAACAATTAACAGATTCATCTCAAACTTCCGAAACAAGATCGGGAGCCAGTCTTATCCTCACAGTCATGCAGTCATTTAACTTCCTAACTTTTCTTGGCTTTTGGGCTGCAGTGCTACCTGAAGTAGATGACGCACAGATTTACCTGCAGCAACGAGGACCAAGTGTGGATAAGTGTGCTCAGAAACTCTGTGCTTTGAAAACCCTCTTAGTGGAAAGTAGAGACCGTTTCGTGCAAGAAGCAATTGACTTTGCTAAGACTCTCTGCGATAAACTCGGAATCGAACTCAAAACGATAAGAATTCGCAGGAAAAAACGCATGCATGGCGATGAATCTTCTGAAGATGCAGCTTTGTCTCACGAACAGGAAATCCGTCGAGAGATTATCTCATCATTCGACAAGATCATTCAAGAAATGACGACTCGATTCCAGCAAATTCAAGAAATATCGGACAAGTTCGGATTTTTGATGCCAGCGAAACTTTTGGACAGCAAGTTCGAGTGTGATCTTTCCCATGTATTAGAAGACATCGACAAGGACGAGTTTCAGATGGAGCAGAAGCGTCTTCAGCAGTTTGTTGTTGTTGCCTGTTCTGAATCAGAGGAAGATATAAGTGGTTTGGACCACTGGAGCTCCTCCAGTTCATTCAAAAACTGAATCTCGGAATTTCGGTTCCAAATATAGTCATCTTGATTCGTATATATTTGACTTTGGCGATTAGTGTTGCAAGTTGTGAGAGAAGTTTTTCGAAGTTGAAGCTAATAAAAAATTACATCAGATCTACTATGAGCTCCGCTAGACTATCAAACTTGGCTATATTGTCGATTAAACAAGAATTGGCTGCTAATATTGATTTTGACAAAGTTATTTCTGACTTCGCTGCTCATAAGGCCCGTAGAATCCGCTTGTAAAACCGCTCATCCTATTTTAACTTCAATAAAAGGTACCTCATTGCATGTGAAATTTAATTTTAATTATGCACCTATGGAATGGGGGCGGCAAAATGGGTCTCCCGCCCCAGGCGCCGAGATGGCACGCTACGCCACTGTATCTACTTGTCTGTCAGGTCCCAAACCATTCGAATTCAGTAAACCACTAAGCTCGCCCCAGAGTTGGTTTTTCTTGGCTGTGGTGAAAATAGGAGAAAATTTATTTCTAGCAGCTGTGGATGAGATTCAAAAACGCCATCATGATTTGTTGCTGTCTTTCATAAATGCGTCCTTTACTTGAACTTACTTTATTTTTGGCATCCATTTCGCGTAAGTCGTGTAGCCGTGTAGGTTATAACAACAAACATATAAACACCTCCGCCCCTGAATTGTCACCTTACTTTCAACATAAAATATATCACTTCTGACGTAAATATTACATACTTTGTAAATCCCATATAAAATTTTATTAAAATTTCTTAAATAATGAAGCAGTCGGGTCCGCTGCTTTTGAACTTCGCGCGCCGCGGCGGGCGTTGGCGCTTCCTTCTTCCCTTTCCCCTCCCCCCTAATTAGTACATTGTCGGTCTTGGCCTCCCCTCCTGGGGTTTGGTGCATGCGCGCTGCATCATGCCGAGCATTTATAAGGCTCGGTTAGCCATTTTTCGACCTTATTCTCATAGGTATTCTGGGTAGAGCTCATTGGAGAGCTATAACCAAATAGATATCATGTAGTCAACTTTCTGTTATGTAGTAGTGAGGGCTTCTTCGGGGAGACGGAAATGTAAGTAGGGCGGTGACCCTTACCGTAATGTAGATTGCGACGTAATTCTTAAATGCTCCTGTTTTCTAAATTCTCTTTCGGATGTCACCTATTGAAAATTCCTTTGAGTTAAATTATTATTGCCCTTTTTTGGTTGTGGGCTTGCTTAACCGCGTATGTATGGTAATTCTGGGTCTCCCCGAGATGTTTAAAATATGCAGTAACTTTGTAATTTTGATAGTTACGTATAACACGTATATTCTAATTCACGTGTTTAATTTAACGCATAAGTGAATGATGTCTTAGTCTTACATTGTGTCTTATGTAAAGTTTCCCTACTTGGGTCGCGAGGGGTCAATATAACACATGTTTCTAGTTCTTATAATTGTATTGTAATACTTGCTAGCATTTGTTGTTTCGTGTTCTTGTTTATAGGGAATAATTGCCCCTTGCAGATTAACTATTTGAATGTGTTCATAAATTACTGAATCGCTGCGGCGATAGTTTGTTATAATTCTCTGTTATTTATTTTGTATACGCTTGGTGCGTTTGAAACTTAATAACATAAACATTACTACGTTGTTAATTAAATTAATTATATATATTACTGATATTATTTATAAAGTTGAGGTATACGTAAAGTATTTTTTTTTGATACTTATTAAAAATAAAAGGAATTGACTACCTGTTAAACTGGTTTACCTCTCTGTTTTTTTTTTGTGGAACACATATAGCACCCAGTTATTCCAAATACTCTCTCTCTCCCTCTCTGTTAAGATGTGCCTTCATTGTAGAGGCCTTCAATAAAATATAAGTCTTTTTCGTTCGTTTTGTTGCCACTTTGACGCCATGCCCACCCTGTACGTTCTATGATGCCCACTCTCGTGTCAGTAAAGAAGGGGAGGGTATCGAAAACTCCGAACTTACCCGAGCGTCTGTGTCGTCGTAACGATAGCATACTTAGAATACATTTTTCTTGCTCTCGATATTTTTTGTCGTTAGAAACCCTATAGAGTGAACTCGATGTCGAGATGACTCGATGGCTGTAACGATGTACTTAGAATAACCCCCCATGTGTTTCTCCGCCGTGCCAGGTGGATATCAATCCGTTAAATTGAGTCACCAAAACGGTATTTTGTTTCCCATGAATTGTTGAATATTAATAAGATTATTATCATAATTGTAGTTATTAATAAAACAAATCTTATTCTAAGTGCGATTAGGCCAGCGGCGCGCAGCTGCCGGAGATGCGCCTGTCCTCTGTCCGGCTCAGAGGCCGTCGCGTCCCGCTCCACGTTGCATTCACCGTCTGTAACCGCCACACTGCACGTCTTCTTAGTTCCCCGAGGCAGGTCTCATCTCGTGCATCACCGCTTAAAGAAAACCTTTACTTCGAAACCATACGTTGGCAGTTTTTTTTAATTTTTTTTGACGTGAAAACGTCTAATAAATAGATGAATGCCGGTTCCACGTACAAAAAAGTGTCCCCTTACGCAATTTGTCCCGTTACGCTCATTTTACGCTTGCGCCGCATCTACCTCTCTTCCACTCGATTGGAACAACCATCGATTTGACTTTTTCGAGGCACATTAAACTTGAAACACTCCCATTCGTTTCCTACTTTTCCTATCATCGTCCTATCCTTAACAGAATAACACAGATTGTAAGACGTTAAATAGCAAATATGTATAAAAGTTATAGTTAAAATAATCTGTTCGTTAAAGAAATAAACATATTTTAATTAATGAGTGAAAATAAAAGTAAATTTATCAATTAAATTGTAGATTTCATTTCACTATTTCTTTGTATCCATACAAAATAATGCTAATTCAATAAAAATGATTAAATTTTATTCATACAAGTATGCAATCATTTCATCAATGTTTTGTTATGACGTTGTCACGTTAAACTATCGTCCGTAAACCGACTTTACAGACAACTATTTTTTATTTTTAGCTTTTTGAATTCCTCAGGCAGGAGGCTGCACTTGTGAACTTTTCATCTTTCGCCCGCACTGGGCCGTCCATGGATGCAACGTGCAGACTCTTAACATTCTCAGTTAGTTTCCAAAGGACATTGCTTTGATCCGTGTCATGCCACGTGAGAAACGCCCAATGCTTAACGCAGATACCTGCTGTATCATTTGTAACATCGTTTCAGCGCTAGTTCACAATGTGAACAAACCTATCTTAGACGTGTCAGCTGTCTAGAAGACGAGCCTGTGCCCAGAAGCAGGCGCATTTAAATTTAGTTTTTGTAGGGTTACTTATTCTATGAAGTGTTATCCTAAAGGGTTATGCTGTGTATTAGTGTTCATCGTGTATTACCTCACAGTTTTAAAAGTTGGACAATCTGTAACCACGTTCCACCACCTGCGGAACTGCATCCCGCATTATTAACCTTGAACATTTAACTTCACACACCGAGTCGTAACCGTAACACTCTTGTTCTACCAGTGCGCAGAGCCGTGCTCCAGTACCGTAATATAACAGGGTGGTTGCTGTGTACGGGTGTTATCTTTAAAAGATTTGTGCAATGGGAGCGCATGACTTGATGTAAGTTTTTGGACATACGCCATTGCTAAGAACTTTTTCTGTTGAAGAAAAACTAATAAATAAAATAAATAAAAATACACAAGAAAGACAAAAAACACACAAAATTAAGCAAACAATTGCTGTTGTCAACAAGAATATAAACACCACAAAATATTCCGAAACAGAAATATGGTCAACAAACAAAGAAAAAACAAAGAAAAATGTACTAAGTGAACAAAAAAACACACAAATGATGACAACACAAAAATATTGAAACCAAAATAATTCAGCACAACAGTTGAAACGAGACAAAAACACGACAAAACGAAAAGACAAAAACAAAAACAAGCTTGTTTCTGTTTTGGTAAAACTATTGTATTTTTTTGTCTTTTCGTTTTGTCGTGTTTTTGTCTCGTTTCAACTGTTGTGCTGAATTATTTTGGTTTCAATATTTTTGTGTTGTCATCATTTGTGTGTTTTTTTGTTCACTTAGTACTTTTTTCTTTGTTTTTTCTTTGTTTGTTGACCATATTTCTGTTTCGGAATATTTTGTGGTGTTTATATTCTTGTTGACAACAGCAATTGTTTGCTTAATTTTGTGTTTTTTTTTTGTCTTTCTTGTGTATTTTTATTTATTTTATTTATTAGTTTTTCTTCAACAGAAAAAGTTCTTAGCAATGGCGTATGACCAAAAACTTACATCAAGTCATGTGTACGGGTGACTATTATGTAATAAACCCATACCGTCTTGCCGTTTAGCCTGTTCTAATTTAATTACTGTCTTCAGCCACATGGCCAAGAACCCACCTTGATACCTCGCCGAGCATTATATCACTGATCCCTAACTAGAGACAGCTTAGACGGCGACAACTTAAATTTCTCGGTATACCAGATAATTAAACAATTAATAATAGCTAACTTCTTTGAACACTTAAAAATTTGAACCTGGTTTACATTTATACATGTGTATAATTAATTATTATTCTATTTGAAAGCAATAAATATATATTATTTAGTAATATCTTAAAAAGTAATGCGTTAAATGTTTTTATTTGCTACAAACTCTTTACTCTCTAGTAAAACCTGTGTATTTTATTTAAATGTTACGTGTAATGGCTTTGTGAATTTTTTTATCAAATGAAACGTTGCAGTAGTTTTCCAGATACAAAGCTGTTACATTTTGATTCAAGTAGAAATTATGCACGCTCACATTGTGCCACTTAAAGAATATGAAATTTAGAGGGGGGGGGGGGGGGGCCTTGAAGTCAGTCCTCCAAAACCAACCTCCAAACGGTGCTCAGAAGACAATTACAAAGGGTCCTGTGCTAAAACAGGGAGTGGACTTTTAGGTGTATTAAAGCCAGATTGATAAAGCAAGATAATATCACACTGTTTCATTTATTATTTCCTTATTTGATTTATTATTTCTTTATGTGTTGTTTTACGTTTCAATGAAAAGTTTATCAAGTAATATATATTGCACAACATATATAATTATCATATTATAAACCCTTAAAAACAAAGAGAGACCTACAGCATAACATTATTATTTCTGGTTTACATGAGAGTACTTTTCACGCAGATTATAATTATACGCAAATGTTAACAACCATTAAAGTGAACCCGCCTTAGGCGACACAGACCTCATAATGAACACGCGCGCTCTCGAGGCGAGACAGTCTAATGCAATTGTAGTCAACGACAAAAACCAGCTAACAAGACATGATACAAAAGAAAAACTACTAAGCTGAAGTCCTCACCATGAATTTAAATTAAAAGGCAATATACAAAACATCAGGTCCCAAAACGCGCACGCGACACGACACGATTCAACATGGTAATAATCATCAAAAATATACGAACAATGAAAAAACTCTGAGCCAAAGGGAATTTAGAAGTGGCAGCCGAAATACAATTTAAAAAAAAACTATTTTACATTATCGTTACTTTACATTCATTAACAATGCCACTAACTGTTAGTGAACTCGAGAAACCTCAAAAGAAAAAAAGAAAAAAAACATAACATGCTGGTCGGACGTCCACGTCGCTACCTAACTAAAGTTTTACATAAGAAATTACATTTCTTTAGCTAATAACCCATAGCTGCTCTGACGAAGTGACCTGATTAACATTACAATTACTAAGAAGAAAGAGAAACGCTCTGCAAGGTCTTTTATGCAGCGCCCCAGGAGGGAATGCGCATGCGCACAAAGCTTAAGGGAGGGTAACGACCAGCAAAATGTAATGAGAGGAGGAATATGACGTATCTAAGGGAAACGGAGGGGGAAGTGGGAGGGAGGGGTGACACCCACGCCGCGGCAAAATATGAACTCGTGAAGACGAAGTCATTACAAAACAATTCAAGACCTTATAATAAATGAACACGCTTTTGAAAACTCCTTATTTTTTAAAAATAGTTTTCATCAGTTTCAAAATTATATTTAAAATAAATTATTACGAAATAAAATAATAATTTTAATTTAATACTTATATTAACAAAAGTAATGAACAAACCTTTAAATTGTTATTTATATAGTTTATAAGCAGAAAGCGTAGAATTGCGGCTTTTATATGCCATGCTATTCGTGGTAAAAAAAACTAAAATGTCAGAAAGCCACAATTTTGTATTTTTAGTACAATAGCTGATAAAAGGAATGGAATTTAAGAAGTTTCGGTAACTTTAGTTTACTAAAACATAAAAGCATAAAAATTTTATTTATTTCTGATACGTGCGAATCCAACAGCTTAAAAAACAGGACTATAAAAGGTCATGGTGAGAGAACATTCCTAAAGCGTTAAATAATGAGTTCTTACTTAACTGCGAAACTTATATGAAATTGAATGGGTGTAATTCGTATAATTTTGGAAGGAGTGGATTTAAAATCACATTTCAGTTGTTTTACGGACAGTTTCGTCAACCCACCACGCCAAATTTGATAGTATAAAGTGTAACATTTAGTGTCCGTAAACAGGTGGCACATTTTGGGGAATAAGCCAGTAGATTGGCTGAATATTACTTTTTCCAAGTCGTGAAAATGAGGACTTCATTGTCATGGATTTGGATTAAACCAACGTTTCGCTGCATCTCGCTGACAGCATAAACAGGCTAGCAACTAATCACTGTCTCGTCTATTTGTAATAGATTGTGTTGAGTACGATGGCATTTTTACTAAGTAAAATGCAGTGACACGAAAACATTAAATCACCATATTGTTGGTGTTAATGATGGAAAAAATAACTCTGTACTAGTATTTAGGCATGAGATATTAAGAATTGCCGAGGACACTTTACACTAGAAATGTCAAATGGCCATATATATGATATTACAAAAAATTTTCACTTAAAAATAATAATTTAAAAAGTACAGTAGTAATAACACTATTTGTCTAACTAACTAGTTATAAAAAGATAGTTTTTAAATTTTTCTTAATGAGATACAATCTCATTTAATTAAAATATTTTTTTGTTTTACTTGAAGAAATAAATAATTCTTTAAATAAATGAATACTTATTTTTTTTCCTCAGACATTAACTAAAATATTTATAATCCATGAATATGACTCGGGTTGAAGGTGGTAAGGTTATAGACGGACGAGCGTTTGAGCACCGCGTGTGCTCTGGCGCTACTCGCTCCGGCACTGCCTTGAGCACACGCCAGTGCTGCTCAGGTCCAGGGAAGCTCAGCTCGGGAACAATGCTCCTTGCTCGCTGACCTTTGTGCATGTGACGTGTAGCGGGCTCCCAGGAGCAAGCACTTCTTCTGCTCGGCAGAGCGCATCTCCAACTCGCGTGGCTGCTGAGACTGACAGTTGAACGCTGACGCTGTACAAACCTGTCTTCTCCGGGTGTGAGCAGATTTTTCAAGAAATAACGTCGTGAATCTAATCCCTGCCAAACGTACAGAAACATAACACAAAGTCCGCGCTAATTTTAACAGCAGTAGGTATTGAACCAACAAGCTAGGAATTGTTTACAACGTAACACCATTAAATAAATAGGTGAGCTGGCATCAAATTATTTTTTTTTTGGAAGTAATATTTATAATTAAATAAGAAACAGTTATTTTTGAGAGCACTCATGTCTATAAAACAATTCATCGTATTCTGTTCCCGAGAATATATTAATGGGAGAATAGCAATAACTCGTAAGTGTTAATGGCAGGAATATGAAAATAAATTGCTAACACCTAGTCAATAATTGTAAATTTCTTCGTGTAACATAAACAACATCAAAGATATGCAATGTTTTCTTGAACAAGGGGAACGTTATCAGTTCTTATTTCAGTAGTAGATTGAGAAGAGCTGTAGTGTAATGGAATGTTAATTATGAACGTGTGAGCTGCAAAATGTAACAATCGTAAATAATTGAAAAAAAGGGGGGTTGTCTGTAAAGTCGGTTTACGGACGATAATTTTACGTGATAACGTCATTAAAAAACATTGATGAAAAATTGCATACTTATTAATTTTTAAATATTATTTACAGTTTTTGCAAATTTAATTTAAATAATTTATTTAAAAATAATCACGAACATTTAGTTTAAAAGCCCGCCTTAACCTGTTTGATATTATAGATCATCTCGCACGGTGGTTGGCCTGTTCTTGCACGCTCGGCTCAGGCGGAACGTGACAATGAGTCATGCTTTTTCGTGCGTGCAGCCGACGTTCATCGATTTATGAGACGTTATCACGTCAATAAGAATACAAATTTAATTGATACTATTTGAAGTAAGTGGGTAAATCGTAATATATTGCTTTACTACTCCCTTACTTATGAATAAGGAATGTTTCTTCATGTAATCTTATCCGTGTAAGAGAAAACTGCAGCCAGGAGCCGCATTTAGTTGCAGCTGCAGATTGCGTCGACTTGTCGGAGTTGACTCGACAGACTAAAGTAACAGACTGTGTCACAGGGATTACTTTGCCAATGTTACACCCTTATTCCGCTTAAAATGATGGCCCATCGCAGTCTACTCTCTCCCGATCAGGCAGTTTCATTTTATTTTACTCCAGTTTTAATCACATATATTCACAGTTTACTTACCCATTTTGTTCTTCCGCATATCAGGTCCAAAATCTGCGGTACAACCTGGCATTGATTTCGTACATCTTAAATAACTAAAGTATTAAAATCTATAACTAATTATGTTTATTTTACCTATATTATATTATTTAATTAAATAAAATAAATTTATACAACAATTATTACTTTTAAAATCTATTTTATTAGTAAGTAATCACAAAATAGGTTTGTGAAGAGATAAACTGTTTACTTGGAAAAGCACTCCCTGAAGCAAAGATTTACATGTATACGGAAGTTAAAATTAATATAATAATGTAAAAAATATTAAACTTAATTATATTTACTTACACTTTATTTAAAAACTAAGGATTTTCAGTATTTATTTTCTTTTTTCAAGATACTGATATTATGTATATTATAAAAAATATGTATCATTGGATATCGTAACAATTTTTTTTTGTAGTCCAGTTTTGTTTGTGTGATTGCAAGTATTTGTCCTGATGTACAGATATATTCAGTACAAAGAATACTTTTCAACTTTCGAAAAATGAAGATGTAACCCAATGTTGTGTTTCTTGTATCCAACAGCCGGCTGACTCCTGGCCGGATAGCCACTCAGTGACTCTCTAAGAGCCAGAGATCCTGTCAGCGCAGTATCGCAGCAAGGACTCGCTCTGGGCTGGGTATCTGCCCCTGGACCTCTCAGTGTCCTGGTTCCTCCCATGTGTCAGGACGACCCGGCCAAGCGAGCCGAGGCTATGTCTTGTTATACGTGCTGCGTGAACGCCTCTGGCCGCCGTAGCGTAACTGTGCCGCGAATCAGTAGCCGCTTGGCACGATTTACCTTTTTACTTGATTTTAAAATATGTTTCATGATCTGATGGATCTAGATGAATTAATTTTATTTTACTTACTGTACTCTCCAATTCAAACTTTGCCGGAAGAGTTTCCATTTTGTGTTTCCCAGCACCGCGCGCTGATGATCCAGCAGTCCCAAGTTAATTCAGCAAGGCTCTTCATTTTCTCTTCGCTCCTGATCAAGGCTTGGATGTAATTCCTACCTGACCGTGACTTCAGGCGAGACTCCTTCTCGGAGTAACTGCTCCGGTCAGCTCCTACTGGAGCACGAGCCTCCTAAGATGTCGGCTGGTCAGGCATGGAGATCCATTTCGCCACTGCCAGAGCACAACGAAGAGGCGACATTCGTCAAGTTCCCAATACGCCAGCTCTTCCTCCCTCTACCTTTTGCTCAATCGGTTCTTCGCTGGTGTTCCTAGAACCAAGTGTCCAGAGCATTGATCCGTTGACTATCTCTAAATCCAGTTTCCCCACAGGTGGAAAAATTATACTCCACCTAGCGTGCTGCTAGCGCTTATCATGCGCGACCTGTCGGTCGTTTGTAGTACTAACACCGAGGTAATTCCTCCCCTTCTCTCCAGGTGGCGACTGTAGCCAGATCCTTCGGCCACTGGCCAGTCATTAGTCTTAGTGCAAAAGGTTGTTGGCTTGTGCGCATAAAGCAGAACGATGAAGCTGTGTAGATAGCGACACAGACATTTGCTGTCTTCAATTTTATGATGCAAAATGGGAAGCTCATCAAAATGTGGTTCAACTTGTGCTATACTAAGTTTGCTGGAGGAACCAAATGGTAATTGGTTCGAGAACGTATACCGATATTCCAAATCCTTGCAACAGCCAAAGTGCCAGTGCTTTACTACAATTATAAGTTAGGTGGAAGGAGTATTTACATTCACTGACAATGCAGATATGGTACCTTCTAGAAAGTAAGGAGCCTATCCTGTGTTTGTTTTTCATAACACCGTGTGCGATTAGCAAGGTCTTGGATTTACATGCAAAAACAAACTGTATTTACCTGTGTCGTAACAGGAATAATTTTTACTAAGCATTTACTGCGTGACAAAGCCAATGTCATCGTGTTGTTTCACTTGGACAAACTTAATTTCTATCACGCTTATGGTAACCACATAAAAACCACCATGGCATTTCAGCAATTCAAAGACATGTGTTCCTTGTGCTGAAAATACAAGTATGGACTCCTAAATGTCGTCGAGAACTGTCCTCTATTTAAGAAAAGGATCTGTCAAGGTTTCAATCAGTTTATTGTCAAACATAAGTCATATCATTTCGAAATTCGGTCGTAGCAGCCATGCTACGATTACTCAAAACCAACTGCATACTCTTTGAAAGGCTCACGATACAGATATCAACAAATACATTTTGCTTTTTGGCCAAAAGTAGAAATTACAAAAAGAAGAATTACTTGAGTAACAGGTTCCTATCGACATGCTTGTGGAGATATTGGATATTTTAATTCACGAAATGACCGAAATATCGATTGCACAAAGACTTGACGATTTAAGGGCTTTACAAACTAGCCAGAATGAATTACTATCTCACTTGAAAACAAAAACATATATTTTTTAATATAGGTAGCAAGAATGTCATCCATTCTTGTATGGACGATAATGTAATTTTTTGCGGATGAACAAAAAGTATAAAAGATAGTCATTCGTCCAATGTTTAACCAAAACAATGTTAGTTAATGCCTGTGACATTTGTTCTGCTGTAAGTCTGTTAATGTAAAATACCTGTATATACTTGCTAGAAGAGCCAGAATTCACGTTAAATAGAAAATGAAGTTATACATGTATTACAACCCTTTACGAGTCACTTTGACGAACATTAATATATGGAAGAACCGGTCATCATCGAGAAAGCAAAAGTTTATGACGAGGTGTGAACTGCGAACAAGAGGAAATTTGAACGACCTCGAGTAGAAGATTACTTTACGAGTAACGAATTCATTAACAATAAAAAAATTATGGAAACATGGACTCCAAGTAAATGCAATAGTGCCACCAGACCTTATTTCTTTCACAATTCGGAATAATGACACGACATAGGAAGTGTACAGAAATAATAATAAATTGTTTCACGGTGCTAAAGAAATAGGCTTTGTGTACCACACATTATCATATTTGTAGAGTATTACAAAAACGCATGGGACTCCAGGTTTTTCGCAGGGAACTTAACAGATATTCCCATTAGTATTTGCAAGAGTAAAAAACTGCTAGAACTAACTCATGCACATTTCCGCGATGAGAATCCAAACAGTAGCATATATAAAGATGAGGATTATGGGAAAAAAAATCGACATTTTCGCTTATCTCTTCAGTGAAATTGTAGGACATGGTGAAGGTTTTGAAAAAGTAAAAAGTGGACAGAAATTTGACTAAGGGTATTGGAACGTCCCGTACGGTATATTCGATTGACTGAGACTGTTGCTGGCTTCACGTAGTACAGAAAACTATTCGCACTCCCACTAAACAGTCTCCATACTCGAAGAAATGTGGGAACCTGGCTACAAACAATGCATTGAGCCAGAATATCTCGTAAAGTTCATGCTCTTGCAAGGTGAAAATACCGTTGATGCAAAGTTGTAGTGCGTGAACTCGATAATTTTTTACAGTTGGACCTTTCTAATTGATACCATATTCCTGGATGATCAATGTATCTAAGTACGTGTTGATGGTCATCGACTTGTATACAAAGTTCGATTGGGCCAGACCTGCAAAATCAAAGAATGAGACCGACATAACCAAGCCCTTAGCAGACATTTAGCGCGATAGACATGTACCATCGCACATACGTACGCATCTCGGCAAAGAATACTACAATGCGACCTTCGTCTTTGATGAAGATGTTTGACATCAAATACTACTTTTCAATGAGTAATTTTAAAGCCTCTATATTTCAGAGGCTAAACAGAACTTTGCGCACTGGAATGTAGCATTAGTTAATTGCTAACAGAACTTACAAATGGCTGGATATAGTGACAAAAAAAACTAAATAATGTCTACTGTGTGTTCTACTACAAAAATGAAGTATGAAGATGTGAAGGACGACCATCTATTTTGAACAGTGTTCTTCAACGCCTATAAAAAGATCTACACAATCATTAGGCTAATTTCGACGACATTGTGCTGATCGCCACGTATAAAGGTGTTTTCGCGTAAGGTTTCACTGCTAATTGGAATTCCGAACTTTACTGTGTAACCCTAGTTTGCGAATAGTAGCGTAGAAGATTTGGACCTCTTGCCTATTTGCAGTAGCTTCAATACTTAAGAGTTTCAGCGAACCAAGTATCCACAAAAATATTTGGTGGAGAAAATTCTTGAACGAAGATAAGGACGATCCTATGTCGAGAGGTAGGGTTTCCCACCTTACTCAAGTCGTTGGTAGCAGATGCAGGAATCTAGGAATGCTAAAGAATTTATAATTTGTTTCTACTTGTGATATAGTGTACTTTATTAAATAAAATAAGTTTGTAAAAATTTGGTTTTCTTTCTGAAAACATTATCTTTTAAAGAAAATTGTTAAATAGTAAAATAATTAATAGGTATTTTAAAAATTATATTAATTTTTTTGTTAGACAAAGGATTGAACCGAAGACGGAGTCGATAAATTCAATTAATATATAAATAGGTGATTATTTTAATGACTTTTGGAATTTTTTCCGTTAATTTAAGATAATAATTACATATTTTAAATATGGGGACCAAGATACCCAACAAGATGGAAGATGCTAAGACAATCTGTTAACTGAAAAATAATAATCTGTTGGCAGTATTCTCTAGCAATTTATGTATGCACAATGCGATATTAGCTCTCCTAGCAGAAAGTATTTCGAAAACCAAAATGGCAGCAGCGACCTCTAGCATAAAATGTGTGTACTCGATGACACTAGCGCTCCTAAAAGAAAGTATCAAAAACCAAAATGGTGGTTGCACCCTTTAGACGATTTGTGTGTCCTCTGTGACAATAGTGCTCCTAGTTACAAGTAGTGAAAACAAAAATGGCAGGTTAGCCTCAAAAATGTCCTGCCATTATTTATTCGTCAAGCTACCTCCGTCCATGTCCATCTGAGCCACACCATAAAGTTACCTCCGTCCACGCCCAGCCGTGCCATACCGTGAAGCTTCACCCGTCTATGTCTAGCTGTGCCACACCGTCCACGCCGAGCCAAGTCACACCGTCCAGCCACCTCCGTCCATGTCCAGCCATGCCATATCGTGAAGCTTCATCCGTCTATGTCAAGCTGTGCCACACCGTCCACGCCGAGCCAAGCCACACCGTCCAGCCACCTCCGTTCATGTCCAGCCCTGCCAAACCTTCAAGCTTCATCCGTCTATGTCTAGCTGTGCCACAACGTCCACGCCGAGCCAAGCCACACCGTCCAGCCACCTCCGTCCATGTCCAGCCCTGCCACACCTTCAAGCTTCATCCGTCTATGTCTAGCTGTGCCACACCGTCCACGCCCAGCCGTGCCATACCGTCCAGCCACCTCCGTCCATGTCCAGCCCTGCCAAACCTTCAAGCTTCATCTGTCTATGTCTAGCTGTGCCACACCGTCCACGCCCAGCCGTGCCATACCGTCCAGCCACCTCCGTCCATGTCCAGCCCTGCCAAACCTTCAAGCTTCATCCGTCTATGTCTAGCTGTGCCACACCGTCCACGCCCAGCCGTGCCATACCGTCCAGCCACCTCCGTCCATGTCCAGCCCTGCCAAACCTTCAAGCTTCATCCGTCTACGTCTAGCTGAGCCACACCGTCCACGCCCAGCCGTGCCATACCGTCCAGCCACCTCCGTCCATGTCCAGCCCTGCCAAACCTTCAAGCTTCATCCGTCTATGTCTAGCTGTGCCACACCGTCCACGCCCAGCCGTGCCATACCGTCCAGCCACCTCCGTCCATGTCCAGCCCTGCCACACCTTCAAGCTTCATCCGTCTATGTCTAGCTGTGCCACACCGTCCACGCCCAGCCGTGCCATACCGTCCAGCCACCTCCGTCCATGTCCAGCCCTGCCAAACCTTCAAGCTTCATCCGTCTATGTCTAGCTGTGCCACACCGTCCACGCCCAGCCGTGCCATACCGTCCAGCCACCTCCGTCCATGTCCAGCCCTGCCACACCTTCAAGCTTCATCCGTCTATGTCTTGCTGTGCCACACCGTCCATGCCCAGCCGTGACATACCGTCCAGCCACCTCCGTCCATGTCCAGCCCTGCCAAACCTTCAAGCTTCATCCATCGATGTCTAGCTGTGCCACACCGTCCACGCCCAGCCGTGCCATACCGTCCAGCCACCTCCGTCCATGTCCAGCCCTGCCAAACCTTCAAGCTTCATCCGTCTATGTCTAGCTGTGCCACGCCGTCCACGCCCAGCCGTGCCATACCGTCCAGCCACCTCCGTCCATGTCCAGCCCTGCTACACCTTCAAGCTTCATCCGTCTATGTCTAGCTGTGCCACACCGTCCACGCCCAGCCGTGCCATACCGTCCAGCCACCTCCGTCCATGTCCAGCCCTGCCAAACCTTCAAGCTTCATCCGTCTATGTCTAGCTGTGCCACACCGTCCACGCCCAGCCTTGCCATACCGTCCAGCCACCTCCGTCCATGTCCAGCCCTGCCACACCTTCAAGCTTCATCCATCTATGTCTAGCTGTGCCACACCGTCCACGCCCAGCCGTGCCATACTGTCCAGCCACCTCCGTCCATGCCCAGCCGTGCCATACCGTGAAGCTTCATCCGTCCATGTCCAGCCCTGCCAATACTTCCAGCTGTTGCCCGCTGTCACCGTCACGCTGAAGTCGCGTGGTGAAGTTTGGATTTAGATTTTGGTGAGCCCCGCTATGCTTAAACGCATGAAACTTTAAACTTTGTCAGGCAGCAATTTCGGACGACTCGCAGAAGTCAAGGCAGCAGCGTACGAGTAACAAAGCGTGTGGTAATTGAGACTCGCTCTACAGTATTTTTGCATTGAAGCATTCTAGTTAGAGGGCGTTACAAAGGTAGCGAGGCTCAGGTGGTGGCGACGCAGGCATTACTCATAGTTCATTGTAACGTGGAAATTATTTGATATACCGACGTTAACATCTAGCACTGGAGTTTCCGAGTTGACTTTAGTTACACGCTGTCGTAAACCTTTAACGATTTTTGAAGGAGAAGCAGATTTGAAAATAACTTTTAAATTTCCCCAAGAGCGAAGGGGAAATAGGGTAAATGGAATCGCGCACTGGACATGCTGAATTTTAAGAATTTTGGTCAAGAGCGAACGAGGGCATCTTGGTAACAGTGATAATTGCATTGAACTGTCCAGTGCTTAACGGCGAGTTGTAGAGTCAACACCTCTGCCGCGTCCATGAGCGGCGCGAGTCCACAGCTGGAGCAGCGGGCGAGTGCTGTTGGCGCTCCCTTCGAGTGCCACAGAGCGAGTGCGGTACCACTCGACCCATGTCCCGATGTGAGGAGCCACACGTGACGTCGCGTTCCCACGAGCAGTACCAACTGTTGCCGTGACCGCACGTTTCGGCGGTGTAAAACTCCCCTAACTCACCAAAACAATTTTGAAGTGAAACGTATTTAAAATCACACCGAAACATTCAAGTGCCAGAACAGAAAGCTGTACCGCAACGAAAAAATCTCTATCTTCTTGCCTTAATATTTCCTTTATTTTTTGTCTTGGAGACGTAAGAGCGATGTCATTATTTAATGTAAATGGTCAAGCTCGTTTCTAAGAACTTGAGTTTGCGTCGTGGGAAGGCAGGTTGGCGGAGAAGGGCAAACGCACAGATTGATCAAAACCGGCGCTCTCTCTCCTTTCTGTTCAGTGCAGCTCACTACTCAGACTGATAGCGCGGTGATTCATGTGTTTGTGTATAGAGTTTAGTTGGATCCAGCGATTTAAGCCAAAAATGTGCATTTGAGTCTATTTAAAACAATATTTATTTGTAACCTGTCAAGTCAGCCTATAAAAAAGTATTAAAATACAATATTTCAGCCTCAATCCCGTGCAAGAGCCAGAAACCACGCCTACTGTTGGTGAGAGGAGGCTATGGGCTTTACCCTGCGCCGAGCGAGCGAGACAGTCTCTGGAGCATCGCAAACCCACGGCGCGCTTAGTGAGCATTCCACCACTGCTGTACCTGCGCCAGTGGACATATCGAATGAAGAGAACTGAGGGACGTGAACATCTGTCGAAGTGAAGTGATGCAGGGCCATTGGCGTTCAGCGGACTAATGCTTCAAAACGGTATTCGAAACCAATCCGTTAATGTACATCTTCCAGCATTTGTCATCGACTTCGGTTCAACAGAGATCGCAACATTTCAATCCTTCAGACTAAATTCACCGGTGAATATATGGCGGAATTTCGTTTATGTAGTACATGCAGCAAGTCAATGGATGCCAATAAAATCCCAACGCTGTCACGCTCGAACGAATTTCGATATCCCCCGAGGCCGGACGAACCGCCACTGCTAGACCCGATCAGACCCGATCAGACCCGATCAGACCCGATCAGCGTTCGGTTTATTTCGCCGCGCTTACCATTTATGCAAAATAGTGGTCTACGCTATGAAGGTAATCATGGCAAATTCGGCCAGGTGATCAACGTACAAGTCCTGCCACATTCAGCGAACTTGCGAATTTATTACCGAGCTCTCGACCATACTTGGAGACTCCTATTGTTCTATGTGGCTACTCACTTCGTGCCCACAGAACCGACAACACTGGTCAATACCACTGTACATTTTAGGTTCACGAGACACATTAATGTTGATATTATGCCTGATGTATCTCATTTCCCACATCGCAAGACAATTTTAAACTTAATTATCCTCGAACATTAATCTAAAAAAATAATTATGTACTATTCAGTCTCTATTTTATATCAAAAGTTTTAGTACGCAGTTAATGTATCGTTTTCATTACTATTCATTACACTAAGAGCGACTCGCTAAAAGAGATGTTTCACATTAAACCAACACATGTCCCAAAACAGACTGACCCAAGCACACTTTTAAGACACAAAGAAATAATTATCCTATATATACCTACGCTCATCACTCACTCACTGATTTTGTTACGCTAAAGAGATATGTGTATCATGAAGCAAAAATTCTAGCATAATCCATAGAGATGTTTTTTTTAAAATTGAATAGTAAAATAGAAGAATAACATTATTGCTACTAAGTGGAACATGCCTTGATAATTAAATTAAAGTGTTTGTTATATTCATCACTAGGCACCTTACAAATAACTATGCAGTTAATAAATAAAATATCCTATACCTCAAAAAGTTTAATTTTAAACGAAAAATGGTGAAAATCTTTTCCTGTATAGACATCTCAGTTTGCGGCACTGGGAATCTTTTAATTATATTTTGAATTTTTTTTTTAATTGAATTCTTTGTTTTTTAATAGCCTTATATTTTTTTAACTTTAATTTATTAAAAAAATCTTTTGGATTTTTGTCTTGTATGTATATAGTGTGCCGGAAATTAGGCATTTCGTCAACTTTTTTAATTTTCCTTAATTTTAAAATTTTTTTGGAAGTCTTATTTTTTTATTTATCTGGTTGTTAAGGGGGTGATTTACTCTTTGTTAGGCCGGTGTACACCACGTGTTTAAACTTTGTGCCAGTGGACCGAAGCCCCCTTTCCCAGGGGTCCTATCTGATATTTTGCTAGTCTAATGTGAATGTGGGCAGCTCGGTTGAAATTTCTCTCGCCTGCAGTCATGTCCCGAGTTTGTAATATTATTTCTCTTCATGACCAAAATTGCATAGAACAGCTTCTGGGCTGCAAGCTGCTACTTCTTAGAGGCCTGCTGAGAATAGCAAGTCTCGTCACGAATGGGTCTCCAATGGACCTGAGTTCCCAGCGGAGTGGCGTTTTCTGTACACCCTCCCCTCTCACCCCCTCTTCGGTAGTTCTGAGAAATCAAGCCAGGAGCAGTGACCTGACCTGAACTTACCCAAGACGATGGCCTACTTTAAGGACCTTCTCCCTGGTCCTACAGAGACATACACGACATCTAGCGGCAGAAAAAGTAACCGCGGGCCTGGCCGCCAGCGTGCAGAGCACACCCTCGTGACACCTGGTGGCAAGTCAGCTCACCGCCTCAGTTAGTTACCCTTTACGCCGCTAGAAAGCAGCGCCGCGGCGCCATCAGGCCCTATGCTTCCTTCTCGTGGCCTGTAGAAGTCGATTCTTTGTAGCTTCCTGTTACCGCCGGTTGAGAGCGCGCATGTCGTTTGTTTTCACGCCCGCCTCGGGCACCTCTGCATGTTTTTGGCATAGAGCCGAAACTTCCCCCTCCTTCTCCCTAGGGGCTTTAGCGCCCGATTTAATTAGGAGCCTTGTCCGCCATCGCCGGGACTCAGTACTCTGACTTCGGCTACTGACCACGTCTTCTCGGCGTCCTCTGCGCTAAGAGGCTTTTCGTGGGAACGGCGATTTCGGTTGCATAAAAGATGTAGTCAGTTGCTTAAGGGATGTGATCCCATTTGTATAGTAGCCAGTCAGATGTAGTTTTTAGAAATTGTCATGTGTAGTTAAATTTTTTATTTTTTTTTTTTAATTCTTTAAAATTTGGTTTCCTTCGCGCATCCGCGATTTCTCGGTGCGCGTCATCCTGATGTTGACGCGAGACACCTCGGAAGGCCTGTTTCCACACCCTGTTTGGTGAGTAATCCAGCTTTTTTTTCCTCCCCATATTCCCGTTTGTTGGCCTTTCGCACCGACTGTGTATGACTGTCTGGAAGCAGGTCTAATTCGTTTTTAATTTGACTTGTGTTTCAGACAGGGTCCAAGTTTCTGGGGAGAGAAATTGCTCCTCGCATGATCTTCGGGACCTCCAGCTTATTTCCCCCTTTAGAAGAGTTTTCCTCTCGGTCCGACGTCATCCTAGGAAGACCTGGGTGATATGAGCTATATATATATATATATATATATATATATATATATATATATATATATATATTCCACTTGCATAGAAGGAACTAAATTCAAAAAAAACATACCAGCGAGCAGTGCTTTAAGAATGTAATCCTCAAGACATGTAAAATCAAGGAAACTAATAATATATGTAACCATTGGGAGAATCAAATTTTGGTGCAATACTTTAAAGTTTTGTTAATGTAATAATTTGTTTATTAAGGTGTAATGTGTATTGTTTTAAATAATGTCGGGGCGCCCCCTTAACTTTGTTAATTACTAAGATCTTTATTATCATGTCGAAATAATGCTAAAACAAAACCTCCTAATAAACCAGGAAAACTGATAGACCAAATTATTTATATAGTGTATTTATTTATCATATACCTTCTTCTACATAACGATCCACGAACTCCCAACTAACTAGTGTGCAGGGAGTGTAAATTTTGTCTTGTTCACCACCTCGTGTCCCTTCTGGTTATTAACTTTAATTTTCTTAATATTTTGCCCAGCAGTTTCCAAGGTGTTTTTAATTAATTTAAAAGAATGTAATTTTAGGACACGAGGGGCGTTACAATAGGCTATATAAGAGTGAGTTTGTAAGCCTGAAATGTTTTTAGAAGATTTGCTTTTTTGTAGTTATGCTCTTTTTAATATTTTTATTTTATTCTACTTTATAATGACTTCCAAAAAGGAGGAGGTTCTCAAATTGTATATATATATATTATATGTTCGGGCATAACTTCATTGTTGATGGATCGATTGTAATGATTAATTTTGCGTTGGATTCACTATATCTCCAAGGTAGTGCCATTGTAATTTCATTGTTATTGTACATTGTACTTTGATGATACATCAGGGAACTTCTAAAAATCAAATGTGAAATGTATAGCGATTAAGGTATTGTTAGTTTTATGACAATCACAAAGCAATGTAGGTACCTAACTATAGTCAAGGACGTGTGGACTGGTTTTGACTTGAACTACGAAGATTAACGACTAACAGCACGAATGTGTAGATTAAATTGTTATGTATATTGTCATTACTACAGGTACCTTACTATAGAACCAAGTAGAAACATATCGGAACTCTTCAGCAAAAAATAAAAGCATAAATACGGTGATTTGATTTATAGCATGTGTTTTCTACCATTTTTAATATATAAGTAAAAAGGAAAATTAGTTAGTATATTATTTTAATTACATGACAAAGAAGGACTTCGCAATCGTATCATATATGACAATGCTCTTTCGTCGTGTGGCCTGCGCAATAATTTATTGGATTCTAAATCAGACAATTATTCTATTCCTTCCAAGGTTTTCACACGACTGAGAGCTACATACACCTGGCCTTTAGCCAAATTTTTGTTTCCTACGTCTATAACAGCTTTATCGAGTGCAGTGCCCTGTAACTTGTGCACCATGACTGCCCAGCTTAGAATCAAAAGTAACTTTCGAAACTCGACTTCTCCGTATCCTTTAGTCGCTTGAAATGTTGCAACAACAGGAGTTATCGCAATAAAGCGATTTTCATATTTTATTCTGCTTCCACTTGTATCAGGATCAAATTTTTTAAATATCCTTTTAGGTATTTTGCCTTCTTAGATTTGTTGTCTCCAAAGAAAAAAATTCCGCTTTATTTTCTTAACAATCCTCATTGCTCCATTTACAAGCCCATCTGAGACCGGATATTTCGCCTTATCATTACACAGAAATGTTTAGCTAACTTAAAAGTTAATAAGAAACCTCCACAGTTATTGACATCTTTTGGAACGAAAATGATTGGTGGAGTCTTTCTATTCATAATCTTGTAGTCTTGTAGCTTTGTAGCCCTGTATTCTCGTATCCTGTTGCTTTATAGTCTCATAGTCTCGTAGCTTCGAAGCCCCGTAGTTTCGTAGCTAGTTGGAGTCTCATTGACAGGTAGTCTCGTAGTCCTGTTGCCACATAGTCTTGTAGATCTGTAGTCTTGTAGTCTCATAGCCTCGTAGTCTTGTAGTCTTGTAGCTTTGTAGCCAAGTTGCCATATAGCCTGTTGTCATGTAGCTTCATATTCTCGTATCTTCGTAGCCACGTAGTCTCTTAGCTAGTTGGAGCCTTGTATACTCGTAGTTTCATAGTCCTGATGTCTCATAGTCTTGTAGTCCTGTAGTCTCGTAGCTTCGTTGTCTTGTAGTCTTGTAGCTTCGTAGTCAAGTCGCCTTGTAGCCAAAGGTTGCTGAAGCATTTATGCCTCTGACAATTAAATGCGATGACTTTTGGAGCCAAAGATTGTTGTAAACAATGACTGTTTGAGCCAGTGACCTTTGGAGCCAAAGACTGTTTTAGGACAAGACTGTTGGATGCATGGTATCATATCACATCTTGAGTTTATACCATATCTCTAAGTTTTAATTGTGTCCCTGCGATGAGTTTGTATTCTTGTGCCATATTCCTGCAACAATATTTTATCCCTGTGACCAGATTATATCTCTGGGATGAAATCGTACTGAGTTAAATTTTCGACACAAACTTGCGTCCTTTTTGCTAAATGTGCTTCATTTTTAACGAATGATTATCGAAGGGTCTGTAATCAGGACATAATGAGACTTGTGGTTCATGGACGCTTGGTCTATATATTTGACTTTCAACATGACCTGTTTTTTAATGTTCGCCAAGTATCGACGAAAGAAATATATATTGATTCGTAGATGCTTGGCCCATGCGCATGACTTTGTTCGTGACATGTTTAAAATTTTCGTTGACGAAAAAATACCTCTTGGCTACTGACTAGAGGTTTCGCCCACCTACTGGATGCGCCTGGCTTCAAAATGTGTGACCTGGCCACCGACTTGATGTGACTAGCTATCAACTGGGTGTTTATCCTGACCAACCGACTAGTCGTGCTACCTGGTCAACCGACTGAAAGGCATGGTTTACATCAAGACGTATCTGGTCACCGATCACGCACCTGACCACTGAATAGGCATGATTGAACACAAACTGGATGTGGCTTTCCACCTACTCGATGTGGGTTCCTGGCCACTGAGTAGACTGGACACACCTTGCCACAACTGGTCTTGTTGGCCTGACCAAAATACTGATGTGTCTGTCCAACCTATCTGATTTGTCTGGCCACCAAATGATTTTGTTACCCTGACCACAAACTGGATTTTTTTAGTCAACAAACTGAAAGATTCTGCCTGCCAAAAACATGCATGACCGCCGAATAGACATGCCTGGCCACCGAATGGACGTATCTTGCCACCAACTTGTATCTAGCCAACAACAGAACGTGGCTTGTTACTGACTGGCCATGTCTAGATGAAAACTAGACATGTCGGCCGCAAACTGAATATATCTATCCAACCGACTGATATGTCTGTCCAACCAATCTGACGTTTCTAGACAACCAACTGTATGTGGCTGGCCACTGATTGGCTGTGACTGGTCACTGATTGTACATGTCTGGTTAATCGACTGTCATGTATAACTGCCCTGTAAATACATGTCAAGGCATGTTAATGTCTCGCTTCGCCTATTAAGAAGACTGTAGAAAACGAGAAACTAAAGTTTTTTTTTTTGTATTTTAGAAATTGTATATTTTATATTTGAATTTTACTTGTTTTACTACGCGAACCTGTCTTAATTTGTTTTTTTAATTAAATTACTTTTTTTGCGTTAAGCTAAGGATCATACCAATTAATATTTTATCATGCGATTTTTTTGATGAATTTTGGAATTTTCCCTGTATTTCTACCCAAATAATTAAAAATTCCCAAGGTGGCGACCAAGATAGCATTGTTAACTTACTGGATGTTCGCAGACTAGGAATCTAAGGAACTTTTAAGATTTTTCTCAATATTAAATACAATTATTTTTTTACCTGTAATTAATATTTTGTGTCAAGAAAGTATCGATATAATGACAGGAATCTAGCATCTCAATTGGAGGCTAATGGATGCGGAATTTTTTCCGCTTTTAGGATTTCTCCATCATATTTTATTAAATAAGATCTTTTTAACTGTAATTATAATTTTTCATCGAACAAGTATTGAACCATGAAAATTAATTAATCGAATCAATTATTTTTTAAAAATAAAAGTGATTTTTTTTTTAATTTTTTGGAAAATTCCCTAATATATAACTTACTTAATAACGAATTTTTAAAAATAGCTGATTCCAAGATGGCGGATGTGGAGTCATCCACAAGCGGAGGATACGGCACAACATGGCCGAACCCACACGATTGGTAGGTCACAACTGAGTAAGCTACTAAGCCAAAGGCCCATAAGAAATACATTGCGCCAGAAGTCTCAAAATAATACTACTAGGGAAGTTACATAAATAATCGAGAGCATATAATTGCTTTACACATACCTTTTTCAAATTATTCTAGATGTTTATAAAAAAAGGCTTCTTAAGTTTTCAGAATGTTCCAAAGTAAGTGTGTATTTTCAAACTTAACTCCGCAATTACGCCGAACAGAAAATTATATTTTATATTTACCAGTACAAAGGTGGGGAAAAAGTGTTATTTTTTATAATAAATATTTTTATGTAATTACCTAATCAAAGGGACATAAAAGACTTCAGTACAGGCATTGTAAATACGAAATTAACATAATTTCAGCGGAAGCTTGCCCACACTTTGGACGTGCCTGATGAATGATCCAATTATTTCATGGAATTAAATGAAATGGAATTGGCCTTTTTAAAATGATTGACAGTTTAACCAGCACGTCGCTGCTATCCATGGAGTGTATGCGAATTCCGCCTTAGAATAAATAAAATAACAAACCTGTAAAGATGATAGCGTGAAATTGTAATATTTTTTAAACCTTCAGGTAGAGAAAGTGCTTATAGTGTGATTAATTGCAAACATTATCAAAGCAACGCATCAATTCAAGGTTGGCACTCGCTATCACATTTGGTATAATAATCCATGCATGTCATCTTACCTTTAATCAATAAGAAAACAAATATATTCATATTTATAAATATTTAATGTATTCAAATTTAATTTATATTCATATTAATTAATAAAATCAGAAAGTTATTACAACCAATCAATGTTTGAGGCTTATAATATAAACTTTTACGTATAATAGTACAGTATTCATTAGGTTTTTGACGTAAAATTTATGGTATGAAGTGAGATAACCTCAATACTTCGGTTACAAGCCAGTAAGTTATTATTTGATTTATAAGCTATAGGAATCGGTTTCTGTAAATATTGAACCCACACAAGTCGTCGACTTGTGGCTACCAAGAGACGGCAGAGATGATCGTCGGCGTCGCCTCGACCTTTGTGGTTGGTCCACTCGACGGCTGTGACGCCGACGGATGCCTGACTGCGCTAACTACGGCTACGATATGTGTTACTGGAACGAAGATGAGAAATCTGCGATTCGCGCGGCATCTGAAAATCGTGTAATTCAAAAGAGCTCACCAACGTCTTTAAAATAGGCTTAACGTCATTGTTGTCGTGTTCCACTGTTTGACGATTGCGACCGCCGAGGTAGGAATTCAGGGAAAAGCAGGTATCCTAATCCTTGACCTTCCTGAAGAGCTCTTGCTAGAGACGTCGTGCGCGCTCTGAAGGTCCGTAAGCCACTCACACGAAGATCGTCTTGCTTTATTAAAAGCGTACTTCAGTAGTAGGAAAATACCGGTTCTGGGACAGGCGCAGGATCCAGGATCCGGCGGCCATCTTGGATGACGTCATCTAATCCGTATGCTAATCCATGCTAATCCGTATGCTAATCTATGCTAATCTATGCTAATCCATACCAATCTATGCTAATCCATGCCAATCTATGCCAATCCGTATGCCAATCTATGCTAATCTGTATGCCAATCTATGCCAATTCGTATGCCAATCTATGCTAATTCGTATGCCAATCTATGCTAATCCATATGTTAATCCATGCTAATCCATGCTAATCCATCCGCCATTTTGTATTTCTAGAAATTTCCACCAACTTCGAATCGTGACGTCACCGTTGCACTTTTCGTCACGGCCGCCATCTTGGATTCGAATTTTTTTTTTCGAACTTCAACTTTTCGAAATTCGATGCATTCATCAGCCGCCATCTTGTTTTGTCAGCTGGTGGCCGCCATCTTGTTTTCGTCTGCTGGTGGCCGCCATCTTGTTTTCGTCTGCTGGAGGCAGCCATCTTGTGACGTCATATAGTTCTGTTGGTCGCCACCAGATAGCAGCAGGGATTATTTTATTTTTTTCTTTAACTAAAATATTTTCAGTGCCGAGGCTGGGATTCGATCCATGGGACGTGAAAACATCCAGGATGTCGTGGTTACGAGGCGGACGCCTTGACCACTAGACCACGAGACCAATTGGGATATGGTGGAATAAATAATCTATATATGCTACGTACTGACGGCAAGATTATGATAAATGGGGGGAGGGTGTTTTTGCCTTCCTTAATGCATACCTAAGGCGCCACATTTGAATTTAAAAATATTATACAGCCGCCATCTTTAATTCAAGCACAGACTACCAGATGGCGCTAAATTCAAAAAATTAGTTGCCACAGGCGCCGCCATCTTGGTTCTCAAAATGGTTCTCAAGTTGGCTGGTAGATACCGCTAGTATCGCGCGCCAAATTCAAAATTAGTTGCCAGAGGTGCCGCCATCTTGGTTCTCAAGTTGGCTGGTAGATGGTGCCACCGTCGCCATATTTTAGTTCATATAATCGATACCAGATGATGACAAGGTCGCCATCTTTAGTTCCTAGTGTTGCTACCAGAGTGTGCCACCGTCGCCATTTTTAATTCTTAAAGTTACCGCCGGAGCGCGCCGTCGTCGCCATCTTTAATTCTTAAATTTACTGCCGGATGGCGCCAAGTAATATATAGTCGTCAGTCGAGACAGGTCTAGACAGTCGAGACAAGTCGGGGACAAGACGAGACAAGTCGGTAGCCTGTATTCACCAAGTTCTCCGTTGCCGCCATCTTTAATTCATAAAGTCGCTACCAGATGGCGCCACTGTCGGCCATATTTAATTCAAGGCATTGTCACCGGATGACGCGAAGTTTGAATTAAAAAACCTACAAGTGTTATGCAATGTGTAACCAGTCGAGGCAAGTCGAGATAAGTTTGGAACGTGAAGCCATATTCTAAACTACGTTTATTATATATGTATGCCTTTATATGTTTAGGTTTGATGATAGAGTATTTATAAAATATTGGTGTTGTGTAGAGTCTCTCTCTCTTCTTCTCGTAGTGGCGGAAGACATCTCGAAGGTAGTGTTAGAATTTATGTATTAAAGCAATCACTCTAGCTGAGGAGGTTAATAACTTATAGTTACAACTTTTTAAAAATACTCTGAATTTAAAACAATTTTTAATAAGAGGGACCATTAAATGGTCTTTTGAAATTAAAGCAAACAACGTAAATGTTAATCACATATTTATTTAAATCTTATTACAAACAGCAAGGGATAAGAAAAATCACTGATTTAAAAGAATTAAATAATGAGTAATAAAAATACATAATAGTCACACACTGCACATCATAGTGACAAAGTCAACATAACCTATTTACATAAACCAGAGACCCAATACCTAAATATTAAGCATAACTACAAGTTACAGAGGGTATAATATACTCTAAAATACATATTAAAGAGAAAATTGATATAAATAATATTATACTTTGCTCAATAGTTCCAGAAGTAATGAACGTACAGCTACACGAGCAATCTCAACAGTTCTTTCATCACTAGTGTTTTCTGTGGAACATACTTGAGTGGTGTCTTCACTGATCGGATCTAGATGACTGAGATCTCGGGTTCGACTCTTGCGAGATGTAGGAAGGCGAAGCTGACGCCTGCGTTTATGCTGGACTGCTACTGATGTAGTAGGTGCTGGCGATGTGGGACTCATCTGGGTACAGCTAGATGATGTCTGACCACATGCAGATGCTGGCGGTGACTGAATAGCTGGTTGGTTGAATGCATGTGCGAAAACCTCTTCAGGCGTTGCAGGGAGAACTGTATCGTCTCTCATCATATTCACACTACAATGTCCATAGCCCAGACAGTTGATAACTTCTAAAGGTGTATCTTGAGGTCCTGGGTTTAAAACCTGTTTCACGTGAAACACAGCGTCACAACTCTCCGAAAAATGTTTTAAAACACCGTCGATCCACTCACTATAATAAACAGTGCCTAGCCCAGGCGTTACACTGGAGTATATCCTGTTCGGTTGAAAGTTAGACATCTTGGTTAACTACTTCTGCTGTAGGTCCTTACACCACCACAGTTTCAGCTCGACTGCCATCGCACGAGTCGAGGGTCGTATCACTTGGATACAACATTCCAACACGGTGATCAACCATCCAAGCCATACGCATGCTCGTATTGTGTCTTGAGATCGAACCTGGACATGTATTATTATTGCACGTGTACAATTTATTTAATTCTTTCAATGATGGACACTCATATTCTGCTTGTACATCTAATATAAGCACATGTTGCTTACAATAGTTAGTTAGCCACCGTTTCTGCTCTATTCCTATAACCAATACAGGTCCGCTCAGATGACTTGCCAAAATGTTGGGTATTGAAGCATAAGGAAAGAGTCTGTGTTCCCACTGTAAACCATGAAAATTTCTAGTGAGCCAGACATTTGTTTGTTGATGCTTCCTGGTGAGATATCGCCATTCAAATGGAGGTTGAAAGTTACATATTATTAAATTTCCTTCTTCATCTGCAACGCTAAGTTCCTTGATAATAAATCCATACTGACTAGAGAAGCCTTGGAGGTTTACACATTTCGTCATGGAGGTCGACACGAGACTAAGCCGGTAATGTACTGCCAGGTCTTAGATAATGGACGACACAATCTACCTTGTTGCAGGATGTCTCGATTATGTCTGGAGCCTCCTCGTCACAATCACTGGTCCAGTGATGACCGAATTTGCAGACCTCTAGTTGAAGTAACCATCCTCGGTAACGTAGTGCACACGGCGGAATCCTGGCGTTACTTCCGCGTACTTTGCAGTTGGATTGAACAGCATTTGCTTGAATTTGTAGCAGCAGCTCTATACAAACACGACTATGTGTTGACTGCTGTGTCTAGGGTGTTGACTTCAATTTATACCGCTAGGACCACCCTCCAGTCCAGTCACATGTACCGTTGCTTCCGTTGTTGTCCCCCCGCCTTGCTGGCGACCTCCAACATTCGAACGAGGTGATAAACCATCCAAGCCCTAAGCATGCTCGCATTGTGTTTTGAGATCGGACGTGGACATCCAAGTTACATAGAGTATAATATACTCTGAAATACATAATAAAGAGAAAATTGATATAAATAACATTATACTTTGCTTAATAGTTCCAGAAGTAATGAACGCACTGCTTGACCAGTGACAGGTGTAACTAAATATTAAATATATTTTATATTTAATTACCCATTACCTTTCGTGGAATTTATTAATCATTCACTCTACGAAAAACAACTCAAGACAATATACCTGACCATCGAATTAAATACAGTACCGCTATGCCTTACATGAAAGTCTAGTTATTCGATAATCTGAATAACCTATAAATCGTTCATGTACAAAGCCACACATACAGGCCAATTGTCTATGGACCATGAGACCGAGTCATGACAATATCAGACGTATAGGCTAGAAATTTCAGAACCGAAGGACCTTCATCGTCTTTAGATAATTACAGTCATTTAGACCATCATGAAATTTTTAATACATACTAAAGGGCCAAGCGACCTTGAAAAATATTTTAGTAACACCAAGAGGTTTTTAACTAGTAAATATTCAGTCACTACATATTTTACTACGCACAATCAACAAAAAGGAAGCACCATCAACGAAAAGGCAGCACAGTCAAAAAAGGCAGCACATTTGTAAACACCATCAACAAAAAGGAAGCACATTTTGGAAGCACCATCAACGTAAAGGCAGTACATTTTAGAAGCACAATCAATAAAGAGAGCAGATTTGGAAGCACCATCAATAAAAAGGAAGCACTTTTGGAAACACCATCAACAAAAAGGAAGCACATTTTGGAAGCACCATCAACATAAAAGCAGCACATTTTGGAAGCACAATCAATAAAGGCAACACATTTGCAAGAACCATCAACATAAAGACAGCACATTTTGGAAGCACCATCAAAAAGGCAGCACATTTTGGAAGCACCATCAACATAAAGGCAGCACATTTTGGAAGCACCATCAAAAAGGCAGCACATTTTGGAAGCACCATCAACATAAAGGCAGCACATTTTGGAAGCACCATCAAAAAGGCAGCATATTTTGGAAGCACAATCAAAAAAGGCAGCACGTTTTGGAAGCACAATCATAAAAGGCAGCACATTTGGAAGCACAATCAAAAAAGGCAGCACATTTTGGAAGCACAATCATAAAAGGCAGCACATTTGGAAGCACCATCAACAAAAAGGAAGCACATTTTGGAAGCACCATCAAAAAGGCAGCACATTTTGGAAGCACAATACAAAAAGGCAGCACATTTGGAAGCACCATCAACAAAAGAAGGAAGCACATTTTGGAAGCACCATCAAAAAGGCAGCACATTTTGGAAGCACAATCAAAAAAGGCAGCACATTTTGGAAGCACCATCAAAAAGGCAGCACATTTGGTAGCACAAGTTACGAGAACTAAGTCTTAGTTAGAAATCAGAATGCAAGAAATAAAAACATTAAATTTTTACTTTTAATATTTAATTTATTTCTTAAGATTATACAAATAGAAGTAAAATAAGCCATTATTGTATGTAGCCAGCTTTCCTCAGTTCTTCGAGTATGAAGGATATTTCTTTTACGCACGAATAGTTTTCTGCACAAAGCGAGCCATGTAGAAGTCTTAGCCGGTCAACCAATAAGTTTGGATCTTTCCACGATGTGTAATCAATCTCTTCTACCACCATCTCACTTGCTTGTTTATTATAAATATTTTTTATATCACAATCGTCCCAGTGATCATAATAAGCGTTATCAGATTTATTTATTATAACACGGCGTTTCCATCGTTTCGGTCTCAGGACACCGTTACATTCTTCGATCTTGTCAGCTTTAGGTGCTTCATCAAAGACTATGCTTTTGTCAACAGCCTGAGAGTCACTGTTACAATCACTGTAGAAGACATCCTCTTCACCCAGATTACCATATGAATTCGATATCGATGATGTCGAAGTGCCATTATCGTCTTCATGAGTAGTATGTAAATGGGGCGCCGAGGACAGGCCTCAGGCGGTGGAGCCGAGAGCCGGCTCCGCCATATTGGATTGTGACGTCACGGCGGCCATCTTGGATGGTTGTGACCTTGACCTTTGACCTTGACCTTGAATTTGATCCTCAAAAATCGCCAAAATCCGCCAAAATTGCGCAAAATTTGCCCAAAATTCCTCAAAAATCGCCAAAATTTCCATTTCTGTGGAAAAAAGTTCCGCCAAAAAATCTCAAAAAATTCCACAAATTAAAAATTTCTCATTTCGAGGGAAAAATTTCCCGTTTCGAGGGAAAAATTCCCGTTTTTAGTCCTTAAAAATCCCAGCGGCTGAAAATTCCTAAAACTGGCTTAAGCATCCTTAACTCAAGCCTCAGTTAAGCCATTTCTAGGAATAAGGATACCATGACCGCCATCTTGGATTATGTCGTCACCGTTGCAATTTTCGTTACGGCCGCCATCTTTAACTTTTTTATTATCCGATTTTAATAAAAAAAATTAAAATTTATTAAAAAAATTCAAATAATAAAAATTTAATAAAAATATTTAAAAAGCATACTTTTTCGACACGGAGCTCGGAGTCCTCGGTTCGAACCCGACGAATGCAAAAAAATAAAAATGACGACCGATCCTTCCCTCGTGGTGGGTGCTGGCAGACTGACTCCCACCACTTTTTATCATCATCTAGTATGACGTCATGGCCGCCATCTTGTCTTCGATGCTGGAAGCCATCATCATTGTATCGTCGGCTAGAGTGCGCCGATGACATGTTAGTTTAATTCGTATCCGCTAGAGTGCAGTAATAATTTATTACTGTGACACCCGCCATCTTGTCATTTGGCCGCCATCTTGAAAATCCGTAATTATTTAGCTAGAAATTCGGGAAAAGTTCCAAAATTCATTAAACAAATCACTCATTAATTTACATATTGATTCGATCGATTCCCGTCCTCGGTTCGATACCCGATCGTTGCAATAATGTTTAATCTTATGTAAAAAAAATAATTTAAATAAACCATGTTCAACATTCGTAAAGAGACTCTAAATCCTCTACGACCACCATCCTATCAGACATCAAGACCACCATATTGGAAATGTGTAATTTTAATGCTAGAGATCCGGGAAATAGTTCAGAAATCATTAAATAAATTTGTAATCCATATAATGATTGATTGGATCGACTAAGGTCCTTGGTTCGATCCCTGGCCGATACAAAACAACTTTAATTTAAAAAATACTAAAAAAGTGTTAGGTTTGAGAAAATAAAAACACCACAAGTTCTTTTAAAAAAAATTTATTACATAAATTCAATACACTACTACAAGTACAAAAAAATACACAGACAAATTACTAAAGTTTTGTGGATTTCTCGATTCAAACAGTCTTCTTATTGTATGGACTAAGTCCTTTACATGACTTGAAATGTCTATTCAGTCTATCAGGTCGACATATTGGTACACCACAATTTTCACACAAAGACGAATTATCGACTTCATTAAAAGGACAGTGATATATTTCATGTTGTTTTGCACTTCGAATAGTTGCTAATGTTTTGTTACAAAATATACAGCTTGATTCTGATGAATGTACACCTAGTCTATTACAATTCCTGAGGTGTCGTTTTAATCTTCCATAGTGTATAAACTTGCTTAAACACCTGTTGCACTGATATTTAATGCGTTCAGAGTTACCACTACAATTGTGTATTACATAATCACGTAATTTCAAGTTTTTGATCTTCTCGCAGTATGTGCAGTCGGGTGATGGAACACCGTTGGATGCTCCTTCCTTCATCAATGCCACTGGAACTGTTGACAACCATTGTAACACTGCTGACATGTTAACTTCTGAAGCCGTTGAGGTCTGCTCTGCGGAAGATGTTGCACGCGTCGAAATCTCCTGCTGTGCTGAGAGAGCAGGTGTAGCTGTAGACGTCGATGTCATCGTGCTCTGCACTGATGATGGTAGACCTTCGATCCAGGTTGGTGTTGATACTGGTAATGATGCCATCGAGTTCTCAAGAATAGCTAGATACTGGTCTATTATGTTATACAAGTCTAACTATCCGAGCCGTTCATCACCGCAGTCAGAGACAGACTGAAGTACATATCACCTGGGGTCTCACTTATATAGTCTCATTTGCTTGTTCAACACATGAGTCAAATCAATAACCATGTTCATTATACTTCTCGGAGCATTTTTTATAATGTAGATGTAAGCTATCAAGACGTGAAATTAGTTTTTTGCACTTATTGCACTGAAACAGTATTCTTTGAGCATTATTCTGACAGCTGCTTCTTTCATGTCTGCGCGCATTTGAAGTTCTAGTAAATGATGCACCACAATATTTGCATTGATGCGATGTATGCTCTTCATTAATTGATGTCTGGAATGCAGATGGTGAAACTTCAGCTGATGGTGGAACAGCACGTATCGTCGTCTCCTCTGCAGCAGGTATCGGGATCTTCACAGCTGTCGTCACCTCAGCCATTGAGCCCTCCGCTGCCATGGTCTCCTCTGCTAATGGTATCGGGATATCCGTCTCCATCATCGTTGCTGCCATCGAGGTCCCCGCTGCTGACGGTAAACTTTCTTTTCCGGTCGACATAACTAAATCTCACGAAACTTAATGGAGAGAGCACGTCCGTACAGCACCGCGGCCAGAGGTGAACTGCGGGTCCAGTCGTCCGAACCTCGCTTATACACCCACGGTCTACTGGTATGCTACATGGGTCAAAATAATGTCTGTATTTAAAATTATTTTTTATTAGGTACCTAAAAATTATAGAAATAAAAAACACACGAGTTCAAGTTTTACACATTTATTTATAAAATATACACAAATACACATTAGGTTAAGGAATCAAGCATTTTCACAAGCAAAGTCTTTAATGCCGCACGAACTGACTCGTCGACTCCGGTTCCAAATGGTTCGCAGGCCACGGGATCAAGAACACAGGTTTCCAGCTGGTCATCTTCTGCGATGTCGGCAACTCCGACAAGACATGGTCGATGACGTCTGTGACCACGTCTACACCTGGGCTTTGGCTCAGTGCTAGTTGGGACAGATTCACTGCCTGAACTGCGACGACGAGACGCACACCGTTTGGACGTCTGCGTAGAAGCATCACAGGCCGCAACAGTTTGCAACACGTCCATGTTTGGTGTTGCACGTGCAGACGAGGCGACTACCTCAGCGATGCTGGCAGGAAGGATTGTGTGTGGTCTCATGTGATAGACGGCACAGTTTCCAGGTTCGCAACAATCTACCAGCTGCTGGGTCGGTTCGTAGGACACAGGAAAGTGCGCAAACCGCCAATGCTGAGCGCCTCCATCACAGGTTTCTGTATATGTACGTAGATACCCGGAATCCCAGTAGCTGTACTCGACACTGCTGAAGCTAGGTCTTGCGCTCACGTACACGTTAGCAGGATGAAACGTAAACATCTTCTTGCAGGTCGAACGACAACTGAAGGCACGTACGTAGGTGCGCCATTTATATATATGCAGGCTCCTACTAACACTGTGTGTGCCATTTCTGCATTAACTGCGAGTTTGTACAGGCACAGACACGTTCAAACTTGTCACGTAGCTGCACGGCGTATATTGCACTAAGGTTGCGCAGGGAAGGACAACCGTAGTCGGTCTGTATATCCACAATTTCAGCTGCTCCGACGTCACACAGTTCTCGTAGCCATTTCTTCTGTTCAGGTCCGGCGACGTAGATTATTTCGTTTTGCAGTAGTAAATCTTCAATAGTGTTTTTCACTTGGTGGTACGGAATTTTTCCTTCGTCCCACTCTAGTCCATGATAATATTTACATAGCCATTCATTCGACCGTCTACTTTTTGAGCCAGTAGCGAAATGTATTTGCGGATAACATCGTCATGAGACTTGAGAGCAGTACCTAAGTCTCGTCTGCTATGGCCAAATTTCGAAATGCTATGACTCATGTTTGGCGATAAACTGATCGAAACCTCGTCTGTACCTGCCCTTATATAGAGGCCAGTCTTTGACTATAACTAGGAATCCGTGTTCTTCTTTCCAACACAAGGAGCACATGTCTTTGAATTCCTGGAATGTCATGTCGGTGTTTACGTGATCATCATAAGCGTGGTGTAAATTAAGTTCGTCCATGCGAAACAAACCTATGACATTTGCGTTGTCTTGTAGGAGTTGTTTTGGAATACGACTGTACGTCTGACACAGGTAAACACAGTCTACCTTGGCGTGTCTGCCCATGGAAAAGTACTCTTGTATTATGCCTTGTTTCTCGCACATTACATCGTCAAAAACAAACACGGAATTGGCTTTTGCTTCGCTTGGGGGTACAACATCGGTATTATCGCTAAACGGAAAATACTCCAGACCATCCACCGAGCGTAGAACAGTAGCTAGGCGCCGGTACTTTGGCTGTTGCAACGACTTGGAATACAAGTAGACGTTCTCGAACCGAAGACCATTTGGCTCCTCCAGTAAACTCAGTAAAACACATGTCTTGCCACAGTTTGACGGACCCGCCATTATGCATCGTACAGCAGAAGGCAACAGTAAGCCATGTCGTGATTCACGCGCACTAAATACATCATCTTGCGTAATGCGCACGGGCAAACACACGTCTTGCTTGACGACCTGCATTGTACTAAAGTAATTGTATAAAAGAAGCGTATTTATACTTTCTGGTCAGTTGTGTGTAATGACTCGAAGAGGTAAGAACAAAAAACACAGCGGTGCAGGACTCGTAAACTCGCTGATAAACAATCTTCCATTCGAGTTACACATTCCCGGCTACAGATTTTGCGGCCCCGGGACTAAACTAGCGAAAAGGTTAGCTCGCGGTGACGTGGGCATTAATTCTCTGGACGAACAGTGCAAGCAGCACGATATCGCATATTCATTAAGCAAGGATCTGGAATCCAGGCACCGGGCCGACGAGACATTGGCACAGGAAGCCGAAGATATAAGTAAATCGTCGAACGCGGGACTTGGAGAGAAAATCGCAGCGTGGGGCGTTTCCAAAATCATGAAGGCAAAGACGAAATTAGGACTGGGCGCTCGTCGAGCCGGCTCCATCAAGTCAAAGACTAACTCGCGCAAGACCAAACGCAAGACTGTTGCAGGCGTGCAAAAAGCCAAGCAAAAATTACAGACTCTCGACAAGAAGATTATAGGAGGATTTCTTCCTTTGCTTTTGCCTGCATTGGGTGTTCTCGGCGGCCTCATCGGTGCAACGAGCGGTATAGTGCGGACAGTCAACACTTCGAAGAATGAACGCAAGCAGTTAAAAGAAGCACAGTGACATAATGCCAGCATGGAAGCCATTGCCATCGGTAAAAAAAACGGCGCAGGACTGTACTTACGGCCGCACAAATCAGGCCGAGGCATGAAAAAGAAACGAGTAAAGAGAAAATCCTAAGTTCCCTACCGAAACGACCGCTCACCAACGTAGATTTAATAAAGTACGCACGCAAACTTAAAATACCAAACTTCCGTGGCGTGTTTATGCGAGACACTTTGCCCAGCAAGCCAAAAACGCACGAACGTGCCATCATTAATTTAGACACGTCGGCGGGTCGCGGCACGCACTGGGTGGCCTATGTAAAGACTGGAAACATGGCCGAGTACTACGATAGTTTTGGAAATTTACGGTCTCCGTCCGAACTGCGACAGTACCTGGGTCGGACCACTACGTTGTTTTACAATTACGAAACGGAACAGAGGTCAAATCAAACAAACTGCGGACACTTGTGTCTTCGCTTTTTAACAAACAAAAATTAGCTGACCAATAAAAATTGCTACTTAAAGGTTGTGCAGTGACGATTATTTATTAGTCATGTCGATAACACTTACCTTGACAGGTCATGCATCTGAGCTGCGGGCGGTTCATTTCTTTCCTCTGGATTTAGACGGAGAATGGTGTATCGGACTCGTAGATTTTCAAACGTATAATGCCATACCGAACATCGACGAGGAAAACTGCAAGATATGCTTCCTGAAAAGCGATGGGACCGCTCATGAAATACGGTTACCTGTTGGCTCTTACGAAATAGATGACATTGCAAATTACATCAGGGATATGTTACCACAGGATGTAGACTTTCAACTGCGTGGAAATCCAAACACTCAAAAAAGCATTCTAACATGCAGTGAAAATGTCGACTTTACGAAACCTGGGACCATAGGTACGATGCTCGGATTCGAATCAAAGGTGTATGGTACAGGAAGAACGTACGAATCTACGCGCGCAGTAAACATTTTGCCTGTGAATGTCATAAGAATAAACTGTAATTTGGCAAGTGGAACGTATCTCAACGGAAGACTAAGCAACATGCTGCACGAGTTTTCGCCGATGGTCCCGCCAGGATATAAACTGGTAGAAGTACCGCAAAGTATCATTTACGTTCCAGTCGTCGTGAAGTGCGCACACGAAGTCGTCGTCCGAATCGTTGACCAGCGAGGACGGTTGGTGAATTTTCAAGACGAAGAAATTACATTACGTCTGCACTTGAAGCGATGGGCATAAAGTTCGTAACACCGAACAGTTATAAAAGAAATCGTATTGTCGTGAATAAGAACAGTTCTCTACCAGACATCGGTGCATTAACACCTGACAACATAAAGTATCTTCTCAGTATTGGACAAGTGCCGAATAAATATGGAAGACGAAATCCTTAACGTGGAAGATCCGGTCATTTTTGATGATAGCATTACGAAAATGGAATTGCACGAGTACCAGCCTTTCCTGCTCGGACCGTACACACTACCATCGGAAGTACGCATTGCTGTACAGCACCAAGATATTTGTACTTTACCTTCGCAGTCATTTCTACGTATAAGAGGCACGCTTACAAAAGCGGATGGTACGCACCCGACAACGACATCAATATCCTGCAATGGTATTCTTCACCTAATCGAACGCATTACTTATGTACTCAATGGTGTCGAGGTAGACCAGACGAGAGATGTAGGCATAACATCTGCTATGAAAAATTACCTTTCGCTCACGCCAAATGAACTGTCTGCTGCAAAGATGGCCGGTTGGGCTCTCGAGGATGAATATAAGCTTCCGGTTTATGCCGAAGGGAAGTTCGAAGTTTGTGTTCCTCTGTCCATGCTTCTCGGATTCGCTGAGGACTACAAGCATATAATCATTAATTCGAAACAAGAGCTCGTACTGCTTCTAGCCAACACGCACATTAATGCAATTGTCGCCGCTGCTGAAAACCCTCAAGATGTTTTGCTAACACTTCAGTCTATCAAGTGGATACTGCCCCACATCCAAGTGAGCACCGCTGAGCGAGTCAAGATGTTGAAGAACATAGAAAATGGCAAGAACTTCGATGTGCCATTCCGATCCTGGAGCCTGGAAACTTATCCTGGCTTGCCTCATAGTCAGCGTATCAATTGGATAGTAAAGTCCAGCGTCGCTACGGAAAAACCAAGATACATCATCGTCGGACTTCAGACCGGAAGACAGCTTAATGCAGGAGTAAGTCGCTCCGTATTCGATAACTGTCAAATACGTAATGTAAAAATATTTTTAAACAGCGAAAGTTATCCGTACGTTGACATGAACATGGATTTTGAAAGTGGAAGATTTCTTCTAGCATATCAAATGTATGCCAAGTTTCAGCAAGCTTACTACGGTCGGATACAGTCACCGATACTGAGTCCCGACAGTTTCTAAAAACAAGGCACCGTTAATGGTGTTTGACGTTTCCAAACAGGATGATCGTATAAATTCAAACATCATCGACTGTAGGATCGAGATAACGACTAGCGGAAATATTCCGCCAAACACCTATGCTTTTTGTCTGATACTTCACGATCGGCTTGCATCGTACAATTGTCGAGACAAACTTGTGAAAATTCTGACATAAATACCGTTTCGTTTTCTATGATAATTTAGTTACGACCGAGCATTGCTAGCGACAAGATGTACTGCAACCTGCAAGGTTTCCAGAGCCAAAACGGATTCGTGCTCAAGGAAATTGACGTCACTCACGACGGCCGGACTCGAACACGCACTTTCCGACCTCCTTATCCGTGGAAACTACTAGACGAAAAAAGTAAACGGTCGAATGAATGGCTATGTAAATATTATCATGGACTAGAGTGGGACGAAGGAAAAATTCCGTACCACCAAGTGAAAAACACTATTGAAGATTTACTACTGCAAAACAAATAATCTACGTCGCCGGACCTGAACAGAAGAAATGGCTACGAGAACTGTGTGACGTCGGAGCAGCTGAAATTGTGGATATACAGACCGACTACGGTTGTCCTTCCCTGCGCAAGCTTAGTGCAATATACGCCGTGCAGCTACGTGACAAGTTTGAACGTGTCTGTGCCTGTAAAAACTCGCAGTTAATGCAGAAATGGCACACACAGTGTTAGTAGGAGCCTGCATATATATAAATGGCGCACCTACGTACGTGCCTTCAGTTGTCGTTCGACCTGCAAGAAGATGTTTACGTTTCATCCTGCTAACGTGTACGTGAGCGCCAGACCTAGCTTCAGCAGTGTCGAGTACAGCTACTGGGATTCCGGGTATCTACGTACATATACAGGAACCTGTGATGGAGGCGCTCAGCATTGGCAGTTTGCGCACTTTCCTGTGTCCTACGAACCGACCCAGCAGCTGGTAGATTGTTGCGAACCTGGAAACTGTGCCGTCTATCACATGAGACCACACACAATCCTTCCTGCCAGCATCGCTGAGGTAGTCGCCTCGTCTGCACGTGCAACACCAAACATGGACGTGTTGCAAACTGTTGCGGCCTGTGATGCTTCTACGCAGACGTCCAAACGGTGTGCGTCTCGTCGTCGCAGTTCAGGCAGTGAATCTGTCCCAACTAGCACTGAGCCAAAGCCCAGGTGTAGACGTGGTCACAGACGTCATCGACCATGTCTTGTCGGAGTTGCCGACATCGCAGAAGATGACCAGCTGGAAACCTGTGTTCTTGATCCCGTGGCCTGCGAACCAGTTGGAACCGGAGTCGACGAGTCAGTTCGTGCGGCATTAAAGACTTTGCTTGTGAAAATGCTTGATTCCTTAACCTAATGTGTATTTGTGTATATTTTATAAATAAATGTGTAAAACTTGAACTCGTGTGTTTTTTATTTCTATAATTTTTAGGTACCTAATAAAAAAATAATTTTAAATACAGACATTATTTTGACCCATGTAGCATACCAGTAGACCGTGGGTGTATAAGCGAGGTTCGGACGACTGGACCCGCAGTTCACCTCTGGCCGCGGTGCTGTACGGACGTGCTCTCTCCATTAAGTTTCGTGAGATTTAGTTATGTCGACCGGAATAGAAAGTTTACCGTCAGCAGCGGGGACCTCGATGGCAGCAACGATGATGAAGACGGAGATCCCGATACCATTAGCAGAGGAGACCATGGCAGCGGAGGGCTCAATGGCTGAGGTGACGACAGCTGTGAAGATCCCGATACCTGCTGCAGAGGAGACAACTATACGTGTTTTCCACCATCAGCTGAAGTTTCACCATCTGCATTCCAGACATCAATTAATGAAGAGCATACATCGCATCAATGCAAATATTGTGGTGCATCATTTACTAGAACTTCAAATGCGCGCAGACATGAAAGAAGCAGCTGTCAGAATAATGCTCAAAGAATACTGTTTCAGTGCAATAAGTGCAAAAAACTAATTTCACGTCTTGATAGCTTACATCTACATTATAAAAAATGCTCCGAGAAGTATAATGAACATGGTTATTGATTTGACTCATGTGTTGAACAAGCAAATGAGACTATATAAGTGAGACCCCAGGTGATATGTACTTCAGTCTGTCTCTGACTGCGGTGATGAACGGCTCGGATAGTTAGACTTGTATAACATAATAGACCAGTATCTAGCTATTCTTGAGAACTCGATGGCATCATTACCAGTATCAACACCAACCTGGATCGAAGGTCTACCATCATCAGTGCAGAGCACGATGACATCGACGTCTACAGCTACACCTGCTCTCTCAGCACAGCAGGAGATTTCGACGCGTGCAACATCTTCCGCAGAGCAGACCTCAACGGCTTCAGAAGTTAACATGTCAGCAGTGTTACAATGGTTGTCAACAGTTCCAGTGGCATTGATGAAGGAAGGAGCATCCAACGGTGTTCCATCACCCGACTGCACATACTGCGAGAAGATCAAAAACTTGAAATTACGTGATTATGTAATACACAATTGTAGTGGTAACTCTGAACGCATTAAATATCAGTGCAACAGGTGTTTAAGCAAGTTTATACACTATGGAAGATTAAAACGACACCTCAGGAATTGTAATAGACTAGGTGTACATTCATCAGAATCAAGCTGTATATTTTGTAACAAAACATTAGCAACTATTCGAAGTGCAAAACAACATGAAATATATCACTGTCCTTTTAATGAAGTCGATAATTCGTCTTTGTGTGAAAATTGTGGTGTACCAATATGTCGACCTGATAGACTGAATAGACATTTCAAGTCATGTAAAGGACTTAGTCCATACAATAAGAAGACTGTTTGAATCGAGAAATCCACAAAACTTTAGTAATTTGTCTGTGTATTTTTTTGTACTTGTAGTAGTGTATTGAATTTATGTAATAAATTTTTTTTAAAAGAACTTGTGGTGTTTTTATTTTCTCAAACCTAACACTTTTTTAGTATTTTTTAAATTAAAGTTGTTTTGTATCGGCCAGGGATCGAACCAAGGACCTTAGTCGATCCAATCAATCATTATATGGATTACAAATTTATTTAATGATTTCTGAACTATTTCCCGGATCTCTAGCATTAAAATTACACATTTCCAATATGGTGGTCTTGATGTCTGATAGGATGGTGGTCGTAGAGGATTTAGAGTCTCTTTACGAATGTTGAACATGGTTTATTTAAATTATTTTTTTTACATAAGATTAAACATTATTGCAACGATCGGGTATCGAACCGAGGACGGGAATCGATCGAATCAATATGTAAATTAATGAGTGATTTGTTTAATGAATTTTGGAACTTTTCCCGAATTTCTAGCTAAATAATTACGGATTTTCAAGATGGCGGCCAAATGACAAGATGGCGGGTGTCACAGTAATAAATTATTACTGCACTCTAGCGGATACGAATTAAACTAACATGTCATCGGCGCACTCTAGCCGACGATACAATGATGATGGCTTCCAGCATCGAAGACAAGATGGCGGCCATGACGTCATACTAGATGATGATAAAAAGTGGTGGGAGTCAGTCTGCCAGCACCCACCACGAGGGAAGGATCGGTCGTCATTTTTATTTTTTTGCATTCGTCGGGTTCGAACCGAGGACTCCGAGCTCCGTGTCGAAAAAGTATGCTTTTTAAATATTTTTATTAAATTTTTATTATTTGAATTTTTTTAATAAATTTTAATTTTTTTTATTAAAATCGGATAATAAAAAAGTTAAAGATGGCGGCCGTAACGAAAATTGCAACGGTGACGACATAATCCAAGATGGCGGTCATGGTATCCTTATTCCTAGAAATGGCTTAACTGAGGCTTGAGTTAAGGATGCTTAAGCCAGTTTTAGGAATTTTCAGCCGCTGGGATTTTTAAGGACTAAAAACGGGAATTTTTCCCTCGAAACGGGAAATTTTTCCCTCGAAATGAGAAATTTTTAATTTGTGGAATTTTTTGAGATTTTTTGGCGGAACATTTTTCCACAGAAATGGAAATTTTGGCGATTTTTGAGGAATTTTGGGCAAATTTTGCGCAATTTTGGCGGATTTTGGCGATTTTTGAGGATCAAATTCAAGGTCAAGGTCAAAGGTCAAGGTCACAACCATCCAAGATGGCCGCCGTGACGTCACAATCCAATATGGCGGAGCCGGCTCTCGGCTCCACCGCCTGAGGCCTGTTCTCGGCGCCCCATTTACATACTACTTTCATGCTTCCTTTTTAGGAGTCCATCATTTTTACAAAGTAAGAAAGATCTACTTGAATTCGGCTGGAATGTATTCTCACTTTTCACGTTAAGGATTCTTCCATTGTCTTCATTCTTCCATAAATCATCATCATCATCCTTCAATTTTAGTTCTTCGTCGAGATCGGAAGAGCCACGAACATAATCTCTCTCAAGACAAGGAAAATTATTGTCGTAATGCAGATCATTATTCCTTAGTCTAGTAGATCCATCGTTGTACTCTGGCTTGTACGCAGGCTTAACGTTACAAGTTCTGTCATGTCTTTTTAAGCTCTCTCTCCGCGTAAACGACTTGTTACATCGAACGCAACTTATCATATTGCGTAGTGGATATTTAACACAGTCATTCTTCTGGTGTTGTCTTCCATTCTTTCTCAAGATAAATTCTTTGCTGCAAAACTTACACCTGTGTCCTTTCGATACAGCGACAGACACCGAATCATGATTCATATTAGTAACTGTGACTAATGTTATATACAAACAGACAGTTTTCCAATTGGAACCATTACTTAAATATATTTTTTTTTTAAATTATTCTTAAGCGAGAGTTAAGTTATCTCATGCAAAGGTACTTGTTGTAAATAGTTCTGCTTTTCAACAACAGATGACACCACGTATTGCTTGCAGGTAAATAATATTTCTTTCTTTCATGCGGGGATGCAGGATTCTCATTAACGATCGCAATAGATGGATGGCATCGCTAGACTCCAAGGAGAAGGTAGTTTGTTCTTCCAGTTAGTGTTTCTCAGATTTCTCAGGGTATATATTATTATTTGACTGAATAATGTTTTTTTTTTAAATTCCACCTAATAAAAATAAAATAGAAGCACTCAGAGAAAACCATCAGGGATGATGTCGTTTATAAACATCATAAATTACCAATTTTTTTTAAAAAAATGTCCAAATTCAATGTTCACAAGCCCGCTTGTGCTAGAACTCTCATGTTGCTTATACAAAGAGTTCACAAACCCGCTTGTGCTAGAACTCTCAAGTTGCTTAAGCAAAGAGTTCACAAGCGGGCTTGTAATAGAACTTTCATGTTGCTTAAGCAAAGAGTTCGCAAGCAAGCTTGTGCTAGAACTCTCATGTTGCTTAAGCAAAGAGTTCACAAGCCTGCTTGTGCAAGAACTCTCATGTTGCTTAAGCAAAGAGTTCACAAGCGGGCTTCCATAATGTGCTGCCTTTTTTGATTGTGCTTCCAAAATGTGCTGCCTTTTTGATGGTGCTTCCAAAATGTGCTTCCTTCTTTTGTTAATGGTGCTTCCAAATGTGCTGCCTTTTTGGATTGTGCTTCCAAAATATGCTGCCTTTTTGATGGTGCTTCCAAAATGTGCTTCCTTTTTGTTGATGGTGCTTCCAAATGTGCTGCCTTTTATGATTGTGCTTCCAAAATGTGCTGCCTTTTTTGATTGTGCTTCCAAATGTGCTGCCTTTTATGATTGTGCTTCCAAAATGTGCTGCCTTTTTTGATTGTGCTTCCAAAATATGCTGCCTTTTTGATGGTGCTTCCAAAATGTGCTGCCTTTATGTTGATGGTGCTTCCAAAATGTGCTGCCTTTTTGATGGTGCTTCCAAAATGTGCTGCCTTTATGTTGATGGTGCTTCCAAAATGTGCTGCCTTTTTGATGGTGCTTCCAAAATGTGCTGCCTTTATGTTGATGGTGCTTCCAATATGTGCTGCCTTTTTGATGGTGCTTCCAAAATGTGCTGTCTTTATGTTGATGGTTCTTGCAAATGTGTTGCCTTTATTGATTGTGCTTCCAAAATGTGCTGCCTTTATGTTGATGGTGTTTCCAAAAGTGCTTCCTTTTTATTGATGGTGCTTCCAAATCTGCTCTCTTTATTTATTGTGCTTCTAAAATGTACTGCCTTTACGTTGATGGTGCTTCCAAAATGTGCTTCCTTTTTGTTGATGGTGTTTACAAATGTGCTGCCTTTTTTGACTGTGCTGCCTTTTCGTTGATGGTGCTTCCTTTTTGTTGATTGTGCGTAGTAAAATATGTAGTGACTGAATATTTACTAGTTCAAAACCTCTTGGTGTTACTAAAATATTTTTAAGGTCGCTTGGTCCTTTAGTATGTATTAAAAATTTCATGATGGTCTAAATGACTGTAATTATCTAAAGACGATGAAGGTCCTTCGGTTCTGAAATTTCTAGCCTATACGTCTGATATTGTCATGACTCGGTCTCATGGTCCATAGACAATTGGCCTGTATGTGTGGCTTTGTACATGAACGATTTATAGGTTATTCAGATTATCGAATAACTAGACTTTCATGTAAGGCATAGCGGTACTGTATTTAATTCGATGGTCAGGTATAATGTCTTGAGTTGTTTTTCGTAGAGTGAATGATTAATAAATTCCACGAAAGGTAATGGGTAATTAAATATAAAATATATTTAATATTTAGTTACACCTGTCACTGGTCAAGCAGTGCGTTCATTACTTCTGGAACTATTAAGCAAAGTATAATGTTATTTATATCAATTTTCTCTTTATTATGTATTTCAGAGTATATTATACTCTATGTAACTTGGATGTCCACGTCCGATCTCAAGACACAATGCGAGCATGCTTAGGGCTTGGATGGTTTATCACCTCGTTCGAATGTTGGAGGTCGCCAGCAAGGCGGGGGGACAACAACGGAAGCAACGGTACATGTGACTGGACTGGAGGGTGGTCCTAGCGGTATAAATTGAGGTCAACACCCTAGACACAGCAGTCAACACATAGTCGTGTGGGTATAGAGCTGCTGCTACAAATTCAAGCAAATGCTGTTCGATCCAACTGCAAAGTACGCGGAAGTAACGCCAGGATTCCGCCGTGTGCACTACGTCACCAAGGATGGTTACTTCAACTAGAGGTCTGCAAATTCTGTCATCACTGGACCAGTGATTGTGACGAGGAGGCTCCGGACATAATCGAGACATCCTGCAACAAGGTAGATTGTGTCGTCCATTATCTAAGACCTGGCAGTACATTACCGGCTTAGTCTCGTGTCGACCTCCATGACGAAATGTGTAAACCTCCAAGGCTTCTCTAGTCAGTATGGATTTATTATCAAGGAACTTAGCATTGCAGATGAAGAAGGAAATGTAATAATATGTAACTTTCAACCTCCATTTGAATGGCGATATCTCACCAGGAAGCATCAAAAAACAAATGTCTGGCTCACTAGAAATTTTCATGGTTTACAGTGGGAACACGGACTCTTTCCTTATGCTTCAATACCCAACATATTGGCAAGTCATCTGAGTGGACCTGTATTGGTTGTAGGAATAGAGCAGAAACGGTGGCTAACTAACTATTGTAAGCAACATGTGCTAATATTAGATGTACAAGCAGAATATGAGTGTCCATCATTGAAAGAATTAAATAAATTGTACACGTGCAATAATAATACATGTCCAGGTTCGATCTCAAGACACAATGCAAGCATGCTTAGGGCTTGGATGGTTGATCACCGTGTTGGAATGTTGTATCCAAGTGATACGACCCTCGACTCGTGCGATGGCAGTCGAGCTGAAACTGTGGTGGTGTAAGGACCTACAGCAGAAGTAGTTAACCAAGATGTCTAACTTTCAACCGAACAGGATATACTCCAGTGTAACGCCTGGGCTAGGCACTGTTGATTATAGTGAGTGGATCGACGGTGTTTTAAAACATTTTTCGGAGAGTTGTGACGCTGTGTTTCACGTGAAACAGGTTTTAATCCCAGGACCTCAAGATACACCTTTAGAAGTTATCAACTGTCTGGGCTATGGACATTGTTGTGTGAATATCATGAAAGACGATACAGTTCTCCCTGCAACGCCTGAAGAGGTTTTCGCACATGCATTCAACTAACCAGCTATTCAGTCACCGCCAGTATCTGCATGTGGTAAGACATCATCTAGCTGTACCCAGATGAGTCCCACATCGCCAGCACCTACTACATCAGTAGCAGTCCAGCATAAACGCAGGCGTCAGCTTCGCCTTCCTACATCTCGCAAGAGTCGAACCCGAGATCTCAGTCATCTAGATCCGATCAGTGAAGACACCACTCAAGTATGTTCCACAGAAAACACTAGTGATGAAAGAACTGTTGAGATTGCTCGTGTAGCTGTACGTTCATTACTTCTGGAACTATTGAGCAAAGTATAACATTATTTATATCAATTTTCTCTTTAATATGTATTTTAGAGTATATTATACCCTCTGTAACTTGTAGTTATGCTTAATATTTAGGTATTGGGTCTCTGGTTTATGTAAATATGTTATGTTGACTTTGTCACTATGATGTGCAGTGTGTGAATATTATGTACTTTTATTACTCATTATTTAATTCTTTTAAATCAGTGATTTTTCTTATCCCTTGCTGTTTGTAATAAGATTTAAATAAATATGTGTTTAACATTTACGTTGTTTGCTTTAATTTCAAAAGACCATTTAATGGTCCCTCTTATTAAAAATTGTTTTAAATTCAGAGTATTTTTAAAAAGTTGTAACTATAAGTTATTAACCTCCTCAGCTAGAGTGGATGCTTTAATACATAAATTCTAACACTACCTTCGAGATGTCTTCCGCCACTACGAGAAGAAGAGAGAGAGACTCTACACAACACCAATATTTTATAAATACTCTATCATCAAACCTAAACATATAAAGGCATACATATATAATAAACGTAGTTTAGAATATGGCTTCATGTTCCAAACTTATCTCGACTTGCCTCGACTGGTTACACATTGCATAACACTTGTAGGTTTTTTAATTCAAACTTGGCGTCATCCGGTGACAATGCCTTGAATTAAATATGGCCGACAGTGGCGCCATCTGGTAGCGACTTTATGAATTAAAGATGGCGGCAACGGAGAACTTGGTGAATACAGGCTACCGACTTGTCTCGTCTTGTCCCCGACTTGTCTCGACTGTCTAGACTTGTCTTGACTCGTTCCCGACCTGTATCGACTGACGACTATATATTACTTGGAGCCATCCGGCAGTAAATTTAAGAATTAAAGATAGCGACGGTGGCGCGCTCCGGCGGTAACTTTAAGAATTAAAGATGGCGACGGTGGCACACTCTGGTAGCAACACTAGGAACTAAAGATGGCGACCTTGTCATCATCTGGTATCGATTATATGAACTAAAATATGGCGACGGTGGCACCATCTACCAGCCAACTTGAGAACCAAGATGGCGGCACCTCTGGCAACTAATTTTGAATTTGGCGCGCGATACTAGCGGCATCTACCAGCCAACTTGAGAACCAAGATGGCGGCGCCTCTGGCAACTAATTTTTGATTTGTCGCGCGATACTAGCGACATCTACCAGCCAACATGAGAACCAAGATGGTGGCACCTCTGACAACTAATTTTTGAATTTGGCGCGCGATACTAGCGACATCTACCAGCCAACTTGAGAACCAAGATGGCGGCGTCTCTGACAACTAATTTTCGAATTTGGCGTGTCTCTAGCGACATCTACCAGCCAACTTGAGAACTAATATGGCGGCGCCTCTGGCAACTAATTTTTGAATTTGGCGCGCGATACTAGCGACATCTACCAGCCAACTTGAGAACCAAGTTGGCGCCGTCTCTGGCAACTAATTTTTGAATTTGGCGCGCGATTCTAGCGACATCTACCAGCCAACTTGAGAACCAATATGGCGGCGCCTCTGGCAACTAATTTTTTGAATTTAGCGCCATCTGGTAGTCTGTGCTGGAATTAAAGATGGCGGCTGTATAATAATTTTAATTTTATAATGTGGCGCCTTAGGTATGCATTAAGGAAGGCAAAAACACCCTCCCCCCATTTATCATAATCTTGCCGTCAGTACGTAGCATATATAGATTATTTATTTCACCATATCCCAATTGGTCTCGTGGTCTAGTGGTCAAGGCGTCCGCCTCGTAACCACGACATCCTGGACGTTTTCACATCCCATGAATCGAATCCCAGCCTCGGCACTGAAAATATTTTAGTTAAAGAAAAAAATAAAATAATCCCTGCTGCTATCTGGTGGCGACCAACAGAACTATATGACGTCACAAGATGGCTGCCTCCAGCAGACGAAAACAAGATGGCGGCCACCAGCAGACGAAAATAAGATGGCGGTCACCAGCTGACAAGACAAGATGGCGGCTGATGAATACATCGAATTTCGAAAAGTTGAAGTTCGAAAAAAAAAATTCGAATCCAAGATGGCGGCCGTGACGAAAAGTGCAACGGTGACGTCACGATTCGAAGTTGGTGGAAATTTCTAGAAATACAAAATGGCGGATGGATAAGCATGGATTAGCATGGATTAACATATGGATTAGCATAGATTGGCATACGAATTAGCATAGATTGGCATACGAATTGGCATAGATTGGCATACGGATTAGCATAGATTGGCATACGGATTGACATAGGTTGGCATGGATTAGCATAGATTGGCATGGATTAGCTTAGATTAGCATACGGATTAGCATGGATTAGCATACGGATTAGATGACGTCATCCAAGATGGCCGCCGGATCCTGGATCCTGCGCCTGTCCCAGAACCGGTATTTTCCTACTACTTACTTCCATAAACTCACTATTCTAATGTCGAAAATATTCTTACTTAGCTTGTTGTAACAACCAAATAACACAGACTTAAACTAATAAAATTTTAGAAAATAGACGAAATAATGAAGTTATGAGTTTGGTGCATGGATTTTCAAAATCAGAATAATAAATCAAAGAATCACGCAATAAAAAAAATTGGTTGTCTGTAAAGTCGGTTTACAGACGATAGTTTAACGTAACAACGTCATAAGAAAACATTGATTAAATTATTGCACACTTTATGAACAAAATTGAATCATTTTGATTATAATAATAAAAGAATAAATACATGAAATTATTTTAGTAATCAGATTTTTAAAATGCAAGAATAATTCACCTCTATTGCCGAAATTGTTGTTGTAATAAGCAATGAAAACCACATTAACTTTCCACTTCACTTTATAAACAGTCGAGTGGAAGAAAGATAGATGCGGCGCAAGCGTACAATGAGCGTAACGGGACACAACGTAACGGAACAATGTGCGTATCGGGACACAGAGTAACGGAGCAATGTGTGAAACGGGACACTTTTTCGTGCTTGCAGCCGGCGTTTATCGATTTACTAGACGTTGTTACGTCAATAAAAAAGAAATTAAATATTACCAACGTTAAACTCTAAGAGGAATGAAATGGCTCCAACTAAGGTTGTTCTTTTCACCATTTCATAATTCAGAAAAAATTAAAATATTTATTAATTAAAAGTTACAATAGTGAATAAAATAAAATAAAGACTGTAAGCAGACTGACTCTTTACAATGTCAATGCGATGTATTTTTTACAAATCTGAACCCCAATCAAAAGCGTCACTGAAGAGAAAGACAGCAGGAATACGCATGGCGTATATAAAACCTATGAACGATCATGCCAGGTTATTCTGGGTTGTGATTGTCAGAATGTTTACTATTCCAGCTAAGACGTACTCCAGTTCCATCTAGCGAGGCCGCTCTTTGAAGACACCGTTAGAGGAGCCTTTAAGTACAAAGAGGAAGAAAATAATCGCGGAGCGCAAGCTCGCCATCCTAAGAAAGGAGACGTGAGCTATTCAGCAATAATGCAAATGTTGACGTAAAGATATCACAAAAAAGCACAAAGAAAGAACAGAAACACACTTTGAGACTTCTTATCAAAGGAACGTTTTGAAAATGTTGTCTTAAAATGCGCATTCATTATTTACATCATGAAAATTTCTCAAGAGAAGTATTTAAATCGGTAGGCGGACATTTTGGAACCGTAATAATAGTAAAATGTTTATTATTGACTCATATAATGTGATACATTTTAACTGAAGTATATTAATTAACTTTTTTAATATGTTATTTATTTGCTACTCTCACAGTTATCAAACTATTGTCCTATCCTGCAGATTTAATAACTAAGAAAATTTTTTTCTTATTACACAAAAAATCATGGTAAATTATTTGCTCCGTATAAATAATTTTACATATTATTACATTATTTGTAGCAGAATGTCTCTTAGAGCTTATACAAAACTGTAGACCATGCAAATATTCCCCCCGGTATTAGAAGGTAATATGTTCAGAACCATATCCTATTTCAATTTGACTTTACAAAGTTGTTAGTTATGAATTCAATTTTTTTACACTTGCCTTTCTTAAATTCTTTCTATCTTTTTTCTTAGGACAGTGTGAACACAAATTTTGTTGGTGTGAAAACATGCTCTAATCTATGTATTTTTTAGTTAGTAAATTTTTATTGCAGAAGTCTTTGCTTCATTGGGGGAAATTCTAGCGTTTACACTCCTGACAAACACATCTAACACAAAGTGTGAACTAAGGTGTGTGCAAATCTTAAACATATAGTGGATTTCTCGTGACTATAAATAAATAAATTGTTATATATATATATATATATATATATATATATATGGCTGTCACTGTTGTCGTTTATTGACCTTTACTTTACGTTTCAATTAAATGCACTCTTCTTTAATATTTTCATTGATTCAGAAATTTATACTATATATTAAGACCAAATCTTGCGTTGATGAGTGAGTACCATTAAAAAATTGCTCTCTCGTCGAAGAGGAGTTTCTGTCTGAATATTTTCTCCGACATGATATTAAAGCGGGTCATACATATTGTTTCGATTTACCGCGGGTTCGTAAAGGACAGCCCAATTAAAGATTTTTATCACAAACACAGTTTTATTTATTACCACTACTTGTCACTTACAAACAATCTTCTAAATTAGCAAATGATTAATTACACTTAAAGAAATGTCAAATCCCCAGTCACTCATTCCACACACCTCACTGGGCCACACCTCTGGCGCAACTCTCGCCGCAGCACACCTCGTGGGTCTCCGCCGCGGGACTCCGTCGCCACACTCCGCCGCTTCCGACGCACTTCCCCTTCGCCGAGGTCCGCTCGACTCCTCGCTCGCAACTTCGCTCGGGACTCCGCCGCGCCCGCGACTCTATCGCCCGGAAACTCCGCCGCGGGAAAACTTCCGACTCCACTGAACTCTCTCACTCCCGGCCCTGGAACTTTCGTCCAAGGTCTTCGCCACTCTGCCGCGCCCGCGGCACTATCGCCCGGAAACTCCGCCGCGGGAGAACTCCCCACTTAACTCTCACTGCTCACTGACTCGAAGGTCGGCCCAACCTCCTTATATAGCCCTTGGGTTCCCGTCCAGAACAATCGGGCATGTCTCCGAGATATCGCGCGACCTTCGCCGTCGAAATGCCCAGAAACGCGTCGTGAGTCCTGTCGAAGGACGCGGTGGCTGCTCAAAGAACGCCGATAAACGCAACAAGCATCGGGTTCCTACAAAACGCGCCGATTAACATGTCTGAGTCCTTTTATTCCGCAGTGCGGCCTCTTTTAAGTAACTCGATCTGAGGCAGGTGCGCGCTGCGAAGGTCAGGATGTCGCGATATAGTATGACATGAGATACCAGGGAGAGGATGCGGGTGGAAGGGGGCGCAGACAGGCCGAACTAGCGCGGCGACGCCAAGCACTGCAGCCAAGCGCGATCGTAACAATATGCAAGTATGGCTCGCGAAACAAACATAATTAGAACATTTCAGTTTATTTCAATATTCTGTATCCGTGTATTTCATATGCTGATTTAAGTAGCCATTAAAACCTTTCATTAATAATTGTAAGTAGTATACAAAAGTAGTATATAATAGGGCATCCGGAAACTGGGTTCTGGGTGTGGTGCCGGTGCCGGTGACCGCCATCTTGGATTGTGACGTCACGGCGGCCATCTTGGAGGAGTGTAACGGGACACATCGTAACGGGACAAGTTTGACCTTGACCTTTGACCCTCAAAATCCTCCAAAATTGGGCAAAATTTGCCCAAAATTCCTCAAAAATCGCCAAAATTTCCATTTCTGTGGAAAAAAGTTCCGCCAAAAATTCGCAAAAAATTCCTCAATTCGAAAATCAGGATTTCGAAAATCCTCAAAAGTCGTTTTGCCCTAGAAAGAACCCTAATTCCTAAAACTGGCTTAAAACTCCTAAGAGATAGCCGCTTATACGCCATTTCTAGGATTAAGGATACCATGACCGCCATCTTGGATTATGTCGTCACCGATGCATTTTTCGTTACGGCCGCCATCTTTAACTTTTTTATTTATTATCCGATTTTAATAAAATATTTTTTAAAAATTATAAAAAAAAAATTAAATAATAAAATTTTAATAAAACATTTATAAAAAACAAACATTAACGACACGGAGTTCGGAGTCCTCGGTTCGAACCCGGTGAGGGCAAAAAAAATTAAAAATGGCGACAGGCTCCTTCCTTAATGGTGGCTGCAGGCAGACTAACTCCCACCACTTTTCTTAAAGCAGATATATCGTCACCTAGTATGACGTCATGTCCGCCATCTTGTCTTCGTTGCTGGAGACCACCATCTTGTTTTCGTCGGCGAGAGTGCGCTGACGCCATGTTAGTTTAGTTCTTATCCGCTAGAGTGCAGTAATCATTTATTACTAAGGTGCCCGCCATCTTGAAATTTGGACGCCATATTAAAAATCCGTAATTATTTAGCTAGAAATTCGGGAAAAATTTCTAAATTCGTTAAATAAATCACTCATTAATTTACATATTGATTCGATCCGCTCCTGTCCTTGGTTCGATACTTGATCGATGCAATAATGTTTAATTTTATGTAAAAAATAATAATTTCAATAAACCATGTTCAACATTCGTAAAGAGACTCTAAATCCTCTACGACCACCATCCTATCAAACATCAAGACCACCATATTGGAAATGCGTAATTTTAATGCTAGAGATCCGGGAAAAAGTTCAGAAATCATTAAATAAATTTCCGATCAATAAACTGATTAATTAGATCGACTAAGGTCCTTGGTACGATCCCAGGCCGATACAAAACAACTTTAATATTTTAAAAAAGCACCACTAAAGTGTAAGGTTCGAGGAATTAAACACCGCAAGTTCTTTTACAAACATAATATTTATTACATAATTTCTATTCTACTACAGGATCACTTACGAAAGCCAGCAATCTTATAATCATTTAGTTCCGCAGCGGTGTGAAATGACTAATTCTTAGCTCCAATCGGTTTATACTAGACAGAATCCAGCCAGAACCTTTACAGACATAGTCCACCTCTTCTTGACAGAGTTTCTGGATACCGTTTTTAACAGTTTGCTTCACATCGTTAGAACTGTAAATTACTGCAGCCGATGTCTTAAATGCACACTTCTTCACTTTGTCATCGAACGGATATGGCTTTCCATATATACAGTCCAACCACAAGTTATATTTCAAAGGTCCGTTTGTTGCTACATCATCAGTAAGCTGATTGATTATCTTCTGTCTGATATCGTCAAGAAAATTACAAATGTCCTTCGACTCACCGAACGTATTTAGATAATAGTAGTCTTTCAAAGTTCCACGAAATGCAGACTGCGCCAAGTAGAAGCCATTATCGTTCACTTGTTATGCTCCGAACACAGTCTTAGGTTTAGTTCCATGTTCAGACGTCATAACAATCGGTTGCTGGGCATCTGTTTTTTTTTGTTGTACGCTTTCGTGTCTCCAATCTAAAGCGAGAAGCCAAAATGTCGGCAGGTAGTTCAGCAGTAGGAGCACAGACTCCACCTTTACATTTTTTCGCATGATGTCGCAAACTGTCAATTCGAGTAAACCATTTAAGGCACTCATCACATCGAAACTTCATGCGAGAAGGATTCTTCGTGCATTTGCTCCGCTCATGTCTTCGTGCATCATGGGAAAAAGCGAACGACGTATCACAGTAGCTGCAAGGATACCGTGGTGATGAAGACGATCCTTTCAGACCCGATCCAGAGACAGACATTGCAACAGTAGTACCATTTCCAGGCATTCTCTTATGCACATCGATGCATCGTTGTTGCGCCGAAACCTTTACATTCTGCCGCACAGCAGGACCTTTGCATGCCTTCAGGTGCGTTTTCATATTATCTTTTCTGGCAAACTGCTTATGACATTTCTCACAAACAAACATTTTACGATATAGGTTCTTGGCACATTCGCTCCTCTCGTGTCGCCGGGCATTGCTGTTGTTTGAGAAAATCTTGTCGCAGTAACAGCACCGATGTTCGCTAGTTGTCAAATCAGCATCCATTGAAGTCTCCATCGAGGTCGTATCGTCGATCGTCGTGGTTTCCTGCACATCCAGCTCAGTAGTCATTAAGCTATCTTCTGATGGTGGTATCACATCTGTTGAAATCTCCTCCAATGTCGACGTCGTCGTCGTTGCCAACGGGATCTGCTCCACCATTGTCGTCGCTGACGTCAAGGTTCCCGTAGACGATGGTACAACGTCCATCGAGTTCGGCGTTAAAGTCGGTAAAGATGCCATCGAGTTCTCAAGAACAGGTAATTACACGACTTATGAACCAGATGAAATAATCTAGGTGATCCTTACACCGTCGACGACAGTAACAAACTGAGCGACCTGCTGTCTAGGACTCGCTTATATACATGCACCGGATGGAATAATACGCAAGTCAAATCAAGAACCATTTACTATAATACTAGAGTCAAACAACATTAAAAATAGAAGGACCATCAACGAAAAGCAGCACATTTGGAAGCACCGACAACGAAAAGGCAGCACATTTGGAAGCACCGACTACGAAAAGGCAGCACATTTGGAAGCACCGACTACGAAAAGGCAGCACATTTGGAAGCACCGACTACGAAAAGGCAGCACATTTGGAAGCACCGACTACGAAAAGGCAGCACATTTGGAAGCTCCGACAACGAAAAGGCAGCACATTTGGAAGCACCGACAACGAAAAGGCAGCACATTTGGAAGCACCGACAACGAAAAGGCAACACATTTGGAAGCACCGACAACGAAAAGGCAGCACATTTGGAAGCACCGACAACGAAAAGGCAGCACATTTGGAAGCTCCATCAACAAAAAAAGGCAAAAAGGAAGCACAAGTTACGAGATCTATGTCTTAGTTAGAAATCAGAATACAAGAAATAAAAACATTAAATTCTTATAATTTAAATTATTTATTTTATTGCTTTACACTATACAAATGCAAGTAAAACAAGCCATTATTGTATGTAGCCAGCATTCCTCAGTTCCTTGAGTATGAAGGATATTTCTTTGATGCACGAATAGTTTCCTGCACAAAGCGAACCATGTAGAAGTCTTAGCCGGTCAACCAATATGTTTGGATCTTTCCATGATGTGTAATCATTCTCTTCTACCACCATCTTCCTTGCACCTTTATAATTATTATGATCTCTGGTGTCTTCCGTTTTACCACCAACCGCAGGGTAACTTTCATGTTTGAGACGGTGATCATCACAAGCTTGATCAGATTTATTTAATATATCACGTCGTTTCCATCGTTTCGGTCTCAGGACACCGCCACATTCTTCAATCTTGGCAGCTTTAGGTGCTTCATCATAGTCTATGTCTTTGTAAACAGCCTCAGAGTCACTGTAACAATCACCGTAGAAGGAATCGTCTTCACACAATTTACCGTAATAATTCGATGTTGATGATGTTGAAGTGTCTTCATCGTCTTCATGCTTCCTTTTTAGGAGTCCATCATTTTTACAAAGTAGGAAAGATCTACTTGAATTCGGCTGGAATATATTCTCACTTTTCACGTTAAGGATTCTTCCATTGTCTTCATTCTTCCGTAAATCATCAACCTCCTTCAATTTAAGTTCGTTGTCGAGATCGGAAGAGCCAAGAAAATTAATGGCATAATGCAGATCACTCTTCCTTAGGCTAGTAGATTCATCGTTGTCCTCTAGCCTGTACGCAGGCTTGGCGCTACAAGTTCTGCCATGTCTTTTTAGGCTCTCTCTCCGCGTAAACGACTTGCTACATCTAACACAACTTATCATATTGCGCAGTGGATTTTTAACACAGTCATTCTTCTCGTGTTGTCTTTTATTCTTTCTCAAGATAAACTCTTTACTGCAAAACTTACACCTATGTTCTTTCGATAAAGCGTCAGATCCCAAATCGGAATTCATATTAGTTACTGAGACTAACGTCAGATACCAATTGAGTGTTTTAAATTAGATCCAATACTTAAATAGAAATATTTTCATATTTCATCAGCGAGAATTAATATATCTCATGCAAAAGTACTTTATGCATGTAGTTCTGCTTTTCAACAACAGATGTCGCCACATGTTGCATGCAGGTAAATAATATTTAGTTCTTTTATGCGGGATGCGGGATGCTCACTAACGATCGCAAAAGAAGGATGGCTTCGCTAGACTCCAAGTAAAAGGAAGTTCGTCTTGCATGTTGGTGCTCCACAGATGTCTCATGGCGTAATATTAATTTGACTGAGTAATGATATTTTTTAATTCCACCTGATAAAAATATTGCAAGTTTTGATTTAGTAGCAGAAATTATCGAATTAAATGTAACTCCAAATAAAATGACATGTCTCATTAGTCAAAAAAAAAATCCATGCAGACAGCGGTTTCTCAGAATAGTCAGAAACACTTGAAGAAACCACAGGAATGATTGCAAGAACACGGGAAAAACCATCAAAATACTGACAAGAATAATCAGGAGCACACGGGAAAAACCATCAAAATACTGACAAGAATAATCAGGAGCACACGGAGAAAACCATCATAATATTAACAAGAATAATCAGGAGCACACGGAGAAAACCATCATAATATTGACCAGATTAATCAGAAGTACTCGGAGAAAACCACCACATGTTTTCTTTGATATCATAAAATTACAGGAAAAAATATTTAAAAATAAAAATAAATTAATAAAAAAAGTACATAAATTTCTGGCTTGTACAAGAACTCTATCTTTGCTCAACAATGATAAGTTTACAAGCTAGCAGAAACTGTTTATGCATTTTTTTTATTAATTTATTTTTATTTTTAAATATTTTTTCCTGTAATTTTATGATATCAAAGAAAACATGTAGTGGTTTTCTCCGAGTACTTCTGATTAATCTGGTCAATATTATGATGGTTTTCTCCGTGTGCTCCTGATTATTCTTGTTAATATTATGATGGTTTTCTCCGTGTGCTCCTGATTATTCTCGTCAGTATTTTGATGGTTTTTCCCGTGTGCTCTTGATTATTCTTGTCAGTATTTTGATGGTTTTTCCCGTGTTCTTGCAATCATTCCTGTGGTTTCTTCAAGTGTTTCTGACTATTCTGAGAAACCGCTGTCTGCATGGATTTTTTTTTTGACTAATGAGACATGTCATTTTATTTGGAGTTACATTTAATTCGATAATTTCTGCTACTAAATCAAAACTTGCAATATTTTTATCAGGTGGAATTAAAAAATATCATTACTCAGTCAAATTAATATTACGCCATGAGACATCTGTGGAGCACCAACATGCAAGACGAACTTCCTTTTCCTTGGAGTCTAGCGAAGCCATCCTTCTTTTGCGATCGTTAGTGAGCATCCCGCATCCCGCATAAAAGAACTAAATATTATTTACCTGCAAGCAACATGTGGCGACATCTGTTGTTGAAAAGCAGAACTACATGCATAAAGTACTTTTGCATGAGATATATTAATTCTCGCTGATGAAATATGAAAATATTTCTATTTAAGTATTGGATCTAATTTAAAACACTCAATTGGTATCTAACGTTAGTCTCAGTAACTAATATGAATTCCGATTTGGGATCTGACGCTTTATCGAAAGAACATAGGTGTAAGTTTTGCAGTAAAGAGTTTTCTTGAGAAAGAATAAAAGACAACACGAGAAGAATGACTGTGTTAAAAATCCACTGCGCAATATGATAAGTTGTGTTAGATGTAGCAAGTCGTTTACGCGGAGAGAGAGCCTAAAAAGACATGGCAGAACTTGTAGCGCCAAGCCTGCGTACAGGCTAGAGGACAACGATGAATCTACTAGCCTAAGGAAGAGTGATCTGCATTATGCCAATAATTTTCTTGGCTCTTCCGATCTCGACAACGAACTTAAATTGAAGGAGGTTGATGATTTACGGAAGAATGAAGACAATGGAAGAATCCTTAACGTGAAAAGTGAGAATATATTCCAGCCGAATTCAAGTAGATCTTTCCTACTTTGTAAAAATGATGGACTCCTAAAAAGGAAGCATGAAGACGATGAAGACACTTCAACATCATCAACATCGAATTATTACGGTAAATTGTGTGAAGACGATTCCTTCTACGGTGATTGTTACAGTGACTCTGAGTCTGTTTACAAAGACATAGACTATGATGAAGCACCTAAAGCTGCCAAGATTGAAGAATGTGGCGGTGTCCTGAGACCGAAACGATGGAAACGACGTGATATATTAAATAAATCTGATCAAGCTTGTGATGATCACCGTCTCAAACATGAAAGTTACCCTGCGGTTGGTGGTAAAACGGAAGACACCAGAGATCATAATAATTATAAAGGTGCAAGGAAGATGGTGGTAGAAGAGAATGATTACACATCATGGATAGATCCAAACATATTGGTTGACCGGCTAAGACTTCTACATGGTTCGCTTTGTGCAGGAAACTATTCGTGCATCAAAGAAATATCCTTCATACTCAAGGAACTGAGGAATGCTGGCTACATACAATAATGGCTTGTTTTACTTGCATTTGTATAGTGTAAAGCAATAAAATAAATAATTTAAATTATAAGAATTTAATGTTTTTATTTCTTGTATTCTGATTTCTAACTAAGACATAGATCTCGTAACTTGTGCTTCCTTTTTGCCTTTTTTTGTTGATGGAGCTTCCAAATGTGCTGCCTTTTCGTTGTCGGTGCTTCCAAATGTGCTGCCTTTTCGTTGTCGGTGCTTCCAAATGTGCTGCCTTTTCGTTGTCGGTGCTTCCAAATGTGCTGCCTTTTCGTTGTCGGTGCTTCCAAATGTGCTGCCTTTTCGTAGTCGGTGCTTCCAAATGTGCTGCCTTTTCGTAGTCGGTGCTTCCAAATGTGCTGCCTTTTCGTAGTCGGTGCTTCCAAATGTGCTGCCTTTTCGTAGTCGGTGCTTCCAAATGTGCTGCCTTTTCGTTGTCGGTGCTTCCAAATGTGCTGCCTTTTCGTAGTCGGTGCTTCCAAATGTGCTGCCTTTTCGTTGTCGGTGCTTCCAAATGTGCTGCCTTTTCGTTGATGGTCCTTCTATTTTTAATGTTGTTTGACTCTAGTATTATAGTAAATGGTTCTTGATTTGACTTGCGTATTATTCCATCCGGTGCATGTATATAAGCGAGTCCTAGACAGCAGGTCGCTCAGTTTGTTACTGTCGTCGACGGTGTAAGGATCACCTAGATTATTTCATCTGGTGCATAAGTCGTGTAATTACCTGTTCTTGAGAACTCGATGGCATCTTTACCGACTTTAACGCCGAACTCGATGGACGTTGTACCATCGTCTACGGGAACCTTGACGTCAGCGACGACAATGGTGGAGCAGATCCCGTTGGCAACGACGACGACGTCGACATTGGAGGAGATTTCAACAGATGTGATACCACCAGCAGAAGATAGCTTAATGACTACTGAGCTGGATGTGCAGGAAACCACGACGATCGACGATACGACCTCGATGGAGACTTCAATGGATGCTGATTTGACAACTAGCGAACATCGGTGCTGTTACTGCGACAAGATTTTCTCAAACAACAGCAATGCCCGGCGACACGAGAGGAGCGAATGTGCCAAGAACCTATATCGTAAAATGTTTGTTTGTGAGAAATGTCATAAGCAGTTTGCCAGAAAAGATAATATGAAAACGCACATGAAGGCATGCAAAGGTCCTGCTGTGCGGCAGAAAGTAAAGGTTTCGGCGCAACAACGATGCATCGATGTGCATAAGAGAATGCCTGGAAATGGTACTACTGTTGCAATGTCTGTCTCTTGATCGGGTCTGAAAGGATCGTCTTCATCACCACGGTATCCTGGCAGCTACTGTGATACGTCGTTCGCTTTTTCCCATGATGCACGAAGACATGAGCGGAGCAAATGCACGAACAATCCTTCTCGCATGAAGTTTCGATGTGATGAGTGCCTTAAATGGTTTACTCGAATTGACAGTTTGCGACATCATGCGAAAAAATGTAAAGGTGGAGTCTGTGCTCCTACTGCTGAACTACCTGCCGACATTTCGGCTCCTCGCTTTAGATTGGAGACACGAAAGCGTACAACCAAAAAAACAGATGCCCAGCAACCGATTGTTATGACGTCTGAACATGGAACTAAACCTAAGACTGTGTTCGGAGCATTACAAGTAAACGATAATGGCTTCTACTTGGCGCAGTCTGCATTTCGTGGAACTTTGAAAGACTACTATTATCTAAATACGTTCGGTGAGTCGAAGGACATTTGTAATTTTCTTGACGATATCAGACAGAAGATAATCAATCAGCTTACTGATGATGTAGCAACAAACGGACCTTTGAAATATAACTTGTGGTTGGACTGTATATATGGAAAGCCATATCCGTTCGATGACAAAGTGAAGAAGTGTGCATTCAAGACATCGGCTGCAGTAATTTACAGTTCTAACGATGTGAAGCAAACTGTTAAAAACGGTATCCAGAAACTCTGTCAAGAAGAGGTGGACTATGTCTGTAAAGGTTCTGGCTGGACTCTGTCTAGTATAAACCGATTGGAGCTAAGAATTAGTCATTTCACACCGCTGCGGAACTAAATGATTATAAGATTGCTGGCTTTCGTAAGTGATCCTGTAGTAGAATAGAAATTATGTAATAAATATTATGTTTGTAAAAGAACTTGCGGTGTTTAATTCCTCGAACCTTACATTTTAGTGGTGCTTTTTTAAAATATTAAAGTTGTTTTGTATCGGCCTGGGATCGTACCAAGGACCTTAGTCGATCTAATTAATCAGTTTATTGATCGGAAATTTATTTAATGATTTCTGAACTTTTTCCCGGATCTCTAGCATTAAAAGTACGCATTTCCAATATGGTGGTCTTGATGTCTGATAGGATGGTGGTCGTAGAGGATTTAGAGTCTCTTTACGAATGTTGAACATGGTTTATTGAAATTATTATTTTTTACATAAAATTAAACATTATTGCATCGATCAAGTATCGAACCAAGGACAGGAGCGGATCGAATCAATATGTAAATTAATGAGTGATTTATTTAACGAATTTAGAAATTTTTCCCGAATTTCTAGCTAAATAATTACGGATTTTCAATGTGGCGTCCAAATTTTAAGATGGCGGGCACCTTAGTAATAAATGATTACTGCACTCTAGCGGATAAGAACTAAACTAACATGGCGTCAGCGCACTCTCGCCGACGAAAACAAGATGGTGGTCTCCAGCAACGAAGACAAGATGGCGGACATGACATCATACTAGGTGACGATATATCTGCTTTAAGAAAAGTGGTGGGAGTCAGTCTGCCTGCAGCCACCATTAAGGAAGGAGCCTGTCGCCATTTTTAATTTTTTTTGCCCTCACCGGGTTCGAACCGAGGACTCCGAACTCCGTGTCGTTAATGTTTGTTTTTTATAAATGTTTTATTAAAATTTTATTATTTAATTTTTTTTATAATTTTTAAAAAATATTTTATTAAAATCGGATAATAAATAAAAAAGTTAAAGATGGCGGCCGTAACGAAAAATGCATCGGTGACGATATAATCCAAGATGGCGGTCATGGTATCCTTAATCCTAGAAATGGCTTATAAGCGGCTATCTCTTAGGAGTTTTAAGCCAGTTTTAGGAATTAGGGTTCTTTCTAGGGCAAAACGACTTTTGAGGATTTTCGAAATCCTGATTTTCGAATTGAGGAATTTTTTGCGAATTTTTGGCGGAACTTTTTTCCACAGAAATGGAAATTTTGGCGATTTTTGAGGAATTTTGGGCAAATTTTTGCCCAATTTTGGAGGATTTTGAGGGTCAAAGGTCAATGTCAAACTTGTCCCGTTACGATGTGTCCCGTTACACTCCTCCAAGATGGCCGCCGTGACGTCACAATCCAAGATGGCGGTCACTGGCACCGGCACCACACCCAGAACCCAGTTTCCGGATGCCCTATTATATACTACTTACAAATGTATGACCTCGGACAGGGTCCCGGGTCGTGGTGGTGGTGGTGGCTTCTGCCTCGGAACATACATATCCGATGACGTCACGGAGGCCATCTTGGATGTCCTTGACCTTCGAACTTAACCTTTACCCCGGTGGCAATCTTATATCCGCAATCTTGGATCCGCCATCTTGGATGATGTCATCACTGCCATTTTGTTTTCTTTAACATTCCATAATTTTGAATTCTGTCATTTTTAATAATGACATCACCGTTGCAATTTCCGTTACGGCCACCACCTTAAATTCTAATATCATATTCGGTATCTTGGATCTGATTTCACAGTCACTTTTTTCGATTTTGATATCATGTCCATCGTCTTGTTTTCGTATGCTGAAGGCAGCCATCTTTGATTGCGAAATGTCCGCCATAATTTTTTTCTGGTCTGCTAGAGGCTGCCATATTGGATACCGACATCTTTGTTTCTGCTGTGGTGTTTCTAGAAAGGGCCATCATCGCTCTGTCTCATAACATATGGTTGATGTTCCATTACCTACCAGAGCATTTATAGTCCTTATCGACATATTAAATATATTTTTATACAAAATACATTGGAAGTGCTGTGATAAGAACCAACGTAGCTCTGTCCTCTAGGTTGGAAAACATACGCCTTTGACCGCACGGTTTTCGAGAAATTTATCAGACTGAGAATTGAATATGGTATATAAAAAATAACACACATATTCCAAATTAAAACTGTTTTAATTTGAAGGAATAACAGCATCACCTGTTCGAGACCGAGCCGCCATATTTATTTTAAATACTTGCTACCAGGAGCGCTAGTTCACGCACATCACATGCTAGAGAGCACTGTCGCCATCTTGTTTTCAGTAATCAATACAAGGAGCGCTAGTATCACATAGTACACAATCATGTCATCTACTAGTAAGCACGGCTGCAATGATAGTTTAATTTTAACCTGCTAGAGTGAAGTAATCATTTATTATTACTGTGGTGCCCACCATCTTGCAGTTTGGGAGCCATCTTGTAAATCGTAATTTTAATGTTACAACTGCGCTAAAAATTTTGAAATTTATAAAATAATAATTAAAATGCAAATAAAACACTCCCCATCTAATATTATAACTTCACGACTGCCATCTTGAAAAAACAATACTTTTTATGCTAGAAATTTGAAAAAATTTCATAAATTATAAAAAAATTATTTCATAAAATATGATTTGAAAAAAGAAATTCTCTAAAGTCGGTTTACGGACGATAGTTTAAGGTGACGGCATAACAAAATATTGATGAAATGATTGCATAAATTTATGAATAAAATTTAATCATTTTTATTGAATTATCACTATTTGGTATGGATACAAAGAAGGAGTGAAATGAAATCTACAATTTAATTGATAAATTAAGTTTTATTTTAACTCATTAATTCAAATATGTTTATTACTTTAACGAAGAGATTATTTTAACTATAACTCTTTATAAATGTTTGCTATTTAACTTCAAGATCATCGAGAATGTTTTACGTCTTTTCGAAATTTCACATTTAACGACGAAGTTTGTTCGTCGTGAAATGAAACGTACAATTTAAAAAAATGCCCTTGCATTAAATAAAATAAGTATTTGTTAGTTTAAGAAAGAATTTCGGCTTTAATCTCCAACCTAGACGCTCGTTGTGCGCTGGGGCCGAGATTAAAATTCTTTGAGAATATTTTACCTTTTAAAGTCTTCCAGTATTAAAAATGATATGCAATTGTGGCCCCGGCCACGAAATTTTATTTATAAATCATTAATAATACCGCCCCTCGCGATAAACAAAGGAAAATATGTATTAACGAGTGCCTGGTTGCCGCGGAAGCAGGTAGATAGCACGATTCGTTCTGTTCGCGTCCATCACCCTGGATGAAAGCACCGTAGGGGAATAATTTTATTTCGTTTTTATAATAATATTTTATAACAAATATGCTTCCCAATTACACCAAAATTATTTATAATGTGTTACAATATATTTTATAACATTGTGCAAAAGTTCCCGGGTGTAATTTGAATTATTATGTGTAACTGTAAAACACCATTGTTCGTACAAAAACGTATTTGAAATTTCAACATTACTTTTAAATAACTGTACCGATTGTGCTGAAAATCGGTGGACGATCGTTAAATGACGTGATATTAATAATTCAAACAACGAAAACATGATTGATAAGTCAAATCGTTGGTTGTTCCAATCGAGTGGAAGAGAGATATATGCGGCGCAAGCGTACAATGAGCGTAACGGGACACAATGTAGTGGGACAATGTGCGTTACGGGACACTTATTCGTGCGTGCAGCCGGCGTTAAACGATTTATTAAACGTTGTCACGTCAAAAACAGACTTACATCCTTGGTTCAAGACCGGAGAGAAAAAAATAGATCCTTCCTCCACGGGAGTCACTGCCAGACAGACCTCCCACCACTAATGCAAAGGTTCATGTATCGTCAACTGGTATAATGCCACGTCCGCCATATTTTTTTCGCCTGCTGGAGGCCACCATCTTGTTTTCGACTGCTAGAGAGCGCTATCATCATATTAGTTAAGTTTTACCTACTTGAGTACTGTAATCATTTATTATTACTGAGGCACCCGCCATCTTGACATATGGGCGCCATTTTGGAAATTCGTAATTATTTAGCTATAAATTTGGAAAAATTCCTAAATTTACCAAAAAATTCACTTATTAAAATAATGGCTGAATCGATGGATTCCTGTCCTTTGTTTGATTCTTTGCCATTGATAAGTTAAACTAAAAGTAAATAAATTGTATAATTTCACATTACCTTGCACGGATTTTATTAATCATTCACTCTAAAAAAACCAACTCAATACAATATACCTGTCCGACGAATTACATATGTTGTCGATGAGCCTAACATGAAAGTCTTATCTTTAATACTTGGAATAACTTCATAAGTTCATGTACAAAACCATACATATAGACCAAGCGTCTTCGGACCACAAGACGGGGTCATGAACAATGTCAGACGTATAGCCAAGACATTTGCGAACCTCATGACCTATGTCGTCAGCTAATAAAAGTTAATTAGACCAAAGTAACGTGTTTTATGCATACTTAACGACAAAGAGTCCTTGAAAATATTTTATCAATAACAAAAGGTTTCAAATTAGTAAATATTCAAAGTCACTACAGATTTTACTACGCACAATCATAGAAAAGGATACACAATCGGAATCACCATCAACGAAAGGAAGCACAATCGGAAGCACCACAAATGAAAGGAAGCACAATAGGAAGCACAATCAACAAAAAGGAAGCAAATTTGGATGCACAACTACTGAGTATACTGTAATTTTATTTCAACCTTATGGCGTGTGTAAGTGTGTAAAGGACAGTGATAGTCGTTGGGGGGTGGGATAGTAGTGATATATTATCACCGGTAAAAACGATTTTTGAAATCTAATTTGGTTACTTTACTGATGGGACTCTGGGCTGGCTGCTGTGTTCACTCGGCGCAAGTGGCATGACCAGGTAAATGGGGCACAAGGCTGGCTTGCAGATTGCACATAGTTTTGTAGTTTGTTTGTTCAGCAGCGAGTCTTGCGAAGTCTCTGGCCGCGGTGACTGGCACGCGCTGTAGCAACAGGCCGCGCGGTGTGGCCGCACATCTGGGTGGAGGGGGTAGCCTGCTCAGCTGTCCTGGGTACCTTGTTTGTACATTTGGTTTCAATAACCACGGATTGTGCTGGTAGGTGCGGCGGTGCGCGGAGATTTGAGCGGGAGTTAGAGAGAGGTCGACGCTCACTCGGGCGGAGGCTATGCCACTCGCCAGAGTGGTAACGACTAACGAGTATCTCAGTTCGTAATCAGGGTAGGCTTACTGGTCGGGATGCTACCCGACTTGGTAGCGTGTCGGTAGAGTCCAAATTTGAAAATGTAAAGTTGGTTCGGGTTTTCAAGGGCAGGTTAAGCCCCTATGTTAGTTTTAAAGTGATAGGTCAAGACATGTTCACCTTATTTGAAAATGTGAGTACAGAACTGTTTTCATAGATGTGATAATAAATTATTGTTTATAGATGTTTTTAAACTAACGCATTATTAAGGATTAGGGAAGCGTTTGGTGAAGCTCTATCTCTCTTGTAGTTATAACGTGAGTCATAACTGAGAGATAGTTGTGAATTTTAATGGTAATTCTAATCATGGTCTATAAAGACTGACTGAGTTTGCTTATTTGAAATTTAAAAACCAAAAATACAAGTCATGTTCAAGTTATAGTGATAAGTTATTTTTAAAAATCTCCTTTAATTCATCTTTCACCCTACATCCCGTACGGTATAACGGATATATTTGTTTCGTACATAGAATGAAAACTATTTTATAAAGTTCAGTGGTATTGTAAGAATAAACCTCTTGTTAGGCTAAGCGAGTAGGTATGTCTTCTGAGTTACAACTTCCACCCCCCCCCTAATTAAAGTTAAATGAAAGTCATTATAGTTTTAGATTGATTGATTTTTTTATTAAATTTGTTTGAATTTATATTTAAATTTCAAACATTTTACAATATTATTTTCCTCTTACAAATTTATGAAAATGTTTGCAAAAAATCAGTGAATACAGAATTTTTTTCGGAGGGGTGAAGCAAGGTGAGCTGTTACAACAACTGTGTGAGAAGCCACATCGCCTTCAGCTACTACTGTAGGCCCATAAGTCAGTTTTTATAAGTCAATACTAATGTAAGGTTTTTTATACACATGTTCAAATTATTTTTTTAAGCCACTTCGACCAGAAAAATTTCCTGTCCCTGTTAAAGAAAGAGATTGAGAAATACAAACTTTAATAGATAATACATTTAAATAATGGATAATATTTTTGAAAACATACAAAATACATAAAAAATAAATACCCGTATTCTGAGAGATAGAATAAATAAACCATATATTTTTAATGTAAACAGTTTTTTAAAGTGGTGCATTTATTTAAATGAAAAAAAAAATAGATTTCAGAATAGCACATAGATCCGTTTATCCTCCCAGCACTCTCCCTACACCGGTCAGGTGGGCGGGAGAGAGCACTAAAAGGGGGGGGGGGGGGGTTCGTGTAACGCGGTTATCCACATGAATGCCTGGATTATAGAAGCTGGGCGTTTAAAGCCTGCGCGGGAAAGTCGGTCACATTAGCTCACAAAGCAATGGTTCAATGAGTCCGATTAACAGCAAGCCCGTCACTCTGACGGGGGTGGGGGGGGGGATGAACAGGGCCCTTCTGCTTGTTTGATAACAGTTAATTCATGCGCGAATCCGCACAGGAGAGCTTTAACCAACTGAAATAGCAGAAGGCTGGAACAAAGTTTTTCTTAAAATCAAATAAACGTAATGAAAAATAGTGTCTGGAGACTTCTCTCCACATAAATATAAAATTATTCTGCGAACGTTCTTAAGTTTCTCTCAAGTTGACAGAATAATTTCTACTATATTGAGTATTATTGTGGTTAAAATGGTGGAAGATATTGTAGCGCTAAACCCAGTGACGAGTCAGTCACTCTTACCTTAACTCTAATACTCTCGCTTGGAGTATAAGGTGAAAAGTACTTAAAAACATGACTGTAAATCCAAATTGAGAGTACACGTTGAGATTAATCAAGAAGGTTTGGGTATAAGTGGTTGTTATATTTATTCATTTAAGATGTAGATGTGGATATATATTTTAAATAATTAAATTTTAAAAGAAGCGAGTATTTTAAAGAGTCAAAAGCTAGGTATACATTTTATAATATTAGAACTTGTATTGCTAATTAATTTTTCCTATCTACCTTCCATAACAAAACATTTTTGCCCAAGGTAAGTCTGTATTGAAAAATATGTTACTATGTATTTTACCTAAACCTTAAATTTTAACTATTTATTTATGTTAAAATCCTAATAACATCTTCAGTATAGATACAAATTATTTTTAATAAAACCAAAAGCTTTAATGGCTCCCTTGACTGAAGCATATAGGGAACTCCTTGGTCTTAACTGACCTTACAACTAATTTACGAGAATAATCTCTGCCACAAAATATCCTTCGCTACAACACTTTGATTTCTAAAGAAATCATAGAGCCTGGGGTTAAAACCCCATAATTCCTGGTGTCGCGCGAGAAGGGAAACCACTCAATCCAGCGCCATAACACGTCAGGGTTAAATATACTCGTAACTGTTGAGTTCTTAGCACGACTTTGAAGTATGCTGTTTTTAGTTAAACTTACCTCAATTTTTTTTATAGTACTACCTGTAAAATTTTGCAGTGAAAATAATAACATTTAAAGCAATTTTAACTTTGTGAGATATTTTTGTTCAATTATTATTTTTAAAAGGACTTAATTGCCCAAATAACGCTCTATAAATAGATAAAAATTAATAATTTTACATTAAGAGTCGAATACCAACTAAACGTTTAGTAAAAATTGTTGTTACATAATCAATTTTCTAACAATAATTTTGTATGTTTCTGGTAGCTATCTCTCTCGAATAAAAGCCATAAAAATAGCATTCGGAAAAGCTACCTACCTCAGTACCTACCTATCTACCTGCTTCAGTAGGTAACTGCTCCCTGATGATGGCGACTGCAATGTCGACCGAAACTTCGGTGAGTTATTCGCCAAGGACACAGCTACAACCCAGAAGCCAAGCTACTTTAGACAACGGCCGTGAAAGCCTGTTAACATTATTTTCAACGGTATGTTGTTTTCATTCGGGCAAAGATCATAGCTGTCGGTTTCAGCTAATTTATGATGACTGCTCATGAATGGCTGGTCCTTTTTAGTTTTTGAGTTTTTAGACTTAGACTTGTCTTCTCTAAAAGACAAATTTGATATCGCATATTGTTTTACTAATTCTTAAGGTCAGTTTTTTTTATAGAACATATTAGTCGTTTTTCGATTGTTTTTTTTTTGAATACATGTTTTTTACGCACTCAGTTGTAAAATATAAAGGTGGGAAAGCACAAACTCATAAATTAATGCTATAAAAATTAGTTTCGATTATTTTAAACAATATTTCCCTTATTTAAATAAATGTTAAACACTCCCGTTTCTCCCAAAATAATTCTAAAACGATCATCTTGATCGGTGCCACATTAGAGAATGTGCTAGAACAAATAATGCCGCATAAGAAAGTGTATTTTTGGTTCATACAAATATATATGTGTTTCTTTTTAATTAAATATATTTTGGCTACATTTTTATTGGCAATTACTAACTCTTTCCTCATGCCCTTAATCAAAAATTCGGCAAAGGCCTTTGAAAATAAGTAGAATAACAAAAACAGGTATCCCAATAGCCATTAGGATTTAAGGTTCTCGTAAGACAAACTTAAATCCTTTGTCAATTGACGTAATATTCGTGCTTATCTGATTACATTTGCCATGGAAAAAACCATAGCGAACTTATTGACTTACACATTTTTTTACAAAGCTCTAGTTTTGTTTTTGTAATAAATTTTGTAATATGCCTTTAAAAAACAGACAAGAAGCAATTACAGGCCGTGGAAATTATTATTTTTTATTTAAAATGTAACTTAATCGTAAAGCGAATTTCTTAACAAATTAAAGAGGGATTAAACAACGAGAAAAAGTTTTTTAAGCAAAAAAATTTTTTTAATAAAATAACCCTTCCTTAGTCGTTAATCTGCTCGAAACGGCCAGCTTTCAAATTCTCTTTCAGGCTATGTTTTTCTCTACTGCTTTTCTTCAGAAAATATTCTTACATTGTTTTGTGCGTCCCTGCTCGGTCTCCACTTCTGTTTCCTTAGCCCATATAAACATTTCATGTTTTTCACCAACTCTTTCCGTCTCTTCTTCGTTTGCGTTGAGTCCTTAATTAACCGGGTTTCACAAATTTCTCAAAAGCTTCCCGAGAATAAACTTTACTTTCTCCGACCTTTAGACAAACGACACGTGCCAAGGTTTTTGACCTTATTTCTTTATTTCATTGTGCTTCTAGATACATAAATGTAGAAGTTAAAATTTTTACTACCGAAAATATGAAGAAAAAAAAAGGATAAACAAACACCATTTTTAAGATGTGTTCGAATCATATGCACATCAATGGGTAAGTTCCATTCTGTGTATTCTATGTTGCTTCATTTAGTAACTTGTATAAATATTATAATTGTCTTCATATTGTAATATAAATTTGTTTTGTATGTTTATTTTGATTTTCTAAATGTATGTTTTCCCTTTACATTATACTTCTATAAAAAAATACTGAGCACACTTACATTCATTCATGTAACATTCTTAGTATGCATTGCCAATAAAGTTATCGTAAAACTTTTGTTAAATACAAGTTAAATTATCGTGTATTACTTTCAGGTCATTTCATAAACACCACTTTGTTATGTACAACGCCAAGTTTCTTAAATAAATATTTAAATTCATTCACAATACTTGTTATAAGGTAACAATAAATAGCCTTTAGGAACCATGCGGGCACATAAAAGCAGGTTTTTTATAAAACACCAAAAAAGTGTAATTATTTACTAAAAAAGAGTTAATTTGTTGATAAAGCTGGCTGATTATAAAGATTTTTAAATATAACTTTAATTGTTGTAATGACATTCGTAAATAGTTATTAAGAAAACAATATTATCATGATATGTATATTTGTTAAAAATTAAATTTCAGGTAATGTACCGTTATAAAGAGCCATCGACTGAATTATCTATATTTAGAAATGGTTACTAATAGTTTCACTCGAGAATGTTCGGGAACTTGTTTGTAGCCATGTGTAAAATGTGGCATGCATGTATGTGTACAGTGGACTTGAAGTCCTTGTGGCCACCTGGCTGCTTCAGAACACGGCACAGACGCTGCGCAGAGCCCGGCGAGGCAGGACAGAAGGGATGCGGGCTTACTGCGCAGACGCCGCACAGTGGGAGATTTGCCCGAAAACGTGGTCAAAAATACAAAAACCAATGTTATTTCATACAAACTTCATTATAGGGGTTTTCGAGGTCGCTGATTACGAATTTAATGTTAAAATCAATTAGTTAATGGCGGTTCATTTTATAGAGGCTAAAATAACAAAAAATACATATAATTTGTAGTCTATAATATGCATATTAAATGTTTGTAATTTTATTGAAAATTGCTCATCATGGTAAATAACATTTTGTATGTAACAGATATCTCATTCCCATTTATTGTTACAGTCAGTGGAACAAGTGATTCAATTTGCTGCTCGATATAGTTTTTTTTCTCTTACAATGCATTCTGTGTTTTCATGGAGAAACTGCAGTCTGATTGGCCTACAAAACCTGGGAGATGAAGGCCTCGGATTCTTCCGTGTAACAATTTCGTCCCGAGATTTCAGTTCAGAAGAAACAAGTTGCAATGGTACAAAAGACGTTAAGAACCCATTTGCATCCGAATCAGAATCGTTGTTGAATCTTTGCTTGTACTCACTGTGTCCCGAGCTCCCATCACATCCCCATTTACAAATTAAACTTAATGCACGCACATCGTCGGAATGTAAACTTTGTATCACTTCTTCTTTTACTAGTAAAATACGTTGACAGGTGTGATCTAACAGACTTTGAAACTTCACTTCTGCACTTTTCTCAGTAACTGTGATACTCGTACGCGGTGCACAACACCTCGATTTCGCTTCCCTTACTGCCTCATAACTGGGATACAATTTGCAGTTGTGTTTTCGCGCTGTTGATCTAATTACACTGTATTGATGCCTACTCAATTTAGCTTCAATTATTGTAGACAAAGCCTCATCTGCAGATATAACGCTTCCGATATTTCGAAGCTCTTGTTGGGGTAGTTGTGGTTATGTCTTTTACTATGTTGGCAGTATCTATATTACCAGATGAACGAAGGCTCATCTGAGTGGCATAAGACAACATCGACATGTCTACATTTGTACGTAGTTGCTCTGTTCTCCTTCGTTTCGTTCGTTCACTACTTGAACAAAATTTCACGGAAGGGCATCCACGTTTATTTGCCGACTCTCCAGAACTGGGATTACTTACCGGAAAACAAATGTTCTTGCTCAGCCATGCTTAATTTTTATTCAGAAAATAGTCAATGTTTCTTGAATATTCTTTACATTTAGTGTTTAGCTTAGAAAAAACGTGGACAAAGCAGGCCTTGCACTCGCAGGTATTGTTATAATGCAACCCCGTTTCTCGGACAACACTTTCTGTAGGTGTTCCAGACTAGTTCTTATATCTGAAGTTAAGAAGCCCTTCAGCATTAAGAATAGCTTCCTCCTAGTATATGCCAGTTCTTCTTCTCCTGATCATAAAATGAAAATTTTGCATGACTGCAATGCAAAAGCACTTATTAAAATCATTGGGCGGGTAAAAATGTTCAGATCGGGGAAAGAGGGAAATTGGTTTGCAGTAATGGAGTCCTTTCTTGGATTATTTTCTGTATGAATAGAGTAACATAGATGAAAAACAATTTGGAATATTAAAAACATAATATTCACAAATTATTAATACCATTTTGTTGAATATAATTACAATAGTGTAATAAAATGCACTGATATTTTTATGCCATTCTGTTATAGTGAAAAATTCTACCATAATTAAGATGTCAAAAATTGTTCATTACATTGTGTTGTTTTTGGTGAATTCGTTAACAAGTTCTTTGTTCAGTGCTCATTTGCGTTCGCAACAGTAGACCCTTAGGAATAATGTCTTATTCGCGGGATTCATTCTTGGTTATGGTCAATCCGGAATTTCTTAAGGAGGGAAATGTAACTGACTTGGCCCTAGAAAAGCTAGTTTTCTCGGAGTGCTTCCCATTTCACTGTTGTATTCCATTCATGCTTCGATTCTACCCCAAATCACAGTCACTGGCACTGAAGACCTAGGCTGTTAAACTTCGCTCAAATTTCTCAATTGTTGCCATTTCTTCCATCCCATCATTCCATACAGTCTCGTGAACTAATTTAGGAAGTTTCTTCATCTCATTAGATAACAATCATTGAATTGTAAAACAACACAAGACATAAACTTAATAAATTCCTTATGGGTTTGTGTGTACCCACCCATCATTAAATGGTTATTTTACAGCTGGAAAATCTAAAAGAATTGTCATTCTTAGTGAACAACTTTGAAGGACTTTAGATTTGTTTCTTACCAGTAGTAAAAATTCCGTATCAATAAAAAATCGCACTATACCAACACTACATGTGGTTTTCATCAAAGATTTCTGAAAGGCTAGACCACCACTAGTAAACTTCTCCAGACTTTAACATACATCGATGACGATGTCGAGAATGAACTGACAATTAGTGAAACTTATGAAGGAATAAGAAAAAAGGCATCTGGTATTGAACGGGCTATGCACATTGTCGACAATGATGGGTCGGCTTAGACCCGCCATAGCCTCAGGGAGTCGCCACCAGTGCAGCAATGAAGGAAAAAATATCGTACACAAAGGGTAGCACATATTAGCAGCTAGTTATTGTAAATTCGTATTACTAAAACAATAAACTAAACACTCTATTTCGAAAGAAAGGGGCATAATGTGGCATACCTAACTAAAAGCCTCGATGTAATATGATAAAACTAAATTTTCATTATGTTCACAAAGTAGCTTTAGAAAATAAAGCAAAAAAACATTACAGCTTTATATATAACAACATAAGGCAGCGATATAGACGCCATATCTCCAGGAATTGCATCCATTTATCAGAACTTAAAAATATCAATTTTTACAGCCGCGACATTCACTTTAGTACAGCATGGAATTATCTTCAACATAGTTAGGTCCACCCAACTCACTCTACCCTCACTTGTCATTTTCCGTGAAACCTCAGGATATGGGAATTTTTCATTGCCATATCCGGTTTCCCATGCAGGGATGATCTAACGTTACTATCACATCGCCAGTTTCGTCGGGATTTTAAGTTAGCGATTTGCATTTTGACCACGTTTTCGGGCAAATCTCCCACTGTGCGCCGGTTCGCTGAGGGCCCGTGTCAGCTGCCGGCTGTGCTCTTGTTCCTCTGAAGCCGCAGCCAAGCTCACGCCACGTCAGTATTCTATATGACAGCTACTGTATACATGTCATTTCAAAGTTCCGATGCAACGCAAATGAAATGGCAAGGCCAACAACATAATCAATAATCGCGTAAAATCGAAATGCTAAATTATTTTTATTTGTAAACTGTTAAAAATATTTAAAATGGTTCATTCCGGCACATCAAGAAACAAGAATTACACTAAGAGTATTTTTTTTCCGGAATTGAAGAGTAAAAACAAAATAAAGGTTTAACATTGGATTGTGATTAAAGTATTTAAATTGTTTTGTTTTTTATTTCAGTATTGTTTTTACCATCAATTTTTTAGATATAAAATAGAAATATAGGTGAATTATGTTACCACCTCTTTTTCAATGGTGCAAAGTTTTAACAAAAACAATTTATTCATTTCAACCTTTAATAATCATAGCATGTACAATGGGAAGTTTAGAAAAGAACGATACTAATGTTTATCTTCAATCTTCTATGATTGGTTCTGGCCCAAATTCTGAATCGAATAACAAATAAATTCGATTTACAACAGCCTTAAAATGAACTCAGACAATACCCTTAAACCTTACTTCCTTATTTTTACAATGCCGATTTCGCACACAAGTCTTGCTTTACTACCTTTTTACTCGGGCCATCAAAACCTCCCACACTATAAGAACTTGGCAACAGATTGAGTGGCTAATAAAATTTCCGAGCGAAAACATAAACTTGCAATATCCACAACACTTTCGAAATGGCGTAAGCTAAGGTTACGTTTAATAATTATAAATTTACCATTACTTACATGCCTTTATGCGCACGTTACACTTACTCATTTTCAAAGAACATGGAAAACTATGTAAACTACAATATCAATATAAAAACCCTGCATATATAATATTAAAAATTGGGCTAGAAAAATTATAGAAATACGAACTTAGTTATTTTAAATAAACTATTCATTTCAAAAACACAAGCAATTTATCCACTGGGTAAAATATGTGTTTACAATATTGTCGTAATAAAAAAAATATCCACTGGACTTAAATATTTACGTTAATGCTTTAGAGTGCAATAGTCTAATAGTTGCCCACCGCCTATTTTTTTGAGTAAGAGATGGTCGTCATATTTTCTGCATGATGGTGATGATCGCCCACTCGCATTTGCCTGGTGTGTGTTCGCGCAGATCGACCGGGAACTGTCGCTGCTCGCCGAGACACGAAGACCCTCTTCTTCACTCAGGTGCGAGCTGTTGTTACGAGCCGACTCGTTCACTGGCGTCTGACTCGTTACTTCAGCTGGTCCGGCACTGGCCAGTAGCTGTGTCCATATGTTCGTAGCCTGAACCTTTTACTCGCACCTTGACGACAGGAGATCAGCAGTGACTAGCACTTGTGGCCAAATTTAATTTTCATGTAACTCTAATTGAAAAAAAGAAAAGTTACGGACAACATGTATTTAACGGGTGAAGTCCGTGTTCGGGTACTGCCACTATGCCACAGGATGCCGAGAAGTTGTCTCAGAACAGGTTGTTTTCATGTAATGAAACTTGAAAAATATATTTCAGCTGCAGTTGCCAACAGCCGCAACTCCCTGCCACGCTCGCCTGTTCGATAAGCCCTGTTTCTCACACGCCTTGGGATTTACTTGTGTAGCGAGTATAAATAATTACCACCCAAGGACACGAAGTCACTCTGCTTTCAACTTTACACAAGTCGCCTCTTCAGAAACTTACGAGACAACTTCCAACTACTGCTGAGGTATTAAGAAAACAAAAGACTCACCTTGTTTTCAAAGTGGCATTTCCTCGAGGAGGCCATGATGGCGGCGACAGTGGTTGGTTCTTGACGGGTTTCAGGTGGCGTAGCTTCCTTCGGCGCTGTCTGCTTCTGTTTTCTTTGTCCCAGCGAGGGGGTATTTATACTATTCAACCGAAATCTGCAACCTTCGATAATATTCCAGGTTATCCAAGTTTCCGTAGACAACATGGCCGCACTTCCGACGACGCCCGAGGTCTCCCGACTCGCTCCGAGCGCTTCCGAGGCCGCCAATCCGCGCAAGAAGGACCTCAGGCGCTGTGGGACTGCTGATGGAGTCTTGCTTCTGCGCGCGAACTTCGAAAAACATTTAATTTTCTGGTAGGCAACGTAATAGGAAGACAGATGTTTGTTGAATACTGGCTGTTGGATGAAAGTTACAAGGGTAAATAAATAAAAAATAAAAAAGTCTGTATGCAAGGGCCTTTGACAAGAGACCAACTGCACCACAGTAAACTCAAAAAAAGTATTCTTTATAAACGAGAAATATACTGGTTGTAAGACACGAAATATTGACATAATTTTTAAAAAGTTTCTTTTAAAAATATAATTATGTCCTTTAATGTACCTCTTTTACAATTCCTAGCTATTTAAAATGTCCAGCAATACTGTAAATAAGCCTATGCGTATAAGGTAATCAAACCACTGACTGCCTGGAACATTCACTGGAAAGTAAGCTAACCGGTAGAGAATTTGTCACGCGCGTAAATATTAGCTCCGTGTATACGTGCGCTGGTTGCTACGGGAAATAAACAACCTCTTTCGCCAGTAGCGTCCACTACAGCGAACTTCCAGAAGACTTGAAGTGTAGACCACTGATCTCCAGGTGCGACCAAAATCTCTCCTCCCCTCCTATGAAATAGTAAAACATTTAAAATATACCGCACGTGACAATGCTTCTCACTTTATGGAAACGTTAGAAAAAATCAAACCGAAACTAAACCTGACGCCATGATATGAACGTAGTAAACTATGTCATTAGCAACATAATTTTAAGGGAATAGAAATAACAGAAATAAGTTAATATTGTATTGAAAAATTTTGAAGTAACTATTTTTTATGGTTTGGTTTTCAAAATATGGTTCTTCTTTAGCATAACGTATAGGTAAATGTCATTCCTGAAGCCAATAATGACTTTCTGCTAGAGTAGTTTCCCCTGTGAAGTCACTGACCTTTAGCACCGGATTCATTTTTGAGGACTACAATAGAAACCATTCTGTCAAATGAAACATTGTTAATGTTTTAAGAATCTGTATTGTGTTAGGACTTACTAAATAAAACATATTTTCCATATTTAAAGTGAAAATTCGTTATATTGTAAAAACTGTCGACACCAAAATATATATAACCGGAAAAATTCGTGGATTAATTTCACGACAGCCTCAAATTCAAATAGTTATACATCAGTGCTGCCTCTGCTATTGGCTCACAATTCACCTGGACGACTCTGGGCCAATGATAAACACTCAACCGAAGCTGTATCAAATCACAGGCCGCTACGTTGGGACACCTTCACAAGACAGCAGCCAATGAGAGGGTGACATTTGACCGAGTGTACGTAGAACTATAAAGTTCATCCTAGATGTCATTAAACCCGCGAATTCTTCCGGTCCCTATCGATATAGCATCTTTGAGGTGTTATCTGATCTCCCTTGAATATTCAGAAATGAGCTGTTGTGTGACGAGGGGATCAAGGGGGCAGGCAGAGGACGCGAAGGGGATCAGACAAACAGCCTTCTCCTCGTGGCCCTGCTAATGGCGGGTCAGCGCCCTTGTCGCTGCCTGGCGGAGCTCTGGTGGCAGAGCTGTCGAGAGGCGAGGCGGTGGTATCTGCTGTCGGGCAGCGCCGCGACTCCCGGGAACAAAGCGAGAAGCAAGGGAAGTCGTCTTCGTTGTTGTTGGCAGCCTCGGCCGCGTTTCAGGGGCGAGTGAATGTGACGTGAACATAAAAGAATTTTTGAGAATCGGTGAACCCGTTCTTCGCTACGTGCCGGGTTTTAATAATGCTGTCATTAACGTCGGTTTTTATTTACACTAAACAACAAGCTTCTTTGGCATACCCTAATTAACATAGAAATATGGAAAGTATAATTTTTTTATGAGATTAACTATGAAAAGTTAAGCTATGGAAACTTCGAACTCAAAGCAATAGCAACCATGAAAAAGCAGATCCATTACTTGAATATGCATTATATTCTTGAATCGTCTCGAGGAAAGGAATTTAAATCAGTTTATGGCATTTTTATCGTAGCGCCAAGTCATACTTAACTATCCAGTCTTGAAACAAACAGTGTTTTAAAACAAACTATGACTATCTACTGGAGAGACTTACATTAAAAACACTCCAGGCTACACTGTGTAGAGGGGAACTATGTGAAAGACGTGGTTGTATTCTCGGCAATGGAAACATGTGGAAACCAAAGAGTAACGATTTTTATTACTGTCAGTCATACTGAATAGGTCTCCGTATTAGTGGCGCTGTGCTTAGTAATAGTTCGTGAAAATTACGAACCGGTAAAATATGCATCCAAAACGGAAACGTTATAAAATTAAACTAAAATGACAGAAAGTAAAGTAAATCCTATTGCACGATTTACCAAGCACAAGTTATAGTGGCTAAATTGTTTTCGAAAAGCTTTTATCAGTAAGCAGGTACTGTAGGAAACTAGGTAATATTTTTCTTCATGATTACGGCAAATATGTGAACCACAAGCTCTTTTATCGTGGCAGGATTTGTAACCTAACGAAGATCCAGGAAAGTGGGACAGCAACCGTACGGAAAAGAAAAAGGCAGCATGCCTTTCAATATTTTGCTATATCTGGGGATAAGCTTATGAAGTTAAGTATCTAAGATTTTCAACCTTCGTGCCGTAACACTGAAACTATTACGTTTATCGAAAAGGCTTACTGAAATGGAAATTCTAAACAAATAACGTAAATAAAAACCATGTACGGTAAGTAAAAACTCCTTAAAATAATTTTTTGACGTGATAACGTCTTATAAATCAATGAACATCGGCTGCACGCATGAAAAATTGTCACGTTCCGCCTGAGCCAATCGTGCAAGAACCGGCCAACCACACCGTGTGAGAAAATCTTCTATAATATCAAACAGGTTAAGGCGGGCTTTTTAACTAATTGTTCGTGATTATATTTAAACAAATTATTTAAATTAAATTTGCCAAAACTGTCAATTATATTTGAAAATTAAAAATTATGCAATTTTTTATCAATGTTTTCCTATGACGTTATCACGTCAAAATATCGTCCGTAAACCTACTTTACAGACAACCCCCCCCCCTTTTTTAATACAAATTTCTAGCTCTTTCAGATTTTTGGTATTAATACTGCGCATTGTGGGGGAGAGAATGTAGAATACTTAGCACTGCTAAGCCACGCACGGGCGGCTGACTCGATGTATCACCGGCGCCTACAAGTGGTGCTGCAGTGAACTGCCTTTTCATTTACTATCTGTATTTGTTAATCCATATAATGGGGAAGAGGCCAAAAGAATGCAAAAGTGTTTTGCTCTATCACATTTTAGTATTCAACCCACGAGTTTTCTGGAGAAAACAACTAAACCTCGCTGGATATTCGCCGGAGGAAAAAAAAGCCAAAACAAGCTATGATAGAAATTTGCCTAAGATGACACAACCTGGTAGAGCATTCCTTCCTTCTGGCCATGTGATCGGGAGTTCCGAGTACTGAAAAAAACATACACAAGACAGATTGACACCATAATTCCGAAGGAACGTGTGGAATAATAACTGACAGCAAACCCTTAGGGTTTAGAATAACATTTACAAAAACGTTTATAACAAACATTTTGTTGTATTTATAAATATTTTACGTCCAACTAGCATAATTTTTGTAAAATTAATATTAAAATAAGCTTATTTGTTTCATTCTTAATATAACTTTATTTTCATTAAGAAACCTGAGTGGGGTGAACAATGTAGAGGGAAGGGGGGAACCGGGTGTACTTGACACATAGGGCAACTTGTTACTTTGCCGGTAAAAAAACACAATTTTCAGTAGTTGTCCGTTCTTTAACAGATTACAGCACTTATCGGGCTTTTTAATTCTCTAGTCATCTGTTGCGGCATGAAGATTGTTCGGTGCTTATAAGCAAAAAAAATTGCTTTCTGTATTCTGGAGTAAGTACTGAGTTTGTGAGATTTTCATTTTCTTTCAATAAATTTCCAATGAAAACTCAATGTTCTGCATGTGCAAAGAACATTCGAAATCAAGGCATTTCGATGTTATCTCATAAAGTTTTATTTCTTGTGATTTTTTCCTCAAATATGATTATAAACATAATGGTGGTGAAGTTAAAATACAGTGTTTGTGTTGCTTTAGGTCATGTCAAATGTTTACCTTTGCTTACGACGCTGCTTGTGAACGTCTTTTTGTATTGCGGTAAAAAATTAATATTAATTTTAATTATTGTATTTAAAAAAATAAACTTTATATTTATAACTTTTTTGGCGTTTAATAATAATACTGATATTTCTATGCGCAAAAATAACATTTATAAATAGAAAATTTTAAAAAATAAAGTTATTGGTGTTTATATAAATAAAAGTACTATGCATCTTTATATAAATATATTTATTTATTTACTGCAACAATGCACCCCATGGTGGGGTAAGTTGTTACAGGCTGCAAGTATATGATTCGTTTTAACACGAAAAAAAATCAAATTATTGACTTCAGAAACCAAGAAATAATATTATTAAACTATCTTTTTTATTTTTTAAATTGTAACAAATAGCCTCGGACGTCCCCAACTGTATGACAGGTTTGAATGACAGCGCTGTACGACAGGGTTGTTTCATACTCTAACCGCACACTTCCAACCTTTATTCGGCCCCATGAAGGCTGCGACCACACAGTCTCACAAGCAAATGTTCCTACTTCAGGCGCTCACTACACTTCCGTAAGAGCTTGATAGCACAAACAGGTACTGTGCACACTTTACATGTACTACATTGGAATGCCTGTGGGGTCAAAAATCAAGCCTACCAGCTAGAGCAACTTGTGATTATATATGACATAGATTTAGCTTTCATCACAGATACCAAACTAAATAAAACTGATGGATTAAACATCCTTGGTTACACAATCTATCGAAACGACAGAGTCCCCAAGGACAGAGGCACAGAACAATAATAAAGAATAACATCTGCCACCACCCATTTACCATAGCAGAGCTAGATAACCTAGATAACTTGGAAGCAACAGCTGTGGCAGTGAAACACCGAGAATCTCGCATCCATGTGGCAGCAGCTTACCAAACCCCAGTCTACCGCTCCCAAATAAAAGCACCATCCCTGAGTAACATCTTTCACTATTTAACCGGGAATTTACATACAAAATACACTATTACATACCTTGGCCTAACTTTGTATACGTGGCTCAATCGGCAGCCAAACATAACTAACAGCAAAATGCAGAAATCGGTGAATTCCGCAAATTATACCCTCTACTAAACTAATCCCCCTTTCCCCGCTACAAAACTTTAATAGCATATAAACAAATCATACTCCCTACCCTGCTATGTGGATGTGAGGCTTGGAGACATGCAGCGATTCACAATTTTTAAGTCGTGCAAGTAACCCAGAATAAATAATTTAAGAATAATTGCTAACCAAGGTAGACACACCAGCAAAGATGCCATTCATCAGTTTCTAAACATAAAAAACGCCACGGAAACCATAAAAGAAAGAATGTTATTTTTTTATAATCATATAGAGGAACACATAAACCCTAGTATTAATTATTAGGTCACTACAACCCCGCAGAGCATAGGAAATGCAGAAAACCTAAACTGTAGTAACAAGAACACCCACCAGCACTTGCTTCGCCCTGATTGGCTGTGCGCTGATTGGGTGACCAATCTGGGCGCGGCAGCTCACCACCGGGAACAGGTGCTGGCTGGCGGAACTGCCCCACTCGCCGGGAGACAGGCCGAGGACATGCAGGGGCTTAGGGGAGCAGGTGTTACGTAAATATAATGGGAAATCAATCAGAAAATAGATCAGCAAAAATAATATATAAAAAATTATATATTAAAAAGTAAAAATAAAATAAAAATATTTTTTTTAAAACACATAAAAAATACTATAACAAATAATATATTAAAAAAACACTACAATACATTCATACACTCGTCTCCTGAAAGACGGGCCTTCAGTATAGTTCTAGTATATGACTATATAAAGTAACTATAAGTAATTTTTTTCCACTCTCCTAAGCAATCACTAAAGAATAGACCTGATAGTTTCACCGTTTCAGGTCGGGAGCAGCAATAAACCGTCGTGGTTAAGGAAAGAAAATAAAATAATTGATGATGATAATCAATGCGTTTTCTCCCACACATGACCACACTCGAAACGACTTTAGGTATTCCACAAATAGATCGTCTAAATACTCTAAATCGACATTATGACATTTGCACTGGGTTAGTTAGGTGCAGGCAAGAAACTGTTTGTAAAAAATTAAACTGGCTGTTGTTTTGACTCACGTGTCAAGCCAGTCGCTGCGAGTATATAAGCGAGGACTGGACGAAGTGACTCTTGTCCACCTCTGGCTGTGGTGCAGTGCGGATAGTTTTCTTTGACTCAACTCACATCATATAAGACCGGCATCTCGAAATTATTGAGAACTATATCACTACTTTCCCATCATTAAAGTTGACCTGAATGGAAGGCCTACCATCAACAATGGCAACGTTGCTGACAGCTCCAGAGATCCCGATGGCAACGACGTCGACGCAGATCCTATTGGCAACGGCGTCAACTCTTTCAGCACTGCAGAAGATTTCGACGCGTGCAACTTCTTCCGCAGAGCACACGTTGGAGACTTCAATGGTTGATGTTTCGCCAGTGTTGCCAGCAACCTGAGATAGTTCATCACGTGCAGTGTCTTCAGCAACAGGGCAATGTATGTCAGCAGTGTCAACTAACAGTGTTCCATCATACAAACGTACGTACCATGATAGCATAAAAAGTTTTTAAAAAGGTGTGATAATATAATACACAATTGTAACAATAAATCTTAACGCATAAAATATCAGCGAAACAAGTGTTGTTTATAAGTTTAAGGTTATACACCACGGAAGTTAAAAAAGACACTTTAAGTATTGTGACTAACTGGTGCGCATTCATCAGAATTATATATTCTGCAGCAACACATTTGTTTGGTTTAAACATACAAGGCATCATGTAATATATCACTGTTCTTTTAACGAAACTGTGCTTTGAGTAAAATGTGGTAATCCACTATCATGTGGAATTGCCCTGAAAAGACACGTCAAGTCATGCAAAGGACTTGCTTCGTACTCTAAGAAGTTTGTAGAAATCGAGAAACGCTAGTAAATTCCTTGTTTTTTGTACTTGTAGTATAAATTTTGTAAAATAGCTGTATTTGTAATTTTGTTGATTTATTTTTAATGGTAATATTTTGGTAATTTTAATTATTAAATTTTTTGCATCATTAAAGGATTAGACAGAGGAGAGGAATCGATCGAATCAATCATTACTTTTAATCGATTGTCCTCACCAAAGACTCTATGATATATGTATGGTTATTATCAAAATTGTCATTATTTTTTTCATTTAATTTCTGGCATTAAAATAAAAGATTTTCAACATGTCTATAACGGAAAGTGCCACTTTGGGGAGTTCGGCACTCGATTCCGAGAGAAAACCAAATGGTGGCTCCAAAATGGCCGTCGGGGTAAAAATCAAAGGTTAAGGTCATCCAAGATGGTCGCCGTAACGTAATGGCGGTCGGTCATTGAACCCATTCTCAATCGTCACTTCGACTCCAGCGGCAGTAGCCCCCAATATAAATATATTACGTTTACGCGTGCATTAGCTCTTCATAAATTTTACAGTATCATACGTGTTTAGTTTTGAATGAAAATTGACGTAGCTCTGACATTTGTTGCGTATATGTCTTTACTCACGAACGTTTTGACTTGATCACAATTGATTACTATGAGACAAATTTTACTTTGTTGCCATTACCAAATTTGCTCAAGTATGTAATGGGTGGAAACATTATATTACAATAAATAAAGGATAGCCTACAAAAATTTAGAAAACATAAATACTCTATTGGTTTGAATAGCGTCTCATACCAATCTTGCAATAGCTCATTGGTGTCGAATGCTAATTTCAAAGAGAACAGATAACATATGTAAGCATTTATCAACGCAAAGTTCGCATTCGTAACATTTTTGCTTTAATGATTTTTTTTGCATTGAAGTGAAATATTGTGGCCTTATTTTTCACTGCACAATACAAAATCTTAAATAACATCACTTAATTGTTTATCTTATTATATTGTAATATTCACATATACAAACGAATATATATTGTAGTCTTTACCATTTTGTTTAATATGTCATGTTATAGTGTGTCAAATAAATAATTTTCATGTTAATATAAAGACTCGATAGTAAATAATATTATAATGTACAAACATATTTGTACGAAGTAGCAGATTTTGAAAAACAGCAGGCTGATTGTAATAAACAATCCAGTATTCATGAAAACAGATAACTCGTGTTTTTTTTAAGAGTGTCTCTTTCAAAAAACACTGATGGACACAGGCACGTTATTAAAAGTTATTTGAATATTCAGAAGAGCGCGGCTTGTTTTCAGTCTAGCCTCCAATCACGAGCCACCAGAATGTGTGGCTAGGCGCTCATCTGCATTTATATTACCAGGTAGTATACCATCGAAACACAAGCCTATAGTTTTATACTGTTATAAAACAAAAACCATTTGGTTTTTGTATCCAATTTATGTATTAATGAATTGACTATGAAAAACATTTTTATATTATTTTTATATTATATTTACATTTTTAAGATCAGTTAATTACTAATCAAACATCGTAAAAAAAACTTTACCAAAATTTTTCGAGTAAATTTCAAGGGATAAAGTAAAAGCTGAAAAATCACTTAATACAACTTTATTTACTGTTATCAACATAGTAGTTAATTTATTACATAATACCATAAAAACTCTTTTAAAATAAATGCGGTTATAGAAAAAGAAAAGTAAATTGTTTAATTTTGACTAAGCATGTAGTGTGCTCTAAAATTTTCATTTAAACAAATAGTTAATACATTTCCATAAATATAAATAGTAACGGAGCTAATATATTTTGAAAATGAATAAACCTTTGTCTAATATTAAGAAAATGGAAACGGCTCTAACGTGATAAAGGTAATGTTTAAAATTTTATATCACATTATGATAATGTTCTCTTAACGTTCCATTTTATAGAAAAGTTGTAAGAAAATGCTAACTCAATTTACAAACCTTAATCACGAATCATATTTGAAGTTTTCAATTCGGATTCTTTCAGCAATGCAAAAATGGTATAAATTCACTTATGTATTGTTTTTATTTTCGTAAATAGAAAAATATTTAATTTTTTTTTAAAAATTGAACTAGGTATCTCAAAATCAACTACTTAATATTATAGTAAGATTTTATATTGATATAATTTTGTGAGATCATGCCAATTTTGAGGGGTTTGTAGTTTAAACTTGATTCCGGTAATATAAACGCATAAACAAAAATAAAATTGTCACATAATAGAACAAATTCTTGCTAATTTGTTGCAAGCATTGGAAATTAGTAAGTAAATAAAGCATAGCTAGCACTTTAAACTGTATATAATTAAAGTTTTTTTATTTTAAAATTGCAATAGTTAAATTAAATAATTATTATTCTTGTAGTACATTTATCAATTTAGTTTTGGTTTGAGAGGAGTTTCAGTGTATGTTAATAAAAATAGTTTTCCTTCCTGGTGGTAACATAACGACCTGTGGTTCAGCCTTAACGCGGGTCGAACGCACCTTAACGCACACGAGAGACGCGATCCCCGCCATTGTCTCAAGGAGACGCCCGGAGACGGCCGGAGACGCCTCGATCGTTGCCTGCCGCGAAGAGACAAGTTGTCTCTCGGCGAGCGACTCTTTGTTCTCACAGAGAATCATTTAGCACGTCACGTCCGCGTGGAGAGTCTGCGAGCACGCCCGAGCTCCGAACAGGAGAGACATTCTTCCTCGCCACGAACTTCGCTCCCTCCTTGTGGCCTCTCCCCAACACCTGGAGGAGTCTCCCCCACTCTCTCTCCTCCAGGCTGTAGCGAACACTCGCCACATCGCCTCCGAGGGCACACTCTGCTCTAGCACGCACTTTGCCATCATGTGCTTGTAACATAGCTTAGCAATACTGTAGTCAGTTTTTATCGGCCGCTGGAGTTGGAGTGTGGAGGTGGAGATGCTGTCCGCCATCTTGTTTTTTGACATAACATGACCTTGATCTGGACCTTTGACCTTGACCTTGAATTTGACCTCGTCCGACATTAAAATCCGTCATCTTCAATTCCTCCGTTTTGAAATCGATCGCCCCACTTGCTGTACATTGTACTTTTTGTTACGCCCACCATCTTGAAATTTTGACATCACGTCTGCTATATTGAGTTCTGATGTCACATCCCCCATCTTGAATTCTGATTTAAAGTTCGTCATCTTGGATCTGATGTCACAACACCTTTATTCGATCCTGATGTCATGTCCACCATCTTGTTGTCGTCTGCTGGAGGTTACACTGTAGGATTACATCACGATCGCCACCTTATTTTTTGTGTTCTGCTGGAGGCCGCCATCTTCGATACCGCCATCTTTGTTTCTGCTGTTTGTTCCTAGAGAGCAACCGCATTGTTCTGTTTCATGCACATTAAGAAATTTTCCATTACCTTCCAATATTGTTATTACCCTTATCGATATATAATTATATTTTGTACAAAATACAATAGAAGCAATGTAATTCGAACCATGACAGCTCTGACCTTTGAGTTGTAAAACATAAGCCTTTAACTACATGGTAATTGATGCATTTATCAGAGTGTGAAATAAATATAGTACATAAAAAATAACAAAATATTCAGACTACTATTTTTTAATGTGAAGGAATAATAGTATCACCTGCTACAGGTTGCTGCCACCATATTGTCACGCGGCGTAAAATTTTACCGCGTGACAATATTACCAGGGGCACTAGTGTCACACAGTACACATATCGTCTGTTAGAGGGGAACTGCCACTATCTTGTTTTCATTAATCGATACAATGTTTGCTAGTGTCACGTAGTACACACGCCGTTTTCTAGAGTGTGCTACCGCCATAGTAGTTTTATTTTTACTCATCAGAGCGTAGTGATATTTATTACCGTGGAGTCTGCTCTCTTGCCGGTTGCCTGGACTGCCATTTAGAAAATCCATGATTATTTAGCAAAATGTTTTTTTAAATCCATTATTCATAAAAAGATAACTAGAAGGGCCTAGAAGTCGGTGGTTTCGGAGCTGTAGGCGATGTGAGTCTCCTAAAGGTGATGTCACCGGTCGGACAACGGCCTGGAAGCTGAACTAGGCCTGCTGTCGTTTAAGGTTTAACATTATGAGCCGTAAAAGTTGCCATGTAGTCAAGTCATCGTCAGTATTTTGACCAAATTATATGTTGTAATAAACAAACTGGTCCGACTGAATGCAAGAGGTCAAAAACTCTTGGTTGTGAAAATCGAACAAAGTTCGGTTGTCGGTTGTGCGAATTGATCTAAGTCCGCCTGTGCGCACAAAGTCAAAGTCCGACTATATGCACCTACTGAGCTGATGCAGGTATGAGTAAGGATCTCGCTCGGTGTAGTAAACGCAAGTAACTGATGGCTTCCGGGTCATCGGGTCGGTATTTATAGCCTAAAAGGATGGTGAGGGAGATAGGAGGACAGAAAGTTGGGAGCGAATGTTGGAATGAAGGAAGGAAGGGAAGGGGTGACGATTTCTTGAAGACAAAAAGGGGTGTGAATTTATCGCGAGAAAAATATAATATTTTTTAGAGATGGAAAGGGGGTAGGAGGTGTCGGTGAAAAATTCAAGAAAAAATATTTTTTTTGTGAAAGGGTGTAGAAGGGGGAGGGTTTAGTTAATGTTTGCAATGATATTGGTGTTTTGGGGTCAGTCTGCCTGCAAACGCCATGGGGGAAGGATCAGTCGCTATTTGTATTTTTTTATTTTTTGTTCTCATCAGGTTTGAACTAAGGACTCCGTAACGTAAGTGCGTTTTTTAATAATTTTATTAATTTTTTTATAAATTTTAATTTTTTTTTTAAAAAATATTAAATACATTTTTTCAAGTTTGCTACCTCAACGAAAAATTGCAACGGTGAGGTAATAATTCGAAATGGCGTGATTTAAATGGCGGAAAGTTCTAGAAAACCAAATGGTGGATTCAAGATGGCGGAACCAAGATGGCCGCGGAGGTCAAGGTCAAAGGTCAATGTCATCCAAGATGGCCCCTGTGACATCGCAATCGAATATGGCGTTGACAATCCACAAACCAGAGCCTGAAGCCTGGGCTAGTAGCCCGTTTTCTATACTACTGAAAAGATATCCCAGGAAACAAAAATGTTCAGAATTGTAATATATATAATATATCTGTGTGTGTGTGTTTTCTTGCGATTTGGCCCTTTGAAATTTTTTATTTTAGTAAGTAAATAGAAAAAAAGGCAACTCTCTAATAACAATACCAAAATACTTAATATTTTAAGAGATTACTAAGTGAATTTAATACATTAAATTATTACCTCGACCACAAATTTTTTTTGAATATACGAAACATTTTCGAATGATGTCAGTATAACTTTTGTTTTAGTGCGACAGTAACAAAATTCGAATAGTGTTTAAATTTCGTAACAAAATAAGACTAACATTAAAAATGCAAATAAGGTTAAATTATTCTCAAAAATAAGTGGAACATATGAAATAGTTAAAACTGTTTTTTATTAAATATAATTTTTTTTATTACTTTGTAAATTAAATTTTATGAACACCCCATATGCAAAAGGCATCAACATTTTGAAAAAATTTTCTGAGTGAATTAAAAATTTTATTATATTTTTAATTGATGTGTACTTATAATTTTCTGACGATTCAGTTAAGGTAACAAGTTCTTTTGTATTTTAATTTAGTGATTGTCAGAAAATGTCAGTTACATTGACTGTAAAAGATTTATGGTTAATTACGATAAAATTTAAACTACGCCTAACGGCATCTAAAAATAACGTATAGCACCGAAATGCAACTAAAATCTTAATCAGCATTTTATTTAAATTAGATTAATTTTTGTAAAAAAAATCTGATTTTTATACTTAAATACTGTAAATTATATATAATGGAGTGGATATAAATAATGAACTTTACATCATATACTGATCCTTACATGAGCGTGTTATTGCTCTGCAGTAATGCGTCACAGCTACGACGACGATCTGAGTCAAGTGACGCGCGGTCAGTCAAGGCTGCTCGAGAGTTGGCCAGCAAACGACGCGGAAAGTTTCCGCGAAAGCAGATAAATCTTGCTCGGCCGACGACTGCAGTACCAAGAATATACCAGTCGAGGAAAGGGGGAAAAAAACCAGAATAAATTACCTAGTAAGTCCACTTTCCGAGTTCAGTAAGGAAGAAAAATTTGGACAGGAAGAATAAAAATCCTTACTCGTTATTTTCCTGGAGGGCTATAAAGCTACCTTAATCCTCCGAGGGAGAGGTAATAAGGCAGTGCTTTGCTGCACACACTATTAACCTTCGCTGGAATGGTCCGTATACCTCGGCGGATTCAACTGCATTTGTAGCAAAACGAATGTTTCATTTCGTGGATGACGGGGCAACGAAATCACCGCGCGTTTAATATGGTTTTGAAGGAAATGAAAATGTTAAGAATTTAATACTAAGGTTGGCAGGTTACAACACAAAAGTTAGTACGTCATAAATGATTATGGAACTATTTTTATTTGACAAGTTATTATTTTCTTGAGTTGCAAAGGAGAACTAAATATGTTAGATTAGATAACTTCCAGTTGTTAAAAAGTCAGATGCTGCATACAGCAACTAGGTTCCCAGTTGCTATGGCAGTGTTCGAATGCAAGTGGACCGTTATGCATTTGTCACCACGTGCATTGCGCTTGCCCGTGTGGTGTGCTAAAGCAATGCGGACGAGTGTAATTTTTGGCCTCTCTGATTGGTACTAGCCAGATGATTCGATTTTTTGTGTTTATTTTTTATTAATTATTTCAATCCCATAAAAAAAATATTATCTGTAAATAATTAATTTTAAAATTTTATTACACTTCAAACACTTGGAATAATCTTCTTAAGATTCTAAATTTGTTCTGTAAGTAACGATTGATGTATGTGAACACGCTGGTTGAACTTTATTTATTATTTTGGTAATAAATACTGTTTTTTTCATTTGATATTTTAATCCTGATATAAGATATAGTAAAAAAATTCTAGTCTTTCGATAACCCACCTGTTTAATCAAAATATAACTTACAAAAGCTTTAAAAAAACGGTGGAGACTTATTACCTACAATTTTGCTAGAAGTAAGCAGTTCAGTTTTCTTGCACACAAGGTTTGTTCATAAAGTAACGCTTTGAAACGAAGTGATTGTAAGTCACAAAAATTCAAACAGCTTGAAAAAAAAATATTTGTGCTTGGTTTTTCCCGTCCGCAACATAATCATGATTGTAACGATGTTTTGGAAGTTAGCCCCTGAACGCGACACTACCGGCAGAACAGCGAGGCTTCTCCGGTGGCCTATCCCCTCATGCATGCTTCATCTACAGCCACCCCCGCCTGCTCCCCTGCAGGCAGGGAAGTAACTCGCTGCTACATCCCCAGGGTTGGCCTGCAGTGCTCAGAGTCTTCGGAGCGGCGGAAGAGGAAGCTCTCACACCGACCACGTCACCCTGCCGTCAAGCTGCATGTCACCACGTCACCAGGAACGTCACCCTGCCCGACACCACACCCAGCTGCATGTTGGACTTAGCTTCAGAAGAGAGTAGGCCGGACAGTAACTTTTTCGCATGCGAGTTTGGACTAGCCCGATCAGCGCCGAGGTGCCAACAGGAGACATCCGGAAGAAGATGTGACTGATCACTCGCACAGAAACTCGTCGAAGCGAACCACGTAGCGAGATGCTACTCGCTGAGCGAGTAATTTCTGAAAAGCTACTCAGTGTATTTACGAATTTTGGGAAAGGGAAAGCTGCTGCCTATGTAGGTACAAAAATACTCGCCAATGACTTTGTTTATTCCTACTCGTCGGCGAGTCAGAGTGGGCGAGTGGAAGAATGTATTCTTAATAGAATGGCACATGTCACTGAAGGCTATAAGGAGGACTTAGCGTGTGTGACTGGGGCAGTGGCTGACATATAAGGACAGTGCAATAATAACCTAACTTTGACTTGGACTACTGTGGACTTGGGTGTTTCGACGAAGTGGCAACTGTTGAAGTGTGACGAGTTTATGTCACTATCAGAGCTTCAGAAAGGTAAACAGTGTGGAGGTGTTTGCATTAAGAGTGTAACAGGTCCTGAGTGCTGACTAGTCGGAAGAGCGGGGTGTGGCTGCTGTTTCGCCCAGCCGTGGAAGTCACCTCGGGAACTTGTAGTCGCGCACTTGGTTCGAGCCAGCGGAGTCCGTGTTGAGCGTCGCCAGGAGGAGGGCGCTACAGGCACCACGACTTAAAGACCAGTCGCTGCAGTGGACCTCACTCCCGACGATCCTTAAGGACAGTGACCAACTGCTTAACCAAGGTGTTCTTTTCATTTTGTGTAATTTTTCTTTTTTATAACTATTTAGAAAAAAATTATTTTATCACTGCGGCAAGCATTGCTTTTTTTTTCAATTAAATCTGTTCAGACCCTAAATAAAGGCATTATCTAAAATACTTTAGCTAAAAATCATCTGATAGTCTTACATTTACATGCCTTGTTAATCACTGTAGACTATAATAATTAGTATGTATGCTACGCATGTTTAGCGTTTAATGTTTCCGTGATTACCTCCAGCCAAAGTTGGTCGTTCGAATCGTGACTATTCTTGTGCAATATTATGTTACCCTAAAAGGATGCTTCACGTCAAACACATCCACAAAGTTTCAGGTATTGCATGATCCTCCCTTCCTCACGGCAACAGGGGAAATAAAATACAACCTGACTGACGGGATATCCTCTGCCGTGGCTGTGGTTTGTCGATACTTATCGATATCGACCGGTGCGGTGGAATGTCACAATCTCCACGGGAATTTGTTCGCCAGCTCCGGGCACGTATAAACATGGGTATGTTTGTCATCGGAGAGCATGCAGGGTGATGGATGAAGGCATGTAGCGGGAGGGAGGTATCTCAGGAGAGGAGGATTTCCCCACCCATCCCCCAGCTATAGCGTGTCTCATCATTACACGGCAGTGCGTTTACTGGGACGATAGAATTGTATCCCCTCGGAAAGGGTACCTTTCATACTTTTGGTGGCGGTAGTGTCGCTGGGTAGAAACTGGAAAGGTACCCTTTCCGATTTCTTAAAATGTTTTGGTTTTAATGCAAATATGCACTGGAAAGTTATTCCCTCGGTGAGGTTAGCTTGGGTAAGGTTAGGTAATTATAGTGCACTAACACATACAATACACGGGATAAGAATTTTCCTCCGATCAAATGTTCTGATTGAAGTAGTGTTAACACGCAGAAACAGTATGAAACTGACGAACCAGGTGCTTGTATCGATACATTACTTGTCTAGCAGCCATTTTGGGATATGTTTTCAGAGGGTATAACTTTCAGGATTTTAAAGCAGAAAATAATATGCATTTTAAGAAACCGGAAAGGGTACCTTTCCAGTTTATTTTCTACTGTGTCATTGTACAGAAAATCCTGAAAGGTACCCTTTCCGAGGGGATACCTTTCCAGTGCATTTTGCTTTAAAACCGAAACATTTTAAGAAATCGGAAAGGGTACCTTTCCAGTTTCTACCCAACTACACCACCGCTACCAAAAGTATGAAAGGTACCCTTTCCAAGGGGATACAATTAAGGCTGCCCGCCCCCCCCCCCCCCCCCAATTAACTCACTATATAAGCACGATATCTGCTACTGGCGCTGTCCTTTCAATGTGCTTCGTAGGCAGATGTACATAAAGAGCACACACGTCTTGGACACAGCTTTATAAAGCAATAAAAAATTTAAAACTGTAAAAAAATTGTTGTAAAGGATAATTTCCAATGAAACTTTTGGGAAAATTTTTTCTTTTAGAGAATTAAAGTAGTTAACTATTTAATTCTTATTCATAAAATTACGTGACGGAAACACGCACCCTTTGTTTAAATAGTTTTGTCATAACATTGTTTTTTATTAATTTAATATTAAACATTTTGACTATGTCTGACTATGAAACATAATTAAGGTAATATATTGTTATTATTATTGATCGTATGGTCCAAGTAGTTTCTCCTTTGAAATAATAACTGGTGTAGTAAAACTTGATAATTTTTCTTTCAGAAAATATAAAACTGTCAAAAGACACTCTGATACGGCCTAGCTAAAATTAATAAGTCTGGGTAAAGACCTAAAGGTGGCACCAGTGGGCACTGCCAACTAAGCGTGGGACGGGCTGTAGGCAAGTCAGGCGACGCTACGGAGACGCCGCGCAGGCGTAGTCAAGTCTCGGGCCCGGCGGAGCGCCGACACTCCAGTAATCAGCTACGAGGAGGGGTGATTCTCTGGGGGAAGGGGGAGGAAAGGAGGCGCAGATAATTTTCTGCCGCGGATGCAATATCGGCCGAATATCCTCAGACGTTTCGCAGCGTCTCTGGAAATCTTCCCTAGTTCTCGAAGGCAAAATTGGGAGCGCTCTAAAAAAAAATGCCAATATGTTTTTTTTTTGTTTCCATTTTTAATCTCTTCCATACCCCGTGTGTGTTGAACCTATTCATCGGATGGTTTTCAAAAACAGAATTTACCGAAGTACACCAACTAACATGTATAGGTTATTAGGAAACTCACCTGAAATATTTCAAGAGCCAAATTTTATATATATCATGGAACAGCGTAGAAAATATCCATTAAAATATCAGTAAAATGTTTAACATGTTTACACGCCTTAATTTTTTATTGGAATTATGCCTCTTGAACGTAATTTGAACGTAGACCACCACATTTTATTAGAACTTGCAAGTGTTTGTTTGCTATAAAAAAAATTTAATTCATGAAAATTATCTTTATTTTATACCGGCCACACTTACTGAGTCGTAATATTGAACTGCAGATCGAAAAAATAGTAAAACGCAATACTATAATTTTTTTTCTTATCTCCTAAAGGCAGCCACTTTCAATTTAATTTCTCGAAAATTAACTTTATTTTCCACCGCATAATTTAATCTACCAATTTAAACAAAGAAATCAAATTATTCGCACTTTAAATTTAAAAATCTAATAAAATTAACACCGCATTGTGACACAATTCTTTCCCGCTGTGATGAAAATAGAGAATTTGCCAGAGTTAACTCAGTAACATAGAGAGATATAATTAATTACATCATACGACGAGTTTGATCAGTACAAAAATTTCTCAACTAGTTAATTGAACATAAAATGCCAAAGTCTTGTTTGATACGTAATTAATTTTTGTATTTACTTTACTTCAAAATATTTTAATGTATCAAGTTCAATAGAAGGATTTAAATGATAGTTTATATTTTTTTTTTTTAACCCGAAAACGTTTAGTCATCCGGAAGATGTCTTATTGTGAATATTTTTTTCCCCGAAAATATAAATTTTTGTGGAACATCAGAGAGAAACAAAATCCAATCCGAACGTGCTTTCCTATTTATTTTGCTGGTTGCAGTTTCTGTTAAAAGGAAGCTTCTGCCCTGTGGCGACTTTCCGTGGTCTGGTCTCGTGAGAATTAATGAAATTCTTTCTTCCTAACTTCCTGATTGCGTTTCTGTTTGATTTTAGCTTTAGGTTCCTATTTGCTTTTAGTGGTTCTAATTAAAAATAAATAAATAGGAAAATCAACCTTAACTACTAACGAGTAAGATTCCCAAGTTATTCTCGCTTCACTTTAAAATTGAGAAAAATAAATTTTGCGAAAATATCAAAACATAAGTGATTAAAATTATCGCCTCTGATATTTTAAATCAACATAATTTAATTATTTAATATGCTAAATTGCAACTATTTATTTAATTTACAATTTTAAAATTAAAATCTACAAGTAATTAAAAAAAACTGTCAAACATAATTAACCCGTAAACACCGTTGATTTAAATTTAATTAATTTAATTAATACATTAAAATTTAGTAAATTAAATCATTCTTTAGAGTTATGCTCAACATGAATCAGGGGCAGGAATCAAGTAAATAGATGGGTGAAGGGTAAAACTAAATCGATTCGTAATACTTTATGAGTATATGATACTTGTAACTACCGCATTTATATGATTGTAAAATAAAATTGTCTAAGGTACCTCTTTGATAACACTTTTAATTTTGAAAATAAAGAAAGTAACACATTAATTAAAATACAAATACAAACAAACACAGATTTTTAATTTTTCAAAATTTAATCCTTATGAGGTGTAAAAGTGGTAGCTATGCTTTTAATATTAATAATTTTATCTCCAGCTTTAATAAAGCATTATAAATAATATTGGGTACCCATAATAAACAAACGATAACTACCAATAACAATTAATATATTAGCAAACAATAGTACCGTAAGCGATGTAAAAGGGGTAAGAAAATTATTAAGAGCATCCTTACTTCCTTACTAATATTATAAATGCGAAAGTAACTCTGTCTGTCTGTCTGTTTGTTACCTTTTCCCGACTGAACGGCTGAACGGATCGTAATGAAATTTGGTAATGAGATAGATTATATCCTGGGGATGGACATAGGCTATATTTTGTCTAAAAATATAAATTGTAAACGGGTTAAAAAAATTATATCTTAATTTTATGTAATGTGTGTCATAGATATACAAACTGTTAGTGTCATTCCTCTATGTCTGCCAAGCAATACCTTTCAAGCCATTGCGTTACGTTTTGCTATTGTAAGGAACTAAGTAGAGAGTAAGAAAAAATAAATATCTTGACAGTTTGTAGTGTCGCCATATTTGTTTCAATTTTCAATACCGTTTTTGTATATTACAATTTAAATTGCAGAAAAAAATAATGTTTCATAGACACATAAATACTGAGTGTGTGTCATTTCTCTATGTCCACGAGGTCTCGCCGCGTCAATTTTCTCCTTGGGGCGAACCCGTCCGTTTAATTAAATAAACAGCTTTTATCGTTGAATGATTTCATGATTTATTTCATGAAAATCTGCTCTCATAAAAAAGTTAGTTTTACAGACATTCAATAGGTGTCTCGCTCTCTCTGAAGATCAATCTATGAATCGTTACAAATTTATTTCCTTTATTTTTTTAGTTTGATTTAATACAATATGATTTCCACATTACGAAGTTTCACTTCTTCCACGCGGAGGGACTCCACGCAATATTTTTGCATGCAATTAAAAACTATTTTTTAATGATGCCAAAGAAGTATAACTTCTCATGCGCGTACCTAAGTACACGTACCCATTTTTTAAATTTAATTTATTCTATATATTTTTTTTTCTCCCTGCCTAGGGCACTCATAGTTATTTTAAATTTCACGTGTATGTTTTCAATGTCATTCGAGTACAATTTTTTTTTGTCAAATTGGTCATTATTTATACTTTGTTTCATTTTGGAAACATACGTATTTTAGGTATTATGACAAATAAATAAAATTAGTTTCACTAACATTCTTAGGTTTTTATTGTGTTGATAGTTTCAAGTTTAATATTATGTAGGTACATAAATTCTTAAACTTATACATTTCTTCGAAATTTATTCATTATATTTGTCAATATTGTTATTATTTTTACAGTACCTACTTATTTGCAAGGAGTTTTATTTAGTGTTTATAATTTATCTGCTGAGCGTCAAGAGTCTTAGGGCTGCTGAGACCGAAGACCAGAAATATTTATCAATTATGTAATATATTGTTGAAAAATTTGAATTTTACTATTTCAGGTAGGTTGATTTTTTTTTATTAATTAGAATAGTTACGTGTAATTGCCATCTTCCTTTATTTCATATTAAACATTATGTTTGGTTGAGTGTGAGATAATTTTATTTATGTAAGTTTTAATTTTATTTATTTTCTTTATATATATATTCTTACCTACCTACTTCTATTAAATTTCAGGCGGATTTTAACATTGTCATTCCAGTTTTCTAAATTTTTTTGTCAAATTAGTTGTTATTTATACTTTTTGTTTCATTTTGGACTATGTTTTTTTTTTTACTTAATTAAAAGATTTTTGGTGTGTACAGGGTGTGTACAGGGATATCTCTATACTCCTTTGGATAAGCGGAATATTGCCACCACAGTTTTACATATAAACAAATCCTACAAATGTTTTAAACATTATGACAAATAAAAAATAGTTTCACAAACATCCTTAGTTTTTTTTTGGTGTGTATAGTTTAAAGTTTAATATTATGTATGTACAAAAATTCTTAAACATACAGTTATTTATTAATTTATTTAGATAATTATTCATAGGTAGGTAATAAGCTTTCTATTTGTCAATATTGTTATTATGGTAGATAGGAGTACAGTAAATGCCTACATTCTTATATTCCTTTATATCTCTTTCGATTTGGAGTGTTTCCGAGCCATTCGGGGTCCTCAACATCACCCCCCTTCCCCACGTGGTTAAAGCCCCAAAATTTCGAAAGTTTAAAAAAATTTTAAAAATCTATCTCTTTCGATTTTAAGTGTTTTCGAGCCATTCAGGGTCCTCGAACCCCCCGACCCCCTCTGGGAACAAAGCCCCAAAATTTCGACAATTTTAGGAATTTCAAATATCTATTCTTTCGAGATGGAGTGTTCCAAACCATTCGAGGTCCTGAACATCCACTTTCCGCAAAAGTGAAAGCACCAAAATTTCGAAATATAAGAATATATATATATGTAATTGGATGTTGGCATGTATGACGTCGATAAACTCTTACACCGTTTGACCGATCGCCGTGAAAGTTGGCACATCGAAGTGTTTTTATCATGGAAAATGATTTTTATACTAACCATTTTTTGTAACTCGCCGCTAGATGGCGCTGTAGCGCATCAACTTCTGAACCTTTCAACCGATCGCCATGGGTAAACAGAAAACCATAGGTCACAGATACACAAAGAGTAATTATGTGTCATTTCTTAATGTCCACCTCACTGGACATATCGCTATCCATTTTGCTGTAACTCGCGGACAATATATCACCCGGTGTTCAGCCCGGGCAAAGCCGGGTACTGCAGCTAGTTAGTAATATCTACGAATTTAATAAAGGTAAAAAATTATATTGTGTATACAAAAATTACCAACCACAATTTTTCTATTTTGTGAAATGTAAACCGTAAGAGATGAACAAGATAAATATGATTTTAGGATTAATAATACTATCTTTAAATAATATTAAGCATAATACATTTTTGCACCAATAATAACCATAAGAAAGTTCCAACCACAATTTTTAACTTTTGTGATATTCAAATGGTTGAAAAAGAGTTAAATATGGATTGAAGATATTTAATTATATCTCCTAAGCTAACTATGCATATTAAAAGATACAAGAAAATAATATTAAACATACGAAATCTAGCAACCACAATTTTACCATTTTGCCAAATGCAATCCCTAAGGGATGAAAACGGGTAAGTTTTGATTTTACAATTAATAGTTATATTCCGAAATAAATCCCAATAATTTTTTTTGTATCAATAATAATCATACGCAAATTATAAACCACAATTTTACCAGGTTGCAGAATTCAAATACAAAGGTTGGAAAAAGGGGTAGGTGTGTTTTTAAAACAAAAAATCAGCACTTAAATTTCAATTAGAATAAGAAGTTAGAAACTGAAAATAACTTTCATCTAGAGTTACGTATTGCATTTTCAGGCGTTTATTGAAATTTTGGTTTGAATGATGATAAAACGGAGTGTCCTGGTTTGATAACAAATATTATCGCCATAACTATTTATGTAAGACGTAAATTAATGGTAACAATAATAAACGATTAAATTATTATTTTACATTTTAGCATGATTTCGCACCTGAGGGGTGTAAAAAGGTAAATTAAGGCATATTTCCGGCTCTACCACATCTAAGGTTTAGAAATAAAGATTGAACATAAGCATATAGAGTTAAAACTTGTATTTTTTTATTAATTTTATGAATGCTGAGGGTGTGAAATGTAAGTTAAATCGTATCATATAAAATTAATATCTCCATAGAAAACAATGCTGGATTTAAAAATCTTAGCATAAATAACGTAAATAATTAATTACGTAAAGTACTTTTAACATTTTTCGATATTCAACCCTAAAAGCAGTGAAATGGATCAACGGTACTTTTTACAGTATAATATCATTTATCTAAGAAAATTGTGATTAAGGTAAGATACTGAGCAAGAATAACGTACAAAATTATGATTTAATGTCATGATTTAAAATTATCCATTATCCATATTTGACTTCAAAATTGAAGAAAAGGTGTTCATTTTTTTCTATGAAAGTCTTATCTCTGAAGCAAATTAAGCAGGCTGTAAGATATGTAGTTTAATTTATAAACATGTAAAAAATACCAAATACTTTTTTCTAGAATTTGCTGAAGATCTACATTTTAAAGGTGAAGTTTTGTAAATATAGTTCAAACATAAAAAAATAATATCTTCTCAAAAAATAATTGAAAATGATTTACAAACATACCTTGAGCTACCTTTACTTATTGAACGTTCTCCGAAATATCACCTTTTATTTTTAACAGATGTTAATACTTTTTAAAAATTAAAAATATGTTATAAAAACCATTTAATAAGCATTGGAAAAATAAAATTCCACTCAATACATCAATATAACTTTTTTGTAACTATTTTGGAATTTTATTTGCGGTAAAAAAAAGTTGAGATTTGCTTTGCTTAGTTCCGGATTTTTATATTTCAATTCATGTTGGAAAAAAGCAGAGGGGTGAATAATTTTTGGATTTTATTTAAGTTATACCATTGAATATAAATAATACTTATGGAAGTCACCAGGCCATAAGAAAAATCTGTACCCTTTTAAAGTTAGTAGGACTGCCCAACACGAGGTGCCATTGTAATCGTCTCATCATGTTGATGGCGCCGTTGTGCGTTTGGCAGGGAAAGTATTCATTCATTATTCCGTGATTATTTTGTCTTGGAATTAGCTGGTTTCATGAATGTTCAACCTCTAAATATAAAACAGAACAAGAATTCCCTTGAAGGAACTTAGTCATGAAAAATAAAATCACAAATCAGACGAACACAGAGGGCTAACAACGCCGAGACAGACTAAATGCATTCAGCCAACAAATCTATACAACGCAGCAACACATAAACACAACGATATATCAGTTAGTTTTTGCCTGATAACGGGAACAGATGTCAGTTCCCGAAACGTCGCAACTGTTGACATTGGAAAACTTCTGTGTTCGTCATTGCTATCCTCGTTGTGTTGTCTATAGTACTTGTTTCTCTTCGTCGTTGTTCGTCTGTGTGGTTATATTATTTTACATGACTAAGTTCATTCAAGAGAATTCTTGTGCTGTCTGATATTTATAGGTTGAACAGTTTTTGTCAGTGCTGTCGCCGTTGTGTTGTCCGTAATACTTGTTTAGTTTTATCGCTGGTTCCATTTGTCCGACATCAGCTGATTCAGTCTTGTTTTCTGTAAATTTTTTATCTTTATATTATTATTTTATTTTGTTTATTTTCGGATTTTTTCCATGAAAAAAACAGCGCCAAATCACATGAAATCAAAATCCCCCATTGCATGAATTATTCAAAGAAATTATACTTTCTTGGTTTCTTTTCCTAGTTATTTGTCTTTAATTAATAACTGAAATATATAATATTGGTTTTTGTCCGTTGTATGAATATAAGAAAATCTGTTTATCAGTCTTGGTTTTCTCCTTCAAAAAAAGCTGTGAAATGAGATATGTTCCTATTCGGTCACAAGTAGCATGGGTGCAGTCTATCATAGTGCGAGTATAGCTGTACTGACTCTTGCACACACATACACTCACATACAAAAAAAACACACACAGCTGTGAAGCGCCTATCCACCGCCCCACTGGTAGGAGATCATACGGTATTAATTTCACTTTTGTTGATTAAAATTGGCCGGTAAGCGGCTGGCAAGAGGCGGATGTGAATCGTGCTTTCCGCAAGCACTTGATTTATTTGCTGCAGCGGAAAGCAGTGCCCAATTGGTTAATAACGTGGCGTATCAGGTACACATGCGCCTGGGACGTTTGTCCGGGGAAAGCAATAACAACATTTCATCCGGCATTTGATTGCTCACTTTGCCCATCTGCTGATGCGTGGATCTGCAGACCTTGTGAGCACGTAGTCAATGTTTCAGAGAGTAATCTTGGGCTACTTATGTAAATATATATATATAAGTTGAGGTAATTAAATGATAGAATATAATCTTATTTAGCATTACTATATTAGCTTATGAGTCATATAAAATGGTCAGTACATTGATTTATGTACAGAAAAAATGGTAAAATATATTTCCCTTTCTTTGGCCAATTATATTGTGTACAAACATACATAAATTCAAGTAAACTTGCTTGGATATTTATTGCAAAATATAAATATACAGTGCCAACTCTGGGTCAGAAAAAACCAATTACTCCTAAATTAATATAGGGAAATTATGTATAGAAGTTTTGATTTAATAACGTACTTATTGTATACGATGTATTTAAAAATTTTGAGACAAAAAAATATCAGTGTCCATGTCAGTAGCATTAATTTGCTCTGCCTTATATAACTCAGGGAATATTAACAATTTATTTGTAAATCACTCAGATACAAATAATAAAATATATTAAGGCTGTAAAAAGCGTTATCATTACAACAAATTTAAAATTTATAACAATTTCATATCGATAATTAAAAGAAACTAAGCAAACTGCTTGAAATATTTCAAATAAAGCAGCTATATATAGTTAACTCTGTCATCACTTGGATTTTGAAATTTCCTACAGAATGTTTAAATTTACTCTCAAATTAAAGGCATGCAGAGCATACGACGGTTGCTGAAGTTTTAAAGCTTATAATATACTAATCGTTGAAAATACTTCTAAATTACTCATACTCATACCACAAGCACTACAAATTTTTGTGAAACCTTAGCTCTGTATGCTAACCAATGTTTCTTGATTGACAGGTTGCTTGGTAGGTATTGTCTGTCACAACCCTAGTCTCGGCAGTAGTGCGATTTAAGAGGTTCAAGAGCTTCAATAAAAGTTTTCACCGATAAAGGTTCGCCGGAATAGTTATTTCTGCGCCTGTCCCCACCTCTCATGTCTTCAGCCCCTCGCTGGACTAGACTGCGTCTGCTGCTCAGCAGAACCGTATTTTTAAAATCCATAGGATATATATATATACTGCAAACTTGACTCTCATGTTTCTCACTTTCTACTCTAAAGCTGGAAGGAAACATAAAACATACTTGTACATACTCGGTTGACTGTAGTATGACCATCAACGTCTGTCCGCCTTTAATATACTGTACACTTCAATATAAATGTATCTTGTGTAATTTGTTTTCATGATGAATAAATATATTGATGGAACTTTCTAATGTCTTCGATATTCAAGGTATAACATTTAAAATTAGACTTTTTACCTTATCTATGGTTACTCTTGGTTAAGGTAGGTAGATGCTTAGAAAAATATTTATTTTTCAGAAAGTTTTTTTTTTTACACTGTGATTGATTTCTTTTCTCTTCTCTACTTTTATTCACGCTAATATTTTTTAATTAAACCTTCAACTTTCAAAAATTCTTCAATTTACATATTTAAACTCATTTTAAAAAGAAATACATTTAAAAACAATATCATTACCTCTCAAGCATCCTACCAACTTTCCATGCACACATGTGAAAACAATAGAATGTTTATCGTGAAATATAAGAAGCCAACGTCAAATGTTAATGAACATGGAATAAATTCAGTTCTTTACCATACAAAATTTCTTCGATTTGAAAATACATATTTAAGATTTCCTGAGAGCTTATGAAGCTGCATAATAAAACTTTCGTACTTAAATTAGCTAGTTTTATAACTGTAATAATAAATAAAGCCATATTAAATATCATTAAATAACTAGTTTTGAAACAGTTAGCCATTTGCAACATAGATGGTTATTGAACAGTTTTTTTAGTGCAATTGGACCGGTTTGAAACTATTTTAATTTATAAACATTTAATTTAGGTAGGATTTAAATCGTTTTAACACTGTCAAACCATAATAAAATTTTAATTTAAACCTTACCAATATAATAAAATTAAAATCTATTTTTTTTTCAATTGGACAGTATTGTAAATCGACAACTAATATATGTGAAGCACTATTTAAAATGTTTAAAACTGATCTTTTTAAGGACAAAAAAAAGAGTTTTTGTGACATAGTGTCTTATAAATCCGTGGTACTGAATTGTAATTAATATAAATTTTTCTTTGATTTTCCCATTAAAATTTTGCATATATACATATATGTAGGTTACAAGCATTTATTAATAAAACAATTATAATGGATATATATATTTATGTTTTCTCTTAAAAATTGTACTGTAGTTCTACAATCCGGGAGAATGCCTAGTCTCAAGCATGCCGTATTAAAATCTTGACAGTTTTCCTTCTACAGTGACTTGGCCGCCCGGCTGCCAGGAATAGCCCTGGGGGAGGGGGGTGTGGGGTCAGGGGTTGACAGAAGTGAGCGAGGACCGAGTGCACTCGGCCAGAGTGCTGGGAGGGAGGGAGGGAGGGAGGGACTGAGTGCGGCCGTCAGCACCAGCGCCGCGCCAACACCCGGGCGTCCCGACGCCTGGCGTCTGCGCCCCCCTCCCTCCACCCCGCAGTCTCGTCCTCACACACGGCGTGTCTCATCTTCAGTCGCACATCTGCTACCAGCGCTGTCCTTGTCTCAGTGGGCTCTGTTGCCAGATATACCCGAGCAGCACGAAAGTGCCAAGCACAGATCTATTATAAAATGATTTAATTTTAATGTGTTTAAAAAACATTTATATCGTAAGGGAAAATTTAGCAAATGTTTTTGAAAAATATTTTCTTGTTGTATTAGTGAAGAGCATCATATTATAATATTTTATTGTTATTTCTATACTTCGTATTGGTTTCAACTATTTTTATTATAAAAAATCTTTTATATGATAAAACAATTAAATTTAGAGGCTGTTTGATCATAGCACAAAAAAACTGAAATATTTTGTTTTTAATGATGACCGACTGCTACAAAAGCTATGTTACTCGAGTGAAATGAGAATCTAATTTTATAACTTTTATTTATTTATTTTTGAGGTAGTGCAATTGTAATAATACTGTCAGAAGAAACTTGTTTGTGTTCAAAAATATCAACAATCGGTAAAATATAAGTATTAAAACTAATTATAGTTATAAATGTTAAACTAAGTAAAGATGTTAGTGTTATCAAGCCGAGTAGAGTCAACATGGCAAAGATGGGTGCCTTTGGTTCTGAACTGCAATTCAAGCGTGAGACAGACTGAAGACGTTATCACAGCGACACCGTCGGGAAAGTAATGCCGATGGCCTGAAACATCCCATCATCCCCCAGGTGTGGTTCGGGGAAGCAAGGAAAACAATGATCGACGGCCTGGCCGGTATTCGAATCTGTGTCCTCTCAAGTGGGAGTTCGTTTTCTCCGAGCCAGCTGTGCACCTGTGTTGGCGAGGCGGGGTGCTAAGTCTCACGCTGGACGGTGCTTGTGGTGCAATATCGCCTCTAAGAGCAGGGCACTTACTATAAGACCTTGCGAGGCGACCATGGCGTTTTGTGGCGTAGAAATTATGTTTGACTATAATGGAGTAGTGCATGAACATATATAACTTTCAAGTTTATCTATGGGAATTTTGTTAACTTAAAATCCAGCCTGATGATACTCGTAAAACTATTTTAAGTATTACAATTTAAGTTTTTAGATCAATCAAAAACACAAAACATTAATAATACATCTGCGCATTTGTAGACAGTCACCAGCCGGTTATTTTGAAGAGTGTTTTACAATGATGAGATCTTCGGAGCTCTGCAGATTGGTAATTTTCGCAGTTAGGCTATCTTATATGGAAAATATAAGGGGGATTTAATTTCTGAAGGAGAAATAGGTAATTGTCCGTGTAAAAACCAACACAAAGGACAGGAAACCTTTTTCATTTATTTTATCATTTAATCAACGCAGCTTAACTCCAAAATTTAAGCCAATAGAATGTTTTTCTGTAATTTAATATACATATATATATGTAACTTTATCACACATTTTCTAGAAACATATTAATTTGTATTTGAGACCTTGGTGAACTGACACAAACGTGCAACTTAATTATAGGAATAATACTTTTAAGTTGCAAAAAGTGTTGTATTTAGGAGATAACACAAATAATCTTAAGAAATAAATACTTTTTAATTAATTCATAGATTTTTCTCTTAACACCTTTAAGTTTTTGTAAAATTGTGCAGTATTTAGCACAGTGACTTAATGACGACCCAGTTTCAGCACATTAAATTGAGAATATCTCAATAAATGTACAATTACTATTAATCTTGAAGCACTGTATGAACACACTGTTACGTATGTAATATTTGCATTATTATATATAATTGCAATAGATAAGCGATGAACGAGAGACTATCAGTTACACCACAATAGTTGAAGAGTAAAATCATCCATACTGAGATAAATTAAATAAATCTTTTCGTAAACAAAATACATAATATGATTATGTTACGTAAAAAAATTTTTTTGAAAGGTTTTAATTTTACAAATTGAAATTTACTGCAAATATTGTCAAGATTACGTCAAATAATGCACTGTCAAAAATATTTACACATGCATTGTAAATATTAATTTACAGACGTCGTATAAGTGATACAGCCAAAACTATGGCAAATTTTACAAAACCACACCAAATGTACATTTTAATATTTCGATTAAAATTTTACTCTCAATAAAATATACCAAGGAAATATTACAGTTGAGTATGATACTAACCATGTTGTGTTTAAGTAAAAGCTGGTTCCTTGAAATGTATTTTTACGTAACACCTTAAAAAAATATAGAAACTATAAAGCATGTCAAAAATTTAAAAAGCTCAGCAGAAACACAGTTGTGTAAAGAAGACAGTTAACTGGTATTTCGTGCACATGACACGCAAAAAGATTGGTGCCGGCCGGAGATATCGTGCCCCGATCAGACGTACGTCAGCTCCTATCAGATGTGAATTTAAAAATTGAACTCTTAAATAGAGGAATTATAAAGCCAAACAAAAACATCACATTCACAGTACAGTTGTTTTAAACATAATGAAAATAAACAGTGCATTTTATTTAGTTTTCGCTTTATTTCATACTTAAATAACTGATATTATTCGAATACTTGCTTATAAACAACAACAATTTTCATCTTGTCATTTTAAGAGAAAATATATAAATTCTACTGGTTTGTCACTAATTAACTTACAGTTATAAAAGCATGATTTCAGTAAAATATTTTCAACATACTAAGGTAGTCCCTTCGATTTTCTAGAAGCATCTGGAACATTCTAGAAAATTCTATGACATTATAGAACAATAAATAAACATCTAGAAATTTATATAATATTCTGTAATGTTCTGGAATATTGAGAATATTCTAGATAATTCTGAATAAATTTATTATTGCTTATATATTAAATATAATATTCCTAGCAAAGATATATATATATATATTATTCATATGCATATTTGTAACATATATATGCTAATAATATTATTATGCTAAGCATATTATAAGTACATTAAACATCTAAACGTAACAGTCACTGAAATGGATTTTAATTACTCCTGTTATTTTTCTCTTGGTGCTCCTGGTTACTTCTGCAAGAATACTGCCCTCTGAGTGCTTCAAGTTTTTTTTGAGAAAACAATCGCTATATTTATTATTCTTTTCGAAAGTAGACATGCAATTATATTTTGAGTTTCGTTTAGTTGTAGAATTTTCTGTTACCAAATAAGCACATAAATATTTTTATTACGTGATATTCAAACGAAATAGGATACATTACTAAGTCGATTACTATGCCTTAAAACAGATGAGAAACACTATCAAGAAAGATGATTTCCCTTCCCCTTGAAGTCAAGTGTTGCCCTCCTTCTCTTGCGATCTTGAAAGAGCATCCAACATCCCAGATAAAATATAAATAATATTTACCCTAACAAAAAACGTAGCGAAATATTTTGGCAGGGATAGGAATTAATTATGACAAGTGTCTTGTATGAGATCAATTTAGTATCGCTGACAAAATATTAAAAATAATATTTAAAAAAATGTTTTAATTTAAAACTCTCAGTTTGCATCTGGTATTAGAGCATAGGCTAACATGGATACTAGTTCGTTGTCGGCAGCTGTTTTTAAAGGATTTAAGTATTCTTCATTAAAGAATTTTTTCTGAGAATGAATACTAAACGTCATGAGAAGAATGATTGTGTTAAAAACCGTTTAAGCAAAATGTTAAGCTGTAATCGATATGCAGGTTGCTTACACGAATTAAGAGCTTCAAAAGACATGGTAGGACTTGTAAACACGTGCCCACTTACAAGAGAGATACTATTGAGAACATTAATAAAGCCACTTTAATAAAGAAGAGTGTGCTGCATGACTACAATAATTTTCCTTGTCTAGAACATGATTATGTTAATAGCTCTCCTTATCTTATCAAAAAACTTAAATTGTAGTACGTTGATGATTATTGAAGACTGAAGATAAAGGAAGTATAATTACCTTCAAAATTGGGAATACACTCGAGCTCATCACAAGTAGATCCTTCATTCTTTGGAAGAGGAATCTTGTATATGATAAAGTAGCTCCGATGACAGCAATTTAGAATTCTTACAATACTCCAGGTGAAAAATGAATGATTTCTGCGAAAATTGCGACAGTGATTTTGAAACTGGTGAAATCACCAAAGACTGTGATGAAGCACCTAAAGCTTGAAAAAAGGAAATGATAAAACGATAAAATGTATAATTTTGATCAACCTTACGATGATAACTAGGACAATAGTGTATATAAAGACAGTGTTAAAACAATAGTTTTCCGAGACTTTAGAAATATTAACAACAAATATTTCCGGTAGATGATGGTAGCAGAAATGAGTAACAATTTTTCATGGGAAGATCCTAACATATTGTTCGATCGTCTGAGACTGCTACTGGCAGCGTTTAGTGGAGGAAACTACTACCACATCTAAGAAGTAGCCTTTATACTCAAAGAACTGAAGGAAGCTGGCTAAATTCTATAATGACATGTTTTACCTGCATGTGTATACAATAATAAATTAAATTTTGTATTTCAAAAGGATTGTTTCTTTTTCCGAAAACTGATTTCGAGCTTATTCTGGTTCGTTCAACAGTACGTACAGGTTGTGTCCTTTTTGTCGTATGCATGTCCAGTGTGTGTCCAGTGTGTGCATTGTTTTATTTGTTTGAAATGATAACAAATTTCGACTAAGAGGGCTTCTTGGTTTGAAGAACTTTGTCTATACGCCTAACATTGAACATGACCTGGTTGGAAGGTATTCCAAGAATCGAAAAGTAAGACTTTCATGGGAGGCAAAGCGACAGCAAATTTGTTTCGTCGGACAACTATTTTGTGTTAAGTCGATTTTCGTAGAGATAATGATTAATAAACTCCAAGGAAGGTAATGGGAAAATTAAATTTTATTTTATTTTAAACTTCAGTTACTCTTATCACTGGCCGAGAATCGAACCAAGGACGAAAATATATCCACTCAATCAGTAGATTAGTGGGCGATTTTGTATTTATATTTGCTTCTACCTCACGAGGGAATTTCTAGCTAAATTTTTACAGATTTTCAAGATGAAAGGGAAGATGGATAATAGCAGTTTTCTGGTGACTGTAAGATATTTTTTTTCTTTTTTAGGCTTTTGAAAATGATTGTTTGAATTTTTTTTATATCTATATATCAAAAGTATTCTCCGTGTGTTAGTCTTGATAAAACTAGGAAACAGCTCCACCGATTTAAATGACTTTTTTTTGTATTGTTCGCCTCATTACAGGGATAGTTTAGGGAGAAAACGTATTAAGAAAAACCCAAAAGAATGGACGAGAAATCGAAAAAATAGAATTGGTAATTTTGTATGGGAATGTCCACTTCGAATTACTTTCGAATGTTTCTATGATGGTCCTTTATGCGTTCCTAAACCACTGATCTGATCTCGATGAAATTCTGCACACTTGACCTTCGAAACACGTCTAGGTGAGATTACGATAACACAAACCCTTAAAGCAGAATTCAAGGGGGCATGCGAGACGTATGGATGGTTATTTGGAAGTACTTTTTAGTATTTCCTCTTTGCTATATTCCAAATAACTAGGGTGGGAAGGAGGGTGGAACAGAGGAAGATAGAGGGAGCGAGAGAGTGAGAAAGGGCAGAGGTAGGGAGAGGGGTAAAGGAAGGGAGAGGGATCAATAGAGAAATATAGTTAGGTATAGAGAGAGGTATACAGATAAAAATAGAGATATAGAGAGTTACAGAGAGGTATATAGATGGAGCGAGATAGAGACACACACTCTCTATGTATACCTACCTTTAAAATATTGGGGAAAAAAAATTGAAGAGGCATTGCAACGCATGCCGTACATTAGTTAGTCTCTATATATAAAAATCAATAGCAGTGCGTTAATCTCGCCAAATCTCGAAAATGGCCCAACCTGTTTGAATAATAATTTTTTTGTTCACCTTAATACAAGGGTGGTTTAGGAAAAAAAGAACATTAGGGAAAACCGAAAGAAACAGCCGAAATAATGAAAAAATCGAAATCGAAAATTTTGTATGGGAATTTCCACTTCCGATTACATTAAATACATGGCGTACGTGGCGGACCTTTCGTTTGACAGCTGCGCCATGCATAACTGTTTTCCCTCTATGTGTTTTTCGTTCCGCGCTGTTGTGTGAAATATATTACATTTGAAATATTTTTTTTTTTTTTTTCATAAAATAAATGTACTGTATTTTGAAAATTGTTTTGGTTAAAGCGAATATCACTACATTTTGTGGACATTCTTTTTGATCACCCATCCTATTGAGGCAAATTGACTTCGCAAGCTTAGACATAACACAAATAAATTCAAATGTGTTTTAGCAACACTCGAGGAATACGTTTGAGGTTAATAATCAGTTGTAAAGTTCCCAAGGTAAGTTCGACAGATGTCAGTGATTACGGAAACCGCTCCGTGTTGTTGTGCGGTGTTCATTGCAATGCCAAGGAGAGTACGAGCTGACACAGGTCGCGAAGTCATTTATATTCGCGGCGAGCTACTGCACGTGCGAATCACACTGATGACCACTGAAGTTTGCGGAGTTAACTTGGAGTTCCCGTGTTTCGCGCATTAACAACTGTATGTCACGTGTTCGCGTGTCGGAAAGCCATTATCTTTGTTTATTTACGCGCCGAAAAACAAACCGAAAAATGTAGTTTAACAGAAAGCCTTGCTCTGAATTTTAATTGCATTTATCTTTAATGTGAATAAAATACACTGAATTCATTTAAATTACAAACGAGTTTAATTTTATAACCATACAAAACCCAAACCGTACACGATGCGGCTAAAATTCTCTATCTCAGTGAATTAGATTTGGAAGGTTTATAAGGATTGATAATCGCTTATGAAGAGTTACAATCAAATTAATAATAGGTGTTACGAAGTTCACCGGGTCATCTAGTCTGAAAAAATATTTTTTGCTTTAAAATTGATCGAACCAACGACTGGAATTCGTTGGATCAATCAGTAGATAAATGAGAGTGTTTCGAAAAAATAATTTCGAATTTCAACATTAAAATTAAATATTTTTAAAATGGCGGCCAAGCCGGCCAACAATTTGACGGATGTCAATGTGATAGATATAACTGTAGTATAGAGGATTATGCCAACATATTAGTTTAATAGACACTCAGTACACACACTGGACATGCAATACACACAGTACACACTGGACACACAGTTCTCACTCGACACGCATTGAACACACAGTAAACACTTGACACACAGTACACACAAAGGACGCGCAATGAACACACAGTACACACTGGACACGCAATAAAAACGCAACTAACACGTAATACACACACAGCAAATATGCAATGAACACACAGTAAACACACTTTACATGCATTTGACAAAAAGGAAGCACATTTAAAATAAAATTCAACTTCGTGTGATACGATCTCGTCACAGGAATACGATCTCGCCACAGGATTATGATCGGTCACATGATATGATAGGATACAGCTCCAATAACTCCAGCGACATTTGACTACAAGAATAAAAGGCTACGAGGCTACCAGGTTACAATTGGCTACGTATCTACGAGGATACGAGACTACGAGGCTACAGGACTTCAAGGCTATTAGGAAACAGGAATACAAGACTATGATACTACGAGACTACGAGGCTGCATGGCAACACATGCTACGAGGATACGAGTCTACAAGGCTACAACTGGCTACAATAGCTCCATTCAACAGCGAGAGTAAATTTATCTCATGCAAATAACCGGTTACAAGTAGTCTCGATTCTTGCAAACGTTGGCGCCACATGAAGTGTCGTAAAGGCAGTTGCTTTTTTATGTGGGATGAGGGATTTTCACCCACAACCGCAAGGAGAAGGAAATTCGTCTCGCATGTAAATATTTTTCAGCTGTCTCAAGTCATAGTAATCGTCTAAGTAATGAATCTATTCGTTTGTCATGTTGTATAGACACTCGCACTTCCATGTGACACGCAGGATGCTGACTCACGATCGCAAGAGAAGGAGGGCTTTGCTTAGACACCTAGGAAAAGGAAGTTATTTTTGCATGATTGTGATTCTCAGTCGTCGAAAGGCATATTATTTGATTGAGTTATCTATAGAATTGTTATTTTTATTTTATCTAATAAAAATATTGTATTTTTTGACTTAGTAACAGAAAAAAAGTAATTTATACAAAAGCTGAGTAAAATTGCAAGTCTTACTAAGTAAAAAAAAAAAATCACTAAGAGATTGAGTTCCCAGAAATAATCATAAGTACTCGGAGAACATCAGCAGAAATCTTACCAGAAAAAATCAGGAGCACACGGAGATAACCATCAAAATATTTACAGAAATAATCATGAGCACACGGAGACAACCAACAGAACATTGACAGGAATAATCTGAAGCACAAGGGTAAAAAAAACACACGTTTTCCTGAATAAAGATCATTTAAACACAACGAATAAAAATAAAATTAAAAGAAAAAAAGAAAAGTTGTCATTAAATGAAAATTAAAAATCACAAAAAACAACATCTGGAGCTCGTAAACTCCTTTGTTCAGCAGGGTTAGATTTGTAGCACAAGCCAGAACTTGACATGCAAAGGCCCTGCTGTCCGACAGAAAGTAAAGGTTTCGCTACACAACGATGCATCGATGTGCATAAGAATACACAGGGAATTGGTACAACTGAAGCAACATCAGTGTCTGGTTTGGTCTGAAAGGATCTTCTTCGTCGACTAGACATACTTGCGGCTACTGCGATAAGTCGTTTGCATTTGTCTATGATGCACGACGACATGAGAGAAGTAAATAAACGAAGAAACTAGCTCATATGAAGTTTAGCTGCGGTAAGCGCCATGTTTGATTTACTTTTTCTGACAATTTGAGACGACACGACGTCTGTTTGCTGTACAGCAGTGGTCGGGCGTGGAGTGGACAAGTCCTCGATACCTGGATTGAAAGACGTTGAGCCTCGAGCACGTATTGATCGGCTGTCGGGGTCAGACTAGACTTAACTATTGCTGGCAGCAAGAAGTTTTAATGGCTGTTTTGATAATTAGCCACGAGTGTGTGCGGTGCGCCCACGAAGGAAACTGAAAGTACAGCTGCTCCAACTATTCTGGGTGTTGGTTGTGAGAAATGGACAGAAACTCCGTCACCGTTGTACAGCTTACTCTTCGTGAAGAGGACTAAATTTCTATAGTGTTAGGTTCGCGCACTCCGCTAGCGTTTTTCGTTATATTGTAAATTGCTGTAATTTTTTAATAGTATTTTTTTGTAGTTATTTTTTAATGCAAGTGGCGTAATATATCTTTGTAGGTTTTAGGAACGGCAGGCAGGGTCGGGATAGTCCTTATATAAGAAGTTTGTTATATTATTAACTGAAATAGTTTTACTAGTAGTCAAATTTTATATAACAATATTTTTATTTCATTTTGTTAGAATTATATCTTTTTGCGCTTAATCAAACCTCTACCATGAGATTTTCTGGAGCATTTACATTTGTAATGGATACCAAATCTTTCGTTAAAGTATTACGTAAAATAAAAACACAGTTAGTATGATTAATAAAATTTTATTTCAGCAAATGCCCACTTTGACACCATTATCTTTTTGCTCTGCTTTTCAAGGAACTGTTTTTAAGATCATTAATTTTAACTCTCGGTCTGGATTTATGCGTGCATTTTTCGTATTGTGTTGCAGTAAGTTTTACTTTATTTTTATTTTTTGAAAACTATTCGGGTGTTGAGCTTGTGCTATCTACCGAGTGTATAGGGTAGATATCACACCTTTTTCGGTTTTATCTTTTGTCCTTGTGAATTGGATAGGGTAGGTGCAAGGGCAGTAACACAATGAAATTAATTGTTTTGTTTATTATTTAATTTTTATATTTATTAAAATATTTCATTATACAGATTTATAATTTATTCTGTTGCTTTTGAAAAAAAATACTTAAATGTAAAGATTCTTTTTACGTTTCAGTCCATAAAACAATAAAAGCGCGTTTATTTAGTTTTTAAAATATTAATTTATTCTACTTTTCTAAGTAGAGGTTTAATAGATAAGTGTTTATATTTCACTAAGTTATAACAGAAGCAGTGATTTTTATGGCACACACCACCCAAAACTGAAAACCATGATAACATTGCCAAAAATTTTGTAAAACAATTCATATAAACGAATCTAATCAAATGGGAGGGTTACATTTTTAATTTGGTAATTGTATTTATTATTAGTACTAAGCATAACTATTATTCTAATCACACGTACGATAAGAAAATTGATACCAGTATTATACATTTCTCAATAATATGCGATATTTCCCAAAATATTTTAATAATATAAGTACTTATCTATAATGAAGGGGAAAATGGTGTAGGTTTAATTTTAATCATTCTGTATATTTAATCAAATTCAATGAATGTCAAAATGTCAGAGATGAATTAATTTAATTAAAGTTAGCTACAAACTTGCATGTTTGACATATTTTTAAAAAGGTTATCTCAGAAAATGAAACAAAAAGTGATAACTGTCAATACATCAAGGTAGTATATCCCCAAACCCACTAAAACGAGAGTTATAAAATCATCGTACTAAAACTATATTTTAAACTATTCAATATCACGTTTAACTACAGTAAGAGGTGGGTGGCCGAGTGGTTAAAACAATCACACAAACCCCCCCCCCCCAACAACTCTTGGGACGACTGTGATTGATTCCCGGTAGAATCTAACCCATATTTTTGCAAGTAGGAAATGTGGAGGACGATGCCATGGCCTGTGTGTTTTCTCGGGGTACTCCCGTTTCCCGCACCAATTCATACCCCATCCATCGGATAGGACAGCCAGCTCCTATAAGTGTCAGCCCTATTCCATCCTTAAGGCTGGACACTGTGTTGATTCTTGTGGTACTTTCTGCAATATTACAATTTCAAATTTATGAAGTTTTGATGTGAATTGTATCTTAAAAATTTATTTTATTCAATGCACATTTTTTTAGTTAAAAGTATTGAAATATTCACAAAAATGTCTGACAATGGTGCAATATCAGCAATATCCAGAAGTTGCCACGAACGAACCCAAGTATTGTAAGTTAGTAATATGTATATATATATATAATTTATAAATTAACATGATTTAAGGAAAAATTCATGAAAAGGGCTTAAAACATTAATTTAAAACTTACATTGTATATTTGTATCATCAGTAGGAAGAAATTATCAATTTTTTTTAAATTTTAAAGTAAACACAATAGTATGAGGAAATATACCAAATATTTATGTATATTATTTGGACACATAAGCCCACAGAGTTAAAGATGGACAGGTGACGATATGGTGTGACGTAATTGAAGTCAATATTTGACCTCGCTATCGCCAAATTTTTTTGCCCCAAACATTTTTAAAAATGCACTTGATCACGCCTGATAATGGTTGATAAGCATGGAGTAGAATATGCGTTGTTATAAACGTCAGTTTCATTTAAAATACATTTGAAAGAGTATCTAAAAGACAAACACTATACTTCGGCCAGTGGTTTGGCCATCTAACAAATATGGCTAAAAAATAAGCGAAAGAATAAAGCGGCTCCTTACACAAGTAATGTAATCATGTAGATGTGGACGCCACATTATGCAAGCACACAATCTTACAAATAGTGTTGAAAGTTCGGATACAAAGCAAGTGAAGTGTCATCTATTACTTTGCAGCAAGCTCTTAAAAAAACAGAATTTTGTGCAAAGTGCCTTATCATAAACTATGTGAATTCTTATGTGGGTTTTTCGTACTCGGACACTTACCTCCAGCTGATTCGCTTCGAAATAATAATAAATTTTTTAAAAGCTAAAATATCTTCCATTAGTTAGTTCAAGTGTAGAAAAAAATTCTTTCTAGGTGGCTCTCCTGCGCAAGTAATGATTTATTCAAATGTAAATTTTCTATATTCAATGTCAAGAACTGGGCTAAAATATAACTATTAAAATCTAACGAGTTTTAAAAAATTATTAGAAAAAATATAAATTCAAGGTTTTTAGAAATTACCTACATTAAAAGAGTTAGGTATTTTATCTTAATATTGCGAGCTTCTTTGACAAAAAATATAGGCTAGATTTAATATGTATTTTACAGAAAGGTTAGTGGAAAGTTCACACTCATTTTGTTGATACTTCTCGGTACAATATTTGTGCTAAACAAGCTTTATTATAATAGGCCTATAATAGGCCTGTAAAGGCCGCACAATTGAGAAAAAAAAACACGGTAAGCTGGATGAGGTTGGTACGCCTGCCACGACAGCACGAAGGGGGGAAATATCAGCGACAAGCTGGACACGGTTGGTACGCCTGTCACTGCAGCACAAGAGGGAAAATATCAGCGACACGCTGTACAAGGTTGGTACGCCTGTCACTGCAGCACAAGAGGGAAAATATCAGCGACAAGCTGTACAAGGTTGGTACGCCTGTCACTGCAGCACAAGAGGGAAAATATCAGCGACAAGCTGTACAAGGTTTATACGCCTGTCACTGCAGCACAAGAGGGAAAATATCAGCGACAAGCTGTACAAGGTTGGTACGCCTGTCACTGCAGCACAAGAGGGAAAATATCAGCGACAAGCTGGACAAGGTTGGTACTCCTGCCGCGGCGGTGAGAGGGAAAAAGGCCGCTGCTTTGATGGACGAGATTTTTGCTGCTATTGCCACGGCGCAGGAGGGCACATGGTTGTACCAGGCAGGGTGTTTGATTGTTTCGTCGGTTGGCCTATCAGTCCGGGTGGTCGGATGTTTGCCGAGAGCGAAGGGCAGGGGGGTGATGGTCCTGATTAGCGGAACACGCGTCAGGCCACCCCCTGCGCGCGGGCACCCACGGCTTGGGCACCCCTCTTCCCCCGGCGACCATCAAGCAATTAATCGAGATATCTCGACGGTCGGGTCGTCGATCACCGCGCGGGACGCAACATCTACAAATGGTGCTGTGGCGCGGGAAAGAGGCGGGGCGTAAATCACGTGGGTGTGACGTCACGGCCCGGAGGCTGCGGGACAGCCTAACCTCCGACACAGCGCAGCCTGCGTCTGGCTGCTCGTTCTGTGCTTCATGCTGGAACAATGACTTCTGTGCAACCAAACTGTCTGATGCGACTAAAACCACGTTTAGAAATTTGTTTCCTGTTTCCGTCGATTTGCTGGCGCAGCGTTAATAAAATTTGTTTCGGAAATTTGTTTCAGAATGTTGATTAAACTGTAGCATTGGCTATGTTATTATATAAGTTTTTTAATGTTTTGTTTACAAAATTTATCCTTGAAATGTTAATTTTTTATTTTGATTTTAATTTTTTATTACAATTGAAATAACTTATCTCTCAAACATATCTTAAAAAATATAACAGCATGTATTCATGACTTTAGTAAGTTTGGTGCGTACGCAACATGAAAAAAACATTTAATGAATAATGGTTCAATTTGGGTTTTCGTACGGTTGAAAAACCAAATGTTCACAAATGTTCACATGTTGACACGGCGCAGTGCCCACAGCAGCGCGGTGCTATCACCTCCCACACGATCGCGCTCCACACACTGCGACTCAGCGTGGCAGTCTTCAGGCGGGAAATATTTCCTCTCTCTACCGCGCCACACGGTTGTGGCGTTGCGGGAATGATCGCAACCAGTTTTCTTTCGATAGCTGGTTTGATACTTATGGCGTTAGAATTTTCACGAGATGAAATGCTGTGGCGTATGTTGAAGTCACTTTTTTTTTTATCTCGTCACCGCTACGTTGCAACAATCACAACATTTAAAGAAACATTGATTGACCACGTCTGATGATGATTTTAAGGTTGAATTAGAATCCCTATCCTTAAACTCAGTCAATTCCGTGAAATTCTGTCATTTGAAACTGTTTCCATAATGCAGACCCTACACTTCAGTCAATATATTGGGTGTCCAATCAACATGGCACAGATTATGAGCTTAAAATAAAAATGTTTGTCATAATTAACATGTAATCATACATACGTGGTCACCTCCTGATTATACTTGTGCATTGGTAACACAAGTATTATACGAATATTTTTGAAGGCTTGGTTTACTAAATTTATCTGCGATATTTTAAAATTTATTCACACAAAATTACTTTTTTTTCTGGGACCCATTATTTTGATTACACATATTTTTTTCAAGTAATTTAATTTTAAAAACAGTAAAGATTAATGCCTGTTGTAAGCTGTCAAATACTTTATTAAAATAAACGCGTAAACGCTGATGACTGTCGTATGTTTGGTGTATATTTAATGGTCAGAAACATGATATGTATAATATACAATGTATTTTCACAGTGATGCGATATTTAGCTGTCGCATCGCGTGTTTCACGTCGCGTCGTCCTGCTACTGTGATTCATGTGTGACTTCAGCAGACACAGCCGTGTTGTAACAGTTCAACTTGAGTTGCTGAACAAACTGTCCCTGAGTCGAAATGTTACAAATAGCCTACTATTAGATAATATTTTTAACTAAATTCGTAAACAATAAAATATATGTTCTTAAAGAATGACATGATTTCGCTTATTTAAGGCCCATTAGTAGCTACAAAAATAAAAATTTTTGTAGTTTCAATAGTAGTTACAAAGTTAAAAATAAATCTTTTTTTGTCAGCAATTTTTAAACTCTGTTCTTATTCTATGGAAAATACTCATCATAATTAATCTATACGAAAACAAATAACAATAATTTATTTCTTGAGTGAAATACATTTTCTAAAAGCATACTTCTCTTTGCCCCATACTAGTAACTACGACAACCCAATAAATAATTTTGTTTTTTTCGGAAAATATCTCAAGAAATTACTTTTTAAAATTTACAAGTCTTCGACAGTCTAACGTAAATTGTAAGTAATAATTACGCTTGATTCAATCCTAAACACTTATATATGCTCTGTCATTAATATTTTGAAGTTAGGACCTTGTTGTGTATAGTTAACCAAATTGTTACCTTTACTCTTGGTAAATCGTAATGTCAAGACATACCAAAGCATCATAGTCAATTATTACACAGCTTTACATATAGATAAATGTGTAGCAATATCTCCACCGAGGCCATATTTATACTAAAAAGTAAAGACGTATTTTTTTAATTTAAATAATACACCAAAATTTGTAAATCCACAACAAATGTGACGTACCTTACACAATTATTAATTTTAAATTCCGTAGAGGTATTTTCACAGAAGGATTGTGGATAGATATTAGTATTTTATTCTGTATTTGTTCTAGTGACAAAATATTCTCTCACCATACTACGTTAGCGTAAAACAGGTAAGCTGTAGAAAAGTTAGTTTTTAATTCAACTGTAATAACTAGAAATCCGAATTATGTTGCAACACTTTATTGCACCACGGTAGACTTCACATTCTAATAGATCGATCATCAGGGCGATTCCACTGTGTGATTGGCGGCTGCCATATGGTGCATTTTTTTCTGGTTACACAACACTCATACTCCAATTTTTTTTAAATTTGGTTATTGTTAGGGGCGTGTATTTTTCGCGTAAAAATCTGGACGCTCACTAGATTGTAATAAGATATATAAGCGCTAGCGATTGTTCCCTTGTAATTGGCGGCCGTCTGCCAGAGAATCCATTGCCTTACATGGACGGGCCATTCTGGAACTGTTTTCTTCGCACTTGGGTTTGTGCGCTAACAACATTCATTTACTTGAAATAAACACAGTCAACCACAAAAAAAAGGAAACGTTACCTACAATGATTAACATACTTCTGTAATGACAATCATCTCTAGAAAAATAAACGGCCGTATTTATTGGCTTCTAATTATTCAGGTCCGTTCAAACGCTTTTGAGGTTACGTAAAAATGAACGGCTGTTTTGAAGGGCAGTCTACTGCCAACAATAACGTGTGTTACGCACGTTATGTTAACAATAATAACAAAGAGCTGGTGTTAAACACGTAGCCCAGTAGAACGGGTGGGGACCATGCCTGAACAGTTGGAGTCCTCGGCCAATCAAACACTAGCCAGCAGTCAACCATGCCAACACGATCTCCCGCCAGACCGCGGCCCGTGAGTAAGTGACCTCTGCAATTCACGCCAACTTGATGTCCTACGGTTATACAGAACGGACATATCGCTGATTTATTTCGCACTGCGCTGAAATTCAATGACTTTCCAATTTAGCCGCCGCCCATGCTACCACTATTACCACGCGAGTTTTTTTTTAGGGATCTACGGGCCAACCAGAGACCCAGTTAAGACGAAGCAAAAGTCAGCAGCCAATGAACAGGGAATATTTTACACAATATAAATCTGACTAATGAGTCCATCCCACAGGTGATTTAACATCGAATATTATTACAGTACTAGCTTATAAACGTTTGTCAATCTTCTCTTTACTTACAGTTGAAACTCTTCTTTTTTTTTTTTGGGGGGGGGGGGGGGGGGTGTCTGTAGTGAGTTATAATTTGAAAGACATCACGGAAAAAAAATTTTCTTTCAAAAGAGTCTCCCTTGAAATTAAAATTATCATCTTCCTTGCAAAAACAAATATGCCCGGATTAGCACTCTATATGGTACTAGTCTACTTAATATGCAAGAATAAATTTGATGATAATTATTTTTCTTATGGAAGTTCGAAAATAAAAAATAAAAAAACATAACCCATATTTAGCCCCCGGAATGAGTACTCCGTGTACCAAAATAGGTTCGTGTCACTGGGGGAGGGGGCGTACATGGACCTGCGCGAAGTCATTGCTGTGCGGGTGTTGTCCGCGCCGTGTGTGCATGCATTATAAGTAGGTATTCGCAGAGGTGTGGAGTTCGCATTCCGGTTATGTTATCTAAGTAACCTGTTTAACAATGTAAGTTTCTAAGTCATACTTACTAACAGTCACCAAGTGTGGCCAAAAACTATTTTCGTAATGTTTGAAGATTGCGCAACGTGAAGGTGAAGTATAAAGTGGCCTCCAATTGCATCACAGCGTGCACCTCCACACAGTCACTAACTGCATCACAGCGTCTAAAGATGTTGTTCTTCTTTGAAAACTAATTTCTCCTTGGCCCTAAAGGAATCATTGGTTATGACCAGGGAGTGGCCATGTCCGCATGATTACATGCTAAGTGTGTAAAAAAGTTTTTTTCCTCAATGCTCAGTTTTGTTGCTCAATGTTGGTTACATCTTCGAAACATTGGCTGAAGTGAAGTTTTCGCACTGAGGAAACAGTTTCGAACGACTTCTTAGCGACGGAGATTCTATTACAAGATGTTACGAAGCAATGTTTTGTATGGAACAATGAGGCGATGGCGATGTTAAAATGTGGCATTAGCTACGTCGCGGCATGCCGTATCCTAACAGCTGCTAACTGCGTGTGTGCCTGGAGGAGCGGCGGAGCAGAGTGGCCCGTTATGAGATAGCTAACATTTCAATAGATTTCAATACTTTTTATCATATTTCGTTACAATTTAAGAGATCGATTCATTGACTTAGTTTGGATATTTCATTAATATTGGTTTATATTGATTCCATTTTATGTATTTTGTCTGAATTTCATTTATTTCTATTCAATTGAGTACATTTCTGTTTATTTATTTTGTTAACAATCGTTTAGTTTGATACATTATATTTCAATTCATTTGGTTGTATTTCATTTCCATTTGTTTCGTTTTAGATTATTTCGATTGTTTCACTTTGATATGAATAGGTACATATCATTTCATAATATTTCAATCATTTGTAGGGATTTATTTTGGTACTATTTAATAGATCGATTCATAGACTTCATTTCAATTCAAATCGCTTTATTTCGTTAATATTGGTTTATTTCGATTCCATTTCATGTAGTGTTACTAAAATTTCATTCTAAAATTCATTCATTAAATTTCAGAGTGGCGCGTGGACAGCAAGCAGAGTGGCGCGCGGACAGCAGAGTGGCGCGCGGACAGCAGAGTGGCGCGTGGACAGCAAGCAGGGTGGCGCGCGGACAGCAGAGTGACGCGGGGACAGCAGAGTGGCGCGACTCGCCGAGCCAGAGGACACAGCGCCATGAGGGGAAAGCTGCCTCGTAGCCGTGTGTCTGGCGCCGCCAGTGCCGACCAGGTAGCCTCACAGCCTCTGTGTCCCCGCCTCTTGTTACACTCCCAGGCCATTAGCGGCTGGGGTCTCGCACACCATGCAATTTTTTGACGTGACGTCTAATAAATCGATGAACGCCGGCTCCACGCAAGAAAAAGTGTCCCGTAACGCACATTGTCCCACTACGGTGTGTCCCGTTACGCTAATTGTACGTTTGCGCCGCATCTCTCTTCCACTCGATTGTAACAACCATCGATTTGACTTTCAAATCATGTTTTTGTCGTTTGAATTATTAATATTATGTAATTTAACGTTCATCCACTGATTTTCAGCACAATCGGTACGGTTATTTAAAATAAATGTTGAATTTTCAAATACGCTTTTGTACGAATAATGGTGTTTTACAGTTACACATAATAATTGAAATTACACCTGGGATCTTTTGCACAATGTTTTAAAATATATTGTAACACATTATAAATAAGTTTGGTGTAGGTATTTGGGATGCGTATTTGTTATAAAATCGTATTATAAAAACGAAATAATATTATTCCCCTACCGTGCTGCTATCTACGGTGACGGACGCGAACCAAACGAATCGCGCTATCTAACCGCTTCCGCGACAACCAGGCACTCGTTAATACATATTTTCCTTTGTTTATCGTGAGGAGCGTTATCATTAATGAATTATAAATAAAATTTCGTGGCCGGGGCCACAATTGCATATCATTTTGAGCACTGGAAGACATAAAAACGTAAAATATTCTCGACGAATTTTAATCTCGGCCCCAGCACACCACGAGCGTCTGAGTTGGATATTAAAGCCTAAATTCTTTCTTAAACTTACTAATACTTATTTTGTTAACTGCAAGGGCATTTTTATTAAATTCTACGTTTAATTTCACGACGAACAAACTTCGTCGTTAAATGTGTAATTGCGAAAAAGCGTAAAACATTCTCGACGATCTTGAAGTTAAATTTTAAACATGTATAAAAGTTATAGTTAAAATAATCTTTTCGTTAAAGTAATAAACATTTTTGAATTAATGACTGTAAATAAAAGTAAATTAATCAATTAAATTGTAGATTTCATTTCACTCCTTCTTTGTATCCATACAAAATAGTGATAATTCTATAAAAATTATTCAATTTTATTCATAAAACTATGCAATCATTTCATCAGTTATGACGTCACGTTAAACTATCGTCCGTAAACCGACTTTTTTTCGTTAAATAAATAGCTTTGGTGTAATAGTGCGGCAAACAATTATTCATATACACCAAGAAAAAATGAAGATAATTACTGTACTCCGGAAGAATCCCAATTTAAATGAAGTTATCCAAGTATTTAAAAATCCGGACGCTGATTCAGAGATCATTGCTAAAGCTGGAGAACGCTGTATTCTCGAATTGTACGGTTGCAGTGACGTAAAAAATAAGAAAAGCATGTCTTTAAATGACTACATATATGCAGGCTTCACAAAATCAGCATATAAGAGCAAATTTAATATTGCGTCGCTGCCACCAACAGAAGCAGCAGCGCGTCAACATTCGTTTCGAACCTAACACCAGGTTCAGCAGTGGTATGGGAATAAAAAAAATATATAACAATGGGGGTGGAACAGAAACAAGAATGGGGGCTAGTTCCTGTTACGACACTCAAGCCTCCAGCCCCAGAAACTATGTTAAGACTGATTTCTTGCTAATGCAAAAAGAGATGTCAGAAATCCTGTGGATGCAGATAAGCTGGGTTGAAATGCTCCATTATATGCACGAATTGCCGTGGGGCTTGTGATAATTCGCTAGTTCCATTACATGATAGTGATGAAGAGGAAGAAACAGAGACTATTTTGGAGCAAACATGTGATGGAATTGAAAACGAAGAGGACTGCGATGAATCTGATAGCCCTATCGTGGATGATGAGGAAGAAATTTTGGTCTCGATCGACACTGAAGACGATGAACTCGCAACACCTGGACCATCAAGAAAAACAAAGAGAAGGAGATGTCGCTAAATGTGAGAACTGTACGTTAGATGAATGAGTTTTTTTTTATAGCCAAGATGCGTGTTGAAGTATAATTTGCGGCACTCGTACACCAAAACTATTGATTTTACGAAAAAATAGAGTAATTACATAAAATTAAGAAAATTTCATTAATTTAATTTTTGTGTATAAATGTTTTTTATCGTAAAATGAGTAAGAAAGGAGATATTGTTAAAAACCTGCTTTAAGGCGGCATTTTTTTTCAATATGGTGGCACGAGTGGCAGAGACACAAGGTGGCAAAGTAGAAATTCGGAAAGGGCACATCAAAATCTATAAAATCACCAATTTTGAATAATCCCGAAAGATTTTCCAAGTATAACCACCAAATGACTATACTATAAGTGTTTTTTAACGGGTGTTGAATGTCGTGCAGGTGGTGGTTTCAAGCACTTGCGCAAAAGTTTACACCCATTATTTTACAGGTAATAAATACCCGTTCATAAACTTTTGAGAGCACAACCGATTCAAGGGAGGTAGAGTGTTAAATTTACAGGAATTGCCGGTTACTGTTAGTAAATGATAAGAAAATGAACAAAATCAAAATGGCGTGTGATTCTTCACCTTAAGGGGAAAGAGACTCCATATTTATTTCAATGGTTTTTATGTCATACCAATTATTTCTTAGCTTTAAATAGTAAAAATTTCCCATTTTTGAAACATATGCTTGTAAAATCTCTGTAGTGCATACATCTGTACATGAGAGCCAAACCAGACTTATTCCGTATTAAGCAATATTTGTTTTACTACAGAGTATGTGTATACAGTTCATTTTAAATTGTACAAAATATCGTAATACAAAACATTTTTATTAAGCATTTAGCGTAATTTATAAGGTATTTAATTCAATGCTTTATTTGAGCCAGACAATCGTAATTCCATTTACGATATGTACCTGTAGCTTTTGTAAAAATACTTCTTGTTCGGAAAAAATATATGTTCATTCCTGTCAGGGAAACGCATATGGAATTTGATGGAAATCGCAGCATTTTTAAGGAACAGATATTGTACTCTCCTGTAGAGGTTCCCCATTGCGATTTTGACTCGTTTGGTTCCGTGGTAGAATTACTGGATATTAAAAAGTTTTTTATAATCTAATTTTTTTGTATATGCATTTCACTAATTTAAAAGATGAACCATTGGTAGGTTTTACATTTATTTACATAACGCATGCTGTATTAAAATTCTGTGGTATGGGAAGTATTTTACTATCATGCTGAACTAACATAAAACTGACATTCACTAACGTAAAAAAGGACCAGTAATGTTTATTATACATCATTTTAGGTGACAGTACTCCCTCGCGCAAGACGAGGATGTACAACAACAAAACGTCGGTGTGAAATCCATAATCGATGACGTATTTATCAATCTTTGTTCATTAGTACTTTTCCTGTAAATTTTTCACAAGTAATGAATTCGTGGTATTAAAACGCAAGTCACCTTATAAAGTATTTGATTTTTTTAGTAACATATCGTAAGTTAATTCATATCAATTTTCATTACAGTTTTTCAAGTACAACTTGAATAACGTAATGTGTGTATTATATTTAAACTTTTCAATACGATATTCTGATGATTTACAAATTATAATAAATAAAATACCAAATATGTATACACATATTGACTTCATTTAGACTTACAGGTTAAATGACCCAGGTCTCACACCTGACGGTTGCAGGCAGCCCCCGCCGTGCACGTGCTGCCCAGCGAGACGGACCTGAGGATCATGGAGGCCATCTCGAGCCTCAGCCGCCTGGGCGCCCTGCGGGGGGGCAAGGCGCAGCGCCTGCTCCGGCTCAGGAGCCGGCGGCTCTGCGCCGCTCAGGCTCAGCCGCCCGACCAGGAGACGCTGCTGCAGCCCTGCGTGTGTCCTCGGAAGAAGAGGAAGAGAAGAAGCGCGTGCAAGAAGCGCAAGTCTTCCAGGAGGAGGTCGCTCTCCCGAAGACGAGGATTGTCCAGGCGGAGGAGTTCCAGGAGGAGATCGCTGAGAAGGAGGTCCAAGTCCAGGAGGAGGAGGCAGTCGAGGGCCAGGTCAGTGTCGAGAAGAAGGAAGACGTCCAGGAAGAAGTCTTCGTTCAGGCGAAGAGCAGCTTCCAGGAGGAGGTCGGCTTCCAGGAGGAGGTCAGCTTCCAGGAGGAGGTCGGCTTCCAGGAGGAGGTCGGCTTCCAGGAGGAGGTCGGCGTCTAGGAGGATGCACAGGGGGGCGCGGAGGGGCAGGGCAGCCAGGTCGGTCAGGCGAAGAAGGAAAGACCCGAAGAAACGCAGGTGCAGGAAACGAACATTCGCGAAGAGCAGATCCAAGACGAGAATAGCTTTGATATGCCCGCGGTGCAAGTGCAAGGTAGTGATCAAAATAAGGCATAGTCGACCGAAATGCTAGACGCCGAACTATCAGACAATTGATACATGCCGTGAAATTAGTTCATCAATCAAGAATTTTAAAAAATGTGATTTTTTTTACCTTTTTATGTCACAAAAAAAGTTTACTATTTTATTAGTTTTTGTATCGTCAATGATATCTTAACTTATGCAGTCACATTAAATTATTTCAACAAATTTACATTGCTGTTATTTAAGCCTTATTTTTTAATGACTTTTATTCACATTTTTTGAATAACATCAATTATGTAATGAAACGCCCCTAGTGGGCTAAAAATTTAAATTTTTTTTAATTAATTAAAAAGAGCCTTGGAAACTTGCTGGGTAAGAATAATAAGAAAAATAAAGTTATTGACCAGAAGTGGCACGAGGTGGAGAACAAGACAATTTGGAACTCCCTGACACAAGAAACTTGGGAGCTGAGGATCGTTTAAGGGAAGAAGGTATATCATAAATAAATTAACACTACACAAGTAGCTTGGTCTATATGTTCCCTGTTTTATTTAAAAATTTAAATAATGAATTCTGTTTTCCATTTGATTTGGCATTTATAAGTTTCCCAATTAATTATATTAACAATATACTTAAGTTTTTCGAGAAAGGGCCGGCCCGATATTAGTATAACAACACATACTCAACTTTAACAACAAACAATTACATAAACAAAAATTTATAAGTATCACACGAAAATTAAATTCATCCAATTATTACATCGATGATTAGTTTTATTCATTCTACATATTCTTGAGGAAAGCACTGTTCGCTGGTAGGCTATTCATTCGATTAATGTAGTTCGTAGCTAGAAAGTGGGGGGGGGGGGATGTTGATTTTACATAACCACGTGGGTCTTCAAAAGATAACGTCGGGTCGCAGAAACCTCTCTTCTAACGTGACCCGCAGTGGAGGTGCAGGACCACGAGCTGGGAGCAATTTGTCTCTCCAGCACTTCGACCCTGTCAACCAGGGTGTAGAGTTCGGAGCTCACTAGGTGTCTCGCGCCGACATCAGGATGCCGCGGACCGAGAAGACGCGGATGCGCGAACGAAGTCGAAAATTTAGAAAAATAAAAATAAAAAATATAATTAAACTTAAAAATTAGAGACATGACTTGAACTAATTACTACTACTGACCGACTACTGAACCAATGGGATCACATCCCTTAGAGCAACTGACTACATCTCTTCTGCACCCGAATTCGCAATTCCCGCGAAAAACCTCCTAGAGCAGAGAACGTCGAGAAGACGTGGTCAGTAGCCGCGATCAGAGGACTGAGTGCCGCAATGGCGGACAAAGCTCCTAATTAAATAGGGCGGTGAGGCCCCGGGTCAAAGGAGGGGGAAGGTTCGGTTCTAGGCCGAAAATTTCCGAAGGTGTCCGAGTGGTTGTACGCACGACTTCAGTAGTTCGCGCCAAAGGGCGACTGCTGCGGTCTCTACCGGCAGGTACCGGAAGCAACAAACAATCGACTTCTACAGGTCGGGAGGAAGAAGCATAGGTCCATAATGCGTAGCGGCGCTGCGCTCTGGCGGCGTAAAGGGGAACTAACGGAGGCGGTGAACTGACTCGCCGCCAGGTGTCACGAGCGTAGTCAAAGCTCGCTGGCCACCATGGGTGAAGTTGATTTTTTCTGCCGCTAGGTTTCGCAAAGGTCTCTTTAGGTCTCTTGGCTAAGTTCATGTCAGGTCACTGCTCCTGGATTTCTCAGAACTACGGGGGAAGGGTGGGGGAAACAAAAGGCGCAACGAAGCTGGGAACAACCGTCCATGGGATACGTGTGCGTGACAAGACTTACTACTCTCAGCAGCTCTCTGAGAAGTAGCAGCTTGCAGCCCAGAAGCTGCTCTATGCAGTTTTGGTCATGCAGGGAATTAAAATTACAAACTCGGGACGTGACTGCAGGCGAGAGAAATTTCAACCGGGCTGACCATGTCCACATTAGACAGCAAAATATCAGATTGGCCCCCTGGGAAGGGGCTTCGGTCCACTGGCACAAAGTTTAAATCCGTGGCGTACACCGGCCTTACAAAAGTAAATCACCCCCATTAACAACGAGATAAATTTAAAAAGTAAGAAACCCCAAAATATTTTAAAATTATAGAAAAAATTAAAAAAATGTGACGAAATGCCTAATTTCCGGCACAGTAATTAAAATTTCCTATTTTATAAGTAGTGATTTGAATAAATTGTAAAAATGTTACACATTTACTGTACAATCTCCGTGAATCAAAAACGTTTATATTCATCCCGGTAATTGTTAAAAATTACAATTTCAAAAATTTAGATTTTTTATTTTACAAGAAGAAGCGACTGACGATAATGTATTTGTCCTTAACTATAGTAAACAATTTTATTAGTATTAATAAATTAACGTTATAACTTGCTTTCCGACTAATAATTTTAAAACTGTTTACTCAAAAATAGCGTAGTGAATCTAAATGCATGCGAATCTTGGTGGTACGAAATGTAGAACTTTCAGCATTTTCTAGATTTGCGTATGGAAATCTTTTGATAATTTATGGTATTGGTCCAAAAAAGTATTATTTTTTTCTTTATTGTGATACAAAATAATTATATTATTTTCTATCATAATTATATGATTTATAACTTGATTCTAATACGTATTAGTTACTACGATGATAAGCTTTTTATCTATTTATCTATTATTTATCAAGTGGGCTTGATTAGATGTGAAAATAAAAGGAAATATAATAGCCTGCTTTTAATAAAGGTCTAGTTCCATATATCTAACCTAATTTTACCTACATAAAGCATCACTTGGCCACTACATAAATCATATTAGCTGAAAACAAAGCTGAATAACTATTTTTTTTAACAAAACAATTATTGCCTTTAAAGACCCCTAGACAAAATATTAAGGCTGTGTTCAAAATACTGATGGTTTCCAAAGGCCCAAATGACAAATAAACATGCATTAAAATTTCCATTTAAATCAAGTAAAAAAATTTTATGTTCATAGTTAACAATTTAGTTTTTCTATTCCTTTTTTCAGGCGTTCATACAATTATGTACTGGCCAACAAAACAAACCTGATTAAATTCCTCCAATTCGTTGAGGTTCTATTATTGTATTTATATTCTCGTCATTCATGCACGATGCAACCTTTCCTATTTTCTTATCAAGGAAACAGATAGTATTATATTATATAATTTCATATTTTCTCGTGCATCTCTGAAAGAGTCCTTAAACTTTTGGTACATAGCTTCCAACAGTATTACCTCTATATGAAATAACTTTCAATGAGACACAAAAATATAATTTATCCATAACCTATGTCATGCAGTAAAGAATTTTGCTATATTTTTGTGTTTGTATAAACACGTTCTTTGAATGATTTTTGCAACGGGGAGGATTTATTATAAACTGTTGGACATAAGCCATTTATGATTTACGGTTGTTGTCTATGAAAAACCTCATGGAGGGATCACAATTCCCAATATTATCCGATGTCAAATGTTGCATCTAAGACACCATAGAGAATTCTGACGAAGATACTAAATCGACTGACAATGACAAGAAAGTGGAAAAGAACAGTAAACAAAGAAGAATAGAAAGAACGCAGTCAGTCAAACCCACTGATGAGGCTATATATATATATCATTGGGACGATAGAACTATGACAGAACGTTAGAACACGGTAGGCTTTCTATGAAAAAAAAATTGGTGACGTTTCGGTAACTATTATTTGTTCCTGTATGAAGCAGCATATGTTGGGTACTTGATCCAAACTTGTTTTCCTCAACTGACAACACACAAGACCCTGTCTTCCTGTCACGCGACTGAGTGCAAGAACAGCACACACAAGCAATATCACAGATGTTCATGCTTAGTTCTAAGGCTATGTTGATTCCGTCGCAGAGATTACATGTACGTTTAAGTCTACGCACTATGGTGTTCATTTATGCTTTTATTGTTTATAACTGCCGAAAGTTTTGAATTTACATAGTTAAACGAATATTCAGGTTCATATATTTGAAAAGTTTGGTTATTAAAAAATATTTTTTTTAATAAACTCAGATAAACTTTATTGCTTTCAGAAACTATACTTAAACTTAAATTTACCTATCACTAGCAATGTGTATCCCAATGACTCAATAAAATGAATTTTTTTACCTCCTGAACCTCATCTGTATCTATATTTTATACTATTATAAGTTATTTATATATATAAATTCAAAATCTTGGTGGATTCAAATCGTTATCTTAACATTAGTATCAAACTTAATATTAAGAAATGGTACGTAATTGCAAGCTGTGCTGACATGTAAACCATCATTTCATATCATCATCATCCTAAATTATTTATTCAGAAACTTTCTTAACTAATCAGTTAAGAATTTAAACATGTTAAATTTGAAATGTAGGCAATAAGTAAATCGGTATGACAAAACATCATTCATTTTATGTTATATTATATACATTGACCTTTTTATTGGAATTAAAATTTGCTTGATTTTCTCTGTTAAGTTCTGTAACTTCTTTACACGAAGCCGCACCAAACTTATCCAATTGTTTTGATATTTTTTTTTGAATAAGTGGACAATTTTGTGTTTTGTTACTTCACAGTTAATTAATAAATGTGATAAAATTTAACAATTTTTAAGAACATGAAAATATTACTGAAGGCATACAACTTTGGAATATATAAATATTGAAACACACGTAAAACAAAAAATAATAATTAAATTGGACATCTTAGTACTAAATTTTTTTTTGCTTTTTCTATAAAAAACAAAAAAAGGAAAAAATCGTACTATGGGTCTTAAAATGTAAAAATATTACTTTAAACGGACTATTGAATAAGGGAGGTTGAAGAGCAAGTTAATACCTACCAAAAATTAAATAATTTCTTTAAAATCCTTCAATAGGCCAAGAATAAACGGGAGCACACGGAGAAAACCACCATAATATTGACAAGAATAATCAGGAGCACACGGAGAAAACCGCCACAAGTTTTCTTTGATATCATAAAATACAAAAAAAAAAAAATAATAATAAATTAAAAATAAAAACGAAAAAAATTCAAACATTCTGCTAGCTTGTGAACTTCTCTTTGATGTGCAAAGTTAGAGTTCTAGTACAAGCCAGAATCAGTTTTTGAATTTTTTTCGTTTTTACTTTTAATTTTTTATTAATTTTTTTTTGTATTTTATGATATCAAAGAAAACTTGTGGCGGTTTTCTCCGTGTGCTTCCGATTATTCTTGTCAATATTATGGTGGTTTTCTCCGTGTGCTCCCGTTTATTCTTGACAATATTATGGTGGATTTCTCCGTGTGCTCCTGATTATTCTTGTCAATATTATGGTAGTTTTCTCCGGGTGCTCCTAATTATTCTTGACAATATTTTGATGGTTTTCTCTGGGTGCTTCTGATTATTCCTGACTAGACATCTGATGGTTTTCTCCGAGTGCTTCCGATTATTCTTGACAATATTATGGTGGATTTCTCCGTGTGCTCCTGATTATTCCTGACAATATTTTGATGGTTTTCTCTGGGTGCTTCTGATTATTCCCGACTAGACATCTGATGGTTTTCTCTTAGTGCTTCTGGTTACTGATGAGAAATTGATCTCTGCATGAAGGATTCTTTTACTTAATGAGGCATGTAATTTTTATTCAAGGTTGCATTTAATTAGTGAACTTCTGCTAATTAATCAACACTTGTAATATTTTTATCAGGTAGAAATTAAAAAAAAAATTCAATACTCAGTCGAATAATAATAATCTCTGAGAAATCTAAGAAGCACTAACAGGAAGGACGAACTTCCTTCTCCTTGGAGTCTAGCGAAGTCAATCTTACTTTGCGATCGATAGTGACCATTCCGCATCCCGCATTAATGAAATAGATATTATTTACCTGCAAGCAACACGTGGCGACATCTGTTGATGACAGCCAGAACTACTTGCATCAATTTGCTTTGCATTAGATAACTTAACTCTCGCTGATGAACTATTTAAAAATATATATATGTTTAAGAAATGGTTCCAATTGGAGAAAACTGACAGTTTGTATCTAACATTAGTCACAGAAGCTACCATGGATCATGGTTAATTATCTGCAGCTGAATCGGAAGGAAGCCGCTGTAGATACTGTGGCAAGGATTTTGTCATGAGAAGGAAAGCTAGACGTCATAAGAAGAATGATTGTGCTAGAAACCCACTACGCAACATGTTAAGCTGTAATCGTTGTAGCAGGTTGTTAACACGAATTGACAGCTTAAAAGACATGGTAGAACATGTAAAGTCAAGACTACTTACGGCATAGAGGACACCGATGGATCCACTAGACTAAAGAAGAGTGATCTGCATTACGACAATAATTTTCCTTGTCCTGAGCGTGATGGTATTAGCTCACCCGATCGTGAGGAAGAACATAAATTGAAGGATGCTAATGGCTTCGGGAAGACTGAAACTAATGGAAGTATCAACACCGTGAAAAGTGAGAATACATTCAAGCCTATATTCAGTAGATCCTCCATTCTTTGTAAAAATGATGGACTCCTAAAAAGGTAGCATGAAGACGATGTAGACACTTCGACATCATCGATAGCGAATTCATACGGTAATCTGGGTTAAAAGGATGTCTTCTACAGTGATTGTTACAGTGACTCTGAGGCTGTTGACAAAGGCATAGACTGTGATGAAGCACCTAGAGCTGACAAGATCGAAGAATGTGGCGATGTCCTGTGACCGAAACGATGGAAACGTCGTGTTATAATAAATAAATCTGATGATGCTTATTATGATCACTGGGACAGTTGTGATATTAAAAGTATTTATAATAAACAAGCAAGTAAGATGGTGGTAGAAGAGATTGATTACACATCATGGAAAGATCCAAACATATTGGTTGACCGGCTAAGACTTCTACATGGCTCGCTTTGTGCAGGAAACTATCCGTGCATCAAAGAAATATCCTTCATATTCAAAGAACTGTGGAAAGCTGGCTACATACAATAATGGCTTCTTTTACTTGTATTTGTGTAATGTTGAGAAGTAATAAAATATTAAAAGTAAAAATTTAATGTTTTTATTTCTTGTATTCTGATTTCCAACTAAGCCTGTGTGTGTGTTTCCGCTACTGCATGTGTGATCATTACGTTTCCTGTGTGTACTGTGTGTACGTTCTGTTTCCTGTGTGTACTGTGTGTACGTTCCGTTTCCTGTGTGTGTGCTGTGTGTAGGTTCCGTTTGCTGTGTGTACTGTGTGTACGTTCCGTTTCCTGTGTGTACTGTGTGTACGTTGCGTTTCCTGTGTGTGTAATGTGTGTACGTTCCGTTTCCTGTGTTTACTGTGTAATCGTTACATTTATTGCGTGTAAATTTCATGTATTGCCCGTACATGGCGTACATTGCGTGTTGGAGCCGAGTAGACTTGTATCCTTGTAGCTTCATAGAAATGTAGTTTCGTAGCAATGCGGTCTTTTAGTCATGCAGTCTCGCAGTCATGTATAACTCGGAACCAGCTAGATCCTTTTAGACTCGTAGCCTTGTAGCCTCTTAGTCTCTTAGACTCGTAGCATTGTAGCCCAATATCATTGGAGCTGTTGAAAGAAAAGGCAGTTGGAGCATTTGGAGCTTTTGGAGCATTTGGAGCCATTTGGAGCGGTTGGAGCCATTTGGAGCATTTGGAGATGTTGGAGCTAAGAAGTAGTCGTTGCACGTCTATGCAGGGCTAAATGTTTATAAGATTGCTGGCTTTCGCTAGTGATTCTGTAGTAGGATAGAAATTGTGTAATAAATATTATGTTTGTAAAATACTTTGTGGTGTTTTATTTCTCGAACCTTACACTTTTCTGGTACTTTTTTAAAATTAAAGTTGTTTTGTATCGGCCAGGGATCGAATGAAGGACCTTAGTCGATCTAATCAATCAGTATATAGATTACAAATTTATTTAATGAATTTTGAACTTTTTCCCGAATCTCTAGCATACAATTACGAATTTCCAATATGATGGTCTTGATGTCTGATAGGATGATGGTAGTAGAGGATTTAAAGTCTCTTTAAGAATGTTAAACATGGTTTATTGAAATTATTTTTTTTTTCATAAAATTAAACATTATTGCATCGATCGAGGATCGAACAAAGGACTGGAGCGGATCGAATCGATATGTAAGTTAATGAGTGATTTATTTAATGAATTTTGGATTTTTTCCCGCTTTTCTAACTACATTATTACATGATTTCTAGATGGCGACCGAACTTAAAGATGGCGGGGGCACCTCCGTAATAAATGATTACTGCACTGTAGCGGGTTAGAATAAAATTATGCAGATGGAAATGTACTCTATAATACAAGTACACACACAAAATGGCGTACTCCAGCAGGTGGTGGCTCCTGGTAGCATGTACTGAACATAAAATGTCGGATCCATGATGGTCGACAAGGACAAAGTCAAATTTCAAGGAAAAAGTCAAATTTCAAGGTCAAGGTGAAAGTTCAAGTTCAAGGTCAGGGTTCAAGGCCAAGGTCATTTTTCAAGGTCAATTTTCAAGGTCAAGGTCAAAGTTCAGTGTCAACAGTTGAGGACATAGGTTTGGTGACCAGATAATTATACTAACATGGTATCGGTACACTCTAAAACATGATGGTGGTCTCCAGCGGATGAAGACAAGATGGTGGACATGTCGTGTTACCAGCTGATGATATATGTACCTTGGTATTGTTGGTGGTAGGTCAGTCTAGGTAGCTTTCATGGAGGAAGGATCGGCCGTTTACTCTCGCCGGGAATCTAACCAAGGACGTAAATCGATCTAACCAAACGGAATTCATATAAGTAAATTTTTTGATGAATTTTGGAATTTTTTTTCATTAAAATCGGATAATAAATAAAGATTTTCAATATGGCGTCCAAATTTCAAGATGGCGGACGTGACGTTATACTAGATGACGATACCTATATATGCTTTAAAAAAAAGTGGTGGGAGTCAGTCTGCCTGCAGCCACCATTGAGGAAGGAGCCTGTCGCCATTTTTAATTTTTTTTTGCACTCGCTGTGTTCGAACCGGGGACTCCGAACTCCGTGTCGTAAATGTTTGTTTTTTAAATTTTTTTATTAAAGTTTTATTAAATGAATTTTTTTATAAATTTTTAATTTTTTTTATTAAAATCGGATAATAAATAAAAATTTTAAAGATGCCTATCGTAACGGAAACTGCAACGATGGCGTCATATTTCAAAATGGCGGATAACACAATGCCGGAATGTTCGATAAAACAAAATGACGTCATCCAAGATGGCGGATCCAAAATGGCCGCCGTGATCTACTTGTCCTGTTACAATGTGTCCCGTTACGCGGTGTCCCGTTACATGGTGTCCCGTTACACTCATGCAAGATGGCCGCCGTGACGTCACAATGTAAACAATCTTCAATCCACATCCAGGACCCAGTGCCCGGAGCCCCTTTCTTATACTACTCCAAGAAAGTCCAAGATCCACAATTGTAAGACACTGTGGTAAAGCACACGATTCACGGAACATGTGGAGATTTAAATCCTTATTTGCCATTCATAAATGAAGGACAGTGTTCGAACAAATTTCCAACGGATTTCAGATTAAAACGTCAACTGGTGATGACGGCAATCAAAATTATAGACGATTATCACCTGAGCAAGGATGGCGCGAAATCGATAATATGCGCGGTCACTGTCCCCCGTTGGGACAACCGACTGACAGTACCCACGCCTTACTAGGAGCAGTCTTATTTATCCACGGAGGCTCCAACTTTGTAAAAGAAATTCATTAAAAATATTTTCCACTCAACTCCGCACATATATCTAGATTGCTACCCTTATTTTAAGATCGTGAGCCTTAAACAACAGCAGCAGTAAATTTGAGACAGAACTAGCAATAGTAATACCTGAAATAACACACATAAAAAGGTTTCAGTTTAATTTATGGTTGCGTTTACTTTTTGTTAGCTTCGGCATACAAAAGAAAATAACTCCAAACATGAGTAAGTATTAAAGTTCTTGATATTTACAACATAGAAATAACTAAAAATATATATAAAAAAATTAAAACAACCTTTTACATTAAAAAAAAATCTGGCCTAATTTTTATGATTTTTTTAATTACTAATGCGACTAAAAAGTAAAATAAGTATGCGCGAATTCTAATACATGAAGCCTATGCATTGAATATATGTAGGCTACTTCTTTCCCCTATTATACTTATATACTTAAAGTCAGTTTCTTTGGGGCAGTCTATCACAAAATTTGAAACGCAACTTTATAAAAACTTGTAACTTGCAAAAAAAATAAAAGTTGGTCCCACGAACGTTTCAGCGTGGATGTCATGTTCTTTAAGGTACTGAAGCACCGGTCATCGTTAAATCACGTGCAGCACGTTATATTAATTCTTAAAATCGCCGTCACTAAAGTGCTACCTGCTGGTTACTTACATCGCAAATCGCTGGCCGGCGCGCCGCTGATGCGTGAGGGAGCTAAAAATTGCAACACGCAATTTTACTACAGCAAGTTCCAAGCACCCAGTTGCCTGGCAACTTCACAGACGTTCCTCGTAGCAGTCGAAACAACTCACTTGGTGTGCAACAAGAACTTGGTGCTACAATTTACGAATTGCAGCCCGCTGAAAAATTCAGTGAAATTTTGCACACCACTTGCAATTACAACGGAGAGCATTTCGCGGGAATATAATTTACGTTTTAAAAATGTTTCATGGTGACAAATTTAACTAAGCACCGTCTAGAGTACGTTAAACACCCGATTAAATGTACAGTACATCCAAACTTAAACACGTCATGTCGTTAATAATTGGCATGACGTTTTATTGCGCGAGCTCTTGCTTCGCGACCGCCTGAGCCAAGAGTGACTTTTCACCGCCTGTCCGCGGCTTAGCCGCCGCCGCGTGCCAAAGAAAATAGTTCCAGTATTTCACTTCCTCGCACTTCTTTAGGCATACCTAAGTACGTATATATCTGCTGCCCATGGAAAATTAAATATAAAATAATACCTAAAACTGGTGCATTTAAAAAAATTTACTTAAAATTATCATAAAAATATACATTAAAATCTCCGAGTCTATAGAATATACTCGTTAGTACGGCGAACATGTTGTTAACCTGATAGTCTCAAAATAATCATAATACCATTAAACTAATCGTGGCTAAGACATAAAATAAATAACTATAAAAATTAACTTATAAATTAAAGCGAATAGTTTGTTTTATTTGCGAGATCAGTAGCACTGGTTACAGTGTGTAGTGCCTTACAATAAAATTAACGACGCACATATTAACGTAGAAATGTGCAGTTTTGTAAAATCAATAAAGTATGTTACGAAGTAAATCAATAAAGGTAGTGATGAAACTACGTTTAGCTTACAATCAACTAACGAATTGGAGGAATTTCGATCTGGCTGCTACATTTGTAGTTCAGAAGCAATCTGGCGGATTATGTCTTTTAACATACACGAACGAACACCAGCTATTACACACCTCGCTGCTCATTTATAAAATGGACAACGGGTCAATTACTGAAAACAACATAAATGATGTAAAAAATCTTGGAGACACGACTCTGACAGCATATTTCAAATTATGTTCAGAAAATGATTTTGCTAGAACTATGACGTATGATAAAAGTCCGAGGCTATTACACGTGGAAGGAAGTTAGTAAAAAATTCAAATGACGGAAACAAGGAACGAAAGTTGAAGGTTATCCTGACGTAAGAGAAATCTTGGCAGATTTTACGTAGTTCATTCTAATAATGTTGAGTGCTTTCACTTGAGGATGCTACTCTACTTAGTAAAAGGCCCTACTTCTTTTACATGCCTACGTACCTTTCAAGGTATAACTTATGAAACATTTCAAGGAGTTTCAAAAGCAATGGGTCTGTTAGAAGACGATTCTCATAGGAAAAGTACACTCTCTGAAGCTGCCATATGCTGTTCAGCAAAATTACTTAGATATTTATTGGCCATCATGATATCGTTCTATCGTTCATATACTGCATCACAAACGCTGAGAACTGTCATCAAAATATCTTGGATGAAGCTTTATTTAAATTAAATAAAGAGGTGGAATCTTTATCACGCAAATCTATAAAAGATTTTGGATTCACCTTACCATCAAATTCAAATATAAATGCAAAAATCAATGTAGAGTATTTACGAGAGACAAACTATGACCATTTCCGACTTTTATGGACCATTCAAGACGAGTGTCACTTGATACCTGAACAAAAAAATTGTTTATGACTTAATATTATTATCAGTTAATAGTAATGAAGAAAATATGCTCCTTGAGGCACGGGAAGAACATTTTTAATAAATTTATTATTATCTAAAGTAATATATGGTAGAAAAATTGTCTTTGCTGTGGCATCGTCCGGTTAACATCCACAATTTTGGAAGGTGGACGAAGCGCCTATTCCACATTCAAACTTCCACTAAAATTTGGTTGAGATGACGTCTCTTGCGTTTGTAATATTTCAAAACCTATTAACATTTTCAAATTAATGCAAGATTGCAGTTTGATAATTTTGGACGAGGCTTCCGTGTCTCATAAAGCCTCTGTTGAAGCATTAGACAGGACAATGCGAGATTTGCGCAACAGAAACGTCCCAGTGGGTGCCTGCAACGTTTTGTTCTCTGGAGACTTCTGTCAAGTGTTGCCGGTTATAGCAAGACGAAGTCAATGCATCTCTCAAAAGATCGTATCTTTAACCACATATAACAAAATTTGAACTTAAAGCCAACGTGATAATAGGCAACAAATATAATAGGCAATTTTCTGAAGACTTACTCCAAGTAGGTAACGATAAATTTCAAGGTGTTAATGTCAAGATAGATCTCAAGTTAGTAAAAAAATGATTTATTTCAAATACTAAATTATCATGTCACAGTCGTTGATAGAGAGTAGGCAGTACATTATCCGTCTGAATTTTCGAATTCTTTGACGCCTCCCAGATTTACTTCTCACAAATTAATATTAAAAGTAGGTTCCCCTATTATATAACTAAGAAATTTAAACCCACCTAATCTGTGCAACGGTACAAGACTCAAAATATTTAATTTAAGAATTTTTTGTCGAATGTACAATATTAACAGGCTACGGATCTGGTGAAACTGTTTTTATATCAATTGTAAACTCAGAATGGCGTTTTGAGTTCAAACAGCTCCAATTACTAAATAATAAGCTTTTGGAATGACTATTAATAAAGCACAAGGTGAAACTAGGAAAGTTGCTGGAATTGGCTTAACCACTCAATAATTTTCACACGGCCAAAGGTAAGTTTCCCTGTCACGTGTAACATTTAAACATAATATTTTCGTGTTTAGACATAATCCGGCAGAAGTTATCGTTGTTGTATACAATGAAATATTTTTGTTTTTTTATGAATTGATTCTTTACTAATTCAAATATTTGAAGGATTGGAAATAAAATACATTAAATAACTCCAAGTAGGATAAAATTGATTTACTTTTTAATATTACCCACATGCTCGACGCAACAGGCTGATACGACACTACGGCAGAAACCAAAATGTGGGCGTATAAGCCCTGCTACCCTGCGAACCTGGGGCGAATTGCCATTAAAGTATAAATTTTAAAAAAAATTGAAAGGTTCTAAATCATGGTCATTCTTATAGCCAAATTTCGTTATCATAACTAATTTCTTCTTATGGGCAGGATGTTGTACTTTAAATAGTATTCTATTAACTCTTCATTTCTAATTTATTTTTCACTTTCAAAGCTTGTTATCATACTTCTATCCTGTTTATTTTCCTTCCATATAAAGCCACTTTCCATATATTCTTTTTTCATATGCGTATTCTCTTTATATGTTCTAATCGCTCTTCAACTTTGGTTCTTAACTTAAACCGTTATTCTTCTTCTATAATCTTCTTTATTATCTTCCACGTCTTATTTCTGTATTTAAGTTTCCTCGATTCGAAAGTACAAACAGCACAATTCAGCGTCTGAACGTGAAGAATAGTGTGTTCAACGCTGTGGTCATATTTCCGCTCGTGGGGAGTTTCAAGAAACACTGGTTTTTCAGACAGTCTCAACTTGTTAGAAACGATGCGTGGGACAGGATTGCTGCACACACCCGTCACTATGTTCTGTGCATTCGAAGGACAGTTAGACAGCAGGAACAGTGTGGTAGAGACAAGCCTTTTTTTGTGTCTGAATTGTTTTATAATTGTCTTATTTTTCAGTTCAAATCAAAATATTCTGGACAAGAATTTTTTCATCCCTTATCAGCTGGCACTAAAGGTCGAAACTGTTTTAACAAAATGAAATATCCTTTAATCATGAAAAGTCCCAATTTTTAAAGCAGTTTATAAAATATTTTTCTTGAGGTCTTGCAATATGAAATGAAAATTGTCCTAATTTCGACCATTGCAATATGACGTTGTAAAATATTTTTTATGTTTTTTCCCCCCCTGAATGACAAAGTCAGTGAATACAATGGCTTCGCAATCACTCTTTTCCTTCCAGTGCATAAACAATAATGAGGAAATCAAGAGAGTATATAATATGACACAGTCACTGATAGAGGGAAGCTATGGTGTTATAACGTTGACTAGAGCAGCCGTACAACAGTGGTTGCGAAGCCTGCGCCTGGCGACGCGAAGACGCCACCCGCAGTGCCCTGGGTCCTGGACTACTCTCGCCGCTTGTCGTAGTGAGTCCGGGCTATAAGCGGGCTACGGGACAGCGACCCTCGCAGCTACGAGGCTCTCCGCGCTACGCCGCCGCCACCGCCGGCTCTAGGACTTGTAATCGGGAAACTGGTAAGCCCTCTACCTCGCTTCATTACATCTGAACAGAGATATCTGGACTTGTCGTTCGAGCCGCAGCTTCTACGGCTTGTAATATTATTGAAACGAAGGTAGTCGAGGGAACAGTGATAATTTGAACTGGTTCTGGACTCACGTGGTAAACATAAGGCGGGAAAGCGAGGGCTGTGGCAGCGTGGCTTGGCTGTGACCTGCTGGTGTCTGCGACAGAAGACTTTTCGTTTTCCATCGCCATTAATGATCTTCGATACATTAGCCACCCAGTACTCGCGAATAAAAAGGTGGAGTAGATACTACAGTTAGTAACTATGACTTGTAATTTCAGAAGTGTACCACGAGTCATCGCTGAGTCTTTCCTAATACGACTTTGAATATTTCACGTTAAGCCCAAGGGATGAATAAGGCGTAAATATGTTTTAAAGTTTATAATTATCCCTCTGTAATTAATTAGCGTATGAATGATATTGGGTGCCAATAATGTCCATACAAAAACTTCGAATTAAAATTTTTGTATTTTCAAAATTCAACTTTTAAAGCGTGAAAAATGGGAAATGAATATTTTAAAAAATATTAATCAAATCTCAGAATTTGATTAGGTGTAATTAATGATTTTGAGTAAAATAATAAACAGACAAAAAAAAACTAAAAATTATATTTGGTGAAATTCTAACTCTATGTGGTGAAAGAAGGGTAAGTATGTTTTAAAGATTATTAATTATAACTCAATATGAACTTAAGTGTTTTGTTTTATTATTTGAAGCAATAATGACCATACAAAAAATTCCACTTACAATTTTTGTATTTTCGAACTTCATGAACCCCTAAGACTTGTAAACATGGTATGTATATTTTAAAAATTAAAAATAATGTCTCCAAATTTAAGTAAATGTAATAAATTATATTGCGTGCCAAAACTAAACACACGAAAAATACCAGCTACAATTTTACATTTTGCAAAATTCAACCCTTAAGGTGGTGAAAAATAAGTATGTTTATAAGATTATTTTTATATCTCATAACTTAATTAAGCTAAATAATTTTTTTTGTACAATAATCAACATACGGTAACTACTAACCATAAATTTTATATTTTGCCAATTTCAACCTTTAATTTGTGAAAAAGGAAGAAGTATGTTTTCAATTGGTTACCAATAATAAACCTATAACTATTAACCACAATTTTTACATTTTTCGAAATTCAACCTGTATTGAATTAAATAAATAGTATATTTTGATTAATAATTATATTTCAAAATTAAATTATTAAGCATAGTAAATTTTTTGTCTAGTCAAATTTCACAATATGCTTACTAGGCTATATCCTCAAATATTAACTGGAATCAACGTCGATGATAATTTACAAATAACGTACCACAATGCTTCCTGTAAAACCTTTTACAAATTTTTTCCAGTCCACTAAATTTACTTTATAATTTTAGAAGCATTTATTTTGCCTATATTTGCTTATTGCTTTTTTTTCTTGGTTGCATACATAAAATTATTTGTGAATTCAATGCAAGGTAAACTATTTTTTTCGCCACTAATTATACTAACCTGAAATAAAATGAAATTAATTTAAGAAATATTATAAATGAAAACAAATATAGTCATAAAGCTTTTTATATCGAATCAACCAACAGGGGAGTAATCCTACAACTTTGACATCGTAAATAAACTCTATAGTATTGTTACTTTTACATTCTTCAATACCTTTGGAACTAAGGAAAACCGATGTTTGTCATATCAATGTGACGAAAAGTTTAAATTGCAGATTAACGGCATTAAATGACACGGAATTTCTTTAAGATAAGTGTTAATGTTGGTTTTCCACACATGGAATATCTAAACTTCACTGGATGCCGAGTCGATCCTTTGTAACACTTTGAGTCATGTTGCTGTTCTCAAGGTAGTGTCTAGGTTCGAGTGCACACACTGTCGCCTCCACAAGCTGCTCAATCGCTAACGAACTGCGACCTCTCTGAACTGAAACGCATTATGTTGGAAAAATAACAAGATTGAAAAATAAATATATTCACTATACATTTCCCGCAGAAAAAATATTAAGCTTCTCATAAAAAGTTTATCACACACAGGTGGTTGTAAGGCACCTACCTAATGGTCACCCGTTGAAAAATTATGAATGTAACAAACACACAAACCTTATATAAACGAAATTTTGACTAAAGATTCAATTAATTTTAATATTGTGCAAATGATATTTATTTCTGAAATGATTTCTCTTTATTTTAATGCAAAATTATAACACCTGTAATGTAAGTTAAGAATTTAAGGCACAATTCTATACTATAATAAAGAGTTACTCGAAATGAGTATTCCGTCACTTACCTGGTTTTTGTTCTCAGCCCCCCGATTATTCTTAGAATTGAAGTAATGTTACAGGGGGTATGAAATTATAAAAACATGTTTGAATCATAGAATATAAAAAGCCTATTTGCATTGTTTACTTATAATTTTAGCGGCACGAAATTAGGTGACCACAGAAGAATAATATAATATAAAAATCCAAAAAAGGCGTGATTAAAAAAAACTGCCAAAAATACTTTCATGCGTATAAACATATAGGTATATAATTAAAAACCAAAATATCAAGAATTTTTTAGTAAAATTATAAACTTTAAAGTCAAAAACATATTTAAAAATTAAAAACAAAGATTTTCGATAGGACGTAAGTAAAAATTAAAATATCCCAGTGACGGAAACTTATATTCCCAAAAAGAGAAAAGGTTTTTCCATTTTACGTTTTGCCCTAAACTTTCTGAAATATAAGCCTTTTTATTAATTATAAGCATAGTTATTTGTTAAATCATGATTATATTTAACACTTTAATTTAATAAATAAAGAATATTAATAGTATAGGAAAGTATGTCCGGGCACTGGGTTCTGGGTGTGGAGCTGTGTGTACAGGGTTTTTAGTGTGGCGGCTTCTGCTGCCTTGGAACCTACATCTCCGATGTCGTCACGGCGGCCATCTTGAATGACCTTGACCTTGACCTTGAAGGCCATCTTGGTTCTGCCATCTTTAAATCGAGCGCCCCACTCACTCATGATGACTTATCTTTATTTTGTAAATATTAAATAACCCATAATAAATATTTAACATTAATAATTTAATCATATTTAGTATTAACTAGCTCATGCCCGGCATGCGTTGCAATGTTATCTTTAAAAGATTTGTGCAATGGGAGTGCATGACTTGATGTAAGTTTTTGGACATACGCCATTGCTAAGAACTTTTTCTGTTGAAGAAAAACTAATAAATAAAATAAATAAATAAAAATAAAAATAAAAATACTCAAAAAAAGATACAAAAAACACACAAAATTAAGCAAACAATTGCTGTTGTCAACAAGGATATGAACACCACAAAATATTCCGAAACAGATGTGTGTGATTTTGTGTGTTTTTTGTATCTTTTTTTGAGTATTTTTATTTTTATTTATTTATTTTATTTATTAGTTTTTCTTCAACAGAAAAAGTTCTTAGCAATGGCGTATGTCCAAAAACTTACATCAAGTCATGCACTCCCATTGCACAAATCTTTTAAAGATAACATCAATGCCCGGTATGGACCCGGTATGCATATTTCTCTGAGGAAGTTGGAAAAGAAATTAATTGATTTATCACAATGTTCGAATAACTTGACTTTTCTCTGTAAATGTCGCAGTAAGGGAGTCATTCCTAGAGGACTCACAATCAAATCCCGGGTCAACAGCAAACAGGCTCAACAAATAACCCGGAAAGCCAGCCAAAAGCTTCTGAGTAAAAGAATTGCCGCATATCACTGCCAAAAATCACATTTGAACAATGAAATTTCGGCACTACAGCTTGAAATTCAGTCTACCCTCAATACTAAAGATTTCAATCGCATCTATCAGTCCATCACGAATCTGGTCCAAAAGAGGTCTCTACAGTGCAAAGAGAAGCAAAAAGATAAATTAGCCAAACTGACGAGTAAGATGAATACAAAAACACATCCCACAACACAGAGCATCAACACTGTCGTTAATTCATCTTCAAGAAAGCTGTCCAATAGCGAGGAAAATGTTTTACAGAAAGGCCTCAATTTCAGCATTGCTCCACGACACATTCCTGCACTTGACATAGTTTCATCTGTTGAGAGTGCAATATACAAACTTCCTGCCGCCAAACAAGATGAATTTCGTTGGAATGTGCGTACAGCAATCACTTCAGCTGGTCCACCTAAACCGAATCTGCCGCCTGATGAACTAAAGGCCATCAAAACTCTGAAATCCGACCATACCATTGTAATCCTCCCAGCCGATAAGGGTCGTGCTACAGTCATACTTGACAAACCAGACTATGAGCAAAAAATTACTGATTTGATCACCACAGATCAATATACAAAACTGGTAAAAGACCCCACAGCCAGCATTGAAAGAAAAGTGTACCAAACTCTAAAAAAACATCAGAATCACATCCCAGAAAAAACTAGATCAGAACTGACACCACACAGCAATAAAGCACCCCACATTTACGGTCTTCCAAAGATTCATAAACCCGACATGCCTCTGCGCCCGATCATCAGTTGTTGTAATTCCCCATGCCAGAAACTATCAAAATATCTCCTGAAAATTGTTGAGCCACTAGCAGGACAGACAGATACATTTGTCAAAGATTCTAATCATTTTATTTCTGTAGTCAAAACACTGAAAATAGAAAACAATGATACCCTGGTGAGTTTTGATGTCCAAAGCCTCTTCACTAATGTGCCAGTAGCCGAAACACTCAGCATTGTCAAGGCGAAATTGGAAGCTGATCCAACCCTAAAGGACAGAACTATAATACCAATCCCATCCATCATGGAAATGATTACCCTCTGTGTCACCACAACATATTTCCAGTTCAAGGATATTTTCTACAAACAGACCGATGGCATGGCAATGGGCTCTTCTCTTTCACCATTTATGGCCAATATATTTATGGAAAACTTTGAGCAAGAAGCACTCAGCAAAAGTAATAGCCCTCCAAAAATCTGGCTCCGCTATGTGGATGATACCTTCACTGTCTGGCAACATGGACCTGAAACTTTGGAGGAATTTGTGAACCACCTCAACTCTCTGAGGCCATCAATAAAATTCACATATGAAAAAGAAACCAAAGGTAGCATTCCTTTCCTGGATGTACTAGTCAGCAGAAAAAACAACAGCCTGGAAACAAAAGTATACAGGAAACCTACGCACACAGGCCAATACCTTAATTTTGCATCCAACCATCCCAAAACAACAAAAACCGGCATAATTCACACACTAACCAACCGAGCTGAGATTATTTGTTCTGATGAGAAATCTATTGCGGTTGAACACAATCATATAAAAAAAGAACTCATAGCCAATGGTTACCCTGTCAACACCATCAAACAGCATTTCAAATCCAACAAAACACTCAAATCCACAGAAACTGAGAAACCTGCAGGAACCCTAGTTATTCCATATGTTCAAGGGCTTTCAGAAAAAATAAGACGCCTAGGAAATAAATATGGACTTCAAACAGCATTCCGTTCTAAATCTACTATTAAAAGTATTGTTACCAAGGTGAAACCAGCCACAGAAAAATTACAAACTCACAACTGTGTGTATCAAATCCCCTGTGAATGTGGCCACATGTACATAGGTGAAACTGGCAGAGCTCTATCCACCCGAATCAAAGAACACAAAAACAACTGCAAGAAGGGTGAAACCCTAAAATCCAGACTTGCTGAACATACATGGGAAAATAGCCACAAAATTCTCTGGGAAGACTCCACACCACTCATACAGGAATCCGATAAAATAAAAAGGAAAATCAAAGAATCAGCCTTCATTATTAGCAATAAAAATATTTTCAGCCAGCAGAGCATTGAATTAAAAAATATGTGGATCCCTTTGATAAAGAGAGAAACATCCCTGCAGCACAAAACAATAGCCAATACTCAACCCACCATAACCAATCCGCTTTAACTACATGGTGCACAGCCAATGGGGAGACAGCTCGTCTGTCATTGGCTGAGCAAGATGTAGCCCTTTCTCTGATAAATACCCTCATTTTCCAGCCCCTTCTCAGTCGCACCTGTGTTTCCGTACCATGTGCGTCTCTGCCTGAGGACGGGAGCAGATAGCAGTTCCCGAAACGTCGCTTGTTTCTGTTTAGGTAAAACTATTGTATTTGTTTGTTTTTTCGTTTTGTCATGTTTTTTGTCTCGCTTCAACTGTTGTGCTGAATTATTTTGGGTTTCAATATTTTTGTGTTGTCATCATTTGTGGGGATTTTTTCGTTCTCTTAGTACATTTTTCTTTGTTTTTTCTTTGTTTGCTGACCATATTCCTGTTTCGGAATATTTTGTGGTGTTCATATCCTTGTTGACAACAGCAATTGTTTGCTTAATTTTGTGTGTTTTTTGTATCTTTTTTTGAGTATTTTTATTTTTATTTTTATTTATTTATTTTATTTATTAGTTTTTCTTCAACAGAAAAAGTTCTTAGCAATGGCGTATGTCCAAAAACTTACATCAAGTCATGCGTTGCAATGCCTCTTTCAATTTTTTTGTAATTAATTTTAAATAGATACACATATACAAAGCATCTCTATATCTCTCTATACCTTCCCATATATCTCCCTACGTATCTCTAACTCTTCCTATATATCTCTTCCTTTGTATAACAATATCTATATCTCTCTTTATCTATCTATATATATCCATATCACTATCTCTTTCTCTCTATCCCTTTATCTCTGCATCTCTACATCTATCTCTTTATCTCTCAATTTTTCTATCTCACTATATGTCTCTCCATCCCTCTAAATTTCTCTATATCTCTTTATCTCCCTACTTCTTTGTGTCTCTCTCCATATAATTTTGTCCCTCTCAATCTATATTTCTCTATATCACTTTATCTCTCTTCCTTTTCATGGGTGTCTATTAATCACTCTTTATCTTCCTATCTCTCTCCATCTCTGTCCCTCTCTATTTATCTCCTTATTTCTCTCTATATATATCGTTATATATCTCTCTCCAACTATCTCTGTTCCTCTCTTATTATTTCTCTCTATATATCTATATCTCTAAAATAGTGTGCCACCATTATTTTTCGAATAATCAAGCGCCATATTAAATTTCCATGGATACGCAGAAGGCATCAAAAGCAAAAACCAGTTGCCATGGAGACGAATAAAGCAGTAGTAGGGACCAGTAGTTGATTTGATGGTTTTACAATTAAAATGTTAGGAAACAAATAACTAATTTTTTTTCTTTTTTTTCACAATTTCACAGTGAACACAATACCGGTTTGTCACATGAAATTAACTGAGCAGAGAACAATGAGTAGCTGTCAAACAATGTATCACGCACCGGCGCCATCTACTTAAAATGTTGGTTTGTCCTGAATTTTTCCTGAATTTTCTTTGCTTTAAACCTCACGGAGTCCGAGACCTTTCCAACGACTGCAAAACCGTGGAAATCGGTTCGTGCGTTCTGGAGTTATAGCGTCAGGAAGGAAAACCCGACTTATTTTTATATAGTAGATTATATTAAACAATAATATTTTAATTTATATCAATAAATAATACATACTGATAGTTAAACTCAATTATATTGGAAGGCTTGAAAAAGTATATAAGCACAATTCGGTTTACTAATATTTACGAATAGTAAATAATAGAGGAGAAGGTCCAAAAACGGTCTACCACTTTTATTTTTTTACCTACAGATTTACCTGCTCACTAAAATGAATTATTTTAGTGTCAGTTACTTCTAAAACATTCCTGAAAGTGATATCAATGTTCAAAATGCAAATTAACAGTTTTATTTATCCAAAACCACATGTTTATACAAAGAGGTAAAAAGGTTAGTTTTTCAGTGGTGGTCCAAATATGGGCTACTCCTAAAGAAAAAAGAAATAATCACATAAAAAATTTAAAAAAAACACAATTTTTGTTCAGAAACTCTATTAACTACTGTCTTTAAACCACTAAAAATTTTAATTAAAAATAAAAGCACATTTTTCATTTTTTTTACTGGCAGAAGTAACAGATGTATATGTCTTTTTCCATTCCAGCACAATCAGAATGAGCCCAATCTTCACAATTGTACCACTGAATCCACACTTCCCCTCTAACGTCATCTAAAAAGAGTCCATCACAGAAAATAAATGCTGCATTGTCGTCGCCAGGTTTATCCCCCAGAGGAACCGCTAGCTGGTCATCACCACTGTTGTCATTAATTGGAGGGTGCCTGTGGTCTTCTTCCGAGTCCGACACATCTTGTTGAGTTTTCCTCTTTGACCTTTTGGGTTGGCTTGTTGCTTTTGACTTCTTTCTCTTTGCTTGAGCACTTGATTCCACGTTCACAATTTTTCGACTGTTGTTCAAGGCTGCACGCTCCACACTTTTCTTCAGTTCTTCTTTGTAGGGAGATCCAGTTATGATGCAAGTCTTTGCACTCTTACGACCTCGATTGCTCTTTTTCTTTGCGACAATGGGAATCGGAGCTACTTCCAATGGACTAACCTGTTTGGATGTTGAAGCTTGAGGTTTTGGTTGTTTATCCGGGGTGCTAAAAAGTTGATGCTTATTTATTGATCGTTGATCCACTTTTTGTGCAGTGGAAGGGTCAGGAAAATTGACAGAAGTTGCCGCAGAAAGTGATGGGTTGCAAGTTTTATCAGCTTCCTGTGCAGCAGCCAAAAATTCACTGTCTGAGAAAATATGCCTATCAAGAGGGTATATCCCCGTTGCTCTGAAACCATTCACAAAAATCTCTCCAGTCTGAACTTTAAGGTAGGCTTTGCCAAAGAGCTCCATTGTGTCATTTGGTGTGACAGGGCGGTTAGAATGCCTTAACCATTTTCTAATTTCCTCACTGTAGTGAGCCTTCAATGGACCCATGAAACTCTTGTCCAGTGGTTGGAGTTTATGGGTTGAGTGAGGAGGGAGACACACAATGGTCACAAAGTTAGCCCTTGCCAAGTCAATTACTTCAATATTTCGCACATGGCTGTAATGGCCATCCAATACAAGAAGCACAGGGGATTGTTCAGTTGGTTTAGTGCGTTCAATAAATAAAGACAGCCATTCGGTGAACAGATGAGTTTGCACCCAGCCAGATGGGTGGGCCCTTCCAATAGTCCCAGGAGGAGCACCTTTCATAAGTGTTGTGGCCATATTCACCCTTGGGAAAATCACATATGGAGGAATGAAAATCCCAGAAGCACTCATGCAAGCAATAACTGTGATGGTGCTACCTCTTTCAGCAGATGTCAAGGCAGCCACTTGTTTTTTACCTTTTCTTGAAATGACTGAAGGATTTTTACTCTGAACTATTGTCAAACCGGTTTCATCAACATTGAAAACTCTGTCTGGGGGAAACTTAAATTTGTCATAGAGCTCTTCCAACATATTGAAGAAGGCTTCAACATTTTATCGGTTGAAGCCAAGGGCTCTAGCAAATGAGGTCCCACATGGTTTTCGTAGAGATAAACGATCTCTGTGTCTTTTCATGAACAAATCAAGCCATGACCTACCAGCTTCCTCAGAATCTTTCCAGGGTGTTTCCAGGCCATTCCGAATGGCTAATTCAGAAGCCAGACGCCTCAAATCTTTAAGAGTGCATCCAAAAAAATGATTCTCCATGTCGAGCAAGTAATCCTTAATCTCAAGTTCCAACTCTTCCCCTAATAAAGTTTTCCTGCCCAGCTTGACTTGAGCAGCTTGGGCGGGCTCAACATCAATTTTTTTACTCAAAGTTTGGAGAGTAGTTCTAGGAACATTAAAAATTTTACTTGCCTTCAAAGTTCCCATCTTGCATTCACGAACAGCTATGATGGCTTCCTCCATGTTGTGTGCATCCCATTTCAACCTCACATTCTTTTTTTCATATTTGTCCTTCGTTCTGGGCATCCTAAAAACAGACTTAAAAAAAATTAAAAAAGTTAATTCTCCTACTTTGTGCTATAAATTGATTGTAACAAAACATTTTTTAAAACACAGATTTGTCTATATTTGCTCATAATCGAAGTTAATATTTTTATATTAATTCAAGTCAATATTTTTTTGCCTTCGAATTCATTTAAAATTTGCGACTGCATGGTCTAAAAACGGGCTAACATTGTTGGTCCAAAAACGGGCTAGCCTGATTTTAGACCATCAATGATAGCCCGTTTTTAGACCATCCACTACTTCAAGTTGGCATTACTGGCAACCATTAAAAAACAAACATATCAAGCACAGCAGCTGCTCTACAAGAAGCTTAGATCATCTACTTTCAGATGAGGTTGAATTAATATACCTAACTGAATAATTAAGAAAAAGAGAAATTTAAATTCACCTACCTTGAAAAGTTTGGAGTTCCTCAAAAGTAGGTTTTTTGTTAAACAATTCGCTACAAACCACGTGGGCCAAGGGCCGCGGCCATTTGCTCACTACTGTTTTCCCGCTTCTTACTGTTTCTTTTAGTGCCATTCCCGCGCATGCGCACAACTCTCTTCCCCCACTTTCAGCAGGTAGCCTGTATTTAGACCCTAGCCCGTTTTTTGACCTAATCAAAATATTCCATTTAAATCACTTCTGAATATAATTGATTAGCACATAATTATATAATTCGCACTTGTATGAAACTAAAACACGTGTTGTGAATGTAGAAACTAGAAACATGTGGATAAATACTATAAATATGAAAACAGTAATCAGAGGCGACGAGCGTGCCAACATGCGCGACAAATAGAGGTTCTATTTCTATTTTGTTAGTAGCTTTTTTACGAGACTTAATGAGCGGTTTAGCGCGCAGCTTCAACTTGTTAATTTTGTGTTATAGTGATGCACGCACATCTTAAAATTTCACTCTCATCGTTTTTTAATAGCGCACTTAAAGAAGTATAACTTAAAAAATCAAGAGCGACGCTGGCGCTCTCTAGGAACAAACAACAGAAACTAAGTCAATGATATCCAAGATGGTGGCCTCCAGTGGAACAGAAAAAAAATCAATGTGGTGGCCGTGACGAAAATTTCATCAAGAGTGAGTGGGGCGCTCGATTTAAAGATGGCGGATCCAAGATGGCCACCAATGTCAAGGTCAAAGATCATGGTCAAAGGTCAAGGAAATAGTCAAAGGTCAAGGTCATCCAATATGGCCGCCGTGACGACATAGGAAATCTAGGTTCCAAGGCAGTAGAAGCCGCCACACAAAAAACCCTGTACACTCGGCTCCTCACCCAGAACCCAGGACCCGGACAGACCAAACTATACTACTCATGTTCCTTTATTTCAAATTTTACTGTCTTCTTAAACTAACATTTTCTATTTTATACACATCTCAATGGAGTAGGTTAATATTTGTGCTTAATGATACGCTTGTCTCCAAGGTGTACATATATCTTTGGCATAACAGAGTCAGTGACAATATAAAGGATTTTATTTGTTAATAGAATTTTGGAATGAATAAATATGCGTTCATGTTGCAGTATAATAATATCATTGTAACACTATGGCAAAATATAACTATATTACATTTATTAATTTACAAGCTTTCACATGCATATTTCTGACACGAATATTCCGTAATACTAAAAGTATTTACTAACTTAAATTTACAGTTTAAAAAACTAAATCAGTACCTTCATAACAGTGTACGGTTAAATATTAAGCGGATGAGTGCTCTTTCGAAAAGTTAAAACACGGGTTCGCCCTCAAGCATTAGCGATCCGGTCTTCAATCCTCACACGTGGTTCCTCACACGCACGACCACTGAACATGCCTGAATATACAAAATATTGGCCCTTATTGTTATAATGTTAACTCTCGCGAGTGAAGTCAGAAATATTTAAACCAGTTTTATATTGTCCCATCCTGATTGACAGCAACAGCAAGGAAACCCACAGAAGAGTACAGAAATTAATTTTGTATAGAAAAGTGGTAGCCTATCGAATTATAAAATAAATTATTCATTACATTCCAAAACATTCCTGGATAGGGCTATTTTGAAATGCTTTAGAAATGTGTGATATCAACACTTAGGTAAACAAACACATTTAGACTTAGTTGATTAGTTTTATACTTCTATTCAGAATGAAACAGTAAAAATAATTTAGCTGCTCGATTTTTTCTCCTCCACGGGGACATAATTTCTTTGCGTGAGCGAGGGATGCGTTAAGTACAAAGAGTGACCTTGGCTTGCGTGACGTGTCTTCACCAGCTTGCCTCTTCCCAGGGACATTCTATTCCTCTACACTCAATTCTTCCCCGTTCCCCCTCCAGATCCACACATCCCCCAGCCAGAGCTCCGCCTGACTACGTAGTTCCAAGAAGTGTCAACCTCAGCGCCACGTCGCGGGGACAATCTTTCCGGCAATGGAAGTCTTACACGCGGTGCTATAACTATCACTCCTGTGACGTGTTTTCAGTCAGTTCGTGTCAAAACCAAAGCATACGAGATTTCATACGTAACTCAGTCTTGTTTTTTTTAGTATCTTTACAATTTAATTGAAATTCATTTGTTTAATATTTTCTAAAAAAAAAAAAAATCAGTAATGAATGACGGAAATTTTCAAATTTGTCTGCAGATCTAACAACTCAAAGAAAATTTTATCTGATTCTAGGTTCGACTGTTTGTACAATCATTACGTGAACTAAACCTAAGATTAGTATTATTTAATTTTCCTCACTTTACTGTAGGTTTTCCAAGAAAATAAATACATTTACAAGGACATAACTTAGTCAAAAATATTTAAAAAATAACTGCTGTATATTTTTCTTTAAAAAGAATAATAAAAATAAATATGTACTGTCAAATTAGTTTCACCGTAATATTTTCCATGCAGCCATCTCCTTAAACTCTATTTAATAGATTAACTTATAAAATGGTGCGATGATAAAACAATGGTTTTGTACTTAGTAACGAGATTTGAGCTTATATAACTATTGATTTTTCCTAAGTACATGAAAATTACTGGCCGTAGTATTGGACTCGTCATTAATATTCATATTTATTAACTCCATTACGTTTTAATTTCGAGCTCTGCCAGACATTTCTTTTATTTAATTGCAGTTATATGAACCGTAGTACGGAAGTAATAAGCCCTATAGTTTAAGAAAATTATCATTCAGTTTCATGTTTTTTTTAAACCTAAATTAAATAAATTGTATTGGTGAGCAACATCAAATAAACTTGATGATTTAATGGTTTCCACTTTACTTCCATGTTCACATAACGTATCATCTGATGCCCCACTCACATTCCAGCGCGCTCTATGTTTAAGCTGTTACGATAAACCACTCTTAACTCGGTGAAATTAACCTTATACTACATGTCCACGAACCAAACTGGTTTTTCTTAGCATCAGACTTTAAATTTTAGTTTTTGATGTATCATATTTTGTGAAACTACCTAAGTTAATGGTAACACTTTCGTTTGTAATGTTGCGTAAATTAACGTTCTTATAAATTATAAAAAAATTCCCACATATTACTTCGGCTTGCGTTAATTCTAAATCAAGCTAATGATGAAGATGCATTCTCAGTTTGTTAAACCCTATTCCCTTTGAATAACTCAATATTTGTTATAATTTGAGTAATTCACTAATGCATTCTGGATCAGAAAAAAAATATTTTACGGTTTCTCAATCTCATCATTTCAGCTTATTTATGTCATGTTAACTGTTTGGATAGCAAACAGCTTAGCTGCTTTTCAGTTAAAATTGATGACTTCACAGCTCACTCAAATTTATCACAGGCACTTATCCACACTGATTTATAGCGTTGTTTATGCGGTGCCCAAAATTAAGTCCAGAATTTTCTTCGTGGTGCACTGCATACAAGTAAAATAAAATTTTGAGCGGCGTTCCCGTACAGTTGAGCCAATTAAAATATAATTGTTTCTTTAAGTGGCTACAATGACATTCGCATAATTGTTTAAGTGTTAAAAAGACCAGATATTTAGTTTTTTTAATGTCTGAGATGGAAAAACCAGCATTAAATATAGCGGAATAAAAAAATACATGTATAAACCAACTATAAGTCATTGCCTTTTTTTTTTTTTACGATAATCCTTTCTATTGGTGAAGAACATTTTTTAAAGCAGTGGCAGCGAAAGTTAATATATTTGAATGACAGTAAAATTGCATAGTTTTCTCTACTTAATAAGAAAAATGTCATTATATAGTTTGAGCACTAGTCGCTTATAAAATACCCTAAAAGTGTTAATGTTATTGTATAAAAAAGTTATACTTAAATTTGACATATTAACTTCATCTTATTTTTTTAAATTATGTTAAAAATACAGAATTTTTGTTATTAAAATAAAGTTTTATAGAAATTTGGGAATAAAACCTAAAGTATAAAATGCATAGTAAATAAATTTTTAATTTTTTTAAGGTATTACTTTAGTATCTGGCCAAACAAAAAAAAATTATTGTTATAGTTTCGTTCGTTTTAAAATGTCAGGTATCAGCAAGATTTAGAAAATGGACGAGTTAAGCGTTCACCAATAGATAATGTCTGTTTAACTTTTAATCGATTTCAGATAAAATCATTCAATGCGCCTGTCTCCCTGACCCACGAAGTGCGAGTCCGTCTCGACACCGCAACACCTCGCTCCGTCATGACTTGTCAGGAGTCCGACTCGTGCGCTCGCTAGAGTCACGTCCAAGTGAGGTTTCAAGCGTATTCGCCCAGCAGATAACATCCTTTCAGGCGGTTGTACAATATAAAAGTGACCTTTAGGCAGTTGCAGACAAATATTAGCACAAAGATTAGGTTCAGTTTGAGTCCGAGCGTGGCTGACGGTAAGAGCGGGCAGCGAACCGGAAACGCGTGCGACCGGAAGCAGCCGGAACCTCCCGGAAGTAGAAGGGCTGTGCCGGGGGCGGCTCTCAGATGTCAGCTCTGCCCCTGCAGGGTCGGCCGCACGCCTGAACACTTCGCAGCGGAGCCGAGCGGGCGGCGGACCTTCCAGGGGCGCCAGCGTGTTGTTTCAAATAACAGCCTGGCTGGAGCTTGGTCAATATCGTCGCCAGAGGGGACTCCTTCTGTTTGAGGAAGAGCGACGTTTTCCGTTTGCTCTTCTCGGGGGCGAGGCAATGCAAAGAAAACAGATGAAATATCATTTTCATCAACCTCGCCAATATTACGTACAGTTGAAAACTACAGTACATGATTACCAAACCTTCAAATAACCACATTAATTTCTAAAAATAAAACGTATTAATTTAAAAAAAAAATTATGAAAATTCTCACACCAGAAAAAAAGATTTAACATTTTAAAGGTATATATGCTTACGTATATATTACTAACGTAAAAAAGTGGTATGTTTACCTTAAAGAAATGTTAAAAATTGACATCGTCTGCAAAATACAAAATGTTAAATTGAATCAGTTTAGTGATCATTCATAAAACATTAATGTCCCTATGATACAAACTTGAAATAAAATTAGGCATTAATGTAAGAAAACACATGTTGACTGAAAAAAACTAATAGTTAAAATACTGTATATATATTAATGGTTTAATGTATTTACTTTTATCAACTGGTGTCTATGGTTTTAACCATAATATTTTCGAAATTTAAATCTCTTTCGTTTTGGAATGGAAGGGATTATAACAGCGTGCCTTAAAGGATTCTGTATTATAAAAGGCGTTATCTCATCTCAGTATGGATTTTATATAAATGCATGGCTAATGGCACTATGTACCTATACGAATTCCCAAGAAGACTTACAAAACACTTCTAGCTTTCACTTGAAAGCCTTTTGAGAAGGAAATCTGTAAAAGGGTTATTGAACCTATTAAAAATATCGACCTCATCGGGCTTTACTCTTTTTCGCAGACGACAAATTCCCGTCACACTGATGAAGCGTGCTTTTCCGTTTTGTTGGTTAAGGAAGAGAAATATGTTTGTGTTTGAGTTAGTTTCTATTTTTTTATTGTTATTATTACTTTACATAGATTAATTGGAAAAATTTTATTCCTGTGTTCCTTTAAAAGCCCGAAAAACGGATACAAGAAATAAATTGTATTCGTAAGGTTAACATCAAATGTGTACAACTGGACTTTGAATAAGCAGGATGTTGTTTTAGATGACTACATTTTACGGTCACCAAGAAGTAACTTTAACGAGTACTTATTTTACACAATATATTTTTAAAAAAATTCTTTAATTTAGCATTTACGTATTTTTATATATTAGTTAAAAAACAAAAATTATATTATAATATTGTATTTACATATATTTACAATCACTAATTTAATTAAATTTCCATAAAAGAAATAATGCTATATATGCTAAAATTATCTATGAATTTGAATAAAAAAATTTTCTTCTCAGTCTTAGAGGTCTTTCATCCTTTTATCCTCAAGTCTCTCTGAGATCTGCTGTGCGTTATGACCGGAAATATTCACGATTTCAATTACTTATAGGATAGACTCCATGATCCTCTATGCACGCGAGAAAATTACACCTGCTCATTGGCTACTGACTCGCGAAACCTGTTAACTGGGATGCTCGTGGTTCTATATTTCTTTTGTTAAAAGTTTTTCACTGGCCGAGTATCATTCAGATAAACTATGGCCCAATCACTGATGCAGTAATAAGGAAAACGTTTTTGGATTCTAGACTATCACGAAATGAATCCGAAAATTTTTCCGGTCTCTAGTCATGGCTAGTGACGTGCCTAATGTTGTGTAGAGGTTAGCTGGGTTTCAGGAGCTCTTGGTGGGCTTGGGGTGCGGTGGTAGCAAGGCTCTGGCATGCCGGCCAGTGGCCACCAGGCCACGATTTTAATTTTAATTTTGGCTATTTTGATTTTTCTGAATTATTTCAATTTTAAATTACCGTTTTATCTTTAAAAGTCAGTCGCAGTATTTTTAATTATTTAATATTTTTCAATAGTTTGCAGCAATACAGAGTGTAACAAGAAGAAAAATAAAGGGTTCTATTACCCTTATTTAAGGCGCAGTAAGGTTTTGAAGTAAATCCAAAGTTACCAAAAATAACATTTTATTATAGACAAACAGGTATATATATATCTAAAAGTACAATTTTAGATAAAGGACATAAATAATAATAATACTGATAATAATAAGCTGCACACACTAGCTCAATATACCAATTGGGCTGTAGTAACAATTCTGTGCATAATAAATTATTCATGATTCAATTTGGCACATGGCCACAAACATAGAATTCTTTGCATTATACATTTTTGTATATTAGTATATTTCAATCGCCTTAAATCTTTTACTTAAGTGTTTACAATATGATAACGTGGTTTTCGTGATTCATTTCCGAGATTTTCATAGTCCAATAAATTTGCAATCAACTGCATTTACACGTGAAATCTTACTGCTAATAAAGAGGGTATGAGATACAAATAATTTACATAATACGCAGTTTATATTACGAGCATAACATTCGTATAAAACATAAGATAATAATCTGCTGAAATAATAGTGCAGAGAAAATCAAATACACACAACTTTATCCAATAGGACGAACGTTACTTGCGCAAGACCTCTGAACTGTATTAAACAGATGGCTATTCATGACTAACATGATATAAGGTACAACGTATTTTTTCAGCTTACGTCAGTATATTCTTATACCTATCGTGATTTTAGGAAATAACGACATAGCATATATATATATATATATCGATTTCAGAGCAATACAAATTTAAATGGGCCAAACGCCCGTTCTACAACTCTATCATTAAACCTACTACTGACTTGAAATATATCAGACGTCTGCACGGAAGTACGTCGGGCAGTGACGTGAATGAAGCTACAATCATAAGCAAGGAAACACGAACTCTGGCGCATCTACAACCGACAAGAGTTTGATGTAAGTAAGCCTTACTGAGCGCGACGCGAGTGCCATAAAAGAGAGAAAACAACTAGTATTCAAGTTTGCACTAAATAACAACGAAGCGATACGGTAGGTAACCATAACATAACTGAACCTACTACCATCTGACCGCATACGGGCATAATAACCTTCCGAAACGTAACGACGGCGAGCGAGACCCCATCGATATTACCACTAGCATAGATTCACCGTGTTTAAGCCCAACATCGCCTAATGCCCGACGGACTGTCGATCACTCCGAAGAGCAAGCAGACAGTGGCAAAACATGCAAAATCTGGAGTTTATATAGGCCTCTAAAACTACGCCACTAGGCGCGCTAAAATCGCGGCGGGGATGGAGGGAGTAGATGGGAGTGGGGATGGAGGGAGGGAAGGAGACTATAGGGTGGAGGGGGAAAAGGGGAGGAAGACGATGGGAGCGCTACCTATACCGACCGACAGGGTAGCCAACTGCTACAAGTTATTTTATTTATTATTCAATTGTTTGGTTTTACTCAGTATTTTTAATACTGTATATCGATATTGGTTCCATGGCCGGCTACTGGGCGCGGTATAGTCGCTTTCAAGTCTGACGTCACCAGCGCCATAGTGCGGGTGTGCGGAGGCGGGTTACAACATAACGTATTCTTATCTATTATTAGGCAACGTTAAGTTATTTTGCTTATTGTGCTTCAAAAACTAAAGTTTCAATGAAGAAATTTATTCAGATTCTACTCTACTTGTCTAAGGTGCTATTAAGCCAGACTAAGATTGGTTGAAAAATCAGACTTAAATAAAAGTTTTTGGTAAAAAATTTTAATACATAAATTTTAAAAAAATATATATTTTCGTGAAGTACAGCTTAAAGTGTTTGGCCCGCACTAAAAGTAGTCACTGTTAGAAGTGCAACTAATTGCAAGCAGTCACCTCTGCAGTGGCTTGAGCGAAGTTCGTGCAGAAATTAATTCATTATTTCAGGCTACACTAATAGTAGTATAGGAATGTATGTCTGGGTATAGAAGTAGGAGTGAAGTGTAGGTGGGGTCAATTACCGACCGCTCTGACATCACGGCGGCCATCTTGGATGACCTTGACCTTATCTTTGAACTTGACCTTTAACATTGACCTTCTAAATTTAACAAAAATGATTCAAAGTTTCCTCAAATTTGCCAAACAATTCTTCAGAATTAGACAAAACTTCAAATTTTTAAGAAATAAATCTAGCCAAAGAATCTAAAAAAATTAAATAAAATTAATTTTTTTAATCACAAGGGAAAACTCAGTTTTAGGTAAAAGGTCCTGTTTTTATTCCAGAAAATTTCAATAAATTTTAAATGTCTCCATTGAGGCTTAAATTCCCCATAGACATAGACTGTCTAAGGGTTTCCCCCCTTTTGTTTTGTTAACCCAGCGCTCTTAGCATACGCCTTACCGCCCTGGGGCCCCCACGGGCGTGGATGCGGATACGCCGCATACGCAACCAGGAGGAGCGTTAGAGCTTTTGGCTATGCAAAGGGACTGAGGCTACCCATCTCAGTTTATGCACCACCTCCGGCCCCCTACTCCACTCAGCTAACCAGCAAGTTGGATGCTCCCTTGCCCTCTGGAGTATCACTTCTGGCGCCTACCCCGGTCTCCCGCCTCACACTGGGACTCCTCAATCACCCAGCGAACCCACGGTCCGGTGGAGGCCTACCCAACCTCTGCCAGCTGTCCAGGCTGGTAACCGGAGCTGTCCTCGTCGCTCACAACGTCGGTACTTCAATGGGCTAGGGAACCCTGATACCTGCCCCTAAAGCACTTGGGGCACCACTCCCAAGTACGAGTCCTACCTCACCAAGAATCCTGGGCCTTAAGAAAACCTCAGCGGGGAACCATTCAAACATGATGGATTCTTCCCGTACTACGACCAACTTTTGGTCTCGTCGGCAGACTGTTCGCCGGCAGTTTGACCAGACCACCGCGCTTCAGAGTGCAGCCACGAGGTGTCCTCGTCGCCTCGGAAAACCCTCCGACCCGCCGTACCTCGTCCCGGCGGGTTTACAGCCGATTAAGGCCCGGATGCGACTGCACTCGTCGGGCGACGACCGCCGTCAGCCCCAGCTGGAAAATGGCAACTACAGTGCCCAGGCAGGAGGCACCTGGGGGTTGCCTCAGTACCTCCACCGACTACAAGGCTAAAGGGGGAACCACGCCGTGCGGTTTACAGCCCGTTTTTAGGCCCGGTCGCCCGACACCGCAACCACCATACCCAGTCGAACTCCTTTACCATGGGGCCTGATCCATTCACTATGGGGCCCTTTGGGACCGATGCACCGAGGCTCGGCCGTCGAACACCCCGGAAAGGTTTCTATCGCATCTGCTGTTGCCCGCAGATTCAGCCCTTTCACCATTTCCGGTCTCATACATGCAATTGAGGATGCACTGTGGCAGAGTTAGACCCCAATAAGACTCTGCAGGGAAGCTTAGATCTTGACCTTCACCACAACCGCCATCATGGCACTTTACGTTACGTCCGCCATCTTGAAAATTGGTATTTTTAACCGATTTTAATAAAAAATTTATATTAATAAAAATTTATAATTATTAAAAATTAAATATAATATTATTCCGACCTTTAGAGGGAAAACTTCCCGTTTTTCCCCGCAAAAATTCAAAAATTCAAAATTAAATATCTTGAAAATATTTTTGCCTTTAAAAGAACCTAAAATTTTAAAAGTGGCTAAGAACTCCTTAAAGCGAGCCGCCCCAAGCCTTCACTATGACCGTAAACTTGAATTTTTTTTTAAATTTTTAATTAAAACGTTTGGAAAAATTTCTGTCTTGGGCGGGCGAGATCACTCCAGCACGCTTGAGTGAGTACAACCATACACAGGCGTGTAGGACTCCTCCGACCACGACCGATAGTTCACACTTGGTAGTGACCACGACCACTAGTTCACACTTGGTAGTGACCACGACCACTAGTTCACACTTGGTAGTGATCACGACCACTAGTTCACACTTGGTAGTGACCACGACCACTAGTTCACACTTGGTAGTGATCACGACCACTAGTTCACACTTGGTAGTGACCACGACCACTAGTTCACACTTGGTAGTGATCACGACCACTAGTTCACACTTGGTAGTGACCACGACCACTAGTTCACACTTGGTAGTGATCACGACCACTAGTTCACACTTGGTAGTGACCACGACCACTAGTTCACACTTGGTAGTGACCACGACCACTAGTTCACACTTGGTAGTGATCACGACCACTAGTTCACACTTGGTAGTGATCACGACCGCTAGTTTATATTTGGTAGTGATCACGACCGCTAGTTCACACTTGGTAGTGACCACGACCACTAGTTCACACTTGGTAGTGACCACGACCACTAGTTCACACTTGGTAGTGATCACGACCACTAGTTCACACTTGGTAGTGACCACGACCACTAGTTCACACTTGGTAGTGATCACGACCACTAGTTCACACTTGGTAGTGACCACGACCACTAGTTCACACTTGGTAGTGATCACGACCACTAGTTCACACTTGGTAGTGATCACGACCACTAGTTCACACTTGGTAGTGACCACGACCACTAGTTCACACTTGGTAGTGATCACGACCACTAGTTCACACTTGGTAGTGACCACGACCACTAGTTCACACTTGGTAGTGACCACGACCACTAGTTCACACTTGGTAGTGATCACGACCACTAGTTCACACTTGGTAGTGATCACGACCACTAGTTCACACTTGGTAGTGACCACGACCACTAGTTCACACTTGGTAGTGATCACGACCACTAGTTCACACTTGGTAGTGATCACGACCGCTAGTTTATATTTGGTAGTGATCACGACCGCTAGTTCACACTTGGTAGTGATCACGACCACTAGTTCACACTTGGTAGTGACCACGACCACTAGTTCACACTTGGTAGTGATCACGACCACTAGTTCACACTTGGTAGTGATCACGACCGCTAGTTCACACTTGGTAGTGATCACGACCGCTAGTTCACACTTGGTAGTGACCACGACCACTAGTTCACACTTGGTAGTGATCACGACCACTAGTTCACACTTGGAGGTGATCACGACCGATAGTTCACACTTGGTATGATCACGACCGCTTGTTCACACTTGGTAGTGATCACGACCGCTAGTTCATATTTGGTAGTGATCACGACCACTAGTTCACACTTGGTAGTGATCACGACCGATAGTTCACACTTGGTATGATCACGACCGCTAGTTCACACTTGGTAGTGATCACGACTGCTAGTTCATATTTGGTAGTGATCACGACCACTAGTTCACACTTGGTAGTGATCACGACCGATAGTTCACACTTAGTAGTGATCACGACCGCCAGGCGTAGGAGTAGTGCTCTCGCCCTGTTCTCTACTCCGTGTGAACCCTGCTTCAGGATTTTAACTTGCTTCGTTTAGAGCAGGAAACTATTCGCACATCAACAAAACAGTCTCCACACTTTAAGAACTGAGGGAAGCTGGCTACAAATAATTAGTCGTAACTTCATGCTCCTGCAAGATGGAACTACTTACGGCGAAAAGTAAAAGTGCGTGGACATTATGATTTATTCTAGGTGGTTTAAATGATATCATATACCCGAATGATTAAAGTTTTCAAGTACATGTTGACGGTCATCGATTTGTTTAGCAAGTTCGCTTGGGCCAGACCTGTGAAATCTGAGAATACATTAAACATACTGTAGCCAAGGCCATGACAGACATTTTGCGTGATGGACATGTACCATCGCACCTGCAAACGGATCTCGGCAAAAAATTCTACAATGTGACCTTCAAGGATTTAATGAAGATGTATGTTATCAAACACTACACTACATTTCGTTGTCGAAAGGTTTACCAGATCTTTGTGCACTAAAATGTGGTAAAACTTCACGGCTGATGGAAATTACAAACGGCTGGATATCTTGCCGAATCTAATAAGCTAATACAATTTCACGATGTATTCCATGACAAAAGTGATTTCCAAATACGTAAAGACGATCACTTGCTCCGAACTGTGTTTTCCAACACGACGAAGAAAGATCCACAAAAGCCTAAAGCTAACGTCGGTGACATTCTGCATATCTACAAGCAGAAATACCTCTTCGAAAGTGGTTTCACTGCGAATTGGAGTGCTGAACATTTCAGTGTGACACATGTTCGTGAATCGGGGCCTAGGACCTACTATCTCGATATGACTACAAGCCTATTCGTGGCAGCTTCTATACCGAAGAGATTCAGCCTACCATGGCTGTATCCTTATACGCACTTGGTGGAGAAGATTCACAAAACAATAAATGGTCGATCCTATTTCAAGTGGTGGGGTTTCCTACCTCGCTTTAATTTGAGGGTAGCAGATGAAGAGATATAGAAATGCTAGTAATTATTTGTTCTTATAAAAATTATGTAATAATTTTTTTATTCGAACTTTTGCTTTATTTCTCGAACGTATCGTTTTTATGGAATATATTTGTTTGCATCAAGCAGGGATCGAACCAAGCATTGTAAACGTTGGCATCGATCAAAAATTAATAAGTATTTTTTTGATAAATTTCTATTTTTTCCGAATTTCTATCTTAAAAAATACATAGTTACAAGATGGTGGCTAAATTTTAAGATGGCGGACATCGCGATAGTTGACTGTCTGGTTAATACTTCACTCAAGCAGGTCAAAACAAAACTAATATGACGACAACGCACTCTGGCAAATGTGGTGTGCGCTAGTGCTCCTGGTATTATATGACTGAAAATAAAGAGTGGGGCGGCACTCTACAGCAAGTGATGCGTGTTAACTAGCACTCCTGTTAGCAAGTATTGAAATTAAAGATGGAGTCAACATCCTTTCACAGGTGATGCTATTATTTCTTCGAATTAAAAAAAATACAAGTCTGAATGTGTGTTATTATTATTATATATATATATATAGACACACACCTAAATTAATTCTCAGTCTGGTATATCACTGGATAGTCGGCCTCCGTGGCGCAGTCGATAGCGCACCGGGCTACGGTGCGGGGGCTCTGGGTTCGAATCCCGGGTAAGACATGGATGTAATTTGTGTTGTCTTAATACACCAACAATCACAACTACAATTTCACAATGACTCGGGGTGACATAACAATACAACGTTAATGGGGGTTGGGGAGAGATGATTGGCACACTGGTGACTGTCAAAAAGATGGCCGTGCGGTCAAAGGCATGTTTTATAATCCAGAGGTCCGAGCCATCGTGGATCAAATCGCAGCACTTCCAATGTATTTAAAAAAATATATTGTGTCAATAACAAGAACATTATCAAGTAATGGCATATCGACCTTATGTGCATAAGACATCAGGATACTGGCACTCTCTAGGAACAACCATCAGAATTAAAGATTTTGTTGGATACGAAAGCTACATGCGAACGTTTAGCCCATAACTGTATACCACATTATTCAAAGCTTTCAGTATATGCTAAAACATACATAAATGTCTGCCATTAATTTCACTTGCTCAGTAGAGAAAAACATTTACAAATTTTTAAACACGGTTTTACTATCAATTTATTTCATAAAGTTTGCAAAAACAAGAAATATTACAAGAAAAATTATTTATATTAACCCCACAAAGGCTGTTTGCTCACTGAATTTTAAGTGCCCTTAGTTTAGAAGCTCCAGTAGCTAGGGTCGCTTGTCGCTTGTTTGATTCCATCAAGATGGATGAATCAACTAATGAGTTTCCCTTATCGGCCCTCAAGGGCTTCGGAGTAAATATAACCACTATCTGAGCGATCCCATCGTGCTGATTGTGGGCGCAGTCTGTGCGACAGGAAACTCAACTCTAACGAACACTTCAGTTCAGTGCGGAAATAGTTCTCGAATTGTTGGTAGTGAAGAAATTCAGTGGCTGAAAACATGGCGCCGTTTCACTGATGGTCGATGAACTGACAAAATAAAACTAGCAGTTCAAGTAGGATTTCCCTGACTGCAAGCGGATCATTCATACTGACGACATCATCTTTTAGCGAGGTGGGTTTGTCAACAGCCATAGCTATTCAATTTGTAGTCCATCCCAAAGTGCACTGAAGAATATAAATTTCATATTTCCCAGAGTGCACGGGAGTGCAGAGAGACAACTGATAGTGCAGGTCAAAATAAATGTTCAATGTCAAGTTAAATTTCAAGATCAAGGGTCAATGTAATCCAAGATTGCCGCCATGACGTCAGAATCCAATATGGTGGCTGTAAAGAAAAGTGCAATGTTGACATAATAATTCAAGCTGACCGCCATGACGTCACAATCCAATATGGCGGTCGGCAACAAGCATCACAACCAGTAATCAGGCGCAGGACCGACATTTACATACTGCTCAGGACTTCCACGGGAAAACCATTATTTAAAAAAATATCACATGAAATTCAATTACACAACATAGTGAAACACAACTTCCAGAACACTGCAGTCTCACCAGTTGTGCTCATGTCGCTACTCTATCGAATATTGCTTAGGTTGGTTTTCTGTAACCTTTACATTTTACGTGTAACATTAGTGAACCTTTATGTACTGTATATCATACCAATATTGCCATGGTACGTGATTATTAAGCAGTATCTTATTCTGATGAATTTAAACCCCTTTTTATATAGTTTGACATTTTTACGAGATAAAAATCCAGGGAATATTTATATGTAATTTACTTAATGAAATAATTTTTCGTTTGATTTTAACTTTAAAAATAATTAATTAATACATAATTTTTAATAAACAATTAATAATGCGAATATTAAAAATAAATGTTGTTAATCAGCTTTTTGGGCTTCAAAGTATGAGCTGCATCGAATAGGTGGATTGAACTAACGTTTCGCTCTGCATTGCAGCAGCCATCATCAGTGTTGATAAATATACTTATTTAAATACGTAGACTTCTCAACACTAATGATGCCTGCTGAAATACAGAGCACAATGTAGGTAAAATCTCCCAGTTTGAAGTGGCCTGATCTCGGAGAGCCAAGATATAGTTTCATCAGACAGCGGACAATGACCTGAAATGCCGGTCATCCACTTTATTGTTCGGTAAATGTGAAACAGCTTGACTATGAGGTGAACTAATGTTCAAGTGCGTACATTAGCAAATCGGGGGCAGAGCCGCACGGCGCGTGTCTAGACCGCGAGGTGTGCAGCACGCTCTTCACTTGTTTGCGTACGGGGGACACTCGGGACCACGTGGTGATTGGTCAGAGAGCGGGGTTCCCCCAACGAGGAGCAGATCAATACTGGGTGCTGAGATGTGGTTCCATCAGCAGGCCGCAGGATCTCCACAACTGGGATACACATGCAAGCACTCACCCGTAACAAGTGTTAGGAATGGGAGAAATTAGTTAAGGTAATCATACACTAACCAGTAAATAATTTTATGTATACATTAGGTCAAGTAATGATTTTTTAAAAATAATGAAACATTGTTACATACAAGGTATGTCACAAGGAGCTACCACCATACGCCGAGTGTATTTCATACTCCATTAAGGAAAAGATAAATAACATAAATGAAGGACGTTTCCTAAATCTAACAGGTGTGACCGTGTCTGGTCACAAGACGTTAAATTAAATTTCCACCACCAAACATTTAAGGACATGAAGAAAGCTTACCTTCTATTGTTGACGTGTAGGAATAAACTGACCTCTTGTGACGTCACGACTCATAGATAAGCTACGGCTGTGTGCGGCAGAAGACAGTTCACTTTCAACAAAATACCATAGACAAAGTGGAGACTTCATTCCTACACAACATCGAATTCAGTGTTACCAACTCCGGATTTAGCAAGAAGAAGAATAAATCCCGGAAATTGGTTGTTTATCGATCATGTGAACTGGTATGAAGATCTTTCTAGAACATTCGAAAATCATCTCTATTAATCCCGAGAAATAAGAGGGGCAATAGGAGTAAAGGGGGGGTGTGTGTGAGAAATGGGTATATAAGCCCGGGATTTTGATCAGTTAGGCATGGAGCAGCAGGACCATCACCAACATCATCATGAGGCATTAGAGAGAGAGAGATTGACAGAAGGCAAGGTGTTTTGGAGAGCTAAGTATGGGTGTTGTAATTATTTGTTATGATATGGCCAGTAGAGTTTAAAGTTTTGATAATGATGAAAACAACTGTGAGTAGTAACCATTGGACTTGTGTTTTGTGCGAATATGATGCACTTGTTTAAGCTTAGTGTTGCTTTAGGTGTTCATAATGTGGATTGGCACTAGGTAAATTTTGTTGCACCTCCTGTGCATTTTGCTGTTGTTGGCGGCCATATTGCTTTCAATAATTAATTGATTTTTAGCTCTCCAAAGACCTTTTCCTTGCGAGTTGATTAATGGTTTGTTTATTTTTGGTTTAAAGTCATTAAGCATTTAAATGTACTCTTCTAGCCTAGAGTTTTGAAACCAAAGAAAGTATTAAAGTCAGGAATATTTATTGTGTATAAATTATAAAATATTTGTTATTTATGAGATCTAACTATTCTTGTATTATTTATGAGATATCTCTAGTCAATTATAAAACATTTGTGATATACCTATTTATGAGATCTAACTATTTTTGTTCTATTTGTGAGATATTAAGATTAACAATAAACCTTGAAAATATATTTGATGTGTTCGGTCAATGTTTTTGCCACCTTACATTTTTCAGCATAGGTTTTGATGTTCACCTTGATTTTTAAATTTTAATATGCAGGTTAGGCCCCATCTGGGCAAGTATTTACCTTGTGGGAAGTAACAGGGATTTTGTGCTTGCAGTGGGAGTTGGGACTCTGATGGGGCCCGGCCTCATTTCCTGCGCCACTCTGCTTACCTTTGCTCATTCTCTTTTGTAAGTGTGGCATAACATTGGGGAAGTTGGTGATATTGTTTACTCTTGTGTTTGGAAAAGTTGCTGGGTGTTTGCCACGATGTCTACAGGACCTCGTACTGCATGGATCCAGTCCCTTAGCAAGGCTTCTCTGATCGCGTTACTCACAGATGCAGGGATATCCTGCCAAGAGAGCGACTCCATAGACAGTCTCCGAAGCGCGGCCCGCTCGTTAGTCAGAAAGGACGATGAGGCAGTTAGTGAACCGGGTGAGTCGATTCTGAAAAAGTTAAAATCTCTCCCCAGTAGTGTGGTAGAAAGGGTTCCTCTGCTTAAAAGTCTTGGGTTGTCTTTGGTAGTAACATTTCTGGTAGAGATTCTGAAAGTAAGCAAACTTGGAATATGTAGTGATAAAGTAGTGTTTGCTGCGGCATTGCTAAAAGTTCCTGAGTTACTTCAGCCTATTTTCAGTGAAGCTATTCACAAGAACTGGGATTTTACAAAATTAAGTCAGGAAGTTTTGAGGAATGTGGGATCTAGTGTGGCTATTCAGAAAATCCGAATGCAGATTCTGGATAGGAGTCAAAGTCCCCATCAATCTATGCGTTCATTTGTTTATGAAACAATGTGTCTGGTGGAAGTGTTAGGTTTTCCCTGTGAAGAAAGTTATTTAGTTGAAATGGTATTTCATAATCTGGCCCCAGCTTACAGTCGTTTCTTCGTTTTCTCTAAGAAACCAGCCACATTGTCCGAGTTGCTTATATTGGTCACCCAAGTAGAATTAACCGTTGCTGACAGTAGTTTGAGTATTGCTCCTAAACTCAAGGTCTCAACACTTCAGAAGTGTGAATTTTGCCATAGAACTAACCATATCACTGAGAACTGTTTTCGGCTTCAAAATTCTAAGCAGGTTAAAACCGAAAAAGGGAAAGTTTTTAATGTTAAGCAGACTAACATTTCTAAAGAGTCGAGCTCCCAGGCAGAGGTTCAGGCAGTGGATAATGTGAAACCCGAAAATGGGAATGGTTCGAATAGGATTGAGGAAAAGAAGCAAATTTAATGTTTTTTGTATGGTAAAGAAGGGCACATTCAGTATTATTGTCCGATTAAGAAAAAGCCGCAAGGTTTGAATTATGTTAACCAAATTCTTAGAATGTAATGTGATCTCTCTCTCTCGAGATCAAGTCTTTTTATCTAAGAGTATCCTGTTGTTATATGTGAGAATGTAACCTAGTTAAGCTAAATATTGTTGTTGATCTTTGTTAATATTATGATTCTTGAATATGATGTGTTCAATATCACCATGCTCCTTTTAAGAATTTATACGCTTATTAATGATGTGTTTTTGTATGAAATATTTGAAATATGTTGTCTAGTCAAGTTCTGATCTGTGATATAGTTTGTAGGTTGTAAGATGAGTTTGTTTTTAACTTGAGAATTAGTGTCTTGGAGGTCTCTCTCTCTCTCTCTCTCTGTTTTTTTTTGGGAAGGGGTTGAATTACGTAGGTCTCTCCTTTTACTCCTCTTGTTCCCTCTGTTTCTGGGATTACCTCGACACCGAGTACACCGACTGCTGCATGAGAACTTCGAGAACTTCATTTTCTTCAAGACCATCTACAGTTAAGCATCCAACAGCAGAAGCATGCCGCTCCCCCGCTACAACATCACCCACCAGTTCGTCTCAGTTACAACATCAGCTCTGATGGCAGCTCGCCCACCAGCAGGTACTTCGTCCGCTTCCTTGAATACTTCGGCTTCTAGATCTGTGGAAACTGACAGGTGAAGAACTGACTTGCGACTGGCCATCCCAAGACTTTTTATCACCTGGAAGAAGATTCCCTCCTGCAGTGAAGTTTCAGGGGAGGAGGATGTGACCGTGTCTGGTCACAAGACGTTAAATTAAATTTCCACTACCAAACATTTAAGGACATGAAGAAAGCTTACCTTCTATTGTTGACGTGTAGGAATAAACTGACCTCTTGTGACGTCACGACTCATAGATAAGCTACGGCTGTGTGCGGCAGAAGACAGTTCACTTTCAACAAAATACCATAGACAAAGTGGAGACTTCATTCCTACACAACATCGAATTCAGTGTTACCAACTCCGGATTTAGCAAGAAGAAGAATAAATCCCGGAAATTGGTTGTTTATCGATTATGTGAACTGGTATGAAGATCTTTCTAGAACATTCGAAAATCATCTCTATTAATCCCGAGAAATAAGAGGGGCAATAGGAGTAAAGGGGGGGTGTGTGTGAGAAATGGGTATATAAGCCCGGGATTTTGATCAGTTAGGCATGGAGCAGCAGGACCATCACCAACATCATCATGAGGCATTAGAGAGAGAGAGATTGACAGAAGGCAAGGTGTTTTGGAGATCTAAGTATGGGTGTTGTAATTATTTGTTATGATATGGCCAGTAGAGTTTAAAGTTTTGATAATGATGAAAACAACTGTGAGTAGTAACCATTGGACTTGTGTTTTGTGCGAATATGATGCACTTGTTTAAGCTTAGTGTTGCTTTAGGTGTTCATAATGTGGATTGGCACTAGGTAAATTTTGTTGCACCTCCTGTGCATTTTGCTGTTGTTGGCGGCCATATTGCTTTCAATAATTAATTGATTTTTAGCTCTCCAAAGACCTTTTCCTTGCGAGTTGATTAATGGTTTGTTTATTTTTGGTTTAAAGTCATTAAGCATTTAAATGTACTCTTCTAGCCTAGAGTTTTGAAACCAAAGAAAGTATTAAAGTCAGGAATATTTATTGTGTATAAATTATAAAATATTTGTTATTTATGAGATCTAACTATTCTTGTATTATTAATGAGATATCTCTAGTCAATTATAAAACATTTGTGATATATTTATGAGATCTAACTATTTTTGTTCTATTTGTGAGATATTAAGATTAACAATAAACCTTGAAAATATATTTGATGTGTTCGGTCAATGTTTTTGCCACCTTACATTTTTCAGCATAGGTTTTGATGTTCACCTTGATTTTTAAATTTTAATATGCAGGTTAGGCCCCATCTGGGCAAGTATTTACCTTGTGGGAAGTAACAGGGATTTTGTGCTTGCAGTGGGAGTTGGGACTCTGATGGGTGTTCGGCCTCACAGGGTTGAAGGGCAAATTGAAAATGCCTTGGAGTGACCAGCTGATTGCGTATAGGGATGTATGAAGGACATTGCTTGCCAAAGCGCTTGAGTAACTACTTTCTGTACGAGGCAGTTATCAGAGACAGCCGAGTTGTGTAAGTAGACGGAAACATTATTAAACATCTTTGTAGCCTTGTTTCACGTGATTGTGATTTTGTGATGTAAACAAAATTGCCTTGTTTACCCATAACAGTATTTACCTTCAAATATGTTTTTTTTTTCATGTGTGTGTTGCTTTAAATATATTTGCAATTATTTGAAATAGGAACAATATTAAAATGATATATTTCACTCTAAATGATGTAATTAATCATCCCCTAGGAGGCGGTAACTACTGTTGAATCAGATTGTACATTTTTACATTTCAGGCAAACCTCGTAAGTAATAATACAAATATCATTAAGAGTTAACCTCTTATTACACGTGGAATGTAACTAAATAAGCATTCGTACGACACATACGAGGTGAGCCAGTCGACGGTTAACCTGGCACTTTCAGAGAAAATACAATTGGCAGACTTTACACAGTGCATCCTAATCAAGATGAATGTTTTTTTTCCCTTCAAATTCTGTTGGTAAATGTGCCTGGTGCTAGATCTTTCAAGCGATTGAAAATTGTTGACGGCGGCACACTTGCCACTTTCCGCAGTGCGTGTCAAGCTCTGAATTTATTAGAAAACGACCAGCAGTGGGATGTATGTATTAATGAGGCGTGCAACACGGCACATCCAAACCAAATTCACTCATTATTCGCAATTATATTGACCGCTTACTTTCCCTCATCTCCCACAGATTTATGGGAAAGATATCGATCGCAAATGGCTGATGATATTGTGCATAGATAATGCCAATATTTCTATGGAATTTGCAGAAGGCGTTTACAACGAAACATTTATAAATATTGAAGACAATTGCTTAGATAATGCAAATAAAGTTCTTAGTCAATTGAGAATGCCAACACCCAAACAAGCTGCGACTGCTTCATCTAAAAATACCAATTATGAAACCAATAATATATTAAATACCAGGTATCTTACGAAATAAATATTAAATGCATCTGACAATATATTTGGTCTATTTTAGTAAACATGTTTGGAATTAATCACATAACCCTTTTTTTTATGGTAAGTAGTTAGCAATACTCAGAAAATGTGCGAGCGAAGCCTCCGTTAATTAGCTAGTATACAATAAAATTGTATCTTATTTAAAGCCGATATTAAAATTGTAATGTAAGTTTTTAATAACTTATAGTTATTCTTTTATTATTTTTTATTAAAAAAATTAATGATAATACATTTTATATCTGCTTTGTGAAAGCAGATCTGTGGTTTGATGTATAAAAAAGGGAATGCCTTTTTGTTATTTTGGCAGGATCTGTTTTTTTCTCCTGAAATGTCCCTTTTTGTCTTACAATTTTGACTTCCAATTTTCTCTCTTTTCGACCACAGCAGAAATTTTCTTACAGAGGTATTAATTTTTTGATATAATTAGTTTGGTTCTATCAAGTCAAATTTTAATAACGAATTTAACGAGCAAATGTTTATATATATATATATATAGTTAACCAACAGCATTAGAAAGGATTTGTTGAAAATTGGAATTACAGCCTATCAGAATGACAGCGCGTAAGTGAACAATCTAGATTTTATAAAAGCGGGTTTTTAATGTAAATAAATGTCGACATGTTATAAAGTTGTGGATTTAAAATAATAAATTTTCTTTTGATTTTTTCCAAACTTTGTTAAAATATTTTGAAAAAAGTAAAACAGAATAAATGAGGAATGAACGTGTACACCAATGCTTACAAACTGATTTTTTATTCAAAAATTTGTAAAAAAAAAGGCATGATAAATCGTTTAAAAATTATCACTACGGATAACTGTTTAACCTTAAAATTATTACATTTCTTCAAAAAAAAGGTAGTTGAGTTGTTGAGTATCAGTCATTTACTTGTGCCTTCTCATAAGGTCGAATTGGCAAAAACTGGAATCCCTAAATAAGCTGTGTTCTCAGTAGGTTGGCGGTGCGGCTTCGGTGGTTTCCCGGCGCTGACGTCAGCGGGCAGTGGCCAATGGCAGCTCTGCACGGACTGCGAGCTGTCAGGGTGCCGACTGTGCACATCACGTGACAGCTGACGTGTCGCGGTGAACACCCCTCACTCAGCCGCAGTGTGGTAGCTTCTGTTCATTGACCTCGAGTCCGATGCCCGAACAACGCACGTTCGGGCTTTTTTTTCCTTCTGTTGCTATTTTATATCATTTTTATACATTACGTTAACACCGTTGTTAAAGTATTAAATTTTCTCGCCAACATTGGTTTTTTTAATTTTTCTGAGAAGGTTGGTTTTCACTCGTATAAGTGATCTCAAATAAATTAAAATTTTGTAAGGTAAAGTTAGTGACTTCTAAAAACACACTTTAATTATGAAAATGCATTAATTTTTGCGAATAATTTTTTTTCCTTAACCACACACAAACTGAAGGAGGGACCGGGTTAGAGAGGAACTAGAGTACGTCTCAGGCCGGAGCCTATACGCCTTGAGCTGGGATCAGCCTTGTGCGGGGATTGGCCAGCCATGGCAGCGATTGGCGTCAAGACTATCACCCCTGTCTTAAAACTAGCTTAAAACTATGTTTATCTGGGTCACAATGAGAACCCTGTATTCAGACTTTCTGCGTGCAATATGCATTCAAAGGGGGGTGCCTCCCATTTCAGGTCATTATTTTATATTTATATTAATCACTGATCAACTTTTAGACTATTTTAATTGTTTAACTTTCACGAAACTATCACAAAAACTCATTTTATGTTTATTGGCTGTCATAATCATAACAAATTTGAGAATTTTGAAATGCCAGGTATAATTAATTAATATTTTCTGAAAGAAATTCAAAACATTTCTTGAAGTAGCCAGCGTCATTGCAGTTAAACCTAAAAAGATTCAGTTCTGCAATAAATTAAATTCTCCGTATTTGTACAACCCAAAAACGTTAAAAATTTAACTTTGGTAGCTAATTATGCAAAAAGTATGCGCTGTATACATTTTTCATTTCATTAAAGTTCAACACTTGAAAAAGTTTACAAGTTTATCTGTAATTATTACTGTAAATATATAATCTTGACGTGAAATGGTAGGCACCCCCTTAAGTATAGGAGAATACAGGAGACAGAATGGTTCGGATAAATAGTTGGTTGGGGCACTTGGGCGCTAATTCCGCTTTTATATGTTTATCCAGTTTTGTATTGCTGTAACACGACCCCTGCAATACTAGCGCCAGATACACTTAAAACTAATGACAGAAGAGACAAGCTAGCAAAGTGGGCGGCTGATCTCGCCTGTGCTGGTGACTGATCGGCGCTAAGTGAGCCGTCCCCGAGGCTGTACAGTGACGCTCCCAGCTCCCGCGTCACTCATGGCTGTGGCCCCGCCCACTCAGCTCGCGGTGCTCCAATCATGTCTGTTGACGAGAAGCATTTTAGAATATGAAAGGTAAGAATGGTAGTTCTATTTCAAAGTTGCGTTTTGAAAACGGTATTTTTTTTAACGTGAGAACGTCTAATAAATCGATGAACGCCGGCTGCACGGGGCCACAATTGCATATCATTTTGAGCACTGGAAGACATAAAAACGTAAAATAAAATCTCGACGAATTTTAATCTCGGCCCCAGCGCACCACGAGCGTCTGGGTTGGAGATTAAAGCCGAAATTCTTTCTTAAACTTACTGCAAGAGCATTTTTATTAAATTGTACGTTTAATTTCACGACGAACAAACTTCTTCGTTAAATGTGTAATTGCGAAAAAGCGTAAAACATTATCGACGATATTGAAGTTAAATAGAAATCATGTATAAAATTTATATTTGAAATAATCTGTTCGTTAAAGTAATAAAATTATTTGAATTATTGAGTGCAAATAAAAGTAAATTTATCAATTAAATTGTAGATTTAATTTCACTCCTTCTTTGTATCCATACAAAAAGGTGACAATTCAATAAAAATTATTCAATTTTATTCATAACAGTATGCAATCATTTCATCAATGTTTTGTTATTTTGTTGTCACGTTAAACTATCGTCCGTAAACCGACTTTACAAACAACAAATTTTTGACAGAGTATCTCTATATATAGGTCTAAAAATAAATTTCCGTGAGATAGTCCCACTAAAAACAGGAAACGGCTCGACCGATTTGAATTATTTTTGACGTGAATAGGTACGTCTTTAAAATTGCTTCCACAATGGGAGGCAATTCAAAAAACGAATGATAAAAATAGGGGGATAGAGTTTGGTTTTGCAGCTACATATCTATCATCTCCAACCAAAATTTAATTACACCACTGGATAGCTAAAGGACCAAAAAATTAGTTACAATAAGTGAGGAGTGTGACGCATCGCGCGGTGGAGGGGAAGCGCCGCCATTTTGAGGTCATTTTGCTGCGTTTCGAGATTTTCATTTAGTATAACTTTTGACTCAAAAAAGCTTCGACGTTTGTTTTAGTTTTAATCGTCAGCTCTCGTCAAAATCTATCGATTGCGTATATAAAACAATAGTTACTGTTAATATATATTGTGTTAAAATAAAAAAATTGGTTGTCTGTAAAGTCGCTTTACGGACGATAGATTAACGTGACAACGTCATAACAAAACATTGATTATATGATTGCAATAAAATTCATTCATTTTTATTTTAATAAAAAAAGAATAAATACTTGAAATTATACTCGTAATCAGATTTTTAAAATGCAAGAATAATTAAACTTTATTGCCGAAATTGTTGTTGTAATAAGCAATGGAAACCACATTAACTTTTCACTTCACTTTATAAACAGTTGACGAATAAGTTCACGTTTAGATGCCTTGTAATTAATTTTAAAAACTGGCGTTTAGCTATAAAGTTTAAATTATATTATGAACAAGTTTTCATATAAATAACTTGTAATCAAATATCTATCATCAATTATATGAATCACCATAATTGTTTAGTCAATTGTAACATAACCTATCATTACTGCACTCGCCGACAGATGCTACTTTATTTAATAATAAAACAATAAATACTTGAAATTATACTAGTAATCACATTTTTAAAAAGCAAGAATAATTAACCTTTATTGCCAAAATTAATGTTGTAGTAAGCAATGAAAACCACATTAACTTTTTGTTTGAATATAATTATGAACAAGTTTTCATATTAATAAATTGTAATCAAATATCTAACATAACCCATTATTACTGCACTCGCCGACAGGTGCTACTTTTTTTAATAATAAAAGAACAAATACTTGAAATTATACTAGTAATCCGATTTTTAAAATTCAAGAATAATTAACCTTTATTGTTAAAATTGTTGTTGTAATAAGCAATCAAAACCACAGATTAAGATTCGTCGAGAATATTTTACGCTTTTATGTCTTCCAGTGCTCAAAATGATATGCAATTGTGGCCCTGGGCACGAAATTTTATTAATAATTCATTAATAATAACGCCCCTCGCGATAAACAAAGGAAAATATGTATTAAATAGTGCCTGGGTGCCGGGAAGCGGATAGATATCGCGATTCGTTCGGTTCGCGTCCGTCACCGTAGATGACAGCACGGTAGGGGAATAATATTATTTCGTTTTTATAATACGATTTTATAACAAATACGCATCCCAAATACACCAAACTTATTTATAATGTGTTACAATATTTGTTTAAACATTGTGCAAAAGATCCCGGGTGTAATTTGAATTATTATGTGTAACTGTAAAACACCATTGTTGGTTAAAAACGTAATTGAAAATTCAACATTACTTTTAAATAACCGTACCGATTGTCCGTAGTGGGACAATATGCGTTACGGGAAACCTTTTTCGTGCGTGCAGCCGGCGTTCATAGATTTATTAGACTTTGTGACGCCAAAAAAATAAAAATATATAATTTCGGCCTATACGCGTCAAAAAGCCAATTCCAAATACAGAGATATATACGGTTGGAAATGGCTTTCCAAAAGCAATCGAATGATACCAATAAAACACCATATGACCGAGTGAAGCATTGCCGGGAACGTAAAGGAATAAATGTGGCCGAGCGGATCAACGGCGATGCCAGTACATCTGCAGCTGGGGCGGTTGAAATTATGCAAGTTGATAATTATTTAAATCGCTTCTTTATCGACGCCAGACTGTGTAGGCATCGATCGTGTACGATTGTATCACAGAATTTAGATTAATACAGTTTTAACACGGCAATTATTTGTTTACTTGATTTATTTCCTGAACCCGACGAACGGAAATAGTTGCTATAATAAACAAAACATAGAAACCTGAAGGACTTCTTAGGGTTCAAAATGATTGTAACATACATAAAACAACGTATTTTATATTTTGTATATACAATATTACCTGTTACGTACACGTATTCACGTATAACACACGGCCATTTCCATTACACAGCCACACACCATTTTTTTGACAGCGAATGTATAACTAAAAATGCTCTAGTATGTTGCAGTAAGTATCTATTTTTTTTGTTTATTCAGTATTAAAGTTATGTTTACTCCTCAACGTGCAACAGTTTCTTTATGGACACACAGAAAACTTTATGGACACAGAGGCGACACAACACTAGAAACAACAGCGAGCGTCGCACTTATTGACACAGGTACCTCCCTGGTTAGCTGGCTGGGCGCACAAGCTCTAAAGGCGCGGGGTCGCTAAGGGCGACGGTGGCTCACGCATGCCACGCTTCTTCGCCTCTACGCGCTAGGCACGCAACTGCCGTGCGATCTTCGCATCGCGTCGGTAACGAACTTCCATTTTACTTTAAGATTTTAAAGATGAACGTTCTTTCCACGTACGTACTCCTCCTAAAATAAATTTTGTTTTATTTTGTTTCTTAAGTGAAAATACAACAGAAAACAACATGTTTTAAACGAAACCATGAAATGAAACTAACGTAGGCAAATTCAATGTCTCTTAAATGTTTTTTTTCGTAAACAGACACTTTTCAGAAATAACAAGGGGGACTGCAAACGTCGTTTAGGAACGTATTTCAAGACACAAAAATAAGGGTTAACACGTTTAATATACTACACCTGTAACCAAACAGTATTCTTAGTACAAATTATCGCTCCCAAACCCTTATATAGGCCACGGGTAGTCCTAGTTTATTGGAACTGAATATTTTGTCTTATCCGTTATCTATCCGTGTATAAATTACTGCGTATGCTCAGAGTATAATTTTGGGGTTATTCCGGCCAGATGAATAAATATCAGAGGGCGTACCAAGCTTATAAAAAATATGTCAAATAAAACATTTCAATGGCAAGATTATCCTGCAATAAAAAAATTCAAAATACTAGAGGAAATAGAACTTTACGATTTAAAACGCAAAATTTGAGAAATAAACCAGTGGATGTCTGTAGCCAATTGGAAAATGCATAGCGCTCGCGATAAGTTGTACTGTGAGATCAAGTTTAAATACTATCGAGGATATTTCATTTCTTTTATTCAACTTAAAAAGGCATTTTAATTTTTTTAATAGTTATTTGTTTTATTAATTTTTTTAAGAACTTAAAATACGTATCATTCCGGTTTTTTTTTGCTGGCTTAGTTTTGAGTATTGCGTAATAATGTTTGAAGGTAAATTTACATGTTTATGTGCATAGAATGATACTTAGATGATTATTATTACAGATGTGCGTTCAGGATAGTAAATGAGTGTGTGTATGTGCGTTCATAATGAATGTGCATTAGAATGTGCATTCGAATGTGCGTCCATGATGATGCGTGTTCTTTCAAATGTGTGTTCATGATAATGAATTTGCACCGTATTAGGTGTCATTAGTGAAAAATATTCATATAAGTCAGTGTTTACAATGATTAAGGAGCATTTAAATGTACATTTCAGATTATGGTGCGTCTTTGGTAATGAATTTTTGTCCAAGTGTTAGTCTGTGGTAATAAACGTGCACCAATATATAACAATGTGGGTCTAAATGTGAATCCATAATGTTTAATACGCATCAGATTGTGTATTTTTGATAATATGTATGCGTCGTATTATGCATCTACGAAGAAGAATGTGGATTAAAATGAATGTTCATGATGTTGAATATTCATTCACATGTGCGTCCATGACGATAAAAATGCATACAAATGTGTGATGATGAATGTGCACCATAATTATACTGTTTTTCTTTATGAACAATAAGCATCGGAATGTGTATTCATGATAACGAATACGATAAATGTGTTGAGAATTGTGGGTCTTTTTTTATAAATTTGCGTCATATGTGCGTCATGATAAATATTGATTGGAAATAGTCAAGAGTACAATCAAGACACATTTCCATAAGTAAACAAAAACCAGGTGGTACCTAGAATTAGACAAATAAGCGTACAGTATATGTTAAGCACATCTGGTTATGGCTTTATTAGGATTGCTAATTCAGATGTTATCGAGATATATCCTCTGGTAATGACTTTTTTAAAAGGCCTGCCAAGAAGTCCTTATCGTTTGGAGATGTTGTTGCAAGCCGGCAGCCAGGCCGACGACATCAGGATTGGAAGAGCGCGCCGATATTCGTAGAGGCATCGCTTCACCTCCGCTCTCTCTCGCACGAGTGGTGGATGGGCACATGGCGAGCCGGGGTACATCTGTGTTTGGTCTCCTAAGTGGCAGCGTGCTACCGAGCCGAGGGACATTTGGCACGACTGCGGCGTCTCATTTAAGTCTTGAGTTTGTTTTCCGCGGTATTGCGGTGTAGGCAAAATTTACCTTAAATATAACTTTTATACATGTTTGCTATTTAACTTCTTCCAATCTGTGTTATTCTGTTAAGGATAGGACGATGATAGGAAAAGTAGGAAATGAATGGGAGTGTTTCAAGTTTAATGTGCCTCGTAAAAGTGATATCGATGGTTGTTCCAATCGAGTGGAAGAGAGATAGATGCGACGCAAGCGTACAATGAGCGTAACGGGACACAGCGTAACGGGACAATGTGCGTAATGGGAGACTTTTTCGTGCGTACAGCCGGCTTTCATCGATTTATTAGACGTTGTCACGTCAAAAATAAATTGCTCTTTTAGAAATTCTCTTTCGGTCTACGAGTTATAATTATCATGGCATTCGTGGCTTGAGATTACTTTGGCACATATAAGGATAACTTGAATTTTATTGGTTTGTAGTTTACGTAGCTCTGGTTGCTATAGTTTGTGTTGCATTTTGCTCTCTAGAAGTTGTCACACGGGAGTTAATATATATTTTTAACAGATCGTGTAAGATTACGTGTTAGGCATTATAAATTTGGGTAGTGATAATTTTGCATGCTTTTTGAGAGACTCCTTCTTAATTTGTACCGTGAGAGTGGTCGCTCTGTCAGTCTGGTTCCATTTGAAATGAAGTGGCAGTTGCAAACACAAGCCAGGTAGTAGTGATGCGGGATACAACAGGCCACGCTAAACGATGTTGTAGACGTTGACTTAAACGATGGTTCATGCTAATTAAATGATTGTTTCAATCAATTTTGTCTGCTTAATTCGCACGGGTCAAGCTGGACCACAGGGCATTCACTAGGACTTAATTGAGCCATTGTGTTTTGAATTGATTTTTGTTAAGAGGTTTTAGGAAAGGGTCATGTTTCTCACTTGTAAGTTTTTAATTGTAAAGAATCTTAAGCTCGAGCGCTTTCTTGTTAATTGATTTATAGTTTTTTCGTAATATATGATAACTTGTGTGGCTAATTCTGAAGCGTGTGTTTCTTGACACGCTGTTGATCTATATCAAGACTAGTTTGGCTTTGCACATGTATTCAATGTTTGTGTTTAAAACATCTTACTTGCGTTTAATGGACAATCTTTTGCGTGCCTACCTATGTTTAACTTACAAAGTTTATTTTCTTTAAAGTGGTACTATTTTGTAGCTTCAAGTCTGCCTTTAACGTATATTGTCACGGTCTTAACTTTTGTGAAAGCTTGTTAACATAATCTATATATTTATATTGTTTCGTGTCATAAAATAAAAATAAAATATTTGGGTTCGTGTTTATTTTATGGCAACATTTCATCCTTAGAGACAAGTATTTCACGAGTCAACAGGAAGTAACACTTGTGTATTTTTCTCCACAGCAACAGGAGCCTACCACAAGATCACCCATCCCCTGGTCTGCACTTGTACGCTATCAGCGGGACAGTGGTGTTGGTTGCCTGAGGGTACCCTTCGAGCGCCCACCAGTTTTAGTTGTATAACGAACTGTGTAGGATGGCTAATATAGTATGCCTAATAATATTATAAATAACTATTTGAACGGTTGTCTTGTACAGAGTGTTCTTATCGCGTGTTCTAGCCACACACAGACAGTGTTGTGTATTCCAGGAGCACTATCACACATTGTCTTGTGTTCCAGCTGCACATAGACAGTTCCATGTGTTTCAGGCGCAAAAACCACACAGTGTCTTGGGTTTCAACCACATACACATCCAGTGTGTGGTGTTTTAACTTCACACTCACTGATTGTCAAGTGTTTGAAAACCGCACACAAGCAATATCTCATGTTTCAGCTGTACACTCACACAGTGTCGTGTGTTCCAGCTGCACACACAAGACGTGGCATTTTATCTGTACACTTACACAGTGTCTAGTGTTTTTGAATTCAAACCCATACAGTATCTTGAGTTTCCGTTGCACACACAAGGAATGTCGTGTGTTTTAGCTACACACTTGCACACTGCCTAATGTTTTAAATGCAAACACACGCATTATATTAAAGTGCTGTACACTTACACAGTTGCTTGTGTTCCAGAGCACATTAATGCAGAGACATGTGTTTTTGCAGTGTTATGCAGTGTCATTAGTTTCAGTTGCACACCAACATAGTATCGTATGTTCCACCAGCACACTCACAGAGTGTCATGTGTACCTACTATCTGCACACATACACATTTTTTTGAGTTCCGGCTGCTCACTCACAAAGTGTGATGTGTTCCAGCTGCAGACACACACGTTGTCGTGTGTTCCAGTGATGTTAGAATCAAAGATGGCGGCTACACACATTTACGCACCGGCACCAGTCCCAGTAAATACTATTATATACTTGTATAAATGTCTAAATGACAATATGAGTTTTATCTTACAATTTTAGATATTTGATTATTTTTTACATAAAATTATCACCATTTGTGCTCGTTGCCTGGTCTTCCTTACGTACCGTGCACGAAAATGTTTCAGCGGCAATGATGCTTTGCCTATAATAAGGAAATAATTCGGGCAAGCATAAGTAAAAACACTTTAAGGAACCATAATTCAGGTGAGTACTCCCGACAGCTTCAGCTGAAACTTGACACAATTCAAGAGTGTTTGCCGTCACATATATTTGAAGCCAACATGTGATGCACACATGGTAATAATTCTAACACACAACGTGTTACAATCACTTGAGATCGCGCTGCGTGCACCAACACGGGTAACCAAACCGCGAGACTCTGGTTTCATCGAATAAAAGAGCCGGACAAACAACGTATGTCTGGTTTTATCTGTTTGACCCTCGAGTCGAACTGTTTGCGATTCCCCGCCGTATATTCTCTGCTTATCTGTTGTTGGTTTATACGTATTGCCTATTTCCCGGCAGTTTGTCAATAGTTCAGCGTAAACCTTTTTTTTTTTCAAGAGAAGTAAATCTAACTGCGCATCCCAGGCAGTTTTAAATTTTAAAGTTCTAAAACATGAAATGCAAACTATCTATGTGTAATAAATAAGACACCACTTAATTTTATTTTGATAATAGAGAAGCTAAATTTATTTTCGTTTATATATATATGTATTTTAATGTGTGGAAAACAAAACATTTTCCCTGGAAAATAAGATAAATATAAAATAATTTTATATTATTTCACAGAGTCCGTAATAAATTTTTTTGAGTGATAATATCACCTACAGAAATTTAGCTAGGCTGTAATTTTTACATACAATACTTAAGCTCAATTTTCACTACTTAACTTCTCCCAAAATATTTTTAGCGAGTTTTCGCGGACAATATGAGTGCACAAATATGTATGTCATATTTATGTGTGCCTATGTAAATTATAATTCTAGCTTATCTATTACATGCAAACACTCTGCTCTCTGCTCTCGTAAAGGCTATGTCCCTATTTACTCAATGTTTTTATGGCAACCTCCTAAATCAATTCAAGAGTATTTGTATCTATGTGTCATAATTAACTTACGATGCTATTTTAATGACATTTTTTTGTCTGAAGTTCATTGAATGAAAAGGATATATATTTTTTTGCTTTTGTCCTCAAAAAATAATGTTTTACATGTTTTTTAATTAAATACATCATTACACTTATCTTTTATTGGTTTTGGCATGTACTACTAAATGTTATAAATGACGTTTAGTTTCTTCTTTTCATCATACACTTATTACACTTCCATTCCAGCGTTTCTTGTAAAATAAACTACGTAATCTATTGTCGTAATATTAAAGTCAAAGGAAAATTCTATTTCCTAAACTATAAGAAAATATACTTTCTATCCCAGTAGGCTACGTTTTTAACTCACGCGTGGGATTTTTCCTGCTTTCATTAGTAAGGTATTTTAAAATAGTGTAAAAATATGTAAAAAAAAAATAGGGTCCATTTCATGCTTACGCATATGATTAAAAATAACTTTGTAAAAATAACCATAATGTTTATCAAAGGCTGTATCAACCAGAATAATTACTTATTTAATGGTTTATGTGAAGTTACAAAGCCAAATTTTTATGTCAGTCAGAGCACGTACCGAAAGCATGACATCATGTTGGCCAACAGCGTGTGAATGTGATCACTGTGGGTGACGAAGCAAGAAAGAGGCATCCAGCCAGGGAGCATTGTTGCCAGAGCCGTGTGAGCGAGCATGCCACCGCCCAGCCTTGCTCGAGGACAGCAGTGCGCTCGTCCCAACACCCGAGAACCAGTTTCTCACACTCGCGTCATCTCGCTGGACTTGTTTCACTGCTGATTAATTTCAATAAACATTTAATAACTTTTTGTTTAACAATGGTTCGCTTCACGAGCGAAATACTTAACATCTTATTTGGGACTGATAGTCTGACTTATAAGAACTATTATTTGCAGTCAAATTCTCAGAAATAATTTTGATTTCAATGTAAAGCCTCGTTAATATCTATGGAGAAACCAATTTCAGCAAGAAACTGTACATTAAATTTGTGTGGCAGAAAACTTGCTCGTCTGCAGGTTACATGTTTAAACAAGAATTTTGCTACTGAAATATTCATCTTTTTCACATCCTTCTGGTCCATACAATATAAGGATTACTTATATTTGAAACTTAGACAAGAATATTCAGAGGTTTGTTGGTTTTAAATGTACTATCTGGCAATAAATATTTCAGGTTGGATTGTAACTTCAATTATAGAAGTCCGTATTTGTCATTGTTGTAGAGGTTGCACACATTGAAATGCCAATTTAATTAACTCATTACCTAGGCATTTGGTGTATAAGTGTATTAGTGAAATAAGAAAAAAAATTTATGAAAACCTTTAAAACTTTTCTTGAATTCAAAGTTTTAAAAATAATTAACCTTCGCATTTGCCAAATAAATAATATTTTGAATTTCCTAAAAAAAAAATATTTTATTTCTAGTAATAATAAAAACGTCTTTAATAATAAGTAACAAAAAATGAGTAATAATCCAAATTCATATAGTAGTATATGCTGTAAATTCACCGCACACACTCAAAGAACCAAATAACAGACAAAAGTTATCATGGAAAATTATTAATTTATGTTATTACAATTCCTCCAGAAAAATTATATAATAAACTTAAAGGTAAAAACGATACCATTCACATATTTTCCAACTAATTAGGATATTAAATTGTAAAAAATTATTATAAAAACTTTTTTAAAATAAGTTAATATAAATTTTGTTTTAGTTTTATTTAAAATTATAGATTGCTCATTAATGGAATAGTTTAATAAAAATATTTTTTTATAAAAACTTTCTTCAAAGTGTGTAATTTAAAAATAAACTAGGTAAGAAAATTTATGAGCATAGACTTATGTAAGTAAAATAAGGTATGTACTCACTTTCGCTCTTTCTCATTGAAGACGGGAAACTGCAACTAGACTTGGATTTCCGAACTCCTACTTTAGGAAACATCGTACCTTCGACATTTTCCAGGTGCAGGAAGTACACTTACCTGCAAACAAAACATTAATACATTGGTAAAAAACCAAACAAATTTAATATATGAATTCAATAAGCTAAATATTTTAAATGAGGCTCAAAATTTGAGATATACATATTTTTAAGAATATTTAAGTGCAATGTGGAGCTAAACCAAGTATCAAGCACATTTTAAGCAGAAAAAATAGGATAAAATATTTGAATTGTCATTTTTAGCAGTTTCATCATTTCTTCTTTATAAAGTCACAAATAAAAAAAAATCTTTTAAAATATTTTTATACCATAAAATGAGTATGTAATTATTAAAGCAATTTAAAATATTAATTTAGTCCAATTTATAATAATCTATGCCCACTTGGAAATACGTGACTCCTGTAACTCCTTAAATATTCTGTACACGCGAGTTCTCAAAGTAAAATAAGTATGCAAATTTGTTCCCAACAAAACATTTCAAGTAAAAACCTCGTGATTCATACGAAGGTCCTACAGCTCTGATCGTGTTGCAGAGTCACGTGCTACCATCAGCAAGCTGCAGATGCAGCGGGCGTCTAAGCTGCAAGCTCGTGTGATTTATTTCGTAAACGAACTTGGACTGCGTCCAGAAGTGGCTGTGTTCCCAAGGACCCAGGGGTCTCCCTCGCAGCGGCTGAACTCGCGGCAGCTACTGCAATGACGCACGGTTGGGCAAATGGGAAAATGGCTGATTTTCCTGGACAAAACATCTGCCCACGTTCAATCCATTTATATTTTTTTTTAACCGTATCTTTATCACTAAATAATTGAACAGAAAACGCAATCAGCATTTAATACGAAAAAGTTACTAATTTAATTTTATCCATATGTTCCGAACACGGGAGTAATAAGTTTAAAATATAAGATATCTGCTGGATTAGTGAAACATCACAAATTATTTTAGAACCAATATATTTTCTGTCATTACATATCCTTAGTCTTAAAATAATCGCTAATCATTATTATCATGATAATTTTACTGGCATTAAAAAAATAGATATATATGGAAGGAGTTTCAAATAAGAAAAAAAAAATCCTGGCTTCATTATTTAGCAGTTTCTTGGAAGAAGAGTTCTAATAGATTTGACAATAATATTATATTTATGATATATATTACCACTCTGCTTCCAAAATCTTCTCTCTCGGAACCTGCGAAAGTTTAAAGTTTCTGGTTTCGTGAGCTTCTTCGCCTAGCACTCCGACCAGGAGAAAGGTGGCCTCGATGGATCAGTACCTCATGCACTGAAGGAGCATGGCATAGCATGGATAGTTCCGCACATATAAATGCGTTGCATCAAGTGCATATTGCTGAAAAATAGGGCACTAACAGCAAATCTACAAGATAATGTTCGCAATATTTTGTAGCACCCCTTTACCAGTTCATTTGAAAGTCCTGTAATCGATGCCTTAAAAATGACGTGACATATTTCCGTTATTTAGAGCGCCAAGACCTTGCCAAAAAGGCCCATTTCGTTTTCAGTACCATACTTCACTGTTATATTCTTTTCTTCAACCAAATCTTTATGTTCATTGATTGATTCTGCTGCCTTGGAACCTACATCTCCGATGTCGTCACGGCGGCCATCTTGGAAAACCTTGACCTTTGATTATGACCTTGACCTTGACCTAGGTGGCCATCTTGAATGCGCCAATTTAAATCGAGCGCCCCTCTCACTCTTGAAGAAATTTTCGTCACTGTCGCCATATTGATTTTTTTCTGTTCCGCTGGAGTTCGCCATCTTCGATATCGTCGACATTGTTTCTGTTATTTGTTCCTAGAGAGCGCCAGCGTCGCTCTGTCTCATCACATAAGGTCGATGTTCCATTACCTACCAGAGCTATTACGGTCGTAATCGAAATATTAAATTTAATTTTTATGCAAAATACATTGGAAGTGCTGTGATTCGAATCATTGTGCTCTGATCTTTAGGTTGAAAAACATACGCCTTTAACCTCACGACCATCAAGACAGTTACCAGACTGAGAATAAAATAAAGTTTATATAAAAATAACATGCATATTCGGACTATTATTTTTTTTTAGTTTGAAGTAATAATATAATCACCTGTTCGAGACAGAACCGCCATCTTGTACTAAGACGAAACTGTTGGAATTATCAACGCCATCTTGAAAATCCTTAATTTCAATGCTAGAAATTCCGAAAAAAATCCAACATTTTTTTTTTCAAAAATCGCCTACTTCAAATGTTTAGTTATTTAAACGATTTCGTTCCACGGTTCGATTTCCGGCGAGAGTAAAACAGTAATTTATTAATGTATTAAAAAAATTCTCAATAAAATGTAATAAAAACATCTTACGACACACCCGACATTCTGAATTATGTCCACTGTATCAATTATCGTTAAGGAAGCCATCTTGAAAATATTCATTTATTATCCGATTTTAATGAAAAAAATTTCAATATACATTTAAGAAATAACTTATTAAGATACTGATTGATTATATTGATTCCCATCCTTGGTTCGAAACCGGTAAGAGCAAAAAAATAAAAAACAACAGATCCTTCCTCCACAGAAGCCACCTAGCCTGATCTCTCACCACCAATAACAAGGTAGGTATATATCGTCAACTGGTACGACGTCATGTCCGCCATCTTGTCTTCGTCTGCTGGAGACCACTATCTTGTTTTCGTCTACATTAGTGTGCTGACACCATGTTAGTATAATTTTCTGTTCACCATACCTTTGACCTCGATTGTTTAAATTTATATTTGACCTTGACCTTGAATGTTGACATTGACCTTAAACTTTAACCTTGACCTTGCATTTTGACCTGAACCTGGAAATTTGACCTTGAATTTGAAATTTGACTTTGACTTTGACGACCATCATCGATCCGACATTTTGTGTTCAGTACATTCTACCAGTGGCTACCACCTGCTAGAGGACATTGCCACCATCTGGTTTTCGTCTACTGGAGGACTCCATCTTGTGTGTGTACTCGTCTTATAGAGTACATTACCATCATACTTGTCTACGTTTTACCCGCCAGTGTGCAGAATTCAATTATTATTATTACTGAGGTGCCCCACCATATTGAAATATAGGCGCCATCTTGGAATCGTGTAATTATTTAGCTAGGAATTCGGGAAAAACTACAAAATTCACCAAACATATTTAAAATCAATTTACAAATTGATTCGAACAGTTCCTGTCCTTGGTTCGATACTTGACCAGTGACAAGTGTAACTAAATATTAAATAAATTTTATATTCTGGATTCCATTACCTTTCGCGGAGTTTATTAATCATTAACTCTACAAAAAAACTCAGGACAATATACCTGACCAACGAATTAAATATGTTATCGATAAGCCTAACATGAAAGTCTAGTTTTTGATACTTAGAATAACCATTAAAATTTTCATGTACAGAGCCATTCATACATATACACCAACCGTCTTCGGACCGCAGACCGGGTCATGAACAATGTCAGTTATATAGACCATGAACACACATTACACACAGTACACACAGGAAATGGGATGAACACACAGTACACACAGAAAAACGTAATGAACACAGTTCACGCAGGAAACGGAATAATCACACAGTACACACAGGAAACGGAATGAACAAGGTACACACAGGAAACGGAATGAACACACAGTACACACAGGAAAACGGAATGTACACACATTACACACAGGAAAACGGAATGTACACACAGTACACACAGGAAACGGAATGAACACACAGTACACACAGGAAACGGAATGAACACACGGTACACACAAGAAATGGAATGAACACACAGTACACACAGGAAACGGAATGAACACACACAGTAGCGGAAACACAGGCTTATTTAGAAATCAGAATACAAGAAATGAAACATTAAAATTTTACTTTCAATATTTAATTTATACCTCTATATTATGCAAATACAAGTAAAACAAGCCATTATTGTATGTAGCCAGCTTCCCTCAGTTCTTCGAGTATGAACGATATTTCTTTGATGCACGAATAGTTTCCTGCACAAAGCGAGCCATGTAGAAGTCTTATCCGGTCAACTAATATGTTTGGATCTTTCCATGATGTGTAAACAATCTCTTCTACCACCATATTCCTTGCATGTTCATTATAAATACTTTAAATATCACAATCGTCCCAATGATCATAATAAGCTTTATCAGATTTATAAACTAAAACACATCATTTCCATCTTTTCGGTCTCAGGACACCGCCACATTCTTTGATATTGTCAGCTTTAGGTGCTTCATCACAGTCTATACCTTTGTCAACAGTCTCAGAGTAACTATAGCAATCACCGTAGAAGACATCGTCTTCCCCCAGATTACCGTAAGAATTCGATATCGATGATGTCGAAGTGTCTTCATCGTCTTCATGCATCCTTTTTAGGAGTCCATCATTTTTAACAAAGTAGGAAAGATCTACTTGAATTCGGCTTAAATGTATTCTCACTTTTCACGTTAAGAATTCTTCCATTGTCTTCATTCTTCCATAAATCATCAACGTTCTTCAATTTAAGTTCTTTGTCCAGATCGGAAGAGCCACGAACAAAATCTCTCCCAAGACAAGGAAAATTACTGTTGTAATGCAGATCACTCTTCTTTATTCTAGTAGATCCATCGATATCCTCTATGCCGTAAGTGGGCATGGCTTTACATGTTCTACCATGTATTTTTAAGCTGTCAATTCTTGTTATCAACCTGCTACACCGATTACAGTTTAACATTTTACGTAGTGTATTTTATCACAATCATTCTCCTCATTAGGTCTAGCATTCTTTATCATGAGAAAATCCTTGCTACAGTATCTACAGAGTATTCCTTCCGATTGAGCTGCAGATAACAAACCATGTTCCATGGTAGCTCCTGTTAATAATGTTAGATGCAAACTAACAGTTTTCCAATAAGAACCATTACTTAAATATATATGTTTTTTTAAATTTCATCAGCTAGTTAAGTTATCTTATGAAAAGAAACTTGTAAGTAGTTCTGCTTGTCAACAACCGATGACGTCACATTTTGCTTGTAGGTAAATATATATATTTTTTTTTATGTGGGGTGCGGGATGCTCACTAACAATCGCAAAAGAAGGATGGCTTAGCTGGACAACAAGGAAAAGGAAGTTCACAATTCATGTTAGTCCTTCTCAGATGTTTCAGGACATATTATTTGACTAAGTAACGGTTTTATTCTTTTTTAATTCCAAATGATAAAACTATTGTAAGACACAAAACAAGGCTACGAGTCTTCGAAGATTCATGGCTCCAACTGGCTACAATAGCTCCATTCAGCAGACAGATTTAATTTATCTCATACAATAAAACGTGTTGCAAGTAGTTCCGATTATTGGTAGGAGATGTCCTCACGTGTTGTGTTGAGTCAAAATTTATTTAGTTATTTTATGTGGTATGCGGGATGCTTACTTGCGATCGTAAAAGAAGGATGGCTTTGCTAGACACCAGGGACATAAAGTTCGCCCTTCGTAATAGTGTTTCTCATCCATCTTATCACATATTTTTGGACTGAGTTATGTTTTTTTTAATCCACCTTATAAAAATATTGTCAGTTCTGATTTAGTAGCAAAAATTCACAATTTAATTGCATCGCAGGATAAAATGACATAACTCATTAAGTAAAAAATCCTTCATGCACAGATCAATTTCTCACAAATAATCAGGAGCACTCGGAGAAAACCATCAGATGCCTAGCCAGAAATAATCAGAAGCACTTGGAGAAAACCATCAAAATATTGACAATATTAATCAGGAGCACACGGAGAAAACCACCATAATATTGACATGAATAATCGGAAGCACACAGATAAAACCGCCACAAGTTTTCTTTTATATCATAAAATTTCATAAAAAATCAAAATAAATTAATAAAAAAATTAAAATAAAATCAAAAAAATACAAAATCCGATTCTGCTAGTTTGTGAACTTCTCATTGTTGAACAAAGTTAGAGTTCTAGTGCAAGCCAGAATTTTTGTATTTTTTTGTTTATTTATTCTGTATTCCTTTTTTGCTGCACTCACAGCTACTCTCAACAACCTCGTTTGTAGGAAAAAGATAAAGAGATTGTTATGTTTTTGAAACGGTTCGTCTAAAGTGATGAAATAAATTTTAAGTTCTGAGTTTTTTCAGTAACACTGTTCAGTCACACAGTATAGTTAAAAATGTTATTTATAAAGTTAAATTATATAACTTTTTATAAACATGTGTATTTAAAATGTGGAAAAGTCATTAATGATTTTTATTTAAACTGTTTCAGTATGCCATTTATGTAAAACAATCATCAATAAATGCGTTTGTCTTGTCTCCCTAAGAATTGTTAATATGGTTACTCCCAAATATTTTTTTAAATTTTTTTAACGCTTATTTTCAGTAATAGGAGCGGTGCAGCATTCCCAAGATTTCCGTAGGACTTTTCATAAACGAGAAGTAATTGAAAGTATTTTGTGCTTATTACAGAACTCGCTGAGTATTCTCGGTGGTATATATACCTTCGGGTTTTAAAAATAAAATAAATTAATTAAAAAAAAAAACAAGACAGCAATTCGTTCAGGTGAAAGACAAAATCTGAAAAATTGAAATAAAAAAAATACATCAAGATTGTTGATTTTGTGTCTTGATTAAACGTTGAATAGCAACAACAAGTACTGTTGTCTTTCAATTTTAAGTATTTATATTTGAATTGTTTACTTAAAGACATGTGTCTTTTACACTGAAATATAATGCGGAGGCAAAGCTATGTGCAAAATTTCAGCATATCTAATTTAACATGATTGCTTTTCGCTGCAAAAGCTTTCTCAATTGCACAGTTCCAAAGTAGTAATAAATTTTCTCTTCAATTCTTCTGTGTTGCTACATTTTTTCTCCTAACACGCGTTCATATTCTCGAGGCAGAACGCCGGATACTTTTTTGATACCGTGCATTCCGACCCAAGTTTATTTTCGACATGTTCACACACACATGCAGGTACTGAGAGCTCCCAATGCCACTTTACTTCCCTATAAGAATATTGTAGTATAGCTCACGGTAAGTACATGTGACCAAAATATCTTTCAAACTAAGTTTACTGCACGCAAGGCACCCTCGCACTTACTGCTGACAGAAACACTGCTCTGTCGATAACATGTCCAAACGGGTCATACTCTTCCCTGGTGCCCGGAACCCGGCCGCAAGGCCTCGCTCAGAGACGCTCGAGTCATCGCTCTTCCGAGCTTCTCCGCGCTTCTCCTCACTTCTCCGTGCTTCTCCTCACTTCTCCATGCTTCTACACTTTTCTTCGCGCTTCTTCGCGCTTCTCCATGCTTCCCCTCACTTCTCCGTGTTTCCACACTCTTTTCCGCGTTTCTCCGTGCATCTCCGCGCTTCTTCATACTTCTCTGCGCTTCTTCGCGCTTCTACGCGCTCCTCCGCGCTTCTCCTCACTTCTTCACGCTTCTCACTTCTCCGCGCTTCTCCGCACTTCTTCGCGCTTCTCCACGCTTCTCACTTCACCGCGCTTCTCTGCGCTTCTTCACGTTTCTCCTCTAACATGGCTACAGGTGGAACATATTTTTTGTATGTTATAAAGCAATTTCTGCTGAATACTTGATTTAAAAATATAAATTGATGAATTGTAGGGTACAATTTGCAATGCTAACAAGGGACCACACACACGAATTTTTTTTTTAAATATTTAACTGTCTCACCTACGTCTGAATAGACTGTTGTTTAAATGACCAGATTAAGTCATTGCAGTTTTGTAGCGCTAACGAGCACGGAATTATAATACGCTTGTGTTGTTATATAGGCGAAAACATTTAATCCGCATAATCGAGACACTTTGCAGTCTTCTCAAAGGTAAGCAAGTGGAACAAATACTAGGTTTCTGGTTGGTTTAGGCACCCTAAAAAATTATGTAGCATCAACACATAATTTATAGAAAATACTAAATTTGAATATTTTTTTTTTAAGTTTTGTCCCTAATTTGTGGACTAGTGGACCTGCTTAAAAGGAAAGGGAGTTGAAGAGTAGGTATCAGATGCCAGCAAGCAAACGATTTATTTCTTCAACTAGACAGACAGGGAATCTCTACCTGAATTACCTTTTTCATTTAAAAACAACTACAAAGACGACACAAGCTGTAGTGATAACCATATTGAAGCCACTCTTAATTTTTTTATTTTTTTTTCCACAGACACGCAATCAAACACAGCTCAAAACACAGCATGTCAGCTTCAAAGAAAGCCTGGGCAATAATACAAGACTGAAGAAAGGCAGAACATATTTGCTGAAAAGCTCAGTAGTGTCGGTAACTGTTACACTTGACTGTTTATCAAGCAGTTGGAGCCGGGACCTATCTACTGTGATGCAAGTATATTTTTGTGATTCAATACTTTTAATGTTTTGTAAATGTTACAAATATATTTAATAACCTGTGGTTTATTAGTATGCTCTAATTTTAGAAAGGTACTAGTTTGAATGAAAATTCCCAAAATTAGAAAAAAAGTAAGCAATGTAATAAAAATTTTTAAGGAAGTGGTAATTAAGGTTAAAAAATATAATAAGAAATAGTTATATATTGATTGTGAATTTTATTAACGAAAGAAGGAAATTTTTAAAATAAATGCTCTTATTTATATTGACTTTCAAAAGGATAACATTATAAAATTAAGCATAATAGCTTTAAATTGGCAAGACAAAAAATAACGTGAAAATTAAATAATTCGCCACTTTTAAAAAAAGAATAACTTTCCATGTCATCTAATTGTATTCAAATTGAAATAATAGATTATCTACTTATAGTGCCTGTTGATTTTTGTTAATTATGTAAATAAATATTTTCATTATAGAATAATAAAAATAATAATAATAATAACTAACAAAAGTTTGATTAAAATAAACAAGTTTGCACAACATTAATTTACATGATACAATATATATCGTACCAATTTTCAAAAATTTATTTAAAAATTTATACCTATATTTTTTAACATGTTTAAGTTTATGAATTCAATCAATCAAAATTAGAAAAAATATATATATTGGCTGAAAAATTATACATAAATATAATTTTCAATTCTAACTATGTTTTTTTTTGTTTATAAAAAGTTTAATTTACTAAAAAAAGAATAAATAAAGTCTGATATAAACTGTGTCTAGAAACAGGTGCAAGGCAGGTTGCGCTCCGGCTGTGGAGTTGTGGTCAGTAATGACGGCCGGGACTCGACGTCACAATGTTCACAATAGCTTTTACAATGACATTATCATCGCCTGGCCCGAGTGGTCGCGAGGGGACCTGACCCAGGCGGCAGTGACGTCACTGCTCATCCGCCCCAGCGGCGCCAGGAAGCTCGGCATTACAGCACCCGAGTGCAGTGTGTGTTGCGGCCTGACCACTCACTCACTGCCACGCGTCCAACCGGCGACCACACACTGGAATTCAGAGTTTAAAACTTGTCAAAAATTAGAGCTCCATTAGTGATAATTTGTGCCGTAGTAAACACAATTTGTGCTACATTACAAACCAAGTTATAGCACATAGTAAGGTGGTCGCCAACTTCACATCAATTTGGAGACCACCCATGGAAAATATCGATTTTTTGGAATCAATTTGCTGCCACAAATTAGTGATCAGTTTGTGCTGCTTACAGCCAAAATTTCAAAATTTGTGCTAAGTAAACATAAACAATAGCTTTTCATATGTTTTTAGCCATTTGATAGCTGTCGACCATAAAACAGAATTTCAACCTGAAATCTTCAAAATAGAGCTTTATTAGAAATAATTTATGCTGTAGAAAAAAAAAACATTATTTTAAGAATTTATGAAATTGTCGCATATTGTTTTGAAATTTATAATGCATGTACAAAATGTATTATCTGGTGTATTTGTGTATTATTGGGATTACGCTTTGTAGGTATTATGAAACAAAACTCATTCATATTTTACCCATCCTTTTAGATATTCACCCATTTCCCTTTTTCTCTATGGAAAAGAATAAAAAATATTATTTCCAAAGTAAAATACATATATAAGGCCCATATGAAAATTCAGAATTTATGATTCAGAAATGTGAAGATATCGAACAATCACTTTCCGTTTATACCGCCTCCGTTATAAAATCCTAATAATGTATACAACAATTACATAAAAATAAAATGTAGTAATATAGCGTTAAATATATTCTAAACTCATTCATTGTATTCTTGAATTGTAGTATGCAGCAATACCTCACCTGTTACTACATTGGAAATGAAATATATTCTTATTGGTATTTAATGCTCGAAATAATATTTATCTGGAAAATTTCAACTGTCCTAGACGTGATGGTAGAATCCATATTATTGTAACCTTATAACCATATTCATTCTTTGAAATAATGTTGTTACATTTGCGATTACAGCTGTTTTCAATGAACTGAAAGATGACAGAAATAACACTATACTGCCTAAGATTTTAAGCTAATCTTGTATCTACAGGTTCATTATTAGTTTACAACTATAGAAAACAAACAAAGATGTGTGATGGAAATGGGTGTATAATTTGAAACATGGATTAATTTTTTAACTAAAACTAACATTAATTTTTGTAGTTGTATATTGTATTTTTTTTTGTACAGTGTTATGAAGTAACATAATGAAAACATCGAATTTATTTGTAGTATCTCACATTGAAATTTTAGTAGCTAATGGAATATAGGAAATGAATTTGATAAGTATTTTGAAGTAATTAGATAAAAAAATCTTCATTGCTGCCAACATATTGTTTAGGTCTGTAAGAGGTTGCTGCCGACATATTAGTTTAATGTTTACCCGATAGAGTGCAGTTATCATTTATTTCCAGGTCACCCCACCATCTTGGCCGCCATATTGAAAATCACAATTATTAACATAAAAATTTGTGAAAAAATTCCAAAAAATATTTTAAAAATTACTAGTAAATAATGATTGATTCGAATGGTTTCTGTCCTTGGTTCGATGTTTGCTTGGTGTAAATTAATTTAAATTACCAAAAGTGCCAGATTCGAGAAAAAACAATCAAATTACAAATAAAAAAGTCATTTCAGAAGTTCTACAAATCCAAAAAAAAAAAAAAAAAAAATTGGTTGTCTGTAAAGTCGGTTTACGGACGATAGTTTAACGTGATAACGTCATAACAAAACATTTATGAATGGACGATGATAGGAAAAGAAGGAAACGAATGGGAGTGTTTCAAGTTTAATGTGCCTCGAAAAAGTCAAATCGATGGTTGTTCCAATCGAGTGGAAGAGAGATAGATGCGGCGCAAGCGTACAATGAGCGTAACGGGACACAGCGTAATGGGACAAAGTGCGTAACGGGACACTTTTTCGTGCGTGCAGCCGGCGTTCATCGATTTATTAGACGTTGTCACGTCAAAAGTACTAATGTTTCTCTATGTCTACAGTCTTCTTAGAAGGCGAAGCGAGACCTTTGCCTTGAAATGTGTTACACATGTAAGCCGTTTAACCAGCTACGTCCCGTCGGTGACCATACACATCGGCGGTTGGCCAGTCACGCACGACCTGTCGGTTGGTCACGCTAACACATCAAGTTGATTGAAGGTACTCCAAGTCGATGGCCAAACACGTCTGTTCAGTGGTAGGGAACGCATGTCCAGTAGGTGGCCAACCAACAACCAGTTCGTAGGTTGACGCATCCAGTAGGTTGTCAGAAACATCCAGTCAGAACCCAAAATTAATTTTTTGTCGATACTTGGAGAACATTTTAAACAGTTCATGTACAAAACAATGCGCATAGGCCAAGCATCTCTGAACCGCGAGGCCAGGTCTTGCATATACCATGTTAGGGGTATAGGCCAAGCTTCTCTGAATCAAGAGGTGCTATTCACTAGTAAGCGACTAAAATTTAAGACACTTCATTTTCAATATGAGGCGTAAAAAAACAATGTTATCCTAAACATAAGGTCAAATATGACCTGACTGCAATCTTGACTACGCACATTTAACGAAACAACAGACATTTCACAAAAGAACACAATACAAAATACATTCAATGAACACACAATGAACACGGAATACACACATTTGACAAACAATGAACACACAATGCAAACACAGAACATGCAATGCACACATTAAACACGCAATGAACATGTAATGCACACATCGAACCTGCAATGAACACGCAGTGTACTCATCGAACACATAATAAACACACAAATGACATGCAATGTACACACCGAACAATAAATGATCATGAAATATACACACCGAACACGCAAGGAACATGTAATGAACATGAAATGTATACACTGGCAAAGTGTTTTTTACACTGGACACGCAAATGTTACCCAATTTAAACACAGAATATATAATAAACATGTAATGGACATGCATTGTACACACCGAACACGCAATGAACACGCAATTAACACACAACCGACAGAAAGAGCACGCAAAGACATGCAATGAAAAACGATCACGCAATGCACACACAGAGAATAAAAATATTAAGCTATATTTCACAGATTTTTATTTTATTTTTCTTTATAAAAAGTTGTGCTTGGACACTTTAATACTGTAGTTCTTTTGATTTTAAAAACCATTATTTTCAATGTATTTCACTTCAAACTTTATAGTTCAGTGCTTTCGTGTACCAATTTTCTATTAACTATCATTTTTTCCCCTAAAGAATTCTATTTGATGTGATCTTTACAAAATGCCCAACCAAATAACTTATTTTGAAAGCGATAAATCAATTGCGGAATGTTTTCTGTAATCATTAGGATCACTTGAGTAAGACATTATTTTGATAAAAACCACCATTTTTCTCTCAATGGAAAAATTTTACATTTTCTTAATTGATAGTTTGAAACTTAATCTGCAAAAACCACCCAAAATAATATCCAGTTTTGCAACATTGTTTTTGTTATAAGTCAGTTGCCTACAACACTTTCCTCTTTGACTGGACACTTTCCTCTTTGACTGGACAGTAGTTTTGCCTGTGTTGTACGCACCCACTGGCACCCCTTGTCATTAAGCCACAAGGAATTCCCCCCCACCCTTCACCAAGGGTAGCACTAGACTACTGTCTGACCTTGAAAATTAGTCACACAAAATTAACACTTGTCAATGTTTAAGTGAGAGTGAGCTTTAGTAGGAAGAATTAAGGCGAAGTGAAGTTTGTGGAAATAAATGAAATTTTAATTTTATGTATTATATTTTCTGTTCGAGTTTATTTTTTACAATAAAGTATTAATGGGTAAACGAATGCTCCGCAAACCTCGGGCTTCTTGTCCACGGAAACGGAACAAACACGCGACAGCTGCGAACGAGGCATGGAGGAAAAGAAGATAATATAGTAATATTTTAAATGAGGAAGAGGGGTTAGCAAAAATATATGAATAAGTTTAATTTAATCGAAATAGAATAACATTCAATTGTACGTGAAACAAAACAGTTTAATATTTTAGTAATATATTTCTATTTTATGTGTTTGAGTTGTGTCGAAGTAAGAATTTTAAATATATATATCTTCCTGAATATAAATTGAATTTGAAAATGTAAAATTAATCTCTTTTTTTTTTTTTTTTTTTTTTTTTTTGTAATTTGAGTATTGAAATATGTTGCTACAAACTTAGAGGTGGGAGCTTATTTCCACATACGGATTTAACAAAATTTTAAATTCTAATTTTCAGTCGCTATTTTACTTTTTTGTTTTTTGTAGTTATGTATGATCAGCTTTACTTTAATAAATGTAATTTTATAATCATACTGCAGCTTGCTATTATTGTTTACTCGGTAAAACGTCAGTTTATGGTGCAAGAGGTTGCGGGTTTCAATACCGGCCACGTTTAATTTTTTTTGCGCTCAAAGGTTTTATTTAATGTGTCAGCCGTTCCCATAAGCAATGCAATTTATAAACCCAATAGAGCTAGATAACGTAATGGTCCGCTGAAACTTTATTTAACTCCTGCTTATACAACATGGCTATAAATAAAAGTACGTATCGCGGGAAGTTTTATATCCCTTTTTCTTTGATTATAACATATGAATAACAAATTTACAATTTATTATTTAATTATTTTCTGTGTGGGACGCTTATTCTCATTTGTATTGACCAAAATAATTTTAGACATTTAGAATCAAGGGAGTAGACAGAAAGGAAAATTATATTCGAGTATTTAAATAAACATAAATGTATTTGGCAAACATGTGTGTGTAGAATCTCGAGATCACCAATTTTGCTGAGGCATGTAAACGAAATTCGCTTGGCTGGTTGGTGTCGGATCCCACCAATATATGTCTTTCCGCCTCCTTTTTCCCTTTTTTCATGTCTCATGTTCTTAAACATGTTTTGCCAGTTCAGTATTTTAACACTTAGTTAGCTACACCAATGCTTACAGTGGGTGTATGTGATTAATCTTCAACCATCTAATCTGTGTCATAAGTATCTAAGTGTCCAATCCAATAAAAAAAACAGTAGATCGTTACAGTGTTTTGAAAACGTATTGATACAAATTATATTAGTGCTATACCACAGTAGGTAACTGTAGTTGTTATTCTGATGATGTTGCCTCGAACTTGGTAAGCTGTACGCACCGATCATCACGAAATTCTTTTTCTTGCTGAGAAATGCAAACATCTAGTTTTTGAGCAGTAAATATAAATGAGTAAATTTGAAATTAATTTTTCACTCAATCATAGCGTGCATATGATTATTAATAACTTATCTGAGACCGTATTTAGAAGTATAAAAATACTATTAATGTTCCTGCTGTGAATACATTCATCGGGTCAAACAATATTACGAAGTACTTTTTTAAACGCTTCTCCAAAAAACTGTTACTTACATTTTAACAACGTTATAAATTCTGTTCTGAAAAGTAAAACATATTAAAAAGCCTTTGTTATAAAAAAATAACACTAAGCCATCCAGCCTTTAACACTAAGACAGTTCGTATAGTATTTGTAAAATAAATTTTTATTACTTACTTTATTATTAAAGGCTGTAATTATTGACATAAATATTAAAATTTATTTTTCATTGAGGTATGAAACAGCACAGTTTCTATTACCAAATTTAGGGACAACATAACATTTCAAACAAGTAATATAGATATTTCTTTGCGTACAGCAGTAATGAAGTTTTTTTGGAAAATGTTTAAAGATGAACAGTTTTGTCTGAACGAGATGCTACCAAAGCTGCCAGGTTTACTTAAATAATATGCAATAATATATAGCTGCATGAAAAAACAGTAAGTTAGGGACAAAAAATATATTTTAGAAGTAAATAACATTTTAATGTAAATAAGTGAGTCTAAGGCACTGCTACCAAACGTTTTTTTTATATTAGGCCTAGTACTAAAAGAAAAAATAATAATTACAGGCAACTTTTTATCATAAATTTTTTATAAATTACTTAAAGCAAAGAACGGTTTTGTTACAAGTGCTAAGAGTTATGGCAAAACTTGTATTTGCATTTTAATTTGTCTCCATGAACATTCCAGTTATATATTTTGGCAAATAGTAAATTTTAATTTACTATTTTTTGTTTGTATATGTATATTTTCTTTAATGAATAACCTTGTTTACAAAAAGGGGTTTTACTAAGAAAATGTTCGACCTTACGTTTTGTTTTTCATTAACTAATCTTGTACATTTGCTTCCTTTTATAACGCGTATGAGAAGATTATTACAGGAAAAGTATGATACATGTCTCGTTTTGGGATTTATGTTTTGCAGGCAGTAAACTTTTAAATTAATTAAAAATTTGTGCTGAATTTGCAGGAAACATTTTTGTGTCTTAGCAAAACTGAAGCGACATGTATTTTCTGTTGGGATCTTGACTGTTTAGGCACTTATCATTTAAATTTCTTACAAATCTATGCAAACTTGGTAAGGAAAAGTTACTGTTTGCTTACGAGGATATACAAATTAAGCTGGAAAGTATTCCGAAGAGTATGTACTTTGTAAGCGCATACACAGTAAAAATTAATGGTGTTCTTTTAAAAGATCCTTTAACATTTTATAATTTACTAGCGACCCACCCTGGCTTTGCACAGGTGCAATGCTGATAATAAATATACTACAGAATGTCTTTATATACCGGCCCCCCGGCTGGTAACGCCACAACCGCCATGTCCCTGCATTTTAAATCTGTAATATCTACGAAAATAAATTACATGCTGTAAAGGGCCATATTCATCTATATAAAATGCACACTGTATTTAATGTACTTAATTGGATAAGGATTAATGCTCAATTGCTTAAAACCGCTTCGTAAATAAGCCATTATTTATCGTAAAAAGTAAAGGATAAAAAATGGTTATTGTGGGTTATCCCTAAGAGATAGACATATAACATAGCGGACTTTTTTGTAGACCTTTTAAAGGTGTACAATTCTATAGTAAATTATTTTGATCTATCTCGTAAGGTTTAGCCAGCGTTTGCAATTAAGCGCAAAAAAATGTTTATTACGACATCACATTAGAAACCTCTAAAATTATCATTGTTTCTCTACTATATTATTTATGTATTATACATATACGCCTTCCTCTTGAATCACTCTATTTATTAAAAAACCACATCAAAATCCGTTGCGTAGTTTAAAAGATATAAGCATACATAGGGACAGACAGAGAGCGGGAAGCGACTTTGTTTTATACTATGTGTAGTGATACACTTTGGTAGAATATATACAATTCATGTTGCAATCTATACTATATATGGACTTCTCATAATTAATTTGAAAATGAACATAATAATGCTTGTCTACTACAAAATTAATTTTGGCATCTAGTTTCCAAAAAAAGTATAATGTGTATAGCTGTATACATTAATTTGAGTTAGTGCGTTCCCTTAGTTTGGAATCTTTCACGTCCTGAAATATTTCAAAAGCATAAGAATCCTTACATGTACTGAAACATGTATTTTATACTGTTAACCATATGAATATCTATATATTGGTATGGACGCCATTTAATATTTTTTTTTGTATTTTATTTTGGTTTGCAGTAATATAAAGACGTTTTAAACTGTATTTAAAAATATTAGAGGTGATATGATTTGTTTGATAAATATGTCTATACGGCATTTTTCTCGAATAAAATGCGTAATATACACTGTTACAAGCAGCTTATGTTTCTCTGTCATTATTTTGTCTAAATCAACGCTGCAATTAATCATTTTCTGCGCCGGAAATAAATATCCTTGGACTACACTAAAAATTATATCTCTTTCTTCTTCATCGCTCTTTCTTGCGGTTAAGCTTTTTATTACAAAGTGTTTTTTTTTTTCAAATGCTTTTCCAAAAGGGCAGTACATAAACTTTCAGATAAATAAATTATTTCTCAAAAGTAGCATATCCAAAGCAGTAAAGATTGCACACTTACATCCTTAGTATTTTTAAAAAATCAATTTCTTTACATTTGTACATTATTGCTGTAACATAATTTCAAGGGTGACATAATTTTATTGTGTAAATTTACTTTGCCTCTTTTTTCTTTAGGCACCAGCTCAATCCTTGTATACTGAACGATATTAAGTGAAAATTTGTCGCGAGTCCGCGAGTGAAAAGTGATAAAGTATACTTACTTGTGGGACTGTCGAACTCAAAAAAATCACGTTTGCTGTATCTCTTTTTCTTGTGACCACGATTCTTTTCGGTATAAAGAAGTACTATTTAACCTTAATAATAAATTGTCGTTTAGTATTAGAAAATGTATGCATATTTAGTGATGTTCATTTGAATTTCTTTCAGTGGTGATTTGATGGCCGACATGTAAGGTGACTGGCCTGCGCGGTGCTCTGATTCAGCTGGAATCTGCAGTGGAATCGTGACTGCGAGAGTAGTATACGAATGTATGTTCTGGCACTGGCTTCTGGCTGTGGATGGTGCGGATTGTGATTTTCGGTCCGCCATCTTGGATTGTGATGTCACGGCGGCCATCTTGGATGAGCGTAACGGGACACAGCGTAACGTGACACTTTTTCGTGCGTGCAGCCAACGTAACGGGACAGCGTAACGGGACAAGTAGATCACGGCGGCCATCTTGGATCCGCCATCTTGGATCCGTCATTTTGGATGACGTCATTTTGTTTTCTAGAAAATTCCGGCATTGTGTTGTCCGCCATATTGGATGATGACGTCACCATTGCAATTTCCGTTACGGCCGCCATCTTTAACTTTTTTATTTATTATCCGATTTTAATGAAATTTTTTTTAAAAATTATAAAAAAATTTAAATAATATAAATTTAATAAAATATTTATAAAAAACAAACATTATCGATACGGAGCTCGGAGTCCTCGGTTCGAACCCGATGAGGTCAAAAAATTAAAAATGGCGACCGATCCTTCCCCCTGTGGCGGCTGCTGACAGACTGCCCCCCACCACTTTTTTCAAAGCATATATATCGACAGTGAGCATGACGTCATGTCCGCCATCTTGTCTTCGATGTTGGAAACCATCATCATTGTATCGGTGGCGAGAGTGCGCTGACGCCTAGTTAGTTTGATTCTTACCCGCTAGAGTGCAGTAATCATTTATTACTGTGACACCCACCATCTTGAAATTTGGCCGCCATCTTGAAAATCCGTAATTTTAATGCTAGAGATTCGGGGAAAAGTTCAAAATCCATTAAATAAATTTGTAATCTATATACTGATTGATTAGATCGACTAAGGTCCTTGGTTTGATCCCTGGCCGATACAAAACAACTTTAATTAAAAAAATACCACAAAAGTGACAGGATTGAGAAAATAAAAAACACCGCAAGTACTTTTAAAAAAATTTTATTACATAAATTCAATACACTACTACAAGTACAAAAAATAATACACAGACATAGAACTAAAGTCTTGTGGATTTCTCGATGTCTGCATCTGCCACCCACGAATTAAAGCGAGGTGGAAAGCCCCACCACTTGACGTAGGTCAGTCCGTTTCTTCGTTTTATAATCTTCTCCACCAAGTACATATCAGGATACATCGTAGGCTGAATCTCTTCGGCATAGAAGCCGCCACGGATAGGTTTGTCGTCCAAATCTTCGAGGTAGTAGGTCCTAGGCTCTGATTCACGAACATGTGTCACACGGAAAAGTTCGGGACTCCAGTTCGCAGTGAAACCTTTCTCGAAGATACCTTTCTGCTTGGAGATTCGCACATTGTCACCGACGTTAGCTTTACGCTTTCGTGGATCTTTCTTCTTCATGTTGGAAAACACTGTTCGAAGCAGGCGATTGTCCCTTACGTCCTTTGGCTTCATTTTCGTGGTAGAATGCACCGCGGAATTATACTCGTTTATTAGTTTCGGCAAGATGTCAAGACACTTGTAATTTCCGTTAGCCGTGAACTGCCGCCACATCTTGGAACGCAAAGTTCTGTTAAACCTTTCGACAACGGAGGCTTTGACGTTACTAAATGTAGAGTAGTGTTTGATGCTATACTTCTTCATCAAAGCCTTGAAGGTTGCATTGTAGAATTCTTTCCCGAGGTCCGTTTGCAGGTGCGACGGTACACGCCCATCACGCAAAATATTGTTCATGGCCTTGGCTACTTCAGTTGCAGTCTTTGATTTGACAGGTCTAGCCCAAGCGAACTTGCTATAAACATCGATGACTGTCAACATGTACTTGAAACCTTTATTCAATCGGGAATACGGTATCATCTCAACAAGGTCCGCCTGGAATAAATCATCAATTCCACGAACTATGACTTTGCGACGAAGGTATTTTCGTCTAGCAGGAGCATGAAGTTCGTGAGCGATTCCGGTTCGACTCATTGTATGTAGCCGGCTTCCCTCAGTTCTTCAAGTATGGAGACTATTTCGTTGATGTGCGAATAGTTTCCTACGCTAAGCGAAGCATGTAGAATTCTAAGGCGATCAACTAATTCATTAGGATCGTCCCAATATACATAGTCAAATATCTGACCACTTTCTAGCTTTTTTAAACCTTCGCCATGTATTGTTAGTTCACTGAAGAGATTAGCGAGAATGTCGATTTTTTCATGATCTACGTCTTTATATACTCCACTATTTGGATCGTTATCGCGAAAATGTGCATTGGTTAGCTCTAGCAGTTTTTTGTACTCTTGTAAGTCTTTGTGAGAATATCCTTTAGGCTCCCTGCGAAACAGCAATTCGTACAGACCAGGAGTCCCGCGCGTTTTGAACTCTTCTACGCGAACGATATTTCCTGGTAGAAAGTCTATTTCTTTAGCACCGAGGAACCACTTGTTATGTTTTATGTACACTCCGTAGGTCGTGTCATTATTCCGACTCGTAAACGATATCAGGTATGGTCGGACCATTGCATTCACTTGATGTCCCTTTTTCGGTATTTTTTTCTTGTGCATGGTCTCTGTACTTGTTAAGTCTTCTTCTTCTCGATCTGGTTCATACTTTCTCTTCTTTACAGTTGGCATTTCATCTTCAACTTCTGTCTTTACAATGATAGCTGGTTCTTCCATGTTTTTAAGTTCGTCGAGACGACTAGTGATTGGTTTAAATATCTCCTCATTTTCCATCTCACGTGCAAGTCTGGTTCGTCTAGCAAGTAAATATTTTTCACGAACAGACTGTATAGCTCGATGAAGGTCACTGGCCAGGTCTGACATTGTACTGGCTGAAAACTTATTGCAAGTCCTCTTTATATACTTTTTTATTCATTCGCAGAAACTTCTTTCTTGTGTGTGGCAAAATCTTAATTAGTTGTCAAGTGAGATAGTGATGCTTTCAGACTACTTTGAAAAGTCCTCAAATCGTCACGTCTTTGTGCATTCGATACTTCGATTATGTCGCGAATGCGAGAATCCGAGGCTTCCACACGCAGGTCGATGGCAACGAGATACTCTATTATTTCGTTTTTCACACTTTCTACTTTTTGAGACAGTAGTATAATGTATTTGCGGATATCAGAGTCGGGGCATACAGTATGTCTGCTGCTACGACCGAATTTCGAAATGCTATGACTCATGTTTGACGATAAACTGATCGAAACCTCGTCTGTACCTGCCCTTATATAGAGGCCAGTCCTTTACGATGACTATGAATCCGTGCTCGTCTTTCCAACACAAGGAACACATGTCTTTAAATTCCTGAAACGACATGTCGGTGTTTACGTGGTCGTCGTAGGCGTGACGTAAATTAAGTTCGTCCATGCGAAAAAGCACTATAACATTCGCATTATCTCGTAGGAGATGTTTGGGTATTCTACTGTACGTCTGACACAGGTATACGCAGTCTACCTTGACGTGCCTGCCCATGGAAAAGTACTCTTGTATAATACCCTGCTTCTCGCACATTACATCGTCGAACACAAACACGGAATTAGGCTTTGCTTCGTCGGTAGACACCACATCGGTATTATCGCTAAACGGAAAATACTCCAGTCCTTCCACCGAGCGTAGAACAGTTGCTAGGCGCTGGTACTTTGGCTGTTGCAACGACTTGGAATACAAGTAAACGTTCTCGAACCGAAGACCGTTTGGCTCCTCCAGTAAACTCAGTAGAACGCACGTCTTGCCACAGTTTGACGGTCCCGCCATTATGCATCGTACAGCAGAAGGCAACAGTAAGCCATGTCGCGATTCGCGACCGCTAGTTTCATCGTTTTGCGTAATGCGCACGGGCAAACAAACATCTTGCTTGACGACCTGCATTGTACTAAATAAATTGTATAAAATCAAACACATTTATACTTTCTGGTCAGTTGCGCGTAATGACTCGAAGAGGTAAGAACAAAAAACACAGTGGTGCAGGACTCGTGAACTCGCTGATAAACAATCTGCCATTCGAGCTACACATTCCCGGATACATATTTTGCGGCCCCGGCACTAAACTAGCGAAAAGGTTAGCTCGCGGTGACGTGGGCATTAATTCTCTCGACGATCAGTGCAAGCAGCACGATATCGCATATTCATTAAGCAAGGATCTGGAATCCAGGCACCGGGCCGACGAGATATTGGCACAGGAAGCTGAAGAAATAAGTAAATCGACGCACGCGGGTCTAGGAGAAAAAATCGCGGCCTGGGGCGTATCTAAAATCATGAAGGCAAAGACGAAATTTGGACTGGGTGCTCGTCAAGCCAGCTCTATCAAGTCAAAGACTAACTCACGCAAGACCAAACGCAAGACTGGAGCAGGCATACAAAAAGCCAAGCAAAAATTACAGACTCTCGACAAGAAGATTATAGGAGGATTTCTTCCTTTGCTTTTGCCTGCATTGGGTGCTCTCGGCGGCCTCATCGGTGCAACGAGCGGTATAGTGCGGGCAGTCAACACTTCGAAGAATGAGCGAAAGCAGTTAAAAGAAGCACAGCGACATAATGCAAGCATGGAAGCCATTGCCATGGGTAAAAGAAACGGCGCAGGACTGTACTTACGTCCTCACAAATCAGGTCGAGGCATGAAAAAGAAACGAAAATCCTAAGTTCTCTGCCGAAACGACCGCTCACCAACGTAGATTTAATAAAGTACGCACGCAAATTGAAAATACCAAATTTCTGCGGCGTGTTTATGCGAGACACTTTACCCAGCAAACCAAAAACCAACGAACGCGCCATAATTAATTTAGACACGACTGCAGGTCGCGGCACGCACTGGGTAGCGTATATAAAGTCTGGAAAAAAAGCTACTTACTACGACAGTTTCGGTAATTTGAGACCTCCGCCTGAACTTAGGCGGTACCTGGGCCGGACCACTACACTGTTCTACAATTACGAAACGGAACAGAGGCCTAATCAAACAAACTGCGGACACTTGTGTCTTCGCTTTTTAACTAAAAAAATAATTTAGCTGTCAAATAAAAATTGCTACTTAAAGGTTGTGCAGTGATGATAATTTATTAGTCATGTCGATAACACTTACCTTGACAGGTCACGCATCTGAGCTGCGGGCGGTTCATTTCCCGCCTCTGGATTTAGACGGAGAATGGTGTATCGGACTCGTAGATTTTCAAACGTATAATGCCATACCGAATATCGACGAAGAAAACTGCAAGATCTGCTTCCTGAAAAGCGATGGGACCGCTCATGAAATACAGTTACCTGTTGGATCTTACGAAATTGACGACATTGCAAATTACATCAGGGATATGTTACCACAGGATGTAGACTTTCAACTGCGTGGAAATCCAAACACTCAAAAAAGCATTCTAACATGCAGTGAAATTGTCGACTTTACGAAACCTGAGACCATAGGTTCGATGTTAGGATTCGAATCAAAGGTGTATGATGCAGGAAGAACGTACGAATCTACGCGTTCAGTAAACATTTTGCCTGTGAATGTCATAAGAATAAACTGTAATTTGGCAAGTGGAACGTATCTCAACGGAAGACTAAGCAACATGCTGCACGAATTTTCGCCGATGGTCCCGCCAGGATATAAACTGGTCGAAGTACCGCAAAGTATCATTTACGTTCCAGTCGTCGTGAAGTGCGCACACGAAGTCGTCGTCAGAATCGTTGACCAGCGAGGACGATTGGTGAATTTTCAAGACGAAGAAATTACATTACGGCTGCACTTGAAGCGATGGGCATAAAGTTCGTAACACCGAACAGTTATAAAAGAAGTCGTATTGACGTGAATAAGAACAGTTCTCTACCAGACATCGGTGCATTAACACCTGACAACATAAAGTATCTTCTTAGTATTGGACAAGTGCCGAATAAATATGGAAGACGAAATCCTCAACGTGGAAGATCCGGTCATTTTTGATGACAGCATTACGAAAATGGAATTGCACGAGTACCAGCCTTTCCTGCTCGGACCGTACGCACTTCCATCGGAAGTACGCATTGCTGTACAGCACCAAGATATTTGTACTTTACCTTCACAGTCATTTCTACGCATAAGAGGCATGCTTACAAAAGCGGATGGTACGCATCCGACAACGACGACAATATCCTGCAATGGTATTCTTCACCTCATCGAGCGCATTACTTATGTACTCAATGGCGTCGAGGTAGACCAGACAAGAGATGTAGGCATAACATCTTCTATGAAAAATTACCTTTCACTCACGCCAAATGAACTGACTGCTGCAAAGATGGCCGGTTGGGCTCTCGAGGATGAATATAAGCTTCCGGTTTATGCCGAAGGAAAGTTCGAAGTTTGTGTTCCTCTGTCCATGCTTCTTGGATTCGCTGAGGACTACAGACATATAATCATTAATTCGAAACAAGAGCTCGTACTGCTTCTAGCCAACACGCACATTAATGCAATTGTCGTCGCTGCAGAAAACCCTCAAGATGTTTCGCTAACACTACAGTCTATCGAGTGGATGCTGCCCCACATCCAAGTGAGCACCGTTGAACGAGTCAAGATGTTGAAGAACATAGAAAATGGCAAGAACTTCGATGTGCCATTCCGATCCTGGAGCCTGGAAACTTATCCTGGCTTGCCTCATAGTCAGCGTATCAATTGGATAGTAAAGTCCAGCTTCGCTACGGAAAAACCAAGATACATCATCGTCGGGCTTCAGACCGGAAGACAGCTCAATGCAGGAGTAAGTCGTTCCTTATTCGATAACTGTCAATTACGTAATGTAAAAATATTTTTAAACAGCGAAAGTTATCCGTACGTTGATATGAACATGGACTTTGAAAGTGGAAGATTTCTTCTCGCATATCAAATGTATGCCAAGTTTCAGCAAGCTTACTATGGGCGGAGACAGTCACCGATACTGAGTCCCGACAGTTTCAAGAACAAGGCTCCGTTAATGGTGTTTGACGTTTCCAAACAGGATGATCGATTAAATTCAAACATCATCGACTGTAGGATCGAGATATCGACTAGCGGAAATATTCCACCAAACACCTATGCTTTTTGTCTGATACTTCACGATCGGCTTGCATCATACAATTGTCGAGACAAACTTGTGAAAATTCTGACTTAAATACTGTTTCGTTTGCGATAATAATTCAGTTACGATCGAGCATTGCTAGCGACAAGATGTACTGCAACCTGCAAGGTTTCCAGAGTCAAAACGGCTTTGTTCTCAAAGAAATTGCCGTCACCTCCGGAGACAAGACTCGAACCCGCAGCTTCCGACCTCCGTATCCTTGGAAACTACTAGACGAAAAAAGTAAACGTTCGAACGAATGGCTATGCAAATATTATCACGGACTAGAGTGGGACGAAGGAAAAATCCCATACCACCAAGTGAAAAACACACTTCAAGATTTACTAGTTCAAAACGAAACAATATACGTTGCCGGACCTGAACAGAAAAAATGGCTGAGCATGTTGTGTGACGACGGAGCAGTTGAAATTGTAGACTTACAGACCGACTACGGCTGTCCTTCCCTGCGCAAGCTTAGTGCAATATACGACGTGCAGCCACGTGACAAGTTTGAACGTGTCTGTGCCTGTACAAACTCACAGTTAATGCAGAAATGGCACACACAGTGTTAGTAGGAGTCTGCATATATAAATGTCGTACCTACGTACATGCCTTCAGTTGACGTTCGACCTGCAAGAAGATGTTTACGTTTCATCCTGCTAACGTGTACGTGAGCGCAAGACCTAGCTTCAGCAGTGTCGAGTACAGCTACTGGGATTCCGGGTATCTACGTACATATACTGAAACCTGTGATGGAGGTGCTCAGCATTGTCGGTTTGCTCACTTTCCTGTGTCCTACGAACCAACCCAGCAGCTATTAGACTGTTTCGAACCTGGAAACTGTGCCGTCTATCACATGAGACCGCACACAATCCTTCCTGCTAGCATCGATGAGGTAGTCGCCTCGTCTGCACGTGCAACACCAAACATGAGCGTGTTGCAACCTGTTGCTACCTGTGATGCTTCTACGCAGACGTCCAAACGACGTTCGTCTCGTCGTCGAAGTTCAGGCAGTGAATCTGTCCCAACTAGCACTGCAGTAGAGCCAAGGCGCAGACGTGGTCACAGACGCCATAGACCATGTCTTGCTCGAGATGACGACATCGCAGAAGATGACCGGCTGGAAACCTGTGTTCCTGATCCCGTGACCTGCGAACCAGTTGGATCCGTGGAAACCTATGTTCCTGATCCCGTGACCTGCGAACCAGTTGGATCCGGAGTCGAAGAGGCAGTTCGTGCAGCATTAAAGACTTTGCTTGCGAAAATGCTTGATTCCTTAACCTAACATGCATTTGTGTAATTTTTATAAATAAATGTGTAAAACCTGAACTTGTGTTTGTTTTTTATTTCTACAATTTTTAGGTACCCAATAAAAATTAATTTTAAATACAGACAATATTTTGACTAATGTAGTATTCCAGTAGACCGCGGGTATATAAGCGAGGTTCAGACGAGTGGACCCTCAGTATACCTCTGGACGCGGTGCAGTACGGACTTGCTCTCTTCAGTAAATTACGTGAGGTTTAGATATGTCGACCGGAATAGACTGTTTACCGTCAGCAGCGGGGACCTCGATGACAGCAATGATGATGGAGTCGGAGATTCCGATACCAGATGCAGAGGAGACCACGGCAGCGGAGAACTCAATGACTGCGTTGTCGACAGCTGCGGAGATCTCGATACCGACTGCAGAGGAGACTTCAATTAATGAAGAGCGTACTTCGAATCAGTGCAAATACTGTGTCGCATCATTTACTAGAACTTCAAGCGCTCGCAGACATGAAAGAAGCAGTTGTCCGAATAATTTACTGAAACGAATACAATTTCAGTGCAATAAGTGTAAAAAACTAATTTCACGTCTCGACAGCTTACATCGTCATTATATAAAATGCTCCGAGACAGTTAAGTGCAAGTATAATGAACATGGTTATTGTTTTGACTCATGTGTTGTACCAGCTGATGAGAATATATAAGTGAGACCCTGCTGATATGAACTTTAGTCCGTCTCTGGCTGCGGTGATGAACGCATCGGGTAGTCAGACTTGAATAATAGACCAGTATCTAGCTGTTCTTGAGACCTCGATGGCGTCTTTACCAGTATCAACACCGACCTGGATCGAAGGTCTACCATCATCAGTGCAGACCACGATGACTACGTCGTCTACAGCTACACCTGCTCTCTCAGCACAGCAGGAGATTTCGACGCGTGCAACATCTTCTGCAGAGCAGACCTCAACGGCTTCAGAAGTTAACATGTCAGCAGTGTTACAATGGTTGTCAACAGTTCCAGTGTCATTGATAAAGGAAGGATCATCCAACGGTGTTCCATCGCCCAACTGTACGTACTGTGAGAAGATCAAAAACTTTAAATTACGGGAATATGTAATACACAATTGTAATAATAACTCTGAACGCATTAAATATCAGTGCAACAGGTGTTTAAGCAAGTTTAAACGTTATGGAAGATTAAAACGTCACCTCAGGAATTGTGATAGACTGTCTGTACATTCATCAGAATCAAGCTGTATATTTTGTAACAAATCATTAGCAACTATTCAAATTGCAAAACGACATGAAATATATCACTTTCCTTTTAATGAAGTCGATAATTCGGTTTTGTGTGAAAATTGTGGTGCACCATTATGTCGACCTGATAGACTGAATAGACATTTACGAACATGTAAAGGACTTAGTCCATACAATAAGAAGACTGTTTGAATCGAGAAATCCACAAGACTTTAGTTCTATGTCTGTGTATTATTTTTTGTACTTGTAGTAGTGTATTGAATTTATGTAATAAAATTTTTTTAAAAGTACTTGCGGTGTTTTTTATTTTCTCAATCCTGTCACTTTTGTGGTATTTTTTTAATTAAAGTTGTTTTGTATCGGCCAGGGATCAAACCAAGGACCTTAGTCGATCTAATCAATCAGTATATAGATTACAAATTTATTTAATGGATTTTGAACTTATCCCCGAATCTCTAGCATTAAAATTACGGATTTTCAAGATGGCGGCCAAATTTCAAGATGGCGGGTGTCACAGTAATAAATGATTACTGCACTCTAGCAGGTAAGAATCAAACTAACTAGGCGTCAGCGCACTCTCGCCGCCGATACAATGATGATGGTTTCCAACATCGAAGACAAGATGGCGGACATGACGTCATGCTCACTGTCGATATATATGCTTTGAAAAAAGTGGTGGGGGGCAGTCTGTCAGCAGCCGCCACAGGGGGAAGGATCGGTCGCCATTTTTAATTTTTTGACCTCATCGGGTTCGAACCGAGGACTCCGAGCTCCGTATCGATAATGTTTGTTTTTTATAAATATTTTATTAAATTTATATTATTTAAATTTTTTTATAATTTTTAAAAAAAATTTCATTAAAATCGGATAATAAATAAAAAAGTTAAAGATGGCGGCCGTAACGGAAATTGCAACGGTGACGTCATCATCCAATATGGCGGACAACACAATGCCGGAATTTTCTAGAAAACAAAATGACGTCATCCAAAATGACGGATCCAAGATGGCGGATCCAAGATGGCCGCCGTGATCTACTTGTCCCGTTACGCTGTCCCGTTACGTTGGCTGCACGCACGAAAAAGTGTCACGTTACGCTGTGTCCCGTTACGCTCATCCAAGATGGCCGCCGTGACATCACAATCCAAGATGGCGGACCGACAATCACAATCCGCACCATCCACAGCCAGAAGCCAGTGCCAGAACATACATTCGTATACTACTTGCGAGGCTACGGACTCCTTGTCTAGTAACTTATGGCATGCCCTCAGTTCATGGAAACTTGGTGAGAGTTGGTTTTGCCGAGGGTGGGGGGGAGGGAAGGCATTACGGTCAGTACAGTCGCGCCTGGAACATTGTACCCGCGCATATAGCAGACTTGCTGGCAGAGGTAATATGGTGTTCGGTGTGCACATTGCATGTTCTGTGTGTACGTTTGTGACCATTCCGTGTTTGATGTGTAGATTGCGTGTTAGGTGTATAAAATGCGTGTTCATCACAGGATCGGTTTGTGCGTTGCGTGTTCATTGCGTGTTCGGTATGTGAATTGCGTGTTGAGTGTGTGAAATGCGTGTTCATTGCGTGTTTGGTGTGTGCATTGCATGTCTGGCCAACCGGCTGATGTATGATCACCGACTGGACGTAGCTCGTTATTTGGCTTACAAGTGGAAATGTGCTGAAGACACATTTTAAGACATGCAAAGGACGTGCTTCGCCTTCTAAGATGACTGTATACATCGAGAAACGTTATTACTTTGTTTTTGTAATTGATGAATTTCTGTAATAAATTATTTATTTGTAATTTTGTTGTTTTTCTCGAACCTAGCATTTTTTGGTAAATTTAACTAAATTATATTTTATTGCATCAAGTAGAATCGAACTAAGGAAATAAATCAATCGAATCAATCATTTTTACAAGTTATATATTAAATTATTTTTTAGTTTTTTTAGGTGAATATTTACAGATATTCAATATGGCAGCAAATATGGTGGCTTTCCCTGAAAAAAAAAAAAAACATGTAACTGCACTCTTGAGGGTAAAAATTAAACTTATATTTTGGAAGAGCCCTCTAACTGTCGTAAACAGTGGCCTCCAGCAGAAGTATCCAAGATGACCGTCTTGACGTCATACTGACTGAAGATCAGTCTGCCGGTTCTTTCCATGGAAGGATTCGTTGCCATTTTTAATCGAGTTCCCTCGTCGGGTTTGAACCGCGGGTTCCATTATGATTTTTTTAATCAAAATTTAATTGATAATTTTTATGAATTTTAAAATTGTTCTCGATTTTCTAACATGAAAACACAGACTTTAAAGATAGCAGACTGTTTGCCAAATGCAATGAAGTTTATTTATTAAAGTTTATTAAGATTTTTTCTTGATTAAAAATATTTCCCAATTTTGTAGCATAAAAAGTACGGATTTTAATTTTTCTGCCATAACGAAAAGTGCAACATTCTAGATTCCAAGATAACTGAAGGGACGTAAGCAAGATTTTTATTGAAATATTATTTAAATTTAAATTAATTTTTTTTTAAATTTTTATTAAATTATATTTTTTTACTATCGTCGGAAATCGAATCGATGACTTAAAAGGTTTAAGTAACTACACGTTTGAAGTAAACAATTTTTTTTTATATTTTTGTGATTTTTTTGTAATTTTTTGTTCAAAATAATTAAAGAAATTCAAGTTTAAGGTCAAGGTCATAGATCCCCTTGAAAGGCTTATCGAGTCCTGTCGCCGGGAATTATAAACCTGAATGGGTATTTTTGTTATTATTTTTTTAAAGTGAAAGTATTTTGAGACATTTCGAATTTTTTTTATTTTTGAGGAATAAAACGGGAAATTCCCCTCAAACGGAGAATTTTCACTCAAATTAGGGAATTTTTGAGGTATCCGAGTCATTTATGAGGATTTTTGAGGAAATTTGACAAAAAAAGAAGTCCGCCTGACGTCAGAGGTCGGTTGGCCCCACAGGCACAACAGCCAGAAGCCAGCCACCAGACATATCAATAAGTATATACTACTACCTCACTATATGCTATACCTTTTTATGTAATGTAGCACATGCATTGGTTGCGATAAAGTGTACAAATAATCGCAAATATAACTAAGTTTGCTACACACTCTAAGAACAGGTGTAAATTAGGGGGAAAAAATTACAGTGATAGGTAGAACGTGCTCCTTTTTTATGTAATCGTAGATAAACATTTGAATGAATAGTTTCTAATACTAATTATGGTTAGTATTTTCACCTGTGATATTAAACATTTAAATTGGTATTCATGGCATAATTTTTAACCGGTACAGGCACATGTAACCTGGCCCAGCTTCTGATTGGGCTGAGGCATTGTGGGTGGGGTCTTACCCCACCAGCCATTCTCCGCTGCACTACACAGAAACCCATCACAGAGTTCATTCAGGAACACACTCCAAAAATAATTTTATTAAAATATTAAGAATGATAAGGCATCTAGTGCATGGCAACAATGTTAATAGGCAATAGGAAATAAACTTCTAGCGCCTGCGGCATTGTCAACACACACTTCGCACATGTACTGCATGTTGTATCTAACCCCCTCCAACGCATTTGATTCTAAATTGGACTTTTAGTAAGGATCCCTAATGTTATTGATAATATAATATAGCCTATAGCCTTCCTCGATAAATGTACTATTCAACACTGAAAGAATTTTTCAAATCGGACTAGTGGTTCCTGAGATTAGCGCGTTCAAACAAACAAACAAACAAACTCTTCAGCTTTATAATATTAGTAGGCTATAGATAAATGTGGGAAAAAAAATCTTTCATTCCAATCAGAATGGCTGTATTGCAGGATGCGGAACTCTCCTGCGCTGCTGTACATGGAGGACGAGCAGGCTGGAGGACGGGGGAGCAGACTCTGCTGCCCACAATCACCCCCTTCACCCCCCGCGGTCTACACTTGGACACAGGGCGGGACGTGGTTCTCGTAAGTGCTGAAACCAGCTCAGCGCCTCAGGGGCTCCAATGTCCAAACAGCTGTAATATCGACCCAAGGGTTCAGCATTGTTTGGAAGCCGTAAATACTCCCACATCGACCCAAAAGTCAGTCTCACTCTGAAGTCCTAAGACACGTTTAATTCGACCTAAGCTCGGAGGGCTTAAGAAAGCAGTAATATCAACCGAAAGTGTGCTTAGAGCTTAGTCATTAATCCAAAGATAGCCTCGCTCGAACGTACTAATATCGACCTATGAGTTAGTCTCGTTCAAAGGGTCTAAGAGATGTAATATCGACCTTAGTGTCAGCCTCGCTCGGAGTGCCTATTAGATGCAATATCGACCGAAAGCCCAAGCAGCCACAAAAGTGCGCTGCCCTTCATCGCACAACCACAAGCATCTCCACGTCTGCACCGGGAAAAACACATTCAACATTTTGGAAAATCAAGTCATGGTAAAATATTGTTTGAATTAACGTAACCGGGAATAAATATAAAACAAAATCCTCCTCTCGGATTTAACTGTTTTCAACGATCTTCAAAATTGCATTTATTTAGCCAATACTGTGTTATAATGTCGCATAAATGATGTAAGAATGACTAGATCAATATTCGAAAGCATACGAAGCTTAAAAAATGAAATAGCCATTGCCAAAAGACAAAAATATAGCCATCAACAATTCAGCAGCCGTAACTGTGAAGATTATGGGGGGGGGGGGAGAAAGTGGCCAAAACCTACAAGAAAATTTTCAACTAAAATAAAAATCACTTCCTTGTGCAAACGGACCCTCCTGTAGCGAGTCACGCCTCCATGACTCGCCGTCTCTCGCTCATGAGCAACAGACCGACACTCGCTCTCTTTTATTAAGATAAGTACTCATTATGTACACGTATATGCCATATATGGCACACATATATACCATATATGGTACATATATAGTACATTTCTTTTGTAATCATTTTTTAGCAATAGAAAAAAATTATTTCTAGGAAATATTTTTATCTAGTGTATATATTAGCAAAATCCATGACATGTTTAGTGTGATTGCCCAAATAACTTTAAGAAGGTACGACAGTAGCCACAGATAGCAGCATTCAGACACGGAACACATCCTACTGGCGGATGATCTGGAGAACTCTGTTTGAGCTCTTGGGACGACATCTTGGTTCGATCCTAGCTGGCGCTGAACCGTTTGTGCTGACTGTTGGTTTTAACTTTCGAGGAAACTTAGCTCTCTCTCGGCTTCTCCTGCCCACCCCCCTTCACCAACCCTCTCCCTCCGTCGGATAAGGAGTGGAACAGAACTTTTCTCGTTCCATTCCACGTCATTTATCACATCTTGTGTTTGTCCCCCGCCTTTGCAATGGAGCCTCCCTTCTGTTTATGTTCGGGATTGCATTGATTCCTTACCCCCCTCGAAGTCGTGTCCGGGTCCTTCTCTGACAGCACATTTCCCCTTTCGAATATCCCATTAGACCTTCCCCTTACGAATATCCCATTAGACTTCCCGGCGAACAGTCGCAGCTATCGATCCGTAAGCTCGCGACTCGATCTGAGCGAGCTGCACTATCCACTCTGCTCGGAGAACTCTTCAGCAAGTACTTATTTCTATGTTCTCTCCATGGACGATAAACAATTTTACTCTGATAAACAAACAACCTGTACTAACATTATATTAAGTACTGAGTGTTGATTGTAAGTATATTCAGCTTAAAGAAATGCTTTTTCCAATCAAATAAAAATATGTATGATGTTCAACACTATACAGCTCGAATATTTGTGTCGGAATTCAATCGTAATCAATAAGGGGGCAAAGAGACTGTAAAATAAAACCGACTTAATTGCTCTTTTCCTTAGCGTTTAATATTTAAAATTTCACAATATATCAATATTATGCTTTAATTTTTTTATTAGGGTGACATAGTATTTTCTGACAAATCAGTGTTGTTATAACGGTTTTATGTAGATAAACAAATCCCGAACAGGCTGTTACCTTTTGGTTTTATTAAATAACTGTTAAAATGACACTTTGTGACATAAATAATTTCAGAACCTCTTTCTGTAGTACGTATCACATTTCCTATTCATTATTTTCCCATGAAATGAAACCGTTCTTCATACTGTGATGAGGAATACGTTCACTTCATAACTGCGTCACATCCAGGACGATCTAAGGGGTAGTGAAACGAGGAAACTTCGTATGGGGAAGAGCGTAAGTGATGACTGTAGTGGATAATGTGCGTTCCTCATAAATGTGCCGGGAACCTGTACACGAATTTGCAAATGCCGCATGAATGAACTAAGTCGTGATGGAGCATCGTGCCATGATTTCACGGTGCACTAAATAATACCCGAATTTATGCCTTCAGAGATTCTATAACGCTGGAAATGCGCAAATATTAAACCATTTATGAGATTTAATGTATTGCAGGTGATGAACTGTACAGGATTAGCACAAATTATCAGTACAAGTTCAAAAAATCATTAAATCTAAATGGAGAGGACGATTTACCTAAAACTTTTTTCAGCTAATAGAAAATACCTTACAGTATATTTTGCAAGCGTTTAAAATTAGTTTGTTGCAGGTTGCCTCAACTATGAGTAGCTAGTGTTTATAATGGTTCCTACCGTAAAGCATAAGAGTTGAGCGCGCTTCAGTTAGCAAAAAGGGAGGATTTACTACAACTACCTACACATGAGGTTAATTTTCAGGGACGATGCCACATTCAACATGAATACAAAGTGCATAGTTGTTGTGTTCAAACGTTTTAAATTCGAAAATTTGAAATGTTTTTATATAAACTATAATTTAAAAAATAAATAACTTTTTTATATACTTTAAACTATAATTACTATAAGTAATTTATATTTTTATTTTATAAATGTTATAATTTATTTTACAATATTATATTTTTTATTTTCAAAGAGGCGTTCAATACGTCATAAGTTGCATAGAATAAAATTAGAACTGACAATTTAAAACTGTAGGTTAAGTTGATTGTTATTTTATGCACGTGTATAGGTCATGAAAATTCATAAAAATTCGTGTAAAACCTTCTCTTCAATAACGAACCTTACCAATTTTGCACAATGTACATTTTTAATTACACTTTAAAACATTATTTCAATAAATAATAATATAAAATTAGCAATAAGTGCAATATTATATTTTAATTTTAATGTAATAACAACACTAAGCAACGACGCAAGTAACTGAAGTGCGAAAATGCAATAAAATAAAATAAATCATATAATCCGATCACAGCACCAACTATCGGGTTCGACTGATATGCCTAAAATTAAGAATCTATATATATATATATTCTAAAACGCGATTGCAGCGCTGCTTACCGGACCCAATTGTGAACCTAAACCATCCAAAGATTAACAACAACGCATAAATAAATACACAAAACACACACACACACACACACACATATATATATATATATATATATATATATATATACTGTGAACCTAAACCATCCAAAGATCAACAACAATAAATAAATAAATTAACTAAAAAGCATTTTCTATTGGATCAAATTGTGAATCTATATTATTCTTAAACCAACTTAATCACACACACAAAATTTCATCAAAATTGGCCCAGCCATTTAGGAGGATTTTAGTCACATACACACAGACGAATTAAATATATGAAGAATATAATGACTAAACGAATATTAATGGAAATAACTGCAAAATAAGCTTCCTAAAACTGAAGGGACCGCTCAAAAGATACAGTTACCTGTTGGCTCTTACGAAACTGATGAGATTGAACATTTCAACAAAAAAATGTTTCCATCGGATGAAGACACTCAACCCGTGTGAATCCAATTCTAACAGGCAGTGAAAATGTCAACTTTATAAAGGCAGGGACCGCAGGTACGATATCAAGATTCGAACTAAATTTCTATATTGCATGAAAAACATAAAAATCTATGCGAACAGTAAACACATTACCCATGAACTGCAATTTGGCAAGTGGAACACATCTCAATGGAAGACTAACCACATGCTACACGAGTTTTCGTTAATAGTCCCACAAGGATATAAACTGGTTGAAGTGCCGCAAAGTATGATTTACGTTCCAGTCGTCGTGAAAAGCACACACGAAGTCGTCAGAATTGTTAACCAGTGGGTGCATTTAAGAAACGAGAAAAAATTTACTCCTTATCTTGAGTCGCTGGGCATAATAATCGTGAGACCAGACAGTTAGTTAGTTATATAAGAAATCGCATTTACTAGCAAAATACCACTTTTCACCCAGAAGCTAATGCATTACCACCGGGCAGAGTAAAGTTTCTCTCATTAAAAGCGAAGTGCAGAATAATTATGGAAGATGAAATCAACAACATAGAAGACCCAGTAATTTTTTTAACAGAATTACAAAAATGGAACTTCACGAGTACCAGCCTTTCTTTGTGGCTTATCCGCCTGTACCCATTTGGTACATTAAATATTTGGCACACATATTTAATTATAATTTAATTAATTTTGTTGTATAAACCTTTTTTTTCTGTTAATAATGATATCAGGCTTTCACGGCCATTGTCTGAAGTAGATTGGCTTCTGGGTTGTAGCCGTGTCCTTGGCGAATAATTCACCGACATTTCGGTCGACATTGTAGTCGCCATCATCCTACTGAGGTTCTTGCAAGTTATCCCGCCTTTATATACTCTCGCCTTAAGGGGAAGGTGCTTCCTGATTGGCTGCAGCTGTGGGCCAATCAGAGCCTTCCTTTCTTCTGGTTGGCTGGGCTGTTTTTCCAATCAGGGGAGATCTGTCTGATGTTGGATGTGGAGCTATGTTTTGAGAATTTCTAAATAGTGGGTTCCATAGTTTGCTTAATTTGTAGCCATAATAATAATGTTTGCTGGGTGTTTTAATATTTCTACTGATTCTCGAATGTATCTTTTCTTGTATTGTCGGATGTTGGATATGGCGAGGAATTGGTCTAAATCAATGTTGTTTCTGGTTTCCATGGAGCGTTTTGCTATAGCTGATCGTGGGTTTTCATGTTTGTAGTCACTGATGTATTCTTTAACCCTTGTGATTATTTGTTTGCCAGTTTGTCCTATATATACTTACCTTGCCACAGGAACATGGAATATTGTACACACCTGCTAGGTTTTTGGTTGGAGTTTGAAATAATTTTATTTCTTCTTGCCTCTTTATGGCGATTGTACTACGGGTTTGAGTTATGTTCACACACATAATTATACATAGAGAGAGAAAGAGAGAGAGAGAGAGAGAGAAAAAAAGAGAGAGGCGCGCGCGTGTATAAGTGTAGCTGATTGAATCAGAACGCTTTGCGACTAAAAGTAAATCTAACCCGGCAGTGACGGGTACAAGTGTTATTATAAAATATATCGTCTCGTTCTTAAACTCTTAAACTCAGTTAATGTTTACGTTAAATTCTTAAATTTATAAGTTTGCCTTCATAACAAATGCATTAATTATATCAATATATAATCATTACACTTAAATTTTCAACTTTTTAATCCAATTTGTAAATTAAATAAATCAGTACAGTTACATTTTATTCTCTTTACACACACATGGAACACAAAAAGTTACTTGTTCATAAATACCAACCAAAGCCTGATCATTAACAAAATTTACTTTAAAAACCGTCAAAACGTCACCATTTGTCTCAGATTAATGAAACATGTAGTTGTGCGGTAATGTCCGTGAGATTCGTTGCTTTCCGGGCCGCGTATCACCACACGCCATCCCGCCAAGTGCGACTGAGAGGCGCAGGTGGTCTCTGCGGCTGTGCGCCCGACATGACGACATGGGGAGCTGCTTTGAGATTCATTGCAGGAGTTCAGGTAAGATTATGTATTTGGTCCTGAATAACGGAGCTTATGTTACAATAAAGTAAGTTCAGTATTACATGATATCGCAGAGGAAATTAAGGATTAAATTGAGTTTGAACCACCTGAGAACTTACCTGGCACTCATAAATCTAAAGTAATAAGGCCGGTTCGAACTAAACCAATTTATGCATTACGAGTAATACTATTCGAAGAAGTTACTTCATAAAATTTTCATACAGAGTTACACTTTCTATTATGTCTTGTAAATTAGTAAGTTGGACAACCTACCATCTAAAAAGGAGACTATGAATTAATTAAAATTACAATAAAAAGTACATATTTATCTCATATTCGCGGTTTTTACGTTTAAACTATAACACCGCAGATAAATTTTTTCGTATCATAACATTATGTTACGTATCAGATCATGCTGCAAGATAACACTGAACATTACACATTACCGAAATTTGTATGTGGTGCTCCTAAATGTTGCATTTATCTGATATAGTAGGCTACTGTTAAGCTTATATATTCGTTCGAGTACAGTGAGTCTATTTACTCTTGTATTTTTCGTTCACAAAAAGTTGAATTTTAAAGCAATATGTGATAAGAAGTTTAAGAAAATTGTTATTTACAAACGATTTCGTGACAGCTTGTAAATTTTTTCTGCTCTTTCTTATCAAATATGTGTGAAATTAAATAAAATCACATTTAAAAATGGAAAATTGTTTTAAAATAATTAACATTAACTGAATTACAAATTGGTCCTGCAATTATTAATAGTAATCAAATGCATTGGCAAAACTTCACGCCAGGTGTTATAAAGTAACGTTCCAAAAAATTACTTTCATAGGCGTGAAACATTTTACACTTACGACTTTGTGGAAAACGTAAGTTTCGATAAACGTAAAAAAGTTAAAGCATATTTACTTATTGCTAAACGTTTCCGAAGAAGTTGTGTATTGCAACGTTTATTTTTTTGTTTTCATTTTATAAACCAGTGGAAATGCGTATAGTTGGCATTAGTAAAGACGAAATTAGTGTTAACGGAAAAACATTTGCTCTGAATATTTTAAAACGTAACTAAAAATTTTACCAGAAAAAAATATTTGTTACCTTTGTAAAAGGCTTACTGAACGTGTATGGATAACAGTACTTCTAAAAATACGATTGTAGTTCGTAGGATCTGTAGAAACTATAGTTAATAAAAAATATCTTAAAGCTTGGTATTGCAAAACAGATTAGTTTTTTTATTTTCATATCATTCTATAAATAAAAAAATTATAATTATTTATTCCGAACCTCTCATGCATTTGTTGTTTGGTCGTAAATTTCCTCACTGCAAACTGTTACACAATTTAAGCATGACTTAACTTGCATGTACATAATCTCTAGTAAGTATTAGGTTTTGAAATCTAAGCCAGAACATGGTTGGAGATAACTGTTACGAGGACACGCAGAGAGGAGAGGCCGCGAGCTGGCTCGGGCGCCGGCCGTGTTACACGCACACAGCTGCAGCTATCGACAGCGACATGACGTGGTCGTGTAAGCCGGGCGGCGGAGGACGCAGAGCCGACCACGGACCCAGCGGTGGTCGCGACCGTGACCCCTCCTCCGACCAAACACAAATACCTCCAGCAACCATCTGTTTTTACCCCCAACTTTGTGTGTTGTGGGAATGGATTCTTCGCTACTAAATAAATAGCAGGGCACAGTGGATCGAAGTAGGCTTAAATTGGGAGCCCCTGTGTCTGCACGAAGGTATTAGTGAGTGGTCGAGAACCACGAACAACATATACATAGTCCAAGGTGCAGCCAGAATGGTGGAAGAACAACAGAAATCAGGGAGGTACAAAAATAATGCCGAAGAAGATAGAACTTCAAAGAAGTGAACAATAGATTGTGGAGAAGCAGAAAGGTGCAAGGAGAATGGTGGATAAGCATGCATTCCACAGATGTTAAGAAATAATTGTGTAGATCTGTAGAAGAAAGCATTTTTAAAATTGTGAAGAAACACATAATTCAAATTGTTGCAGTGAGATAAGTGAAGAGGCATCTGCTTTAGAAAGATGATGTAAAAATTTTGAAAATAGTGTGGACCCAATTTTAGTTCGTTATTCACCAATTAGTTAAAGGTTGTAAATAATGTTACCTCGCAACGAATTGTCGAATATATTTTTGTTTATAACAATTGTAGATATTTATTAAAATAAAGATAATTTCTTGCATTTCAGAAATATTACAAATATTTTTTTTGCTTTATAGTCACAACAGTAACTCAAAAAATTCTGTTTTCTGTTTAAGAAGATATTAGCTGCATATGGGTTGTCCGTAACATTTTAAAAATAATCGGTTGGAGATGTTCTCATGTTGCGGGTGTAGAATCTACGAAACTTCTGTAGATTCCTATTGTGTCACTGTTGCAGAAGTCGTAGATTATCAGAACCAGCCATGTACTGGCAATTACATCAAATTGCGAATAGTTCTTCTTCGACAGTAAGAAGAAACCTTTTTATAGTATTGTTACGACCAAATTTGAGGATAACTGGATTCGTAATAAATATACCAATTAGGTTTTAGTTCTGTTTTATTATTGTTTATTTACTTACACTATTAATAAATAATTTTGATTTAAAAACTCCGATTACAAATCACTGGTACCTATAAATGTTTATTCTGAAGTCACTCAATGTCTGCCAAGTTCCGCAGTTCACAATACTCACTGGAGCTAGGCTCAACAGTGGTTCGCACTCTCACGATCCAGTTGATCTCCACGTCACACAACTACCGGAGGGAGGGGGGGGGGTCGGTCTCTCACCCTCTTCGCCGATGTCGCCCTAACCTTCGCTCGTGGAACTCTCGGAACTCTCGGAACTCTGGAACTGTCGCAGGACTCGCTAAGAACTCATTTAAAACTCCAGTGGAGGCCGGCCTCGCTGCTTAAATACTGGTGGGTCGTCTTTCCAGAACCGACTAGAGCAGCTTTGACGAGTCCCGTCATCCCGGCCCAACCCGATGCCCGATCAATCTAGAAGGGCGGCAACCATTCACGCCACTCCACGCGGCAGCCCTCGGAATTTCCAAGGCCGCTCAGCGATAGATAACAGAGCCGAGGCAGCACAATGCGTGGGGAGCAGATGAGGGAGGGGGTAGCGACTACACTTGTATTCTGGCCAGGAGTGCGTGGCATACCTTACGACAGTGGACGGCACGTGACGCCATTGGCCATGCAGGGCCGCCAGCCAGCTCTGAACCTGGCATGTGTCGCGGTCCTGTCTGCGTTAGTAACACTGCCCCTCCTTTAAAACTTTTCGTTTCGAACGGGTTACGCATCCCTTCCAGCATATTCCATCAACCGGTCGAAATGTAACACTTTCGTCCGCCCCCCCCCCCCCTCTCCACAATGAATGCGGTAGACCACATCATTAAGCCGATTCAAGACCTTATATGGTCCTTCCCACGCACTTTCCCTTCCCTCATTGTAGATTGTACAAGCTCACCAAATCTCCCTCCTGAAATCCGGTTGAGTTAGCCCTCAGGTCGTATCTTGTCTTCATTCGATTCGTTTATAAGCACTATTCGCTCCTGTAGGCGATTTACATAATCAGTAGTTTTAGTCGGATTAGCCATTCATCACCTGTGTTCATGCGATGGCAGACCGGGCTTGTTCTCCCAAGGTCAGTATCCCCCGAGGAAAAGACATCCTGGTTGCTGACATGAAAAGTTGTGACTTTTATATTTCTCCATCTATTAAGGCATCGCCTTGGGGTTCAGTGGTTGCGCGGCATGTCTCATAGGTGAGGAAGAATCACATTGGCCTAACCAAGAGACTGGTTCGCAGATAGCTATTGGGTCTCCCTGTTTAAGAACCCTTGTTTGAGAGTCTAGGTTGGCCACCCTGACTGGTACAACCTCGCCGAACCTTACAATGCTTCGGGTGACCAGGAGTGTCTTCAATTCCAATGTCATATCCGGCTCTATCAGGCAGTTCATGTTGCCCCTAGGGTCACCCATTCTCTTAGCTGCTATTATCGGCTCATGGTCAGCTGAAATTGAAAAAGATTCGTTAACTACCACTTGCATTATAGTAAAAAGTAATTTTATACAATAAATACGTACCATTTCTGTTGTATGTATGGCAAATAAGAAGTGTGTATTCTCACTCCATAATGCCTAGCAAGCAAAGTAAAATACTTAATGTGTTTCGTACTCTTATCAGAGTAATTTAAAAGTGTATTCTCAGGGCTTAGTGCCAAGTAAGCAAGTTAAAATAATAAAGTAATATTTATATTCTTCTACTATAACCAGAGCGAAATAAGTGTCTTAAAATATTCCTCCGCCTAGTGCTACGTTCTCTGGCCAGTTACAAATAGCAAAAATTTAAAAGATACACTCATTTCAATATGTTTCACACTCCAACCAGAGTATAAGTAGAGTATATATTATTTGTTGGCAGAGCGCCAAGTTATTCCTCGCGGGACACGACACAGAGCTGGAGAGGACAGAACCACGGACCTGACATCCTTCAAACCGCGATGCCTCTAAGGTGGGCGGAGAGCTTGCGTATGGCAGAGGTGAGTGTTGTTATTCAGTCACCTGGGTGCTAGCTGGCACTGCGGACCCATGTTTCTGCTGGCCTTTTCCCATGACCTTGACACGGGTTGTTGTTTCAGAGCAGACGGTCACCTCTGGTGAGGGACCTTCTCCGGGTATGTTGGCAGGGAGGGCAGGGTGACTAAAATGGCGTACCACTATCTCACACACATACCGCATATGATAATTTATCCCCGAATCCCCACACATGTACCATGATTACCAACACAACATACTATAATCCCAGCACAACATACCGAACCTACAGTACAGCGTAGCATATATATCCGGCGTACCTGAGAACTGGTCTAGAACTCCAATGTTTACTCTACTCATATCACGCATCGCAACAACTTTCAATCACTTCTGATTTTAAAACGATCACGGTAAAGATAGACGTGCTTTCCTTGCACTGCCATTCGAAAGCCAGGACATACAATACATATGTCGGCCTTCTCTTCACTCGTGTACGCAATCATCTCGCTGGAGATCCACAGCACAAATGACGAAGGTTTCTGTGAACTGCGCGTTAGTATCGTTTCCTAGCTGAAATTGTATGGTGGTATGTTATTATCCAGTTTATAGTGGCGTTATATAATTCAATTACAATTGTATATATGTTCATAATGATTTGTTTAGAAAATAATCTGTCCAAGTGACGTGCTATGATTCACCGATCTAATGACTCACATAGTGAAGTCATAGGTTTTGTATATAAAATTTGACCTATGGGTGTGTAGGACTGCTGAGGAAGTGTAAAAATACACTCGAGTAAATAAAGGCAGTGATAAAGACTAGTATGAGCATCCTTATTTTGTGTGACTTCGATTCAGTGACAAAACGTTGTGTCTGGCAAAGTGATATGACGACTGCTGCAAGGAAATACAAGCAAACAAACCTAGCCATAATTATAATTGTAACGTTGTACCTGTATGAAACTCAAGCATTAAATTATAAATTAAGCGCGTTTTTTTATTTGCAAACATAAATATACCAAAGTCAAACAAGATTATTTTAATATGTTTTGTATTGAGGTAATTCTGAGTAATTAAAAGTTAGTCATTATTTACTGAAATGATTTTTTACGTGTTTACTTTTACTTCCATTTCTTCCAATTTAAGTGTTCTGAAGGCGTGATTTCAAACAAAAACTAATTTTAATATGTGAGGCAAAGTGCGTGCATGGCGATAATAACTAAACCATGGGTGCAACTATCGAAAACAAATGTTTAAACATATGGGGTATTGTTAGTTACATGTTAGTTATGTTGCATTTGATTGTACATTGAAGTTTCTTTGCTCATAATCAAGGGTTTCTAGATGTTTAATATGAAAATTAGTCACAGAAAATTTATTGAATACCATAAAATTCAAACAAGGAAAAACAGAATCCTTTTCAAATTTCCTTCACTATTGTTTTGAATATTTCTTTCCATTTAACCATATTTCCTTACTGTTCCGTTAAATATATATTTTAATACTAACCAATTTTGGGGGCTGGAAAAATTGCAAGTGGAAAAAAAAATGTGTGGTGAAAAATAATTATTATAAAGCAAAAAAAATATTTTGATAAAAAAGTAATATTTTCAATTAATAATATGTATGTCAATAAACGTAGTATATTTTATAATTATTACATAAAACTGATGCGATTGGATTTTTTTAAAGTTGTGAAATTGGTTGTAACACGATTGTTACCCGCTCGTGAATAGCCTTGTGCCGCCGGTCAGGAATGTTTGTATTCTCCGGTGCGTGACATGAAATTATTCAGTAGTGCGAGCCATGTTGGAATCGGTCGTGCAAAGCCTGTAATTAATAAATCCGCAGTGAACTGCGTAAGCAACTCATTCGGCGGAAAACTGCATCAGTGTAGTTGGACTATTATCACATTCTCTGGAGACCCGCAGTCGTTGATACGTTCGCATTGGTGCCTTTGTTTGCAAACACTGTCCGTCGAGTGCGGGGAAAAATACAAAAGATTTCGTGATACAATGGAAGTTGCATAATTAAAAACACGCTTTGCTGGTTATTTTGTTAGCCAGACGCGGAGGCAGGAAAATGACGCTAGATGGTAACAAATTTAATGAAGGCTCTCGTACAATCGAAACAAAGCACTGTACATTTGTAGACATTTTAACGTCTCTTTTATTCTAGTCGGAAAATTATAATTTGTTTATATTTGGTGGGAGGTGGTACCCTCACGCTGTTACAATCCAAAGTAAACTTCATTTTCAAAGTTCAAACGCAACACATTTTAATGCATTGCCTTAGATTTAAACTTTATTATCCCTCAAAGCCAGTGGCAAGGTGTGTTTGTCAATCAGCCAATAATCATAGGGAAATTTCACAGGTATTCAAATGTATTGATAATAATGGTTCCACTCTGCACTCGAATGCAGACGACAGTCCACTAGCAGTCTCCTGTGTAACTCACCACTCGTCAGACAACTCTGGGGTCGAAATTCATAAAGACTATTTCAGGTCAAGGATTTAAATACAACATAATACTTTGATGTTAGTGCTTTGTGATGGATGAATTCGGTAAAATACATTTAGTAAAAATGCTAATAAAATTATATAATTCAATAACATTAAAACAAATTTTAATCTCTGAATATTTGTAAAATATTCGTAACCAATTACAAACATAGCAGAGCTTTTTATTATAAGTAAAATATATAGTTAATATTTATGAATGTTTAAATATTGTTTTTAAATTTTGTAGAAGTTCTTGAGAAACAAAATAAATATTACATAGGAACTCATCGATTGATTTCTTAAATACATTTGATACATTTTTTTTATTGCAGTGCTTTTAATTTCTGTATATTACTACTAGTTCAAAAAATTATAAAATTCAAGTCAATACGAAATTATGATCATCATAATGACCTTAAACATTTATATTTACGACAAATCAAATTAAGTATGCCAAATTCCCATGTAAATTTACAAAAAAAAAATTGTGTTTCAAATGACTTTTCTGTTCCGAACTGCTGTTAGATGCTGCGTCACACCGCAATGCTGAAGTTAGTAACATGCACAGTAGTCGTGGTGTTAGAGGTCATGTCACCGTTCAGGTCAAGTAAAGTTGTTTCTGAGTCATATTAGCATTCCTTGTATAGTAAAAGATAGTTCATTGAAATTTGCTTGCATTACATTGACTGCCATCAACGTTTCATTGAAATGTTCAAAAATAAATTGAAAGAAGAAACTCTAGAAGTACTGCTAGTGCACCACGTGAAGGGATTATAACTTAGGTGGCCGAATCCTCTGGGCCTCTGCCCTCTCTGCATAACCACTGCCCCTACTTTACATGGCTACTGTCTTCCATACAGGGCTACTATCTCTATCTACGTGGCCAATACACTTCCTACATGGTCACTGGCCAACTTTTATAGCCACTGCATTCCCTTAAATTACCCCTGCTGTCCCTACATCGGCACTGATACAATATACTTGGCCAATACAGTTCCTATATGATTCCACGGATAAACATTTTATGGCTCCAGTCTTCCTACATGTCTACTAGCTCACTCCATATGGCCAATACCGTTTCTGCATGTTTTTTGCCCATTTTCATAAAAATGACCACTGACCCTCCATATCGGCAACTACCTACCCCATATAAACACTGTCATCCATACATGACCACTACCACACACTACACTATCTATACTATCTGTACTATCTCACAGTTTATAAATGGTCACTGCCTACCTTTCATGACGATATTTCTAACGCGATCACTATATTACTACCTCACTCTACATTTCCAGTACCGTTGCAACATGGCCACTGCCCTGTCTACACGGCCACTGGCCTGTCTACACGGCCACCTATAGCACCGGCCCTCGCCTCGTCCAGGGACTGCCGGTACCTCGTAACTACGGCCTCACGAGCGAAGAACCTCAAGCAACATGAATCGCAACTATTTGATTCAAGATTTGCTTTGAACGAGTAGTGAACCTGATGATAAAGCGTTTCAATGATTTATCGTATTGTGACCTACTTCTCATCGGCATTATGACTCAGGTCAGGGATACTGGAAAAGATTGGAGTTAACAGTTTTGTAGTCAACCCAGTTTCAATTGGTTAATCGAAAACATTTAACTGCTGATTCTTTGCTTACGAGAACTGAAACCGGGCCAGTTTTGTCATTATTTTTTCATAAAAAATTTCTACCATTTGAAACAAATAACAAAAATTAAGCTTGCTACGTTTTAGAAAGTTATGTAAATAATGATAGTTGATTTTGATGTTGCACCAGGTAAATATTTATTAAAATAATAAAAGAAAAATCAGAATTGTAAGCAAAATGTATTTCTTATTTATTAAACTCAATATATAAGATTGTAAAATATATAATTAAGATCAGAGACAATATCCCATTCAATTAAAGGAGGAAAATTGTGTATATGGTTCTATGAAAGACTGTTATACGCTTATTGCCGAATCCACAATTTTTTTTTCATATTAATTGTCACAGTATGGGTATTTGCATGTTGATAATTTAATAAACCTTTTATAAAAAGCTCATTACTTGGTCGCATCCACCAGTGTTTCAAGAGGTATTAACGCATAATTTATACAGCACTAAGGATATTCTCTGAAAATATGTAGGGATTTATTATTGTTACATATTTATGCATTAACTATAAAGCAAAGAAATATTTTTTTTTGTATTATATTTATAATCTCCACTTAAAGTAGGATAACCAAAAATGAAATACTTCAATGTTAAAATATTTCAAACATTCATAAATCACTCAAAATGATCACAAGGAACCACAGTACCTAGGAACTTCATTAATATTTCACAGTGGTTCGTACTGTTTCTCAATGAAATCTTTACCCAAATATTTTTACAAACAATGACAAAGCGCAGTTCGTAAAGAGACTTCTGAAGTGACACCAAAATGGTTTATAAAAAAAATTCTAAGTTTAATAATAATAATTCTTAAACATCGAGCTACAACATAATTCACGAGATGTTTGTTCCTTCGGGGAGGACCATGTCGTATTATGGCAAAACTATTTCCTTTTTGAGCTCTCAGGGAAAATATCGGAAAATGTCAGACGTGACACGTAGTCTCTGGGGACCAAAACTAAGTGTCTGAGAGACTGCGGCACTTCTGTGAGCACCTGCGAAGAAGCTTCAATATTGTTCAAACTCTGAAGATGTTCGCTTTCAGTACAGCGAGCTCTTAACTCCTTAAACTTAAGTGTCATTTCTACATGTCCAGACACGTCCAGACACGTCCAGACACGTCCAGACACGTCCAGACACGTCCAGACACGTCCAGACACGTCCAGACACGTCCAGACACGTCCAGACACGTCCAGACACGTCCAGACACGTCCAGACACGTCCAGACACGTCCAGACACGTCCAGACACGTCCAGACACGTCCAGACACGTCCAGACACGTCCAGACACGTCCAGACACGTCCAGACACGTCCAGACACGTCCAGACACGTCCAGACACGTCCAGACACGTCCAGACACGTCCAGACACGTCCAGACACGTCCAGACACGTCCAGACACGTCCAGACACGTCCAGACACGTCCAGACACGTCCAGACACGTCCAGACACGTCCAGACACGTCCAGACACGTCCAGACACGTCCAGACACGTCCAGACACGTCCAGACACGTCCAGACACGTCCAGACACGTCCAGACACGTCCAGACACGTCCAGACACGTCCAGACACGTCCAGACACGTCCAGACACGTCCAGACACGTCCAGACACGTCCAGACACGTCCAGACACGTCCAGACACGTCCAGACACGTCCAGACACGTCCAGACACGTCCAGACACGTCCAGACACGTCCAGACACGTCCAGACACGTCACCCAAAACACATTCCTGTAGAGAACACAAGTTCGAAGACACGCAGAGTTTTTTTGGTGAAATATTAAATCACGCAAGTCACGCAACTTGTTACCTGCCTCTGCGTTCATCTAGCCGCAGCGCCATTTGTTACGTAGAGCAAGCTGGAAGTCTCGGAAATTATTAGGTACTCAAAATACCCTACAAGTTTAAACTCACTGAAAAATAAACTTTATCGTCGAGACGGGCTGACAAGTTCACAAAGTTAGAATTAGAATCATGATCACTGTCTGTGGCTAAATCCCTAAATAAGCTCCATACACAGACCTGCGCGTGATACAAAATGTTGGTTAGGGCGGATGTTGCTTGAAAGTCCGCAGCTCTGGCAGGCCGTGTTCCAGGCTGGTGGTCCGTACGCACCGAGTCACCCCTCTCACCTGACCGAGTTCCTGGGACACTAAACTGCAGTATGCGAGCGTTATTATGGTACTCCCCACACTACTGCGTGGGCAGAAATTTATACAAAAGAAATAAATAACAGGTCAAAAAAACATGCATAGCCCGTAATATTTAATATGAATGTTTAAACAACTGAGCATTACTAGATTAATTAAGAAGTTATCTTTAGCAAACACAAAAAGATGGCACGTAAACTAGGTACCTAAATAGAAGAGTAGGAAAGTAAGATAGTAACATAGCCTCTAGCTGTAGGCGGACGAAGCGGCTCACATGCTTTTAGAGAGCTGCAGCGCGAGTAGCTAAGGCCTGCGACACTCAGGGTGGTATTGCTCAGCGACACATGTCTGTCCCGGGTTCGAAGCCCGGCAGAGTCGACCGCCCATAGGCGCGGGGGGATGACAGATGAGTAACGACACTCCCTCCCTGCCCTGGGCTGGACCAGGCCGGCTGCTCCAGTGATGCAGTCCGCCTCTTGGACTACAGATATCCAGGAGATAGCTTATTCCTCAGTTACTGATTATACTTCAATATCCACTTAACCACGTGATTAAACATACCCGCAAGCTGCTTTATCAAAACAATGAAAAAAAAAAACCTTTTAGCACAAATAATGTATTAAAAGTTTTTCCCGTATCCCTGTTGTGTACAAACCTTGCCCGAATGAAGTTGTCTATAGGAAGAGTCAAATCGACAGACAATCTTCAGCTGCTGGCTTAATACAAATAATACGTTCAAAAATGAACGTTACTAATGTCTAAAATGCTTCCCAAGTCTGATAAAGCCTCTGAAAAGCTGATTCACTGAAAATATAAGAAAAAAGGCATGTAATTGGAAAACTAATCTAGTAACTGTTTAGTTAAAACAATGTTCTTTAACACAGAACTGAGCGTTCTTGTGAAATGATTTTTTATAGAAATAATTGAGACTGACGATGTTTTGACCCAGAAATTTTGATGACGCGAAAATGTTTGACATATTTTAGGTGTTTTTTTTTTAATTCAGTCCTTCTCATCAAAACATATTCATAGGCGTGTATCTCACTAAAAATCACTTTCACTTGTTTGCTGCAGACCCCTGGGTGCTGTGCGTGTTGCCAAAATGTCAGGCGTCGCTGTTGTTCAGTTGTAGAGCAAGGTACACGCAGAATGAGACAAGACAGGACACGCCGCGACATTTGATCTGATAGCAGTTAACTGCTACAAGCAGAGCACACGGCACGACGACACAGAACTGTCGCGACCAGACACGAGGAGACAACATCGCATGACTGCTGCAACTTCGTCGCGGGCAGATGCTCTGAGGGCTGCAGTGTTCTGCGCATGTGCGAGATAAAAAAAAGTGCCAAAAAGGCATGTCATAGCGTGTCCATAGCTTAGTAGTTAAAATCTGTTTTTCATTGCTTATCTACTGTGAGCAAATATTCACTTGTAAAGTATTTTAATTTAATTTTTCTCAATACTGAGCTGGATGCAGATCGATTAGTGGAGTATCACAACATTTTCCTTTCAGAAATATCCCTTTCGGCTCAGCCCACAGGCATAGGTAGATTTCTAAATACCTATTTCTTCTGAGAATATTTTGGAAACTTCAATAAATTCTTGGAACATTTTAATAACTTTATGTAACCTACATAACATCCTATATGTTCGCCAATATTCAAAAAAAGATGGATTTAACATTTTCTCATATTCCATGTAACGAAAATACTTTCAATTTTTTTAACTTAATGCATCCAGCATTAAATGTCTACACGAGCTTCATATAATGCCTAGTAAGGTAGTTATGTAGTTATTTTTGATCTTCAAACATTTTTTTTTATCCCGAATACCAGTTATACGTGGTCGTTTAAATTTCTTTGAAGAAATGTTTAAGGCCACATTAAGATGGTTATTAATAAAACAGATACTAAAAAAGCTTTTTTTTCATTTGGGACCCTGTTTTTAAAATAATAGTTCGTTTCATCAAAAATTGTTTCAGCCAAAGGCTTGAATAAAGTTTTGGCATTTTTTAAAAAAATTATATTGGATTCGATATTATATCTTCAAAAAAAAGGCATGACGTTTGGCCTTTCTACCTTTGTTATTTCCACTCCTTGCAGTAATGGTTTGTATAGTCAAAAACTGTTTCAGCCATAAATTTTAGATAAAATTGTAAGATTAATACATACCTACTTCGTAGAATTCGATGTTATTCTTACAAAGGGAGGAATGATATATTTTGTCTTCCAACCCTTGTTTTTTCAGCCCCTTACAGTTATGGTTGGTAGTATAAAAACCTGTTTAGACAAACGATTTTGGCATAACTCCTACGAGTTATAGTAGATTCAAACGGATGTGATATATGCCATCATATGGGAGTTATAGCGATTCAAAAAAACTTCCCCATTTCTACCTCTTTGTTCGAATATTGCCCATTATCAAAATCGTCCGCAATTTTTCACAATTATATTTAATGTATCAGTTTGGAAGTGATTTGTAAAAATAAATGCGACAGTTATCGTGTCCAAAAAATTGTGGTAAATATCCACACATACATAAATAAATAAATAAATATATATATATATATATATATATATATATATATATATATATATATATATATATATACAAACTTTTGAGTTAACAATGGTTTTGGGGTCTGTGGACCATGAAACGAAAAACTACATAAAAATTGGTTATCTGTAAAGTCAGTTTACGGACGACAGTTTAACGTGAAAAAGTCATAACAAAACATTGATGAAATGATCACATACTTTTATAAATAAAATGAATCATTTTTATTGAATTATCACAATTTTGTATGGTGACAAAGAAGGAGTGAAATGAAATCTACAATTTAATTGATAAATTTACTTTTATTTGCACTCATTAATTCAAATATGTTTCTTACTTTAACGAAGAGATTATTTTAACTATAACTTTTATACATGTTTGCTATTTAACCTCAAGATCGTCGAGAATGTTTTACGCTTTTTCGCAATTACACATTTATCGAATAAGTTTGTTCGTTGTGAAATTAAACGTAGAATTGAATAAAAATGCCCTTGCAGTTAAAAAAATAAGTATTAGTAAGTTTAAGAAAGAATTAAGTCATTAATCTCCAACCAAGACGCTCGTGAGCGCTGGGGCCGATATTAAAATTCGTTGATAATATTTTACGTTTTATGTCTTCCAGTGCTCAAAAATATATGCAATTGTGGCCCCGGGCACGAATTTTTATTTTTAATTCATTAATAATAACGTCCCTCGCGATAAACAAAGGAAAATATGTATTAACGAGTGCCTGGTTGCCGCGGAAGCGTATAGATAGCACGATTCGTTCGGTTCGCGTTCGTCACCGTAGATTACAGCACCGTAGGGGAATAATATTATTTAGTTTTTATAATACGATTTTATAACAAATACGCATCTCAAATACACCAAACTTATTTATAATGTGTTGCAATATTTTTTAAAACATTGTGCAAAAGATCCCGATTGTAATTTGAATTATTATGTGTAACTGTAAAACACCATTGTCCGTACAAAAACGTATTTGAAAATTCAAAATTACTTTTAAATAACCGTACCGATTGTGCAGAAAATCGGTGGACGATCGTTAAATTACATAATATAAATAATTAAAACGACAAAAACCTGATTGAAAATTCAAATCATTGGTTGTTCCAATCGAGTGGAAGAGAGATAGATGCGGCGCAAGCGTACAATGAGCATAACGGGACACATCGTAGTGGGACAATGTGCGTTACGGGACACTTTTTAGTGCGTTCAGCCGGCGTTCATCGATTTATTAGACGTCACGTCAAAATATTCTGAAAGTCGCACCATGGTAACGGTGACAACAGGTAGCATTTCGTTGAAATCTTCCTAAATGTGTAACGAAATAACGTAACGGAAAGACAGTATCGCAAGGCATCGTGTGGGGTCGTGCTGCGTCGCTTCTTGTCTAATTCTGTGTGCGTCCAGCCTGACTTTGACTATCCAAAACTCTGTTACAAAGAGTTAAACCCAAATGCGATTTATATATTTTTTATTGTTATATATTATCTGGTGGCTAAGTGATCAATTTTAAATAATTTCGCTACAATTTTGATTGAATCTGTTGTTAATTTCCATATTCAAAGGCATATAGCATGTTGAGGAAACAATTTACATCATCAGTTATAAATTTTAAAAATATTTTTATATGTTACATGTTAGCTCTTGTTATACGGTATTTGTTATGAGCAATTTAGTGAATGGAACGTAAGTGGCATGGAACGGAAATATGTAACTATGGCGTGAAACATGTTCACTAAAAATTTTTTTTTTTACTTTATTGTTATTAACAGTTTAATGAAATTTAACAATATGGGCAGTAATTCAATAAAATTACATGTTCAAAATCAGAAAACAAGTCGGAGTATAGTATTTTTCAAGCCTTCTTTTATCAGAGCCATTTCCTTAGATAGTTTAAAATTTTCTGTTTGATAATAAAATAATTCAACAGTTGACGTAGCTGCTCCGGCAACGAATTCTAGCCGCGGGTGCGGAAACTACGTGTGATTTGCGCCCAGAAATGTAGTTAAAAACACAATTTTCGGTTATTTATCACTCTCGGAATTATTTTAAATATCTCAACGTTAAAATTTTGTTCATAGTTTCGTTTATAAGTGTATTTGCAACATAAGAACACATGAATTTGCTCGTTTCCGAGGTTAGATGTTACATCTCTGGCGAGAACTGTTAGACTCGCCCACATATATATTTTTTTTTAAATCTGATATTGTTTACAAATATTTTCTATTAATTCCAACCACACAGATCCGATTCCATTTTAAGTTATACTAGGACTTATTAGCTTCATGTTGTTATCATAGGTAGTTAAAAAATGTATTCTTGGGCCATGCTATCGTAATATCTAGTTTACTGGGGTTGGTTTCTTTAGATGTGTTGCAGATTTGTGCAGTATTCAGTCTAACATACTTTATCTTACATCAATAGCACACTTTATAACACAAACATTCCTTCTAAAAATAACATTTTTTGTATGATAGATTATTTTATGAATATTCAAATAAACCATTTTTATGTGAAAACATACACTTAACCTTTTATAAAAGTGTTATTGAAATGGGCATTTAAGTATTCGCCAACATACATCCATTTATATTCCATTCATTTTTAACTTCAAAATCTTCTTTATTTATTGTACTTTCATTCTTCCTTTAACGATTTATCATCATATTTCCTTGTAGACATCCATTTTTTCATTATATATATGGTATCTTCTAATCCTCATCGAAATGTCACGCCATCTTTAAAATGTACCATCTAAATTTCTTCCATAAATTCCATGCTTTATTTTCTTGTTTCCTAATACACATTCTTGCTTGTATAAGTCTTATGCTTGTTATTCCTACATCATTTCTTCTTTCTTATACAATTGTCTTATTATTCGTAAATACATTTCCAATTCTCGCAAGAGAAGTGTAACTTCTAACGTCGGTAACCAATTCTAATGTTCTCATGTTTCCAGTAAAATTATAATACGAAATTTGGAAACGATATTTAAAATAGAATAGTTTAAAATAATGCCAAGAGCGATAAATACACGCAAATTGTGTTTTCAAGTACATTTATGGGTGCGAATCACACGTAGTTTTTGCACTCGGCTCTGGAAATCACTGCCGGAACAACTACGTTGACTATAAAATAATTCCATTTAAAGAAATAAATTTTAAACTATATAATGTAATGGCTCCGATAAAAGCGAAAGAGACATGAAAAAAATATTTAATCCATGTTTTGACCCTGATTTTCTAAATGGATTAAAACTATTACTTTTTCCTTCGTCTCTATAATTTTTGGTTCGCTTCATCCACCACAGACTGCAGCACCGTGGTTGCATTTTTCCGTTCAATGCAACTTCTCTTCCATTCACGAAAATACTCCTACCTAATTCCGTGTACAGAGCGCTTGGATGTTACACATTAAAAAGAACTCTGTTGATTTAATTTATGAAAAAATTGGTTGTCTGTAAAGCCGGTTTACGGACGATAGTTTAACGTGACGTCATAACAAAACATTGAAAAATGATTGCATACTTTTATGAATAAAAATGAATCATTTTTATTTTAATAATAAAAGAATACAAACTCGAAATTAAACTAGTAATCAGATTTTTAAAATGCAAGAATAATTAACCTTTATTTGCCGAAATTGTTGTTGTAATAAGCAATGAAAAACATATTAACTTTTCACTTCACTTTATAAATAGTCGACGAAACAGTTCACGTGTAGATGACTTGTAATTAATTTTAAAAACTGGAGTTTAGCTATAAAGTTTAAATTTAATTATGAACAAGTTTCCATATAAATAAACTGTAATCAAATATCTATTATCAATTATATGAAACACCATAATGTTTTAGTCAATTGTAACATAACCTTTATTATTACTGCACTCGCCGACAGCGTAACGGAACAATGTGCGTAACGGGACACTTTTTCGTGCGTGCAGCAGGCGTTCATCGATTTATTAGACGTTGTCATGTCAAAAAAAAAAAATCTTGTGGCCATGATATTAACCTGTCATGTGGTTGGAAGGCCCGCCGCGCACCGCTGGGTCGCGGTGGAGGGAGGCAGTGCGCTGTTGCCATGTGGCCGCGCTGTTGCCAGATTGCCCGTGAGTCGCGCCGTGCCCGGTAATGGGATACTTTTGTCCGCGGTCACCACGGCAGGACGTCTCGGTGACGTCACACACATGTGCAGCCGTGACGAATGGTCCGGTGGTTCAACAAACCTTCAGTCAGAAGCAACACAGACTGTCATAAGGGCCGAGATGACGCCTTCTTGGTTTACACTTTTTAAGTCCATTACAATCTCATAGTTTATTTACAATTTTTTTTTCGTGCAATTATATTATATATTTTACAAAAAGTAATTCCTGTGTAATCATTGGCTTCACGTATTGTTTTAATTTTTGCCAATGGCTACAGCGGTAATAATACTGCCAATAAACTCTATGTTACTGTCCTTTGTTAATATTATTATGTGTGTGTGATCTCTGCCGTAGCAAAGGCACGTTTTCAACGTAAACCCTTAAGAAAATTGCTATGGCCAAAAAAGTATTTAAAAAATATGGCGATATTTTTAATTCCCATCACCGAAAAGCTAACTTTTAATGCATACTGTAATATAAAAGAACTATGGTAGTTTTAAAATATTGACTTCTATATTGTGATTCCATAATTTACAATATTCTTTCATGTTTTGTGTGTGAAAGTAGCTGCACGTGGATGCGGAACAGGCAAGGTATAATAAAATAAATATCTAAACGCCTTATCTTTGGAAGTCTAGCGCTATCACTGTCCAGAAGAAGATGTTTCATGGACAAGTGCGTACAAAATTCCTGAAACCAGTTCTGTTCTAGAATAAATGTATTGTTACGAGAGCAAGCAGGGCCGCGGCGCACGCAGGTGCAGAGCTGGCTGGCGGCCCCGCACGGCCACTGACGTCACGTGGCCGCCGCTGACGTGACACATGGCACGCGCGCCTGGCGGATTACAAGGGTCGCCGCTACCCCCCTCCAGCCCCTCCGCTCCCCGCGCAGCGTCCTGCCCCGGCCCCGGACAGCCTGTGGGAATCCCGCGGGCCTTCGTGCGAGCTGCCGATGCCCTTCTCGATGCTTCGGGCGTCGGGTCAGCACAGGATGACGCAACTGGCCCCAGCCGCGCTCGTCACTTCTAGAAGGGCGCCGAGATCTATATAAACCCGGGACGCCTGCCTCCGGGAAAGTTCCTGGGCGACAGTTGGGTAACGATAGTGCCGCAAGTGCGGCGAGAGTCCAGAGCGAAGTTCCGAGCCAAGCGTCGAGCGGATCCTTGGCGAAGGGAAGTGCGACGGTGGCGGCGGAGTGCGGCGACGGAGTTCCACGAGGGGTGATGCGGCGAGAGTTGCACCAGAGGTGCGGCCCAGCGAGGTGTGTGGAATGTAAGAAACGAGTGACGGGAATCTACATTTCTTTAGGTGTAATTGATTTTTAGGCATTTTAAGAAAGATTATTTGTTAGTGATGTAAATATTGGTATTCAATAAAACTGTGTAGTAATAATATATTTAATCGGGCTATTTATTTAAGAACCCTGAAGTTTTCCCACAACGATTATTATAATTGTAACAGTATATTCGTTGCTGTTCCTTTGCAAAACAATAAAGGTTTAACATTTAAATTTTTAAAAAAATATCCTACACAAAATAATTTGTTTTCACCAAGTGCACGTGATGTGTAAAATTCGAGAAGTGGCGTCTTTTTTACTAGTATTGTTATTATTTTGTGCAAATAACTAAACACTTCAAAGCAGTTTTCTTCCTTGTAGAATACCTCAATAACTCTGAATAAATCTGTGTTTGAAAGACTTAAATTTTATGTTATGAAATGATTTATTTTTAGTACAAAGAAAAACCTCACCATTATTTAATGTTGAAACATCGATAAATACTCTCACGATGTTGCAGGTTAGATAGACTGGTAAATATCTCATAGGTCAGTGATAGGCACTACTATACTGACACCACTTAAGAATAGATAAAAACGATCACAGCATTTCCAGCCTGTGAACTGTGAATACGGAATATTTTTTATACTGTACTTGAGAACGATTTACGTTTGCTGTTTAAGTTTCACTGATTAAGTATTTGTCAAATTAGACCTATTTTTAACTGCCTCAATGACTAAGGAATAATTTAGAAATACCTTTATGAGCTGGTTAAGTGAACAAATTTGAAAATATTCATTTATAAAAGCCTTGAAATAATTTTTAAGTACCTATGTTTACCAGGGAAATGAATATTTTGAAATTTTTTCACTTAACCAGCTCATAAAAGTATTTCTAAATTATTCCTTTGTCATTGAGGCAGTTAAAAATAGGTCTAATTTGACAAATACTTAATCAGTGAAACTTAAACAGCAAACGTAAATCGTTCTCAAGTACAGTATAAAAAATATTCCGTATTCACAGTTCACAGGCTGGAAATGCTGTGATCGTTTTTATCTATTCTTAAGTGGTGTCAGTATAGTAGTGCCTATCACTGACCTATGAGATATTTACCAGTCTATCTAACCTGCAACATCGTGAGAGTATTTATCGATGTTTCAACATTAAATAATGGTGAGGTTTTTCTTTGTACTAAAAATAAATCATTTCATAACATAAAATTTAAGTCTTTCAAACACAGATTTATTCAGAGTTATTGAGGTATTCTACAAGGAAGAAAACTGCTTTGAAGTGTTTAGTTATTTGCACAAAATAATAACAATACTAGTAAAAAAGACGCCACTTCTCGAATTTTACACATCACGTGCACTTGGTGAAAACAAATTATTTTGTGTAGGATATTTTTTTAAAAATTTAAATGTTAAACCTTTATTGTTTTGCAAAGGAACAGCAACGAATATACTGTTACAATTATAATAATCGTTGTGGGAAAACTTCAGGGTTCTTAAATAAATAGCCCGATTAAATATATTATTACTACACAGTTTTATTGAATACCAATATTTACATCACTAACAAATAATCTTTCTTAAAATGCCTAAAAATCAATTACAACTAAAGAAATGTAGATTCCCGTCACTCGTTTCTTACATTCCACACACCTCGCTGGGCCGCACCTCTGGCGCAACTCTCGCCGCATCACCCCTCGTGGACCTCCGTCGGCGCACTCCGCCGCCACCGTCGCACTTCCCTTCGCCAAGGATCCGCTCGACGCTTGGCTCGGAACTTCGCTCTGGACTCTCGCCGCACCCGCGGCACTATCGCCACCCAACTGTCGCCCAGGAACTTTCCCGGAGGCAGGCGTCCCGGGTTTATATAGATCTCGGCGCCCTTCTAGAAATGACGAGCGCGGCTGGGGCCAGTTGCGTCATCCTGTGCTGACCCGACGCCCGAAGCATCGAGAAGGGCATCGGCAGCTCGCACGAAGGCCCGCGGGATTCCCACAGGCTGTCCGGGGCCGGGGCAGGACGCCGCGCGGGGAGCGGAGGGGCTGGAGGGGGGTAGCGGCGACCCTTGTAATCCGCCAGGCGCGCGTGCCATGTGTCACGTCAGCGGCGGCCACGTGACGTCAGTGGCCGTGCGGGGCCGCCAGCCAGCTCTGCACCTGCGTGCGCCGCGGCCCTGCTTGCTCTCGTAACAATACATTTATTCTAGAACAGAACTGGTTTCAGGAATTTTGTACGCACTTGTCCATGAAACATCTTCTTCTGGACAGTGATAGCGCTAGACTTCCAAAGATAAGGCGTTTAGATATTTATTTTATTATACCTTGCCTGTTCCGCATCCACGTGCAGCTACTTTCACACACAAAACATGAAAGAATATTGTAAATTATGGAATCACAATATAGAAGTCAATATTTTAAAACTACCATAGTTCTTTTATATTACAGTATGCATTAAAAGTTAGCTTTTCGGTGATGGGAATTAAAAATATCGCCATATTTTTTAAATACTTTTTTGGCCATAGCAATTTTCTTAAGGGTTTACGTTGAAAACGTGCCTTTGCTACGGCAGAGATCACACACACATAATAATATTAACAAAGGACAGTAACATAGAGTTTATTGGCAGTATTATTACCGCTGTAGCCATTGGCAAAAATTAAAACAATACGTGAAGCCAATGATTACACAGGAATTACTTTTTGTAAAATATATAATATAATTGCACGAAAAAAAAATTGTAAATAAACTATGAGATTGTAATGGACTTAAAAAGTGTAAACCAAGAAGGCGTCATCTCGGCCCTTATGACAGTCTGTGTTGCTTCTGACTGAAGGTTTGTTGAACCACCGGACCATTCGTCACGGCTGCACATGTGTGTGACGTCACCGAGACGTCCTGCCGTGGTGACCGCGGACAAAAGTATCCCATTACCGGGCACGGCGCGACTCACGGGCAATCTGGCAACAGCGCGGCCACATGGCAACAGCGCACTGCCTCCCTCCACCGCGACCCAGCGGTGCGCGGCGGGCCTTCCAACCACATGACAGGTTAATATCATGGCCACAAGATTTTTTTTTTTGACATGACAACGTCTAATAAATCGATGAACGCCTGCTGCACGCACGAAAAAGTGTCCCGTTACGCACATTGTTCCGTTACGCTGTCGGCGAGTGCAGTAATAATAAAGGTTATGTTACAATTGACTAAAACATTATGGTGTTTCATATAATTGATAATAGATATTTGATTACAGTTTATTTATATGGAAACTTGTTCATAATTAAATTTAAACTTTATAGCTAAACTCCAGTTTTTAAAATTAATTACAAGTCATCTACACGTGAACTGTTTCGTCGACTGTTTATAAAGTGAAGTGAAAAGTTTATATGGTTTTCATTGCTTATTACAACAACAATTTCGGCAAATAAAGGTTAATTATTCTTGCATTTTAAAAATCTGATTACTAGTTTAATTTCGAGTTTGTATTCTTTTATTATTAAAATAAAAATGATTCATTTTTATTCATAAAAGTATGCAATCATTTTTCAATGTTTTGTTATGACGTCACGTTAAACTATCGTCCGTAAACCGGCTTTACAGACAACCAATTTTTTCATAAATTAAATCAACAGAGTTCTTTTTAATGTGTAACATCCAAGCGCTCTGTACACGGAATTAGGTAGGAGTATTTTCGTGAATGGAAGAGAAGGTGCATTGAACGGAAAAATGCAACCACGGTGCTGCAGTCTGTGGTGGATGAAGCGAACCAAAAATTATAGAGACGAAGGAAAAAGTAATAGTTTTAATCCATTTAGAAAATCAGGGTCAAAACATGGATTAAATATTTTTTTCATGTCTCTTTCGCTTTTATCGGAGCCATTACATTATATAGTTTAAAATTTATTTCTTTAAATGGAATTATTTTATAGTCAACGTAGTTGTTCCGGCAGTGATTTCCAGAGCCGAGTGCAAAAACTACGTGTGATTCGCACCCATAAATGTACTTGAAAACACAATTTGCGTGTATTTATCGCTCTTGGCATTATTTTAAAGTATTCTATTTTAAATATCGTTTCCAAATTTCGTATTATAAGTTTACTGGAAACATGAGAACATTAGAAATGGTTACCGAGGTTAGAAGTTACACATCTCTTGCGAGAATTGGAAATGTATTTACGAATAATAAGAAAATTGTATAAGAAAGAAGAAATGATGTAGGAATAACAAGCATAAGACTTATACAAGCAAGAATGTGTATTAGGAAACAAGAAAATAAAGCATGGAATTTATGGAAGAAATTTAGATGGTACATTTTAAAGATGGCGTGACATTTAGATGAGGATTAGAAGATACCATATATATAATGAAAAAATGGATGTCTACAAGGAAATATGATGATAAATCGTTAAAGGAAGAATGAAAGTACAATAAATAAAGAAGATTTTGAAGTTGAAAATGAATGGAATATAAATGGATGTATGTTGGCGACTACTTAAATGCCCATTTCAATAACACTTTTATAAAAGTTTAAGTGTATGTTTTCACATAAAAATGGTTTATTTGAATATTCATAAAATAATCTATCATACAAAAAATGTTATTTTTAGAAGGAATGTTTGTGTTATAAAGTGTGCTATTGATGTAAGATAAAGTATGTTAGACTGAATACTGCACAAATCTGCAACACATCTAAAGAAACCAACCCCAGTAAACTAGATATTACGATAGCATGGCCCAAGAATACATTGTTTAACTACCTAAACTAAAACTAAGTGTATTTTGGAGGTCTATGTAAGGAGGACTCAAGTGCGTCTCAGGCTGAAGCCTATATAGTTAGGAATATGTTAAAGCAAGATGATACTGAAGTTTTCTTCAGACTTTTTCTGGTACCCATGTGTTTCGCTGTGATTTTTAAGACGTTTCACGTCAAAATTATATCACAATAACCAGTTGGGATTTGAACCTATCTTTTCTGGAATACGAATATATTGTCTTACGAGTCGGTCCATAAACTACGATAGTGTTTCTTTTCTCATCTTCAGATTGCCTTGTAGTGATTCCTTATGCTATAGGCGTGAGTGTACGATTATTGCATAACAGTAGAAACACATAGTTTCAGACTACAGGTCTATGTAGTCTTGAAAAATTATCGACATCTATTATTGTAAGTAAAACTATCAAAAATTATGGTCTCCAAATTTTTAATTCACGTCTTTTGAGTATATCATGTACTAGTGCGTGTAACTACATGTGATTTTGTTTACACATTTACCATGCGTGTAGACAGTATTTGTGGAAGGGGTGGGCAGAAGCCAGTCCTTCCTCCGGAAACTCTATTACAAAGATAATGCTTGGAAATACATTTTTAGGTTAGTTGACGATCCCTTAAGTACTTTTAGAAATTCCTGCCATTGTAATATATGTGAAATAAAATTCTTTGTCTAAATAAATCTGACAACCCAACTTCCCCCCCCCCCTTTTTTTTACTACGCTCTTGACACTTATTGTTACAGAAACATGTTCCTCTTTTGCATAAGCTTCTCTGCACTAATACCTGTGCCTTGTTAACAGAAGTGTAAACAAATATACACATATACAAACAAAACACAAATCTGTTTAAAGAAAGTATCTATGTGAATATAAACTAATTCAGTGTAGTTCATTAAATAAAATTTCCACTGACGAACAACATTTTAAATAATAGGTAAAGTAATTCAAGATGATGTAGTTTCGGACATACGCCATTACTCATTAAACTGCATGTCATGACAAACCTCAGCCTGTTTGTGTCTTAAGAAGGTAATATATATCTTTCCCGAAACGCGGCAACTGTTCTCTTAGGAATAATATACTGTTTTAGTCTGCGCTTTCATCGTTGTGGTTTTTTCGCTCAACTGTTTCTTACGGTGTTCGTCTGTGCTGTCATCACTGTTTATTCGCATCGCTGGGTTCACCTGTGCGTCTCTGTATAGCAATTCATTTTTTTTTTAAATTTTTATCTGTTAAATTTCATCGTTGTGCACCGTTGTGTAAATTGTGTAAATGGAACAGAAATATTCATGTAAATTACATATTTGTTAATTTGTACATTTACTTTAAAATAACTATATCACTACATACCATTTACACTTCGTGTTGCCCCAGTACCTCCAATATAGAGTTATTTGCAAAGAGTTGTTTGAATAGCTTTCCAGTATTAGCTGCGCAAGTTAAGCACGGTAAAGCAAAAGAAAGCCAAAAATAATATAAAAAATTAACTTTTCTGTGGCTTTAAAACCAAATAAATAAAATTTTTATACAATAACATCATGCTTGTAAGCACACATATTTTAACTAAGCACACTCTTTTAATATCTAGCATTTATTTCAAATAACTTTACTATCGACAGTGCCAGCTCTTACATATGTTTTTACTATACTATATTTTATATAATTATTGTACAGCGGAACTGTAAGTTTGTTTGCAGGAAATCGACTAAAAAATTGCCAGACTAGTTATACAAATTATATTTCACTGTTATTAAATTACATAATTCATGCTGAACGAACAGCATGAGAACACATAAATTGGTTCGTTACCGACGTTAGATATTTCAGCACGTGTTGATGACTCACGAAACTATAGTAAACTCGTGTAATAACATCATGTCAGTGTTAAGAAGACTGCAAGAATCCGCTCTACCACTCTGGTTCTGGGGTAGAGCGCCTGCCTTGTGACTTGTAGGACCCGGGTTCGCGCCCCGGCTCCTCCAAGGCGGATTGCGCAGACGAAATGGTGGTATTTTCTCTGGTAGGAATACAATCCCTTGTAACAAGTCAGGCTACCAAAGAAACGGTGGGTGGAACAGAAAAACACCTTCCAGGTGGCTTCCAAATGGGGAGCCCGTTTCTTTTCTTGGGCTCCCCATGCGGTGGCCATTCCGGGGGTTTCTCCGGGGGAACGGAGTTTTGCAAAAAATATTTTTTTTTTTTAGTTTTTAGTAACATATATATTATTTTGCTTTTGTACATAATATATTTTAATTAAGTGTGTATCAGTCAGTGAGTGGTTGTATACCGATGGTGTGTGTTAAAGCATTTATCGGTATATATTTTCTTGAAGTATTATTGACGGTTAAATTTTAGTCAGAAACTTTTTTTTTGTAGTATTTTATAAGTTTTTGACGAAAAAATATTGCATTTTAAAACCACATAGTTTTCCATCAGGAATATCGTCTTTAACACAAGCTTTTATATATCCTATATGTGTGTGTATAAATCCAGATGTAAATAAAATCCTATTCTATTAATTTCAACATGAGCAAAGGCTTTGATACTTTCCAACATAATCTTATGATTAAAAAATTATCAATTTTTGGCTTCGTCAAGCAATGCGTGGTATATATGTTTTAATTATCTTACAAATATACGCTCTTCAGTCAAATTTGCGAATGCAATTTCATGGTATTAGGTGTTCCGCAAAGTAGTAGTTTATCTCAACTACTCTTTAATATTTAATAAATGATATTCTAACTGTAATCAGAATTGTTCAAGAAAAGATGCTGATGGAAAAAAAATTATGTTTGGGAAATATGTTTGTGAAACTATTCAGCAAGTCATTTCAGTTGTCCGGATCTGATTTTCAAGTTAACAAACGTCTCTGAATTACGATAACATTTATTGTATAAACTTTAGTCAAAAAACTAATTTAATTAATCAGAATTTTCACATAATAATTAAAGACATTATACGCTGTGTCCTGCTTTAAGACCTTCGAGTTATATTGATGCAAAGCTTTTTTTTTTTACCAACATGTAGATAATACTATTATTAGCAACACATGAAGATCTAAAATTTAAAAATTTCTCTGTATCAAGTGATTTTAATTAGAAAAGAATGAAAGTACTCAGAAAAAGTTCTCAAATTAATATTTAAAAATTTCAGGCATTTAAATTATTTTGAATATGCTACATTCCTATATAACCTATTTGCATTTTCTATTTATTAGACGTTCAATTATTTTAAACCATTAGTAACTATAAAATGTGTAAAATATTTTAACTCTTTTAGAATAATCTAAAAATATTCATTGGTAAAACTTTTGTAATCTACATATTTATTTTGTATACACCATTTTAGTTTCGGTTTAATATTTTTGTGAAAACCAAAGTAACCAATTGGTTAACTTGAACTTTATCAATCTTTATCTATTTGTGTTTTTTGTTGTTTCGTATTTTGTCGCATTGATGTGTATCAGTGTGTGTTAATGTGATTTAGTTTTTTAATTTCAGCAGTGTTTATTTTTGAAAGACTGCAAGCCTGTGCAAAGCCAATCAAAATTCGATGTAGGGGAGGACGGGGCAAGTTGACGAGCGGGGCAAGATGACGAATGACTTATTTCCACGTCATGGCACTAGATAGCACCACCTAACAGACACTACTAGCGTTCCACACTGGTGGGCACTAAAGAATCGCACAGTGAAGCCGCTGCCACCATTTAGTTGTTTGTTAGATGATGTTCGTACATTTGGTCTGACGTATTGTAATTTTCAACAACTTCGAAGTAATATCTCATGGACAAACAGGTAAGATATTTGGATATTCAATGCCACACATTATTACCTAAGACTATATACTTTTCTTAACCACTATATATTGTTAACCTTTTATTTTTTTTCCTAGCGAAAAAATCCAATACTAATAACATTGCTGATCGGGGCAAGTTGACTGGGGCAAGATGACGACTCGTCATCTTGCCCCAAGTGCTTTATACGGTTTTTGTGGTATCCACATACAACTCTTTTATAACTTTTGTTTGATTTTCTGAGCTTTATAATCTCATAAGCAAAATGCAAGTGTCATCACAAGCTCACCCATGAAAGCGATTCTGGTTCAGAGGAGAGCTCACAGGATAGAACAAGAACGTTTGAAGCAACAAAGACAAGAGTCTAGAGAAGCCAAAAAAGGAACTGTTACTAAGAAACTGAAGCTCGATTCTCGAGAAAAATCCAAGAAGCTCCAACTTTCGACAGGCATGACTTCAGCTCAAATATCCGAAGTGCAGTGTCCAGTGTGTGATGAGATTTATGTCAATCCTCCATCAGAAGACTGGATCGAGTGTTGCAAATGCCACACATGGTGGCACGAGGACTGCTCGAACTTTGAAGGAGGAAAATTTGTGTGCGATTATTGTTTATAAAACACCAACTCTGAATTAGTTATGTAAGTTAACTATTAATTGTAATTATCAACAAACCAAGCCTTTAATAACATGCCTTATATGTAAAAACGCATGTAACAATGTTAAATTAGTTAGTTTACAGTAGTTTGCATTCTAAGAATAAATATGTTTAAACTTGTGTCATAAATGTCATCTTACCCCGTAGTCAAAGTCATCTTGCCCCGGTAACGGGGCAAGATGGCACATTTGCATTATATTTTTAAAAGGGCAGAATTTTTGAGATAATATAGAAATATAGATTTTTTTCATGTAGTTACACCACGACAAAAGACTATTCTAATAGTGTCTGGAAAGAAGGAAATCGTATTTCCAAAATTAAAATTATAAAAAATGGTGAACTCTTAACATCGCCAACTTGCCCCGTCCTCCCCTACTAGCCTATGTCTCCCCTAGAGCGCCTGTGCTGCTTGCCCTACACTACACAAAAATATTTCCCCCGCATTTCAGCATCTTAAAAACACATTTTGTACACATTAAATAATTTATTATAGATATAAAAAACCTTAATTTTTTCTGTTCAGTCACCCTAATAATGAAAAACATTACAAAGAAAATCCTTAAATATTTGCGTTCGATTTGCACTCATTAAATAATCATCTACCAATTACTTCAATTATTCCAGTGTGCAAAAATGTAATTTCTATCAACCTAGTTACATTACAATTTTACGAATAAGGCCGTTTTCTTCATGCCGCAGTATGAATAAGAAATTTTGGCTGAATGGAATACTATGTACTACCACATGTATTTTTTTTTAAATCGTAATAAGAATAGAGTGCTACCAATAATACATTTTTTTGGAAACATTTCTTTCTTCTCGTCCGCGATCTGGAAGTGATTTGTTATTGCAACTATGTGCCGGAAATTAGGCATTTCGACACCTTTTTAAAATTTTTACTATAATTTTTAATTAATTTTGGAAATTTTATTTTTTCAATTTATCTGCTTGCTAAAGCGGTGATTTACTCTTTGTTAGGCCGGTGTACGCCACGTAGTTAAACTTTGTGCCAGTGGACTGAAGCACCTTTCTCAGGGACCTATATGATATTTTGCTAGTTCTAATGTGGACGTGGGCAGCCCGGTTGAAATTTCTCTCGCCTGCAGTCACGTCCTGGATTTGTAATATTAATTCCCTGCATGACCAAAATTGCATAGAGCAGCTTCTGGCCTGCTAAGCTGCTACTTCTTAGAGGCCTGCTGAGAGTAGCGAGTCTCGTCACGAACGGGTCTTCAGTGGACCTCCGTTCCCAGCCTAGTGGCGTTTTCTGTCCACCCTCCCCTCTCTCTCCACCCACCTTAGTTCTGAGAAATTATGCTAGGAGCAGTGAACCTCGCCAAGACGATGGCCAAATCCAAGGACATTCTCCCTTGTCCTACAGAGACCTCTACGATATCTAGCGGCAAAAAAAGCAACTTCGGCCCTGGTGGCCAGCGAGCAGAGACTATGCCAGTGACACCTGTCGGCGGTTCAGTTCACCGCCTCCTTTGGTTCCCCTTTAGGCCGCCAGAGAGCACCACCAGCTACGCCTTAAGGCCCTATGCTTGCTCCCCGTGGCCTGTAATAGTCGATTGTATGTAGCTTCCTGTTACCGCCGGTAGAGAGCGCGCATGTCGTGTTGTCGCGCCCGCCTCGGACTCCTTCGGAAATTTTCGGCCTAGAACCGAACCTTCCCCCTCCTTTGACCTAGGGCCTTAGCGCCCGTTTTAATTAGGAGCATGGTCCTCCATGAGGGGACTCTGACATTGGCTACTAACCGCGCAGCAGTTCGGGCGAAACTCCTCTCCATCTCTTGTCGCAGCTACGACGGAAACAATTTCTATTAAGAACGTAGTCAGCGGTCTGGAGGGATGTGATCCCATTTGTACAGTAGCCAGTCAGGAGTAGTCATTAGAAAAAGTCATGTTTAGTTAAATTTAATTTTTTTTATTTTACTAAAAATTTGGTTTCTTCCGTGTCATCCGCGGTATTTTGGTCCGCGCCTCCTGGTCTTCTGCGCGAGACATCTCATGAGCCCTGAATCTACACCCTGTTTGGTGAGTAATCCGGCTTTTTTTCTCCTCCCTAAATTCCCGTTTGTTGGTCTTTCGCGCCGACTGTGTATGACTGTCTGGAAGCAGGTCTAATTCTTTTTGAATTTGACTTGTGTTTCAGACAGGGTCAAAGTGCTGGGGAGACAAATTGCTCTCAGCTTGTTGTCCTGGACCTCGAGCTCCAAGTCCCGTTAGAAGAGATCTTTCCCGGCCCGACGTCTTACCTTGAAGACCTGGGTGATAATGTAAAATAAACATCTCCCCCCCTTTCTATCTACGAACAACATTAAACGAATGAATAGCCTACCAGCGAGCAGTGACTTAAGAACTTAATCCTCAAGAACATGTAGAATCATGGAAACTAATTATCTATGTAATCATTGGAAAATCAAACTTTGGTGTGATACTTCAATTTTTTTGTTTATGTAATCGTCGTTTGTTAAAGTTGAATATGAGTTGTTTTAATAATATCGGGCCGGCCCATTTTCAAATAAGTTAAATATATTGTTAATACCCTTCAATGGGAAACTTACAAATGCCAAAACAAATGGAAAACCGAATTAATTATTTACATTTTTAAATAAAACCAGGAACCTATAGACCAAGCTACTTGTGTAGTGTTTATTTATAAATACTTATATTATAAATGCGAAAGTAACTCTGTCTGTCTGTCTGTATGTCTGTTTGTTTGTTTGTTAACTTTTCCCGGCTGAACGGCTGAACGGCTGAACGTATCGTAATGAAATTTGGCAAGGATATAGATTATATCCTGGGGATGGAAATCGGCTATCTTTTGTCTAAAAAAATTATCTTTAAACGGGTTAAAAAATATATCTTCATGTTATGTAATGTGTGTCATAGATATACAAACTGTTAGTGTCATTCCTCTGTGCCTGCCGAGCAATAGCTTTCAAGCCATTACGTTACGTTTTTCTATTTTAAGGAACAAAGTATAGAGTAAGAAAAAAATAAAGATCTTGACAGTTTGTAGTGCCCCCATATTTGTTTCAATTTTCAATACCGTTTTTGTATATTACAGTTTAAATTGCAGAAAAAAAAATCATGTTTCATAAACACATAAATAGTGAGTGTGTGTCATTTCTCTTTGTCCACGAGGTCTCGCCGCGTCAATTTTCTCCTTGGGGCGAACCCGTCCACTTAATTAAATATACAGCTTTTATCGTTGAATGATTTCATGATTTATTTCATGAAATACTGCTCTCATAAAAAAGTAAGTTTTATAGACATTTAATAGGTGTCTCTCTCTCTGAAGATCAATCTATGAATCGTTAAAAATTTATTTCCTTTATTTTTTTAGTTTGATTTGATACAATATGATTTCACTAAAAATAAATTTCTACCCCTTCCTATTTTCATTTCCACATTACGAAGTTTCACTTCTTCCGCGCGGAGAGACTCCTCGCAGTATTTTTGCATGCAATTAAAAACTATTTTTTAATGATGCCAAAGAAGTATAACTTCTCATGCACGTACGTAAGTACACGCACTCATTTTTTTTATTTAATTTATTCTATATATTTTTTTTTCTCTCTACCTAGGGCACTCATAATTCTTTTAAATTTCACTTGTATGTTTTCAATGTCATTTCAGTTGAACATTTTTTTTGTCAAATTGGTCATTATTTATACTTTGTTTCATTTTGGAAACATACGTATTTTTAGGTATTATGACAAATAAAAAAAATTAGTTACACTTACATTCTAAGGTTTTTATTGTGTGGATAGTTTCAAGTTTTTATATAATGTAGGTATATAAATTCTTAAACTTACAAATTTCTTCGAAATTTATTCATAGGTTGGTAGGGCCTACTAATTTTTTCTATTTGTCAATATTGTTATTTTTTTACAGTACCTACTTATAACTTATTTGCAAGGAGTTTGGTTAAGTGTTTATAATTTATCTGCCGAGCGTCAAGAGGTTTAGGGCTACTGAGACCGAAGACCAGAAATATTTATCAATTATGTAATATATTGTTGAAAAATTTGAATTTTACTATTTCAGGTGGGAAGATTTTTTATATTAATTAGAATAGTTACGTGTAATTGCCATCTACCTGTATTTCATATTAAACATTATGTTTGGTTGAGTGTGATATAATTTTATTTATGTATGTTTTAATTTCATTTATTTTCTTATATATATATATATAAATATATATATATATATATTCTTACCTACCTACTTCTATTAAATTTCAAGTGGATGTTAACATTGTCATTACAGTTTAATAAATTTTTTTTAAAAATTAGTTGTTATTTATACATTTTGTTTCATTTTGGACTATGTTTTTTTAACTTAATTCAAATATTTGTGGTGTGTACAGGGAGTGATATCTCTATTAATTTCTATACTCCTTTGGATAAGCGGAATATGGCCACCACAGTTTTACATATAAACAAATCCTACAAATGTTTTAAACATTATGACAAATAAAAAAGTTTCACAAACATCTTTAGTTTTTTTTTGGTGTGTATAGTTTGAAGTTTAATATTATGTATGCACGTAAATTCTTAAACATAGAGTTATTTATTAATTTATTTAGAAAATTATTCATAGGTAGGCAATAAGTTTTCCTTTATATCTTTTTCGATTTGGAGTGTTTCCGAGCCATTCGGGGTCCTCAACATCACAACCTCTTCCCCCCCCCCCCCCCCCAAGGTGGTTAAAGCCCCAAAATTTCGAAAGTTTAAAATTTTTTAAAAACCTGGCTCTTTCGATTTTAAGCGTTTTCCAGCCATTCAGGGTCCTCGAACCCCCCGCCCCCCTCTGGGAAAAAGCCCCAAAATTTCGATAATTTTAGGAATTTCAAATATCTATTCTTTCGAGATGGAGTGTTCCGAAACATTCGAGGTCCTGAACCTCCACCCCACCCCCCCCCCCCTTTCCATAAAAGTGAAAGCCACATAATTTCGAAAAATTGGAGGAAATTGTATTAAAATTAAGTCATTACGAACTAAAGTGTCCGGGGCATGGTGGAATTTTTACCCAAAGTCAACTTCGCACCCAATTTTGTGGGAGGGGGGGGGGGTGGGAGTGCAAAACCCCAAAATTACGAAAAATTTCAAAAATTTCGTAAATTGAACTATACTTTTTTACTATTTGGAGTGTTTCCGAGCCATTCGGGGTCCTCAAACTACCCTCCCTCCTCAAGGAGTCAAAGACCCAATAATAAAAAAATTTCCCAAACTTTCTAAAACCTATTCTCTTTCGGTTTGGAGTGTTTAAGAGCCATTCGGGGTCCTCAACAATAACCCCCCCCCCCCCCCTTCTCAGGGGTCAAAGCCCCAAAATTAAGAAAATTTCAAAAATCATTCTCTTACGATTTTTAGTGTTTCCCTGCCATTCAGGGTCCTCAAAATCACCCCTCCCCCTCTGGGGACAAAACCCCAAAATTTCGAAAATTTCTGGAATTTCAAATATCATTTCTTTCGAGATGGAGTGTTCTGAACCATTCGAGGTCCTGAACCTCCACTTTCCGCAAAAGTGAAAGCCCCAATATTTCGAAATATAAGAATATATATAATTGAATTTTGGTATGTATGACGTCGATAAACTCTTACACTGTTTGACCGATCGCCATGAAAGTTGGCACATCGAAGTGTATTTATCACGAATTTTTTTGTAACTCGCCGCTAGATGGCGCTGTAGCGCATCAACTTCTAAACCTTTCAACCGATCGCCATGGGTAAACAGAAAATCATAGGTCACAGATACACAAACAGTAATTATGTGTCATTTCTTAATGTCCAACACACTGGACATATCGCTATCCATTTTGCTGTAACTCGCGGACAATATCTCACCCGGTGTTCAGCCCGGGCAAAGCCGGGTACTGCAGCTAGTTTAGTATATACCTTATTCTCTTTAACGATCCACTAGCTCCCAAGTTGCTTGTGTGCAGAGAGTTCCAAATTGTTTTGTTCTCCACCTCATGCCACTTCTGGTCAATTACTTTAATTTTCTTAATATTTTTGATCCCAGCAGTTTCCAAGGTTTATTTAATTAATTAAAAATAATTTAATTTTGAGGCACAAGTGGCGTTACAACTATCACCGTCAGAAGCACTATCTGTTATGTTTAAAGTTAACCTGAAAAACAGCAAGAGGGTTGACAGCGCTACCTACCGAGTATTCTCTTCAATACTTCGAGGGCAATGCTGCTGTACTCATTCCATGGAGGGTGTAAGATAATATGGCAGAATTCCGTTTCGTCCTTTGGACGTATGACACTTTTCCGGCATGGTACTTTTCCGCCTTTTTCGAAGAGGCCAGGCGGAATACTGTCATTATGGTAGTCTTCCGATATGTCAGTCTTCCGTCCAAGGGCGCCAATACCCGGGGCAGGGGGGGGGGGCCGTGGCCCCCCCCCCTAGCTTTCAGGGAAGGAAAAAAATATATAGTGTAGTCAGGTGTTTTACTTTAAAGAAAATTATTTAAATTCGGTATTATGTAGAAGTGGTTCAACACGAAGATATTATTGTATATCGTTTTTTACATGTCTATTTCATTTTTTATGTTAGTTCAAGCATTAGTTTCTGCTGCTGCGATATAAGGTGTTGTGTACAGGGAGAAAACGCTGTTCAAGCGCAACGCCCGTGGCGAGTCATTCCCCTTCGTATTCCTACCCAAGCTCACGCGATAACACAACACAACAGATTTAGACCAGTCAGAGTTAGACGACGCGACAGTTGACATGTGCTTGTAGACGGCGAAATGTTTTGCTACTGTTTCGTCATAATAATGTGTATGTTCACAAATAACATCTCAAAACAGAGATTTTTCAATAGTCTTTAGGTCTACCTACAGTTTTATGCATCTGGTCTAGATTTAGTTTAGTGTATTCAGTCAGTATAAATAACTTAAGTGTAAATAAATAAGTGAAAAGTGTAAAGATAAAAACCATTGTTATTATGTGTGTTTCTTAGTTTTCCTCATTCGTCACATCCACTCAGAATATTAACAATTTTTAAGGTAAGCTAACACCTTTAAAGTTACTCAAATAAGAATTATTGTTCAGAAAAGTCTACAACGTAAAATTTATGTTGGAATTTTTAATTTAGAGGAAAACCACTTTTTCCCTTCAAAAGTGTTTAAAGGGATAAGGATTCCGCTACCTTCAGTAGACTCGGAAGCAATTTACACTGGAATCTCGATTTTACGTACGCTCACAGTCGCTTGGATTGCATTCGTAAAATCGTTATCTTCATAAAATTTTAAACACCCCACCCCGTGAAGATACATGTTATAATTTATTGAACGGAATATATATAATATTAAATAGTAAAAACAATTACTGCTGTCTGCCCTCTGCCCTCCCCTGCGTTCCCCTTATTTTTTTTAACATTCCACAACTTGCTTCATTGCACGAGTGATATAAAAGCGACATCACAGCGACTAAACACAGTTGCACCACGCATTGCATCATGTTAACTTTTGTGTGGTGACAGTAGGTTGTCCGACATGCCTTTCTTGGATAACTTTTCTTTTCGTAAGACGCGTGCTACTAAAATAAATTTATATTTGAGTTTGCAAACTTGTCCACTCCTTGCCAGAGACGACTGAACACAGACGAGACTTTCCAGGGTCGGGTTGATGAGCTGGAAGAATTCCCTGCCTTGCATTTTTATGGACTTCACCTTATCATATTTATCAGTTAATCTTTAACAGATCAGCTTGAAAAATATTAATGAACGCACTTTTAGTAACATAATCTAGGAGAACAAGCACACAGTTCAGTGTACACCTGTACTGTTTCATAAAAGTGATCATAGGTAGGGACTGGAAAAATTCGCGGTTTCAATGACCACTAGGATAGACTAAACGATTCTCCTATGTACTCTGGCAACTATCACCTGGTCATTGGCTACCGACTCGGGGAAACTGTTTACTGCGATTCTTATGATTCGATACTTCTTTTGTTGAGTGTTTGCCATTGGCTCAGAGTCCTTCAGGTAAATTGCGGTCCAATCACTGGCGCAGCATTAAGCTAAACGAGTTTGGATTCCAGCCTGTCTCGAAAGGAATCCGCGAATTTTTACGGTCTCTAATCATAGGCTTATTTGGTGAAGAAAAACGCTGCTCTTTAACGACAGACATTCATTAAAAAAACAGTACATTTTAGTGCAAGAAGCCCTTGAATTTGTGATAGCCATAGGGAATTATTTGTTTGTATAGTAAGTTAAAAAAAAAAGCTTAGTTGAAAATCCGCTCGTCACGTCTACTTGCTGCGTCACTTATACCATTTTTGAGCGTTTTTTACTGGGAAACCGATGCAGCGAAGGTAATTAATGCGACACATGTCAAGATAATGCCTAATGGCGTGGGTTTCTGGATATTAGCGGAAAGGAGAGGAAGTAGCTACTCAATATCGTTTCTTTCTCTCACGCTTCACAAGGTTTCAAGCTCAGTTGCTATGCTCACGAGCTGGAAATGTTGGAATGGGTAAGGAATGTTGAGTATAGTTCATTTGCGGTAAAATAAATATTTTTACAGCCTTGGCATAAATTTCAATCTAAGAAATTTCGAACTTTGCGACAAATAAAGTGTACCTAATCCATTTTTTCTTTTCGATTTTGAGTTTGATGCCGCAATAACTTATACAATATTCACTAACGGTAAATGGCTGTTGTATTAGCTTTAAAATATGAATACGCTGTGCATTAAAAATTAATATTTTTATATGTTTTCATAGTGTTTTTTTAAATTTTTTTTGAAATATATTTTGGTGTCAAATTTTCCGAATTTTAGATGGTTCCTGAAAAAAATGTATTCGTAAAATCGCGGCTTCGTTCAGTCCGGGCTCCGTAAAATCGAGGTTCTAATGTACTCTTAATTCTGAAGTTAAGTACTGAACATGTTATTTAAGGGTTTATCAGTGCCGTATTTACGCGCAGGCTATCTAGGCTGTAGCCTATGGGCCCGCACCACAAATGGGGGCCCGCACCACACGACACGAAAAAAAAATTATACTGCGATGTGGATCTTCTTATATTCTTAAAATACGCGTCGACATAGTATGTCCAGTTGTTTTGTGTGGATTAATTGCGCAGAACTAAACTCGTCTGTGGAAAGCTGATATATTAGTTATGTCAGCATTTAGAAATTTTTGATTATTTTCATTGGTTTTGGTGTCACTTAATTCCTTAACATCTAAATACTGTTTGGTTAAATTGTCTAGTTTAATAATAAATTAATTTTTTCTGCGCTTTACTATCACTAAATAAACTTATAGTATTCGACTACTGAATCCATCTGTGCTAATTTTAAATGATAAGCAATTATAATTCATATCGAAACATAGTAATATTCATTTAATTGTGAAACAATTTTTGACTGTAATTATAAGCGTAGTTCAGGTGTTACATTTAAAAACAACTGTTTTCTGACTGTGATAACATACTCAAATCGTTTCTCTCCCAAAGTTGAATCTTTTGAATTTAAATTTGGAACTATTAAATCACTTCATTCATTCATTCACACACACACACATATGTTTTTTTTTAAATCAATTGTGCTTTTTGTTCATCAATATTTTTTGCATGAATTTATTTAAACCAATATAATATTTAAAATCAAAATGCAATTAAGGTAATAAAGGGATTTTGAATGAGCTTCAAATAGTCATTGACTTCAAATGAATTTAAATATTAAAAAATGTACCTACAGCACGCATTGATATATTTTTCAGTTTTAAACTTTATAATTATTTTAATTTAATTTGTACGCAACATTTATTTAGGGGTAAAGAGAGCAATTAGTTGAAGGACTGTATTCTTGATATCCGTGTACCCGAGACGCTGCAAAAGTATAAGGACTGTATTCCTGCATTTGTGTTTCTAAAAATTTATTTGTTTCAATAAAATAGTTAATATTTAATTAATAAAGTAGCCAATAAAGATTTTTTTATGGCGAATGAGTACTGTGGTCTATTATTTTAGTAACAGGACAAAAAAATTTAACAGGGTCAGAATTGGAACTATTTTATGGCTAGTAACAAGCCGCAGTTAAGTCTTCCAAAATATTAAAAATACTTCATACCCCTAAGTCTGGCCCCCCCCTACAAATTATCATATGGGCGCCCTTGCTTCCGTCGCCCTGTATCGCACTGAAGTTGATGTCACAACAGTGCGACACGCCGGAACCTATGAGAATAAAAAAATTACATAACCATTCATGTTCAACACATCTGTGACGTCAGCGCGATGAAATTAGTCTCTCAAATAATAGCGTTATCTATCAGAATTTTTTTTCTTTTCCACCGCGTCGCAGATATGTTAGTTAAATAAGCATCAAAATTTGGTTTTTAAATATTTGTTAAAATGTCGCATTGAGAAATCATGTAGATGTTTATTTCGACAAAGTTTCAAAGATACCTATTTTTACTTAATTTTTTGACGTGATAACGTCTTATAAATCGATGAACGCTGTCTGCACGCACGAAAAATTGTCACGTTCTGCCTGAGCCGAGCGTGCAAGAACCGGCCAACCACCGTGCGAGAAAATCTTCTTTAATATCAAACAGGTTAAGGCGGTCTTTTTAACTAATTGTTCGCGATTATATTTAAACAAATTATTTAAATTAAATTTGCAAAAACTGTAAATACCTAATAAAATTAATTAAAAAGTTTGCAATTAAATTAAATTAATTAAATTTTGGCAACTTTTCATCAATGTTTTCTTATGACGTTATCATGTAAAATTACCGTCCGTAAACCGACTTTACAGACAACCCCCTTTTTGTACAATCTTTTTGGTACAATCACACCGAAATAATTTGATTAAATCAATATTTCTGAAATAGGTCGATTAAATCAAACTTGTCAACACTGATGGCTGTAACAAATGTAAAATAAATGTAATGGAAAGAATATTTTTATTTCTAGTTGTTGGTTAAAATTTTTCGCTTTGGTTAAATACCGCATGTTCAAAATGACGCGATATTTGGCTGTCGCAAGGCGTGTTTCGCGTCGCGTGTGTCACGCTATTGTGATCCCTGCATGAGCATACAGTGAGAGTGCTCAAGGGACGGTAGCCGGACAAGTGATCAGGATCAGTGAAGTAGTTCCTGAATAACAGGAGTACTTACACTCTTATCAGGCTGTACATCCTTCAGCCTGTGGTTCCTTTCCTGTTTTTCCTTGTTATGCTAGTAAAATACTCTTTTTAATGTAACTCTTTATGTTAAAAAAATCTAAATAGAAATTGGGTGGGATTCATATTTATATGCTTATTTATATACTTTTTGCCCTTCATACCAACATAATACATAAATAATGCAACAAATTAACACATAGTTTTTTATAAAACGCAACATATTTTATTTTAAAATTAGCGTTTTATAAAAATTCATCGATAAATTTAATGGCAGAACATATTGGGCCAAAGTATTTTACAAATGTATTACTAAAAAAAGTTTTTTTTTGTAAAGTCGGATTACGGACGATAATTTTACGTGATAACGTCATAATAAAACATTGATGAAAAAAAACATACTTTTTAATTTTCAAATATTATTTACAGTTTTTGCAAATTTAATTTAAATAATTTGTTTAAAAATAATCACGGACAATTAGTTAAAAAGCTCGCCTTAACCTGTTTGATATTACAAAAGGTTTTCTCGCACGGTGGTTGGCTGGTTCATGCACGCTCGGCTCAGGTGGAACGTGACAATGAGTCATGATTTTACGTGCGTGCAGCCAGCATTCATCGATTTATAAGACGTTATCACTTCAAAAAAATATCATTTTCAACTGTTTTTTTTGTCGAGTCGTTTTTAAAGTAATTTTATAGACATGTGTTTTTAATGAATAAATCAACAATGAAACTCTAAGCACGCTTGCATGTGATGTGCCGACGTGGCTGAGTCACGGCACTAAGACAAGCTGTGATCTCGGAGAGCTGTGGTTGGCCGGGCTCTGAATCGCGCCCATTACACGCGCCGCTCGAGCCGAGATCCGGACCCCGAGGCTTAACTGAGTTACGGCCCAACTTAGCGAGCAACTTAGAATCACCTTCAGCGCACTTCACTTCCCGGCTGACGAATACCAATTCGGCCCACGGTCTTGGAAACTGAATTATACCCACAACATCCCTTACGCTCTAAATGAATTATTCTCTTATTGAAATTCTATTTAAGGGGGGAAAAGCATGTTTATTATCTGGTTAAGAATACCATCTAAAAGAAAAAAAAAATGTTAACAACCTTTCAGCAAAGTAAGTTGTTAACAACACTAATATTTCAAAACAGTTTTTTTTTTTTGACGTGACAACGTCTAATAAATCGATGAACGCCGGCTGCACGCATGAAAAAGTGTCCCACTACGGATGTCCCACTACGGATGTTCCTGTTTGCTCATTGTACGCATGCGTGGCATCTCTCTTCCCCTCGATTGGAACGACCTTCGATTTTACTTTTCAATCATATTTTCGTCGTTTGAATTATTAATATTATGTAATTTAACGATCGTCCACCGATTTTCAGCACAATTGGTACGGTTATTTAAAAGTAATGTTGAATATTCAAATATATACGTTTTTAACCAACAATGGTGTTTTATAGTTACACATAATAATTCAAATTATAAACGGGATCTTTTGCACAATGTTTTAAAAAATATTGTAACATCTTATAAATAAGTTTGGTGTATTTGGGATGCGTATTTGTTATAAAATCGAGTTATTAAAACGAAATAATATTATTCCCCTACCGTGAACAAAATTTTTATAAAGGTATATATAACATCTGAAACTATGAATTATTAAATGTGGCCTCGTGGTTGAGCGGTCAGCGGCTTAATTTTCTTATCGGAAGTTTGTCGGTTCGATTCCTGGCATGTGCGAATTTTCTTTTTTAACTTGTAAAAATAAATACGGCGCACGTAACATTTCAAAAGTAATAAATATATTTGAATAATGAATGCAAATAAAAGTAAATTTATTAATTAAATTGTACATTTCATTTCACTCCTTTGTATTCATACAAAATAGTGATAATTCAATAAAAATGATTCAATTTTATTCATAAAAGTATGCAGAGGTAGATTTTATCATACAAAATATAGAAAAATTTTTTAAAAAATCTTCCTTAAAGAATATAACATTTTTAATGCCTAAATGGTTTGGTTGCAAAAACCTATTACGGCTCAGTCTCACGCCGAATATGATATTTCCTTTTCTTCTGGATCAATCATTTCATCAATGTTTTGTTATGACGTTGTCACGTTAAACTATCGCCCGTAAACCGACTTTACAGACAACCAATTTTTTTTAAATATATGGGCTCAGAACAAAAAACCAACAATATACACCTACCACAAATAATAATTGTTAGAACTTCAACGACTACTCATGTGATGCACAAATAATTCAGTTTTACTCAATATTAAAAATTTTTTTTTTCATGTATACTTTTTAATTTAGTCTGAGTTTAAACCACAAAGTATTTGATTTTATGAAAACTCATTTCTCTATCTTTCAAGCGCTAATGAATCATACCATATGAAAACTGAATATAAATCGTAATCAAATTTTGTGAAATTGCGGGGGGAAATTTAATTAGGCCGAATGTTATTTTTATTTATTATGTTATTAACATTCATAATTATATTTCGCCAATAAAATGAACAGGGAAAAATATTGTATCTTTAAAAAGTTACACTAAGCAATAACTCTTTAAAGTAAATTGTATTACAAATTATTTGATACTTTAAGAAATAAGGATCCTAGTAAACATCAATAAGCGAAATATTAATTAATCTGCTTTATACTTTAGCGAACAATAATTTGAACTTAATTTAACACAATTATTTTTATTAAAATTTCTGTAGCGTAATGTTGATGGCCTTTCTACGTGTTAATTTTTTTTAGTTTCAATATAGATATTTTATTAAAAAAACAAGGATGAAAACATTTTCCAAGCTTAGGTGTCTGTTACAGAAGTCTTTCCTGGGCCAGTATTTGCATAACCCTTTAAGGGAAAATACTTTTATGGAAATCTCCTTTGATGTGTACCTGCACAGTAAAAACAAAAACTGATAATTTCTCGCTTAATTTCTTGATGCGTTACTGTGACTATTTGTCTCGCAATGATATCAAGGGAATATTTAGTTTTTACTTTATAAACATTAAAATTACAGAATTTTTCTGGAACACCTAATTTACATAGTAAAACGATAGTTTTTATTTATTTGAATGTAGTTGTACTTTACAAAATTGTTTCGCAAAAAAATTTAAATATCATTCAGGGTAGGTTTGAGAATTTTAAGTACTGTTATAATATAATTAAAAGAATTAATATCCACCAAAAATTACACCTTAGAACAAAACGTAACCAAAAATATTTAGGTACTTATTTTCAAACATAAAAGTCATGCATGTAAACTTTTATTATAAAAAAATTATTTCAGAAAATTATAGTCGAAGTAACGATGTTTGAATTAATGATTATAACTGATAAAAATATCTCATTAAGTGATTAATTGTTTTTTAGAAATTTCATTACTTTACTTTACAGTGTATATGAAACTAAATTGTTATATTCCACGAATTTATTGTAAATATATATATATAGTCATAAGATATTATACAATTATTTATCCATTACTTTAATTTACCTAAGAGTGTAAGTATAAAAGATAATATATTTTTTTAAAATCTAAATATATCAACACCAAAATATATTCATATGGATAAAGCATATACATACTACAGATAAAAAGAATAATACATAGTATTTTGCAATTTAACAACTTAAAATTTCTGTTAAAATCATATTACGATGATAAAAAGTAATATAAAAGAACTGAATACGATACCACTCTGCATACGGAAAATATATGAAAAGTAATTTGTAAATATAATTTATGTATTTTTTTTAAATCCTGTAGTTCCTTTGCGTAACCGAACTGACCGAGCACTAGTGAGTGAAGCAGACTCCATGTGAGCTGCCTGTAATGTTTCACTTGCCAACGGTAATTCATGCCATTGTGTCGTTGCACTTCGTAACGTTGCATGTACTCAACCTGTTTTCATGAATTTTTATTAATTTTTCTTGGCAAACTGGACATCATGCAGGCTCAAAATTGTGAAAATTGAAAAAAATATATATTTCTTTGCTATGTAATATATATATATATATATATATATATATTTAATTTTTAATCCTATCTTAATATAATTTGTGAAAATTGTGAAGTTTATTTCTAGTCTAAAGCGAAGTGCTTCAAGATATAAAAAATAAAAAAAACATTAATTTAAAAGACTTTGTGAACTATAAACATTTTAAAACTAATATTTAATTTACCTTAAACGTATGTATTATTGATCATTTTGGAACTAAACCTGTATTGTTTAATTTTTGTTCACCAAGTTTGACATCTTGTGTCACTATCTATGGCTTCTTAAAGAGAAGATTTACTTTGCCCTTTCTTCTTCCTGGTCGGTCAGCCATCATGAGAAAATCGCACTACTTGTAACTGTTTAAATCCTCTGGATTATGCGGTGATTTGATTACAGCTTACCGCCTTTTGGGTGAGTTTTCTTTCTTTTTTCCCCCGGAATCATGTTATGTATTTATTTTTGGCCGATGTCTTAATATTTGTTATTTTTTTTATTTCTTTTATCCGTCCTTGTGTGTCGTGAGACATCCGGGCCATGCTTGATGTAGTCCAATAAGTACGGGACGGGAGTGAGCCTTTCTCCTCCTCTATTGGCATCAAGATGCAGCCTCCTATTTAAGGAAAGTCTCTTCAATTTTTATCTTTCGGCTTCCAACATGTCTTGGCATGAATGTTATTTGGACTTTTGCTAACCTATCATCGCGTCGAAAAATATGAAATACATTTAGTGAAATTACCTTTTTTTGGTAACAATCAAATTAAATGACAAAATAAAATTTAAGTTATAATCTTTAAAAATTTTTAAATGTTGATATTGTTATTGTATTTACCACTGGTGTAACCAGCCATGTGTTAATAATTTTGTTTTACTGTTTATTTTCTCTTGCAGGGCCCCAAACTTGGTTATGTTTACTAACTATCATTGTTAACTATAATACTCATATTTTATTTATGTAAGTTAACTTTGTGAATTATATTTAAAATAAAATATTTTTTTTATATAAAGTCAGATCTTTTTATTAAGTATAGTTATAGTATAAGTATAGTATAGTCATTCACTTGGTAAGATCTGTTGGTTGTAAGAGCCAAGTGATGCGCCAGTTGGCCCATGTTTTCTATGCTTATATATTTCTCTTCTCATACAAAACAGTGTCATTGAGCCTAAGGTCCTGTGGCTTCCCTGTTGTGTACCCCACGAGGTTAACCTGGCCGACTGAGGTTGCACATCGCAGACCATCTAAGCTAATGTGCATAATTGTTACCAATGCAAGCAGAAAAAGTCCATGCATCGTGGTGGCGAGGTGCAGCACCATCCGTGGAGTTATTAGATGACTTTTTTGAAACTATTGCCCTATAAACTATCGGCCTTTAACTCAGCACTTTCTCTGGGAGAGATTGATTCGTCAACCAACCTTTAGAGGAATTCATAAAATCCTGCTGGACACCGTGTTGTTCTCCTGCTATGGCTTGCACAAGTTCATCCTCACAGACAGTGTTACTCAGTTCATGGTAGAGCCTGATGTGCTGACGGCAACTCCTGGAGAGTCCTGGCGTGCTCCTTATCACAATGCCATCTTACAACCACGAGGAAACCGATGGATTGACGAAACTATAAAGTTATGGTAAAGTTTCACCTCCATCTGGGTGATGACTATTTTAATTAGGATATACAACTGCCATCGTTAGTTTATTGTCTGTGCCTTAACTGGCAACTGACCTGCCGAACTGCTGAAGGGCTGCAACCTAAACTTAGCAAGTGAGATACGGGTAGCTATTGCAGCCTCCGCCGAGACTAAACCTTTTCCAACAAAGCAATTCCTTTCCGATGTGTGTGAGATCACACAAACCCATTAGAGCTACAATGGGGCCGCTTAAATCCCACAAAACATGTAGCTATTTTGCACCTAGAGCCAGGGTAATGGGTAAGAAGCACCATCCCTTGTCAGCTGATAGTAACAAGTACTGTGTGGGCCTTCCTACAAAATAAAAATAATGTCATGAGGTCGTCCAAAGCCCCTCCAGCTACAAAATAACGGTGCTAAGCAAATGGATGTCCAAATTACGAATTGACGATTTGTGGTTGATCCCCCACCTGCCCAAAAATGACACGCTATATCTCGCGGTTCACGAAGAGTTACCCGAGCCGACAGCAGTGATGCCTCCATGTGAGTCCCTGGTTGACATTTAAGCAAGCAAATACATAATTCGCTTCTCTGTGGCCCCAGTTGGCCCATAAGGATCACCAATGAGTTCACAGATCCAAGGCCTGGAGCACATGAGAGGAAAGTGGGGTCATCCGCACGGGATTTGCCGTGCAGACTCTAGAACCTCTATTCTAATGTATTTTCCTGACAAGAAGAACCTGTACGGAGGCAGCCAGCCATGCGGTGGTTAGCCAGACATCTTCTGTCCCAGTTGCTCAATGGACATGAATCTATTGTACACCCTGGTCACTTTACAAGTGTAACTGGAGGAATGATCTGACTACGACTAATCGCGATGCACCAGGACACGCACCCGACTGACCTAGATATTGGTCTCCATCACCTACCTAGACATGCTGACACTACCTGACCAAGAGAGTCCCACAATGATTGACGTATCCTGGCCCCAGCTTGCCCCACATGTTGAGTAGTGCCAGTAGCATCATCAGAGACCCGGAGTCTGAGCTGGTAACTGCACTACAGTGGTCACTTTGGTCCCACAATCGCTGTTTCCCTTAATGCTACCGAGACCATGTGATGTAGATCATGAGCCTGGAATCATCAATCTGAAAAATACGAGGTAGTTTGGATGCTGCATTCTTATGCCCCCCTTCCCTCCCCCGAAGTCGTGCCTCATGCCCGAACTCATCTCAATGCATTGTCCATCCCTCAAGGGAGCACCTCTCCCCAAATACCAATAGTCAGCGAGTGTATTGTCAACTCTCTAAATAGAAAAAAATGGCCAAATCTTGGTGTCACCTTGGGTTCACTAAGGCCATTAAGACACCGTGTCACCCTAATCAGTGTACATATGTACCGATATGTGTGAGTCACTCAGAACCTGTGGGGAGTCTCCATTTAGCAGCAGTTGTTCGTGGGTATACACCAGGAAGGAAGGCTGTGTACCTAAGACTTCGAAACCTATCTTTTTGTACTGGGTACCGAAAAACCAGCATGTGTTCTTTTTTTGGTTCTTAGTTTGCGACATCCTGAAGGCACACACCCAGGGTTCCATCGTCGGGAAAGAGCCCTACTTCGGATACCCCACGGCCACTGAAAATGATACTCCCCTGAAGATATTGGTCAACCTTGGGTTCGCTGCGGTCTAGCGCGTGGCTTATCCTATCCTACCGTAGCTGGTGCCCTTTCCGATTCACATAAACTACTACATTCACCCAAACCAAACATAAGTCATACAGTTACCCATGTATCTACAACTCCACCACGGCAAAATGCATCAACACCCAAGAATAAACACACCAGAAGTTATATTCCGGTTACTTTGCTTCCACAATTTTTCATTACATAACTTAAAAATGCTTAAAATTCTACCATTCTCAATCTGCCCACATTAATTTCCATCTTTGTAACCACCCGTCCACTCATCCTTCTCCTCTTTCTCCTACCCAATTGCGGCCCAACTAAGTCATTCTGATCGCTCCGAAACCATCAGAGTAAAACATTTTAGAAATTCCAGATTATTTTCCGAGGTGCTATGGAAATTATTTTTTGTCTTATTTCGAGCCTGTAAAATATGTAGATAAAATTTTAATAAAAAACCACGATATGATTAAAAAAATTGTTTAACAATACATGCATGTTTCTACTTGCAATTATTTTTTCCTGAATATAAACTTTTTATAAAATATTATTATTGTATTATCTATACCTTAATTATAAATTCAAGTTAGCTGTAATTTGGTAGTAAATAGCGACGTAAGGGCCAAAACAAAAGCAAGACTAGAGCTGAATTGAACGAGTTCATTTGAAAAAACTTATAAATAACTTGGTTAAGCCTTTTGTATATCATCTATAATTATCTTGAAATGAATTTACAGGAACTACTTGAATGGAAAATTTTATGTTCTATTTTCCAAGTACACTTTCACTGAAATAATGTTTTTTGTATCGTATATTATGGGTAGTTGGAAATATTTAATAAGGGCAGTTCCTGAAATCTTGTGGCCTGTAATAAACAAGGCGAAGAGAACGTTTTCTTTAGCCAAATAATTCAGAAAGTGCATCGCATATATTTTATTACAGTGTCAAACATAGAAACGTTTTAACAAGAAATTTTATTTTTCATCCTTGACAGCAAAATTTGTACTAGTGAATAAAATTTGTATTATCTTTACAAATTTTTTTTTAAAGATTAACAATATCGGTAACCTCTATCGAGAAATAGTTTCGTTAAAGTTTTTAAAAATATTATATTTTTTGTCATTATAAAAACACAATATCTTTTGATAAAAATAGTGCACCAAAATTTTTTTTTAAAATATTTTTTTAGAAATTTTAATTAAATTGAATAATGAATTATGAAGTTTTAAACAAATGGTAGCAATGAAATCAAGAATTATCTTAACATTTTATGTAACGTATAATACTTACAGCGATATATTAATTCTGTATCTTGTAAAAAAAATATTACCTTGAGACATTTGTTGTTTAAAACGATAGTCGAAGTAATTTATCGTTTACAAGTTTTTCAAAATAAAAATTAATTAACTTTGTAAAAACGCAAAAGAAACAAAACATTTCTAGAGTTCGCATTCACACTAAAAGATTTAAACTCTACAAGTCATTGCCCCTAACTGCATATAACTTTTAAAATATATATGTTTACATTATGTTAAGTTGGCAAAAAATCAAAATTGTTGACAATAATACCAAATGTATTATTAAAAAAATTATATGTTAAAAATGTCAAGGCCTCAAAAAATTGTTTCTTTCTGAAAATAATACAAACTCTTTTCTAAATTTGTATATTTTTATTTTGTACAGTTTTAAAGCTTCACATTGTCGACGTAGGTATACAAACGAGTCGCTGAAGAATTCCCTTATCGTTGCGTACGAATGTGATTTTCTGATTCCTTCATACATCTTAATTATTCTGGGAAAAGTCCAACGTAGTAAATATTTTATGTGAAATCAAGTCTAACGTGCGAATATTTTGGTGTTGTCATAGGGCTGCAAACTTCACTGGAATGTGATGGAAGTGAAAGTGGACTGTGGGAAATGGGGGGGGGGGGGCGCCAGCCAATCAGCAAATGGCTGGGGCGCGTGGCGCCGAGCGGCCACCAATCAGCGCTCTCCGCCGAGCCTCGGGGCGAACAGGACTGCGTCAGAGTCGAGCGACCTCTGGCGCGAAGCGAAGCACACGCACGGATTCCTCAATATCAGAATATCACAGGAAAAAATTAAAACAATAAAAATAACAATGAGATCAATAAAAAAAATGGGGGTTGTCTGTAAAGTCGGTTTACGGACGATAATTTTACGTGATAACGTCATAAGAAAACATTGATGAAAAATTGCATACTTTTTAATTTTCAAATATTACTTACAGTTTTTTCAAAATTAATTTAAATAATTTGTTTAAATATAATCGCGAACAATTAGTTAAAAAGCATGTTTGATATTATAGAAGATTTTCTCGCACGGTGGCTGGCCGGTTCTTGCACGCTAGGCTCAGGCGGAACGTGATAATTTTTCGTGCGTGCAGCCGGCGTTCATCGATTTGTAAGACGTTATCACATCAAAAATAAATAACAAAAAAATTAATACAAATTACGAAAACAGTTTCTGCCAGCTTGTAAACTTCTCATTTGTTTGATCAAGGATAGATTTCTGGTGCAAGCCAGAATTTTGATGGTATTATTCGTGTGCTCCTTATTATTATTATTATTATTATTATTATTATTATTATCTTTGAAAGATTTGTGCAATGGGAGTGCATGACTTGATGTAAGCTTTTGGACATACGCCATTGCTAAGCAGCTTACATCAAGTATTATTATTATTATTATTATTATTATTATTCCTGTCGAGACTTCTACTCATATTGTGCGAGTGCTTCTGGATTATTCTGAGAAATCGTTCTCTGCACGATTTTTTTTTTTTACTTATTCCGTCACGTAATTTTATTTTGAGTTACATTAATATAGTGTATTTCCCACATAAAAGAAATAAATAACTTTTACCTCAAACGAAATTGAGGCAAAATATTTCGGCAAGAATCGAGACTACTTACACCAAGTTCTTTTGCATGAGATAAATTCACTCTTGAAGCTGAATGGAGTCAAAGACAGTTAGGGCCATGTAGTCTCGTAGCTTCATATACTTGTAGACTTGTAGGTTTGTAGTCTTGTGGCCTAGTAGACTTGTATAATAGTAGTCTCGTAGCCTGGTAACCAGTTGAAGTTTTGTAGTCCTGTAGTCTCGCAGCATCGTAGCCTCCTAGTCTTGTAGATAAATAGAACCTAAGCCCAAGACTTCTGGAGCCAAAGTCTGTTGTAGCCAAAGACTAATGGAGCCAAAGTATGTTGTAGCCAAAGACTGATGGAGCCAAAGTCTGTTGTAGCCAAAGACTGATGGAGCCAAATACTTTTGGAGCTAAAGACGGTTGGAGCCAATGTCCGATGGAGCCTATGACCGTTGGAACCAAAGACTGATGGAGGCATTACATCCTATCGTAAAATTGGTGATCGCATCCTACTGAGACAAATGTTCTTTATAAAGTACGTCCTTTTCGTTAAATGTGCGTAGTCAAGCCTTTATTAATGTATTTTACTGCTGAAAACGTAGCCTTTTCATTGATTGTGCTTTCAATTGTGCTTATGTTTCTTTGGTTGAGCTTCCTAATGTGCTTCCTTTTCGTTGATTGTGCTTCTAATTGTGCTTCTATTTCTTTGATTGAGCTTCCAAGTGTGCTTCCTTTTTGTTGATTGTGCTTCCTCTTTGTCGTATGTGCTTCCGTATGTGCTACCTTTTCGTTAATTTTGCTCTCTTTTCGTTTATTGTGATTCATATTGTGCTTCCTTTTCCTTGATTTGGTTTCCTATTTCGTTGATTGTGCTTCCAGTTGTGCTTCCGTTTCGTTGATTATGCTTCCTTTTAGTGGTTTGTCGTCCAAATGTTCGCCCTTTTAGATAAACGTGCTTCCTTTTTGTAGAATTTTTGTCCAAATGTGTGTCTTTTTCGTTAAATGTTTTCGGTGTTTACTTTGCCTGTTGTTTATGTGTTCGGTGTTTACATTGCGTGTTCATTACGTGTTCAGTGTGTAGACAGCGTGTTCTTTATGTGTTCGGTGTGTACATTGCGCAGCCATTGCGTGGTCATTGCGTGAACATTGTGTGTTATTTACGCGTTTGGTGTGTGTGTGTGTGTGTATGGGCGCTGTGTATCCATTGAGTGTACTGTATGTCCATTGTGTGTATATTGCGTGTACATTGGGTGTGCATTGCGTATCCAGTGCGTTTAATCCATGCCCATTTATTTTGTATAAATTCGTTTCCAAATCTCTTCAACTTTTGATTTTATTCCAATGAATTTATTTATTTCTTATGTAAGTAAATGGTACAGTAGCGAATTTCATTTTTCAAAACTGGGCTTCTATAAGTTTGCAGTTGTACACAATTTTTCTTTCAATTCATTCAATTATGTTTTCATTACAATATTTTAATACCTACACAACCCTAATAAAATTTTAAAAAATACATAAATGATGTAAGTGACTATTATTATTAAATGAACCTAACGGACCTAAGAAGGCACTTTACAAACTCATCACCACGATTCGAGAATCGAAACTGACCAGTCACTAACCAGTCACTGCTATTAGACATTGTTTACATGTGCTGACCATTTGCGCTGCTCGGTGACGTTATCTCGCTCGTTGCTCGGTGTGAAACTTGAGGCAGTGAGCCACGAATGACATAAGTGTGAATAGTTTTCTTGACTTTATTTGAAGGGGGGGTGGGTAGAGTTCCGAAATCAACCCGCTCCCCTGGGTACATAAATTTGAAAATAGACATACATTTGTCCTGCTCCGCTAAAGGTTAGGACATGTTACTATGATTAAACGCTGTAGTAATTTTTTAAAGTGATTGTTTTGAAAATATTTACAGCAGATAGGAAAATCATATTTAAGCCACAATCTACTGCAATAAAACATAAATAGACGAATCACGACCAAGCATGGTACGTCTACGTGTTACAGAAATGTTTCAACAAACTTACCCACGGGGAGTGGGTTTAGTGCCCGCGTTCCCCCTTTCAGTCATGAACACTTCAGGACATGATGTGAAGACAAAAATGTTAATTGGCATAGGTTTGTAAAAGCTTCTGTTCGTGGTGAAACTTACTAAGGTTATGTGCCGATTGAGCTCCGATACGGTATTCCCCAAAACCTGATCCAAAGTGTTTCACTGGATACGATAGTGGCTATACCGATACACAGAACCCCTTTCGGAACGGTTTTCTTGGAAATTTGCAACGTATTGTACCCCAATTAAAACTGAATTTTAGGTGCTCACAACAGACAGAAAAAAAAAGGAATAAAAATTTAATCAGTCCAAGATAAAAGCGAAGTGTTATTTCATGAAGAATAATTGTGATGAGGTTGGATGAGTTAGCCCTTCACGTCTTATCGACATGTGGGTATTATAGGTGGAAGAGGACTATGAGATGTATTAGCTGTGACATTACTCCTCCGCCCATGTCAGATCACTCAGTTGTGGCACTTGTGCCTCGTGCGTTTAATTATTTCAGATTTTGCTGTTTTTTGTATTATATTATTAACAATTTTTAAAGAGAAATTTCTTTTTTATTCGGTAGGGCTATTAAAGGGAACGTCATAGAGTGTAACAATAAGTAGCATAAGAAAACGTAATATAAAAATTAACGACCAGAAAGAAATTGGTGTCTACTTGTAAATATGGTGTCAAATCAAACAAAAAAAAACTTCGAAATTAATTTATTACTTATCTCCTAGGAAAACCCAGTTGGATGCATTGTAATATAAACTAACAAAATTAAAAATTTCCAATTTATTTTAAGAACTTTCTGCAATTTTTAATTCTTAAGGGGTGAGAACGGAAAAATTTCGTTTAATAAAGAACATTTCATATCATTAATGAACTAAAGTGGTATTTTATTCCCTTTGTGTATGAAATTTCGTATGATTGGTCGTTGTAAATCCTGTAATACGGTAGCTATGAGCCGGTATCACGTGGGTGTTGGTGAAGGGTGTTGGTGGCTGATGATGAACAGTCTGCGGGCAGAGCGCGCACCTGATAGCAAGTGCTCGGGTGTCGTGGAGAATATGGGCAAGTTGCCGGCGCAGGCGGGCTTTCTTCGCCCGTCGAGACGCCGAGATCGATGCGTCATTATTGAAAATGTGATCTGGCCTATGAAATAGCGCTCAGCGCACTCTCTACCACCTTCCTCACACCAGCGCTAACCTTGATGGCCTATGCCTCGGCGCTCCTGGGGCCAATGTCGATCGGTAATCGATGCTCGGTCGAGAGCCGAGGATCTCGTCCTGGCCGCGTGGCTCTACGCGTGGCTCTTCTCGTGGCTCTACTCGTGGCTCTACTCGTGGCTCTACGCGTGGCTCTACTCGTGGCTCTACTCGTGGCTCTACGCGTGGCTCTACGCGTGGCTCTACGCGTGGCTCTACTCGTGGCTCTACGCGGCGCGGCCTCTGCACGGTCGACCGTCACCAGTCTCACCAACATAGCTGCGACTGAATAATAGTGGGGATCATATGTGTTTAACAAATTATCATCTGATTTGAGAAGTAACATGTTTAATAATAGGTAGGCTAAAACAAAACAAAGCTTTTTTATATAAACAATACAAACGACAAAATATTTTAATGGTACATATTTAAAAAAAAGTAAAATGAATTATTGTGTCTTTTAAATATATTTATTTTTTCAATTAAATTGGTTACATAAAAATGTTGTTCCAAACTAATTAAATTTTAAAAATCTTAAGATCATCCCTTATTAGGATTTGAAACAGATAATTTTAATCAATAAAATAAGAATAGTTTATTACACTTTAAAAGGTAATTATTTTTTAAATATGTATGATATTAACTAAAATTAATTTTTTTAAATATTAAAAAAAACATTTGAAACCAAGCAATTTATATTTTAAAATTTTAAACTTGATCATAGCTGACTTAGTCTCTAATCAAAAGAAATTATAAATTCATAGGTAAAGTTAAGTGAATGGAAAACAATAGGATTAAATCCATATATTTTATACATAAGTTAATTGAATGTGAACCATCTATTTAGTACTCAGAAGATAGTGTAATTTTTTAAAATAACTTTTCTCCCTTAACCATGATAAAAAATAATTAAAATGCGTAACATAAACGAAGAGTGACTGTATAGTTTCTGTTACGGGTGTAACTTTCTCTCCTGGACGTGTCTTGGTAACAATGCCTGAATGCAAGCTTCGCACAGCGGTTTTTGGACATCCCTGACAGTATTGCATTACGGGAACCTCCTGCGGTGCGAGGCGCTGGATGATCGCTTTCCGCGGCGCTCGGCGAAGCAGTTCGTCGGCCCGCCTGGTGAGCGAGGTAGCAGTCACGTCCGAGGAAGGCACCACCGCCGAAGCCAGCACCACCCTGCCACGTGACGTCGTGCTACCCGCGCCACCCCGCACTACCATCCTCAAGCACGGGCAAGATCCACCTTGGTTCTAAGTGCAGTACAAGCCGGGCATGCTATATGGACCATCGCCAGTCTTCAAAGGTAACACGCCCAGCGAGCGGCACGATGCACTCGCTCAAGAAGTCTAACTCGCTCGGCGAGTGTCTTCAGTTTACAAAGGAATTAGGCGAGACAAATGACAGAAGGAACTCGGAGGAGAGGGAAGACCGTTAGCTGACGGACGAGTGTGAGGGAAACTAGCAGAGTACCGATATTGGTGGAGGACAGTGACAAGAAAGAACGGGGAAGTAAACTGGGATAAGGGCTGGACGGTGGAAGGCAGGTCAAATGGGTTTTGTTTCTACAAGTTCTCTCTAGTGTGAGTATTGTGGACAGTAGAAGGAAGAAAGGTATGGTTTCATGTCACCGTGGCAGGTGTCACTGACTGGTGTGATGCGACACATGAGTTAGTCAATGAGTCAAAAGTTTGCACGAGTAGCTCAGTCACGAGTCAATCCTGGAAATACCACTTCTTCAGTGGAGGTCACACTTGTGCTCACGAGATGTCCAATATTTTTATTGGTTGAAACACTTGATTACAAATTAACTTCAAGTGTGTGACTAAATGTAATTTGTGATTTCCCCCATCGGGAACTATGTCACTATTATATTTTATATTGCAGCAGAACTATATTTGATTAATCGTATATTTAATGTTGATTGATTAATGTTGGTAGTAAATTTGTTCGGCTGGAAGCAGATTAAAGTATTGATTAAACATACTTCGCCGGTTATACATGTTGTTGTAAATATTTATCAATGGCGTTTTCAGTATTGGGTTGGAAAAATGCTCCGCGTTACTTACTGATTTTAAAATGTTCTTTAAATTTATTTGTGGTCGGATAGTAACAATGAAGAAAGAGTCTTTAAAACTTAATTCTTAATTTTGGTGTTTTGAAATTACTGGTTGAGACTTCTATTTTTAGGTGTTTAGGGGGTTTAGTGCTGCTTTTTTTCGGTAAAAGAGAGTGAAGACTGTGGAAGAAAGAAAGTCTGATATAAACATTAAATAATGTAAAATTTCAGGAAGCTCGTGTGTCAATTTTGTTGTTTGATTCTCAATGTCAATAAATTGATCTTTCCAGCATACTTCTCGATCGATGATCAAAAACTATTCATTGTTTTTTTTTTGTCTTGGAAAGTAACTTTGTCATTAAAATCATAAACGTGTCTGGTAACTGATATATTTATTTTAATTTTTGTTGTGGTTATTGTCAGAAAATACCTCTTTTCTTGATGTTGTTTTATATTTTATTTTAAGTAGGCCTTACTGTTTAGTTTAAAATATCTTAGTATATTTGGAATTGTGTCATTTTCTTTAATATTTTCTCTTTTCGTATAATTGAATTATTAATTAAATCACTTATCCGAGTTAGAAGCCTAAATTGTCTAGATTTTTCAGTTAGGCTTCTTCGTACCTAATGAGAATAGACATTTAGTTTCCTGGCTGAGAGGAACTCCAGTGATGTTTGCGTGACTTCGTGACTGATCGGGGGTCAATGAAAAGTAGACTTTTCCAGCCTGCGGCAGCTGCGCTCCGGGCCTCGTGTGCCAGGGCAGGCGCGACAACTGATAAAAATAAATAACCCTCTGTTTCGGGGAACAGAGCAAAGGGATGCGCAAACAGAGAACACAATAAAGATAACTTAATAGAATACCTTTTTTTTTTCCACAGCACCGATGTACCCGGATGGAAATGGGATGGATAGTGTGTTTCAATAAACTCACTTCCGTGTCGAACACAGCTTTTTTGGAACACCGCGTTTTGTTTCGGAACCTTTATTTTTTTATCTCATAGTCTGCTGTAACCTCCCTTTCACCTCGGCTTTCCTTGGGCGCTGCCTGCTGTGTTGTATTTGAGTTTCAGGAGTATGTTGCTTCCGCCGTGCTTACAAAAGCAACTCCTGCAAACATGGCAGCGCAAAAAAAAAAAAAAAAAAAAATTCGTGCCACTAAAAAAAAAAAGGATGAACATGCCTTTTAGCGATAAACCAGTGACCTCTATGCATGCCTGCTTAACACACGCACGGCTACATTCTTCTTGCTTGTTTCTGCCATGAAGGGGTTTCATTTAACGCAGGGATACAACAGAAGTGCTGATGGTTCGTGTCTCCTGACGTGGCGCGATTCTGCCTGAGTAAACCTGCTTCAGGCTTTTCGATTACATCTCAGTTTATTCAATTCGTTACAGTAGCTGAAACATCCACAAAAAACACGACTAGACATTCAAGAAACTCTATTTTTAAACATTTGAAAATAATTTTATTAAACAGAATTCAGTAATGCAGCTTATAACGTTTTAATGGTAAGGTTTATCTCGCTTTATTTTCCTCAATAGTTTTACGTGAGGGATATTCCAATAAATGAATCGCAAATTCTCTCTAGTAGTACAGGAATGTACTTTCTGGTACAGGTTGTGGATTGTGGATGGGGTCAAAGACCGATCGTTATGATGTCACGGTGACGATTTTCGGTGTTAAATTTCATCAAAATTCGTCAAAATTGACTCAAAATTGTTAGAAATATCTCTCCTTTGAAGTGAAAATTCCCCTTTTTAGGGAAAATTTCCATAAAAATTAAAAAATTCGAATTGTCCCCAAATAGCCAATGGGCAAGTTCCAATAAGGTTATAAGGAGGTCCTTGTCCTTGTTTTTGACCTTGACCTTGAATTTGACATTAAAAGAGAAATTCTTTAAATTTTAACCAATAATTCCGAAAAAAATCCCAAATAATGTAAAATAAGATTTTTTACTTCAAACGCTGCCCATTACGTTCCGCCCACCATTTTGAATTCTAGAACGTTACACTTTTTGTAATGCCCGCAATATTGGATTCTATAACGCTAAATATTTTGTTAAACACGATACCTTGTATGTGTATGACATCATCGTTGCCCTTTCCACGGTCGTCATCTTGGATTTTGGAACGTTGCAATTTTCGTTACGCCCGCCATCTTGGACATGTATGAAAATCAAAGCACGTTTCATTACTGACACCATCTTTGATTATAGATCGTTGCAATTTTCGACATCTTTGTTTTTCGCCACCAATATGGCTCGTTCGCTCAGCCAATTATGGTTTTTCAAGTTCTGCGCTACGTTCGGAAAACCATGCCGAATGATGAATCCAGTCGAGATGTCAACTGCTATTATCCCTTTACCAATATCAAACAATTGCTTCGAAAACACATCTGCATTTCGATCTTGTTGCAAAAACGCTCGCATGTTAGTCGTCAATCGGAATGTCTTCACATGCCGCCACAGATTTGATGATTTTAAGCACGCGTTTAGTTCGTCAGCTACAGTTGATCGTGTAATAACTGGAAAAGTCTGACGAAAATCACCTGACAGCAAAGTCATGGCTCCGCCAAAAATGTTTTGATTGTCACGAAGATCTTTCAACGTTCTGTCCAACACCATGTGCGCCATGCTGTATTCATCCCAAACGATCAATTTGCATATCGGTATAATCTTCGCCATTGCGCTGTTTTTGACAATGTTGCAAGTGGGTGTCTCGTTGGTTTTGCATGGTCAGTGGCAATTTAAAGGCAGAATTATGCAGTTAATCCACCTTATAACAAAGTCGCTGCTGTTTCAGACGAAGCCAACGCTAGGGCAACTTTATTCTGCAATCGAATCCTCGCCAAAAGCAATGAAAATAATAACTTCTTTCCAGTCCCTACGGTAGCATCCCGGAAGTTAATTCCACCAGTTCCATTGTTTACAGCTTCCTTTATCAAGGAGTCGTACGCAGTCTTTTGTTGTTGACTTATTATAAACCTCAAACTTATTCCTCGAGGTTTGCTAAAACACATCTGAATTAATTTTTGGTTATGTGTAAGCCTGCAAAGTCAATTTGCCTTAATAGAATGGCTGACCAAAAAATAATCTTTGCAAATTGTAATTAAATTTGTTTTAACCAAATCTATTCTCAAAATCACCAACCTTCCTTTTACGAAAAAACTATTTTTAAAGTAATAGATTTCACACAACCGCAAGTAATGAATAAAAGTCATGCATGGCATAGCTCTTATTCCTCCAGTCTCGCGGAAACTTATTTGTGATTATGTCTAAGACTCCTAAGTCAATTTACCTTAATGGAATGGCTGATCAAAATGAATGTTCGTAAAATGTAATTAAATTCGTGTTAACAAAATCTGTTCTCAAAATCCAATACCTTTCTTTAACGAAAATATGATTTTGAATGTAAAAGATTCCTCACAACCGCACGGAATGAAAAACACATACAGGGATAACAGTTATGCATGACGCAGCTGTCAAACGAAAGGTCCGCCACGTACGCCATCTATTGAATGTAATCGGAAGTGGCAATTCCCATACAAAAATGCCATTCAGATTTTTTTTTATTTCTGCTGTTTGTTTGGGTTTTTCCTAATGTTCTTTACTCCTTAACTACCCCAGAATAGAGGCGAACAAAAAAAATAATTATTTAAATCGCTCGAGCCATTTTCGAGTTTCTGCAAGTCTAACGCACTGCAATTGATTTTTGTATTTTGAGACTAACTAATGCCCGGCATGCGTTTCAATGACTTTATTTTTTCTCCAAATTTTCAAAATTAGGTATACATTAACAGTGTGTGTGTGAGTCTCTATCCTGCTCCATCTCTATACCTCTCTGTAATTCTCTATATCTCTCTATCTGTCTCTATCTGTATAGCTCTATGCATACCTAATTCTATCTCTGTATATATCCCTATTCCTTCTCCCGTACTACCTCCCTCTGCCCCTTTCTCACTCCCTCGCTCCCTCTATCTCTCTCACCCTCCCATCATTATTAATTGGACTATAGCAAAGCGTAAATACTATAAAATACTTACAGGTCACTATCCATACGACTCGGGCGACACCTTAAATTCTGCTTTAAGGGTTGGTGTTACTTAATCTCACCTAGACTGTGTTTCGAAGGTCAAGTGTGCAAAATGTCATTGAGATTGGATCAGTGGTTTAGGAACGCATAGATGACAAATATAGAAACATTTAAAAGTAGTTCAAAGTGGTAATTCCCATAAAAAATTACCTCATTCTATAATTTGTTTTCGATTTTTCGGCTGTTCCTTTGGGTTTTTCCTGATGTTTTTTTTTCCCACTCAAACCATCCCTATAATGAGGCAAACAAAACAAAAAAAAATCATTCAAATCGTTCGAGCCGTTTTCTAGTTTTAGCGAGACTAACGCACGGCAATTGATTTTTATATATAGAGATTAAAAAATAAAATGCGATAAGAAACTCTGTTCACTGAAATTGAGTTAATGTCATCACGTCTTACTAATTACTGAGTGAGTTACGAGATGGCGTATCAGAGGCTCAGATCGCGGTTAAGAGGCTCAGAAACAAAGTGAGGGTTTATCCTGAACATTTTTTTTTCGTTTCTCTTTTTGTTTTTTAAAACTATTGTGTTTGTTTCGTCTTTTCGTTTTGCTGTGTTTTTGTCTCGTTTCAACTGTTGTGCTGAATTTTTTGGGTTCGATATTTTGGTGCTGTAATCATTTGTGGTTTTTTTTTCGTTCTGTTAGTCCATTTTTCTTTTTTTTTCTTTGTTGACCATTTTCCTGTTGTGGAGAATTGTGTGGTGTTAAATCCTGACAACAGAAATTTTTTGCTTAATTTGTGTTTTTTTGTAGTTTTCTTCTACAGACATACATGTGCTCAGCAATGGCGTATGTCCAAAAGCCTACATCAAGTCTGAACTCACTGCGCATCACCTCGCCAGTCATGAAGAACATGGTCGGAGTAATCGCAACCTCCAGGACTACAGCTGTTCCGTGGCTGTTGAGGCAGTTGTGCGTGAGTGGTGTTACCAAATCTGAGACCGAACAAATCCATTGACAATGCCAACTACGTTGTCGTGTACTGTTTCAGCTATCTCACGCACAAATATTAAAAAGATTGTAAGTAAAAATGACAAAAATCACTTTTTAAATGCACCAGCAGGATACAAGAGCTTAAAGAAAGCGCACGAGTACCACTTCTGGTGCCCCAAGAGCGTGAACATATTTTTAAAATTATACTTTTACCACACGTTTGAGTGACATTTTCTGTTTGATGACACAACTATTACACCTTACAGTTGACGTAATTTTCTACTATATATATGTCTACAGAAAAGTAACATAATTTAGTATGTTCTCTCGTATGAACGATAATCAGTGTGTGATATGACTATAATTATTAGTAAATCAACACAATTATAAACATGGTATTTTTGGCACCATTGCAATTTAAATTCATATTTTAAAAACGTTATATCAAAATTAGCATATAATAAAATGAGACTAAAATTTACATTTATAAATTACAATTCTGAAATAAAATAATAAAAAAATAATATAATTTGTTTATTTATAACATACAATTATTAACATATATGCAAAATTATTCTGATTACTCATCAAAATAAATACGACCTAGAATAATACTAAACTCGTTTCCTTTAAGTTCAGCACATAAAACAACAGTCCAGTCTTAAATGGATACAGGTGTAATTCATTGACGAGTAGAGAAATTTTTATTTAAATAGTTCTATAAGGTTAATATTAGCTTAGAACAGTGAAATTTTTACTTTAGAAATGATAATTTAGCAGATAGATCCACCTCTGGGTAGTAATTTATTTGATGGTGGTGCTTTAAATATACTACTTATTGTAGTCGTTACCATTGTGCAACTTCACGAAAATATTTATATAATTTTTGGTTTCATGTTCCATATACCCCAAAAACATCGGCAACTCAAAACATTTTTATGGACAAGATAACTACCATACTTTTTTCACATATCACTTTTAAACTTATACATAAAATATTGTAGGCCTAATGGAAAATTTCGGTCGATTTCGTTAATGGGCAATATTCGACCAAAGGGGTAAAAATGTAGAGGGTGTTTTGAAAAACAGAGAAATTGTTGTAACTCCTATCTTAAACCCTATAATATGAGACGTTTTATAACTCGTAGAATTAATACCAAAAACGTTTGTCTAGATAAATTTTTTATACGACCAGCCATAACCGCAAGGGGTGGAAAAATCAAGGGCTGGAGGACAAAATAATTTATATCTCCCTTCGTAGGCACACCATTGAATCCGTTCATATTGTTTGTACATCTTTTAAAGTTTATCTAAATCTTTTGCCAAAAACAATTTTTGATAAGACGAACCATTCCTGCAAGGGGTTTGATAACGCAGTGGTATAATTAAAAAAAATCATAATTTATTATATGTACTTTATTAAATCCATTATAATTTATTTAAGACCGTACATTTTTATCTACAGCTTTGGTCTGATGTAATTTTTATACGACCAAACATTTCTGCAAGGGGTGAAAAAAAAGTGTTGGAGGACAAAGTAATTCATAGAAAGGGTGGCTAAAGTGAGACCAAAATAGAAAAAAAAAAAAGTATTAACAACTATATTAATAATCACACGATCAAATCCGTTTAAATTTTTTAAATCTTACAATAGTTTTCTTCCTAAAACTTTTATCTTAAACAATTTTTTATAAGAGGAGCCATTGTTGAAAGGAATTGAAAAACAGGGGTAGAATCTAAAAAAAATTCAGACTTTCCGTACTATTTACACTATCAATTTTTTTCTAATTTATTATCTATAAAATGTATTATTATATACAACAGTAGTATGTATATGGGGCTCCGAGATCAGGCCTCAGGCGGTGGTGCCGGTGCCGGTGTCCGCCATCTTGGATTTGTGACGTCACGGCGGCAAAAATTCCTCAAAATTCCTCAAAAATGACTCAAAATGACTCAAAATTTCCCGTTTTAAGAAAAAAATTCCCGTTTTCGAGGGAAAAATTCCCGTTTCGAGGGAAAATTTCCCGTTTTATTCCTTAAAAATCCCAACGGCTAGAAATGTCCTGATAGAGGCTTAAGCATCCTTAACTCAAGCCTCAGTTAAGCCTCTATCAGGATGTGACCTTGACCTTTGACATTGACCCCGACGGCCATCTTGGATCCACCATCTTGGATGACGTCATTTCGTTTTCTCGAACATTCCGGCATTGTGTTATCCGCCATTTTTAATTATGACGTCATCGTTGCAATTTCCGTTACGGCCGCCATCTTTAAATTTATTATCCGATTTTAATGAAAAAATATATTAAAATTATAAAAAAATTAAATAAAAAAATTTTTAATAACATATTTAAAAAAACAAACATTTAAAACACGGAGCTCCGAGTCCTCGGTTCGAACCCGACGAGTGCAAAAAAAATAAAAATGGTGACCGATCCTTCCCTCGTGGTGGACGCAGGCATACTGACTCCCTCCACTTTTTTTCAAAGCATATATATCGTCAGGTAGTATGACGTCATGTCCGCCATCTTGCCCTCGTCTGCTGGAAGCCATCATCAGTGTATCGTCGGCGAGAGTGCGCTGACGCCATGATAGTTTAATTCTTACCTGCTAGAGTGCAGTAATCATTTATTATTGCTGTGACACCCGCCATCTTGTCATTTAGCCGCCATCTTGAAAATCCATAATTATTTAGCTAGAAATTCGGGAAAAATTCCAAAATTCATTAAATAAATTTGTAATCTATATACTGATTGATTAGGTCGACTAAGGTCCTTGGTACGATCTAGGACGATGCAAAAAAAATTAAATATAACATCAATTTAACATAATAGTAACAGGTTCGAGGAATTAAACACCACAAGTTCTTTTACAAACATAATATTTATTACATAATTTCTATCCTACTACAGGATCATTTGCGAAAGCCAGCAATCTTATAATCATTTAGTTCCGCAGCGGTGTGAAATGACTAATTCTTAGCTCCAATAAGTTTATACTAGACAGAGTCCAGCCAGAACCTTTACAGACATAGTCAACCTCTTCTTGACAGAGTTTCTGGATACCGTTTTTAACAGTTTGCTTCACATCGTTAGAACTGTAAATTACTGCAGCCGATGTCTTGAATGCACACTTCTTCACTTTGTCATCGAACGGATATGGCTTTCCATATATACAGTCCAACCACAAGTTATATTTCAAAGGTCCGTTTGTTGCTACATCATCAGTAAGCTGATTGATTATGTCCTCTCTGATATCATCAAGAAAATTACAAATGTCTTTCGACTCACCTAACGTATTTAAATAATAGTAGTCCTTCAATGTTCCACGAAATGCAGACTGCGGTAAGTAGAAGCCATTATCGTTCACTTGTAATGCGCCGAACACAGTCTTAGGTTTATTTTCCTGTTCAGACGTCATACCAATCGGTTGCTGCACATCGGTTTTCTTGCTTGTACGCTCACAGGCCTTCAAGCTAAACCGAGGAGTCGAAATTTCTGCAGGTAGTTCAGCAGTAGGCACACGGACTTCACCTTTACAGTTTTTCGCATGCCATCGCAAATTATCAATTCGAGTAAACCATTCATGACACTCATCACATCGAAACTTCATGCGAGATGGATTCTTCGTGCATTTGCTCCGCTCATGTCTTCGTGCATCATGAGCAAATGCGAACGACGTATCACAGTAGCTGCAAGGATACCGTGGTGATGAAGACGAACCTTTCAGACCCGATCCAGATACTGACGTTGCCGCAGTTGCACCATCTCCAGGCATACTCTTATGAACATCAATGCATCGTTGTTGCGCTGAAACCTTTACTTTCTACCGAACAGAAGGACCTTTGCATGCCTTCATGTGCGTTTTCATATTATATTTTCTGGCAAACTGCTTATGACATTTCTCACAATCAAACATTTTACGATATAGGTTCTTGGCACATTCTCTATTCTCATGTCGTCGAGCATTGCTGTTGTTTGAGAAAATCTTGTCGCAGTAACAGCACCGATGTTCGTTAGTTGTTGTCGATTCGGCATCCATTGAAGTCTCCATTGATGACGAACCAGCGTTCGTCGAGTTTCCCTGTGCAGCCAGCACTAGTAGCATCAAAGTCTCTTCTGCTGGCGGTACCACGTCTGTTGAAGTCTCCTCCAGTGTTGACATCGACGTTGCCAACGGAATCTGCTCCACCATCGTCGACGCTGACGTCATGGTTCCCGCAGTCGATGGTACAACCTCCATCAAGTTCGTCGTTAAAGTCGGTAAAGATGCCATCGAGTTCGCAAGAACAGGTAATTACGTGATTAATGCACCAGATGAAACAAACTAGGTGATGCTTACACCGACGACGTCAGTAACAAACTGACCGTCCTGTTGTCTAGGACTCGCTTATATACATGCACCGTATGGAATAATACGCTAGTCAAATCAAGAACCATTTACAATAATACTAGAGTCAAAACAACAATAAAAAAAGAAGAACCATCAACGAAAATACAGTACATTTGGAAGCACCGGAAACGAAAAGGCAGCACATTTGGAAGCACCGACAACGAAATGGCAGCACATTTGGAAGCACCGACAACGAAAAGGCAGCACATTTGGAAGCACCGACAACGAAAAGGCAGCACATTTGGAAGCACCGACAACGATAAGGCAGCACATTTGGAAGCACCGACAACGAAAAGGCAGCACATTTTGGACGCACCGACAACGAAAAGGCAGCACATTTGGAAGCACCGACAACGAAAGGCAGCACATTTGGAAGCACCGACTACGAAAAGGCAGCACATTTGGAAGCACCGACAACGATAAGGCAGCACATTTGGAAGCACCGACAACGAAAAGGCAGCACATTTGACAGCACCGACTACGAAAAGGCAGCACATTTGGAAGCACCGACAACGAAACGGCAGCACATTTGGAAGCACCGACAACGAAAAGGCAGCACATTTGGAAGCACCGACAACGAAAAGGCAGCACATTTGGAAGCACCGACAACGATAAGGCAGCACATTTGGAAGCACCGTCAAACGAAAAGGCAGCACATTTGACAGCACCGACTACGAAAAGGCAGCACATTTGGAAGCACCGACAACGAAACGGCAGCACATTTGGAAGCACCGACAACGAAAAGGCAGCACATTTGGAAGCACCGACAACGAAAAGGCAGCACATTTGGAAGCACCGACAACGAAACGGCAGCACATTTGGAAGCACCGACAACGAAAAGGCAGCACATTTGGAAGCACCGACAACGAAAAGGCAGCACATTTTGGACGCACCGACAACGAAAAGGCAGCACATTTTGGACGCACCGACAAAGAAAAGGCAGCACATTTGGAAGCACCGACTACGAAAAGGCAGCACATTTGGAAGCACCGACAACGAAAAGGCAGCACATTTGGAAGCACCGACAACGAAAAGGCAGCACATTTGGCAGCACCGACTATGAAAAGGCAGCACATTTGGCAGCACCGACAACGAAAAGGCAGCACATTTGGAAGCACCGACAACGAAAAGGCAGCACATTTGGAAGCACCATCATCGAAAAGGCAGCACATTTGGAAGCTCCATCAACAAAAAAAGGCTAAAAGGAAGCACAAGTTACGAGATCTAAGTCTTAGTTAGAAATCAGAATACAAAAATAAAAACATTAAATTCTTATAATTTAAATTATTTATTTTATTGCTTTACATTATACAAATGCAAGTAAAAAAAGCCATTATTGTATGTAGCCAGCATTCCTCAGTTTCTTGAGTATGAAGGATATTTCTTTGATGCACGAATAGTTTCCTGCACAAAGCGAACCATGTAGAAGTCTTAGCCGGTCAACCAATATGTATGGATCTTTCCATGAAGTATAATCATTCTCTTCTACCACCATCTTCCTTGCACCTTTATAATAAATATTATGATCTCTGGTGTCTTCCGTTTTACCACCAACCTCAGGGTAACTTTCATGTTTGAGATGGTGATCATCACAAGCTTGATCAGATTTATTTAATATATCACGTCGTTTCCATCGTTTCGGTCTCAGGACACCACCACATTCTTCGATCTTGGCAGCTTTAGGTGCCTCATCATAGTCTATGTCTTTGTCAACAGCCTCAGAGTCACTGTAACAATCACCGTAGAAGGAATCGTCTTCACCCAATTTACCGTAATAATTCGATGTTGATGATGTTGAAGTGTCTTCATCGTCTTCATGCTTCCTTTTTAGGAGTCCATCATTTTTACAAAGTAGGAAAGATCTACATGAATTCGGCTGGAATATATTCTCACTTTTCACGTTAAGGATTCTTCCATTGTCTTCATTCTTCCGTAAATCATCAACCTTCTTCAATTTAAGTTCTTTGTCGAGATCGGAAGAGCCAAGAAAATTATTGTCGTAATGCAGATCACTCTTCCTTAGGCTACTAGATTCATCGTTGTCCTCTAGCTTGTACGCAGGCTTGGCGCTACAAGTTCTGCCATGTCTTTTTAAGCTCTCTCTCCGCGGAAACGACTTGCTACATCGAACACAACTTATCATATTGCGCAGTGGATTTTTAACACAGTCATTTTTCTCGTGTTGTCTTTTATTCTTTCTCAAGATAAACTCTTTACTGCAAAACTTACACCTATGTTCTTTCGATACAGCGTCAGATCCCAAATCGGAATTCATATTAGTTACTGAGACTAATGCCAGATACCAATTGAGTGTTTTAAATTAGATTCAATACTTAAATAGAAATTTTTTCATATTTCATCAGCGAGAATTAATATATCTCATGCAAAAGTACTTTATGCATGTAGTTCTGCTTTTCAACAACATATGTCGCCACATGTTGCTTGCATGTAAATAATATTTAGTTCTTTTATGCGGGATGCGGGATGCTCACTAACGATCGCAAAAGAAGAATGGCTTCGCTAGACTCCAAGGAAAAGGAAGTTCGTCTTGCATGTTGGTGCTCCACAGATGACTCATGGCGTAATATTAATTTGACTGAGTAATGATATTTGTTAATTCCACCTGATAAAAATATTGCAAGATTTGATTTAGTAGCAGAAATCATCGAATTAAATGTAACTCCAAATAAAATTACATGTCTCATTAGACCAAAAAAAATCCATGCAGAGAGCGGTTTCTCAGAATAGTCAGAAACACTTGAAGAAACCACAGGAATGATTGCAAGAACACGGGAAAAACCATCAAAATATTGTCAAGAATAATCAGGAGCACACTGAGAAAACCACCATAATATTAACAATAATAATCGGAAGCACACGGAGAAAACCATCATAATATTGACCAGATTAATCGGAAGCACACAGAGAAAACCACCACATGTTTTCTTTGATATCATAAAATTACAAGAAAAAATATTTAAAAATAAAAATAAATTAATAAAAAAATAAAAAAATAAAAAAAAATGCATAAACAGTTTCTGCTAGCTTGTAAACTTATCATTGTTGAGCAAAGATAGAGTTCTTGTACAAGCCAGAAATTTATGCATTTTTTTTATTTTTTTATTTTTTTATTAATTTATTTTTATTTTAAAATATTTTTTCTTGTAATTTTATGATATCAAAGAAAACATGTGGTGGTTTTCTCTGTGTGCTTCCGATTAATCTGGTCAATATTATGATGGTTTTCTCCGTGTGCTTCCGATTATTATTGTTAATATTATGGTGGTTTTCTCAGTGTGCTCCTGATTATTCTTGACAATATTTTGATGGTTTTTCCCGTGTTCTTGCAATCATTCCTGTGGTTTCTTCAAGTGTTTCTGACTATTCTGAGAAACCGCTCTCTGCATGGATTTTTTTTGGTCTAATGAGACATGTAATTTTATTTGGAGTTACATTTAATTAGATAATTTCTGCTACTAAATCAAATCTTGCAATATTTTTATCAGGTGGAATTGACAAATATAATTACTCAGTCAAATTAATATTACGCCATGAGACATCTGTGGAGCACCAACATGCAAGACGAACTTCCTTTTCCTTGGAGTCTAGCGAAGCCATCCTTCTTTTTCGATCGTTAGTGAGCATCCCGCATTCCGCATAAAATAACTAAATATTATTTACCTGCAAGCAACAATTGGCGACATCTGTTGTTGAAAAGCAGAACTACATGCATAAAGTACTTTTGCATGAGATATATTAATTCTCGCTGATGAAATATGAAAAAATTTCTATTTAAGTATTAAATCTAATTTAAAACACTCAATTGGTATCTGGCATTAGTCTCAGTAACTAATATGAATTCCGATTTGGGATCTGACGCTGTATCGAAAGAACATAGGTGTAAGTTTTGCAGTAAAGATTTATCTTGAGAAAGAATAAAAGACAACACGAGAAGAATGACTGTGTTAAAAATCCACTGCGCAATATGATAAGTTGTGTTCGATGTAGCAAGTCGTTTACGCGGAGAGAGAGCCTAAAAAGACATGGCCGAACTTGTAGCGCCAAGCCTGCGTACAAGCTAGAGGACAACGATGAATCTACTAGCCTAAGGAAGAGTGATCTGCATTACGACAATAATTTTCTTGGCTCTTCCGATCTCGACAAAGAACTTAAATTGAAGAAGGTTGATGATTTACGGAAGAATTAAGACAATGGAAGAATCCTTAACTTGAAAAGTGAGAATATATTCCAGCCGAATTCATGTAGATCTTTCCTACTTTGTAAAAATGATGGACTCCTAAAAAGGAAGCATGAAGACGATGAAGACACTTCAACATCATCAACATCGAATTATTACGGTAAATTGGGTGAAGACGATTCCTTCTACGGTGATTGTTACAGTGACTCTGAGGCTGTTGACAAAGACATAGACTATGATAAAGCACCTAAAGCTGCCAAGATCGAAGAATGTGGCGGTGTCCTGAGACCGAAACGATGGAAACGACGTGATATATTAAATAAATCTGATCAAGCTTGTGATGATCACCATCTCAAACATGAAAGTTACCCTGAGGTTGGTGGTAAAACGGAAGACATCAGAGATCATAATATTTATTATAAAGGTGCAAGGAAGATGGTGGTAGAAGAGAATGATTATACTTCATGGAAAGATCCAAACATATTGGTTGACCGGCTAAGACTTCTACATGGTTCGCTTTGTGCAGGAAACTATTCGTGCATCAAAGAAATATCCTTCATACTCAAGGAACTGAGGAATGCTGGCTACATACAATAATGGCTTTTTTTACTTGAATTTGTATAATGTAAAGCAATAAAATAAATAATTTAAATTATAAGAATTTAATGTTTTTATTTTTGTATTCTGATTTCTAACTAAGTCTTAGATCTCGTAACTTGTGCTTCCTTTTAGCATTTTTTTTGTTGATGGAGCTTCCAAATGTGCTGCCTTTTCGATGATGGTGCTTCCAAATGTGCTGCCTTTTCGTTGTCGGTGCTTCCAAATGTGCTGCCTTTTCGTTGTCGGTGCTGCCAAATGTGCTGCCTTTTCGTAGTCGGTGCTGCCAAATGTGCTGCCTTTTCGTTGTCGGTGCTTCCAAATGTGCTGCCTTTTCGTTGTCGGTGCTTCCAAATGTGCTGCCTTTTCGTAGTCGGTGCTTCCAAATGTGCTGCCTTTTCGTTGTCGGTGCTTCCAAATGTGCTGCCTTTTCGTTGTCGGTGCGTCCAAAATGTGCTGCCTTTTCGTTGTCGGTGCTTCCAAATGTGCTGCCTTTTCGTTGTCGGTGCGTCCAAAATGTGCTGCCTTTTCGTTGTCGGTGCTTCCAAATGTGCTGCCTTTTCGTTGTCGGTGCTTCCAAATGTGCTGCCGTTTCGTTGTCGGTGCTTCCAAATGTGCTGCCTTTTCGTTGTCGGTGCTTCCAAATGTGCTGCCTTTTCGTTGTCGGTGCTTCCAAATGTGCTGCCGTTTCGTTGTCGGTGCTTCCAAATGTGCTGCCTTTTCGTAGTCGGTGCTGTCAAATGTGCTGCCTTTTCGTTGTCGGTGCTTCCAAATGTGCTGCCTTATCGTTGTCGGTGCTTCCAAATGTGCTGCCTTTTCGTAGTCGGTGCTTCCAAATGTGCTGCCTTTTCGTTGTCGGTGCTTCCAAATGTGCTGCCTTTTCGTTGTCGGTGCGTCCAAAATGTGCTGCCTTTTCGTTGTCGGTGCTTCCAAATGTGCTGCCTTATCGTTGTCGGTGCTTCCAAATGTGCTGCCTTTTCGTTGTCGGTGCTTCCAAATGTGCTGCCTTTTCGTTGTCGGTGCTTCCAAATGTGCTGCCGTTTCGTTGTCGGTGCTTCCAAATGTGCTGCCTTTTCGTTGCCGGTGCTTCCAAATGTGCTGTATTTTCGTTGATGGTTCTTCTATTTTTATTGTTGTTTTGACTCTAGTATTATTGTAAATGGTTCTTGATTTGACTAGCGTATTATTCCATACGGTGCATGTATATAAGCGAGTCCTAGACAACAGGACGGTCAGTTTGTTACTGACGTCGTCGGTGTAAGGATCACCTAGTTTGTTTCATCTGGTGCATTAATCACGTAATTACCTGTTCTTGCGAACTCGATGGCATCTTTACCGACTTTAACGACGAACTCGATGGAGGTTGTACCATCGACTGCAGGAACCATGACGTCAGCGTCGACGATGGTGGAGCAGATTCCGTTGGCAACGTCGATGTCAACACTGGAGGAGACTTCAACAGACGTGGTACCGCCAGCAGAAGAGACTTTAATGCTACTAGTGCTGGCTGCACAGGGAAACTCGACGAACGCTGGTTCGTCATCAATGGAGACTTCAATGGATGCCGAATCGACAACAACTAACGAACATCGGTGCTGTTACTGCGACAAGATTTTCTCAAACAACAGCAATGCTCGACGACATGAGAATAGAGAATGTGCCAAGAACCTATATCGTAAAATGTTTGATTGTGAGAAATGTCATAAGCAGTTTGCCAGAAAATATAATATGAAAACGCACATGAAGGCATGCAAAGGTCCTTCTGTTCGGTAGAAAGTAAAGGTTTCAGCGCAACAACGATGCATTGATGTTCATAAGAGTATGCCTGGAGATGGTGCAACTGCGGCAACGTCAGTATCTGGATCGGGTCTGAAAGGTTCGTCTTCATCACCACGGTATCCTTGCAGCTACTGTGATACGTCGTTCGCATTTGCTCATGATGCACGAAGACATGAGCGGAGCAAATGCACGAAGAATCCATCTCGCATGAAGTTTCGATGTGATGAGTGTCATGAATGGTTTACTCGAATTGATAATTTGCGATGGCATGCGAAAAACTGTAAAGGTGAAGTCCGTGTGCCTACTGCTGAACTACCTGCAGAAATTTCGACTCCTCGGTTTAGCTTGAAGGCTCGTGAGCGTACAAGCAAGAAAACCGATGTGCAGCAACCGATTGGTATGACGTCTGAACAGGAAAATAAACCTAAGACTGTGTTCGGCGCATTACAAGTGAACGATAATGGCTTCTACTTACCGCAGTCTGCATTTCGTGGAACATTGAAGGACTACTATTATTTAAATACGTTAGGTGAGTCGAAAGACATTTGTAATTTTCTTGATGATATCAGAGAGGACATAATCAATCAGCTTACTGATGATGTAGCAACAAACGGACCTTTGAAATATAACTTGTGGTTGGACTGTATATATGGAAAGCCATATCCGTTCGATGACAAAGTGAAGAAGTGTGCATTCAAGACATCGGCTGCAGTAATTTACAGTTCTAACGATGTGAAGCAAACTGTTAAAAACGGTATCTAGAAACTCTGTCAAGAAGAGGTTGACTATGTCTGTAAAGGTTCTGGCTGGACTCTGTCTAGTATAAACTTATTGGAGCTAAGAATTAGTCATTTCACACCGCTGCGGAACTAAATGATTATAAGATTGCTGGCTTTCGCAAATGATCCTGTAGTAGGATAGAAATTATGTAATAAATATTATGTTTGTAAAAGAACTTGTGGTGTTTAATTCCTCGAACCTGTTACTATTATGTTAAATTGATGTTATATTTAATTTTTTTTGCATCGTCCTAGATCGTACCAAGGACCTTAGTCGACCTAATCAATCAGTATATAGATTACAAATTTATTTAATGAATTTTGGAATTTTTCCCGAATTTCTAGCTAAATAATTATGGATTTTCAAGATGGCGGCCAAATGACAAGATGGCGGGTGTCACAGCAATAATAAATGATTACTGCACTCTAGCAGGTAAGAATTAAACTAACATGGCGTCAGCGCACTCTCGCCGACGATACACTGATGATGGCTTCCAGCAGACGAGGGCAAGATGGCGGACATGACGTCATACTACCTGACGATATATATGCTTTGAAAAAAAGTGGAGGGAGTCAGTATGCCTGCGTCCACCACGAGGGAAGGATCGGTCACCATTTTTATTTTTTTTGCACTCGTCGGGTTCGAACCGAGGACTCCGAGCTCTGTGTTGTAAATGTTTGTTTTTTTAAATATGTTATTAAATTTTTTTTTTAATTTTTTTATAATTTTAATATATTTTTTCATTAAAATCGGATAATAAATTTAAAGATGGCGGCCGTAACGGAAATTGCAACGATGATGTCATAATTCAAAATGGCAGATAACACAATGCCGGAATGTTCGATAAAACGAAATGACGTCATCCAAGATGGTGGATCCAAGATGGCCGTCGGGGTCAAGGTCAAAGGTCAAGGTCACATCCTGATAGAGGCTTAACTGAGGCTTGAGTTAAGGATGCTTAAGCCTCTATCAGGACATTTCTAGCCGTTGGGATTTTTAAGGAATAAAACGGGAAATTTTCCCTCGAAACGGGAATTTTTCCCTCGAAAACGGGAAATTTTTTCTTTAAACGGGAAATTTTGAGTCATTTTGAGTCATTTTTGAGGAATTTTGAGGAATTTTTGCCGCCGTGACGTCACAAATCCAAGATGGCGGACACCGGCACCGGCACCACCGCCTGAGGCCTGATCTCGGAGCCCCATTTACATACTACTTACAACTTTCTCGAAAAATTATTGTTTATATTATTTTCATTACTTCAAGGTGTTGAATAAACAGAGGTTGTATGAAAACAAGTCATAACTCTCTTATTAGGAACACTATCAATAAGATCAATTTGTTTTAAAAACCCTAAAAATATTATCTTAATCTTTTGTCAAAAACATATCTGATACAACCATCCATTAAATGGACGGATAAAGAGATGTTTAAATAATAAAATAAATTCATAATTCTCTAAGTAGGCACACAAACAATTGAGTTCAAAATGTTTGTAAATCTTAAAGTTTTTATCAAAACCTTTTTTCTGCAACAAATTTTTAATAAAACAAACCAATATTTCAAGGGGCTGAAAAAACCTAGGGTTCGAATACGAAAACTTCGTTACCATGTACACTATCAGATACATTTTTATTTGTTTAAATTTTTAAATGTTGTCAAAAAATTTTGTTAAAAGAAATTTTTATGTAACCAATAATTACTGCAAGAAAGTGGAAATAAGGTTTGAAAGTAAGAAAAAAGTCATTACATTTTGAAATAGATATACTATAAAATCCATTACAATTTATCGCATGAATTATAAAGTATATAAAACACTTTTGCTGAAAATTTTTGATGAATATAATTATTACTGCAAAAATAGCTAATTATATTTTTAAAAAAATCATAAATTTCTTAGTATCAAATTCCTTCGAATTTATTTTAAACCATATGAATATTTTCGAAACCCTTGGTGTATTGCAAATTTTATACGATCACGTTATTTGTGCGAAAGAAGAAAAATAGTGTTATAAGGTCAAATAAAATTGAATAACTACCTTAGTTGGAATAATATGAAATTATTTCTAATATATTCATTGCTGCATGCACTTCGTTAAAAACTTTCATAATATTTTCGCTGCATGGAAAATGAGAAAATGTTTAATAGATTATTTTGTAATATTGGAGAACATTTAGATTTTATGTACGTTAAGTTTTTAAGATATTCCAAGGGTTTATAGAAGTTTCAAAAATATTTCGATAAAGAGGTACTTCAAAATCTCCCTACACATGTAGGCTGTGCCGAAAGAGAATTTTTAACACGTGTATTGTCAATCCTTTATCTATAATCTATACTAATATTATAAAGCTGAAGAGTTTGTTTTTTTTTTTTGTTTGTTTGAACGCGCTAATCTCAGGACCCACTGGTCAGATTTGAAAAATTCTTTCAGTGTAGGATAGAACATTTATGGAGGAAGGCTATAGGTTATATCATATTATCGATAAAATTAAAGATCCTTACTAAAAGTCCAATAAGGTATCCCAAGGTGTAAAAAAATGACCCGAAAAAATCCTTACACGGCGTGCGCTGCGAAACCTATTGATTACAGGACAAAACAATGTACTACCACTTTTTAGAACATATAATTGTCTTCAAACAATATCGCGTAACCATATGTCTAACTATTGTAGATATCTCACAATTAGTGTTTTCTTTTATTTTTTTAAATAATTAAAATGCCTGTCGCTTCAAAAACTCTTCATTGCGTACCTTGGTATTAATTCTTATCAAAATAAATTACTGAATATTCAAGACGAATTCAATACCTTTCTAGAACTTTTTGAATTATTCCATTCGGACGCTTAATTCAAAAGATATCGCGATATTTAAAATGTAAGTATTAGTATTGTAGCCAAATAAGTAATAAGTATTGCACGCGCATGTGGTGGGCGGTCATGAGGGGCGAGGGGGCGGTAGCCTCTGCGAGGTACCATGCCGCGCTTAAACATAAATGCATATATATATGTATATATATAAAATGCATAAATTAAAACTGCAGTTTTATGCCTTTATATTCATGGTGAGAATAGGTGATTTCAACAGCTTACATTATTTTAAAAGATTATTTAATCAATATTGTGTCGATATGGCGGCAAAAATGATATCTGAGAAGCTTGATTTCATAAAAAAATATAAAAAAATTGAGGGCTGAAGAATACATACATTTAAGAGATGCCGTGACCAATGATGGCAGTGTAGACGCTTCTAATATAGGTCAGCGTGTTATGTTGCCATCGTCATTTACAGGATCTCCAAGATACATGAACGAAAAAAGTAAAAAAACACCCGTGTGATATTAACAACGAAGCAATCAGTACCCTCATAAGAGTTCAATTAGTATTAAAATACATTTATCACTTTAAATCGCAAACCTAAACTATTGTTTTTTTTCCTCTCTCTGTGTTTAATTTGTTTATTATTGCCCTTTTTTTCAAGTTTATATATATTTTATAGACTAAAAACTTCACAGTAATGTTCCTTATGTTACGCAGGATGACATTTTCCGAAATTTAGATCCCATGGGTGGTTAAAACCAGGCAACAGTGGGTACTTTGTCTGCATAGAACAGGATTTTGCATTGTTCATGCCTTCTGCGTCTCCATGGCAACGGGCATCGCGCGGCAGTGGCGTACCCACAAGGAGGGGCATGTATAATGAGCGGCGCAAGAGTGATCTGCCTGTAGACTGCCATAGCGAAGTACGGGTACATCAGTTGTACGTTGCGTGTACGAGTCGGGAAACCATCGGTGCAGTTGATTTTCTCTCCGGTACATTATACAGCAAGGTAATAAATTTTCACTGATTTTTTTTATTTACCAATACTGTAAATGGGAGATGTGGCCTAATTTTTTTCCATTAGTATAGCCGTGCGAAGCCGGATCGGGCGGCTAGTTATCTTTATATTCAAATAGTAAAGCAACCTTGTATTCATCACTTCTCTCTGCATGCAAAGTTTCCTTGAGAAATCCAATATGATTGAAGACTATTGTTCAATAGACTAGATTTCAATTTCCAACCTTCATGAATCGTTGAAACCATAATATTCCTTATCCCACTAAAAAATACTTGAAGATTAATAGTATGTGTGTCTAACAAGACTAACTTGAAGACATTTTAAATATTATTGAGACCAAAATATGCCTCTTCTCACCACATACTGATATCAGCTTTATATACTTAACAAAATAAACTTTTTAACAACCAGAAATGACATCACCAAAAATGACCGGTTATTCAAAGACAATAAAATCTCTAATTAAATAGCCTATAGGAGTAGTTCAATTTCAAAGTACCTATTTCTTCTGGAATCGTTATGGAAACAAATATGTATTTCTATAACAATTAAAGATCTTTATGTACAAGACATTCCATATGTTGATCAATATTCCAAAATGATTGATAAAACATTTTCTCATAGTCCATACAGCGAAATATTTTCAAAATATTTTAACTCATTGGATCCAGCATTCAATAGCTTAGAGCGAATGTCATATTATGCAAAATATGGTAAGTATAAATACTTGTTTTCCTTAAAACATTACTTTTAATTTCTTGCACTAATTCGTAGTCGTATAAAAACCCCTGGTTTACGATAATGATTCGTTTATTGAAAAATGGTTTCGGCAAAGGTTTTAATACATTTTAAGAATTATAAAACATATTATAATGGATTTTATGTATACAAAATAAACAATTTATAATTTGTTTGTCTTTCAACCTTGGTTAATTTTACCCTTTGCAGGGATGGTTTGTGTTTAAAAAAATATGTTACGATAAAGTTATAGACAGTATTATAAGGAATTACAATAAATAAGATTAAATGGTGTACATGATACGGAATATGAATTTTTTCTATCCTTTTAAAATACCTTGTAGCCTTGATTTATATTAACAAAAATTAGCTTTGATCAAAGTTTTAGATAATTTGTAGAAGATTTATATTTAATTATTACAAATTTAAAGGTTACCAAATAAGGGAGATAGGATTTTTTGTGTATTTTAACCCTTGTTTATTTCACATTTATCAGCAATGGTTGGTTGTATCAAAAACTGTTTCAGAAAAAAAGTTTTAGAGAATATTTATAATATTACAAACAGTTTGAATGGATCTGATTGTGTACTTACTTAGAGAATCATTTTTTGATATTTTGTTTACGACCTATGTTTTTTTTTCCATTTTTTTGCAGTAATATTTGGTCGTATAAAAAATTCTATCGGAAGTAATTTGTAAACAATTATTTTAGTTTCACAACAGTTAAGAACATTTTTTAATAGGTACCTTTCATAGTAAGGAGAAATATTTTTTTTTTATTTCTAACGCTATATTTTCAACTCCTTGCTGGAATGGTAGGTATTATCAAAAATAGGTTCAAACAAAAGTTTAAGAAAAAAAGTCATAAGATTTACAAACAAAACGTACGTATTTGATTGTGTGCCTACTATGGGAGTTTTCGTCCATCCCTTGCAGTTATGGCTGGTCGTATCCAAAAAAATTGGACAGAAGTTTTTGGTATTATTCCTACGAGATTTAAATGTTAAACTCATGCAATATTCGTTATATTATGGGATTTATAGCGATTTTTCTGTTTAAATAAACTTTCACTTATTCTACCCCGTTGGTGGAATTTTGCTCATTAACAATGTCGAACAAGATATTCCATTAGTTTATTTTATGTTTCAGTTGGAAAGTGATTATTGTGGCAGTTACTTGTTTTATTAATTATATATATATGTTATATATGTATATAAATATATATGTTTATATATACTTTTGAGTTAACGACGGTTTTGGGGTCTATGGACCATAAACGAAAAACTATATAAAAATTTTCCGATAGTCGCATCATGATAACGGCTACAATAGGTAGTCTTTCTTCAAAAAATACCTCAAAAAAATTCACCCATGAAAGTCACGCCTCTGAGGTAGTGGACGAATCACGTTAAGCCATCTTACGATGCTGTGCAAAGAGAATCGTTTAGGAAAATGATACAAAAGTCTTCTAAATGTAGTTTATACACACGAAATTACATCTTAAAACAATTTAAACAATATTTCAATAATTGAGTGACCTTAAACCAGCCAAATATTACCGCTAAAATTTGTAACTTATAATGTTATCATTTAAAAATTACATAAAGTAAACTCTGCCAATTATAATAATAATTGTAAATTACTTATGTTTTAATAGTATCAACGTCTCTTTCTACTATTATATTAAATATAAAATTCGAGCTTAACCTTTTAAAATAATAATACACATATAGTGGCAGCAAGGCAAATATTTCTCGTCAAGAAAACTGTGAAACATTTATTTAGTAGGTATTCATATTTTATCGTTTAGGACTATTTTCAATTCTATTAGAAAATATATTTCTTTTCATACAACCTGTTAATTATTTTGTAAAAATTTACTTATTTTAAGTAAAATAACATCAATACTGAACCAACATTTTTGAAGAATTTTTATTTATTTTCTTTATAGAAGATATGTCTGACATTTTTTAATGATTTTTTTTATTTCCTTTTGTATACGCCTAGATCCTCTGAAAGCCAATTATCGGAAATACCTTAGAGGAATTTTGCTTTTTCAAAGCTATGGACAATAAATGTTATTCACGATAAATCGGGGAAGGGGGGGGGGGGAAGGCACCACCTTGTTGACTTTGAGTTCTCAAAGCTGTATCCTCTATAACATTACCTCAGCAGTAATTATATTAGAATTCTAAACTTTGAATTTTTTTGTTTTATTAAATTTACGTAGTTCTTATTTACAGCAACTACGAAACATAAAAAAATTATGAAACCTCTACAGCAAATAACTGATAATACTCGTATCATACCTAAATAAGTATAAGCGTGGTAAATGGCAGCTTTATAATATCTGAACTCTAGGCTGCAGAACCTGCTTTATATTTCATGTAAACGTATTGTGCGTGTCAAAGTATTCGCTATTGCCACATGGAAAATTTAAAAAAAAAATAGTTAACACTTGAATTATAGATTATTTTATTATTATGGACAACGTTTAGGAAAAAAAATTATCCCCACCCATATTTAAAAATAATTAAAGTGACGAAGTGAATTAATCATGGACACAAAGAAATAAAATTTATACTGATAATTTTTGCGAAATTCGTTTAAATATAATTACAATAATTAATCTGTTTCATGAGATGACATAAGCACATTTTCTAATCTGTTCCTCTGAAAGCTGACATAAAATAATGGGTAAATCGTCTTTCATAAAATTAAAACAAAAAAAATTGTTTTCAGCTGACAATGTAAAGCGTGGTTCTATTTGTCATAGTTAAAAGGTTTATATGTCTTGGCCAGTTTGGGTAGTGTGTATGTTTAGTGGAAAATTATTAACATTTAAATGAAATGTTGAGTGCGAGCTAATTTTTGATGTAAGCTTATGGTTTTTAAAAACAGGCATAAATGATAAAAATAGAAAACGAAACAAAAAATTTTGATGTATCGCATTAAGAGTTATTTTGTATAAACTTAGAAAATATTTACATAAAATACTTATGTTGTTTTTAAAAAAAATATTAAAGCTTATATTACCTTGAGGTGAGAATTATTTTCCCAATCATTATATATATATACATACATATATATATATATATATATATATATCTTTATATATATATATTTCTTGTGTGCGTGTGTATGTCACTGAACTCCTCCTAGACGGCTGGACCGATTTTGATGAAATTTTGTGTGTGAGTTCACGGGGATTCGAGGATGGTTTAGATTCACATTTGGATATTTTATCTCGATTCTGAGTTAAGAAAAACTATCAAAAAACACGCTTTAAAAGCAAAAATTGCAACGCATTATTAGAAGCCATTAAGTTTTGCTATTGTAGGGAACTAAGTAGAGAGTAAGAAAAAAATAAAGATCCTGACAGTTTATAGTGTCGCCATATTTGTTTCAATTTTCAATACCCTTTTTGTATATTACAATTTAAATTGCAGAAAAAAATCATGTTTCATAGCCACACAAATAGTGAGTGTGTGTCATTTCTCTTTGTCCACGAGGTCTCGCCGCGTCAATTTTCTCCTTGGAGCGAACCCGTCCGCTTAATTAAATAAACAGCTTTTATCGTTGAATGATTTCATGATTTATTTAATGAAAATATTCTCTCATAAAAAATTAGTTAGATAGACATTCAATAGGTGTCTTTTCTCTCACTCTCTCTCTCTCTGAAATGTATGTAGCTTGCTCGCGGGTCAGTAATGCAGACCTTCTTTACATTCTAGCTCAAGACGGAAAAAACAGTAAATGTGGTTTACAAAGACATTTTATGAAGTGTCTTCCCGTCATTACATTTGAAAGTAGAAACATATTTACTCAAAATTTAGGTAGTAACATATTTTTATTGCAAAGACTGAAATAGAGGTGAGAAAAATTATCATTTGTGAACATAAGAAAACTACTACAACTGTATCAACTGTTATGTTATAATGTTTAAATTTCTAAATGGTGCAAGATAATACAAAATTCCATGCGGAAAAAGTCGTGGGCAGCAGATACGTATAGTTATAGGTGTGGGGCTATGCATGCTGATATTTCATATACTGCATGGATGCGAACATGTAAGAATAATCTATCTTACTATAATAAAACAGTACTTTTTCTGTCTGTCTGTTTGTACGCGATTTTGATGAAATTTTGTGTGTGAGTTCACGGGGATTCGAGGATGGTTTAGATTTACAATTGGATATTTTATCTCGATTCTGAGTTAAGAAAAACTAAAAAAAAAAAAAAAAAACACGCTTTAAAAGCAAAAAACTAAGCATTGTTGATAATTAGCCTCCATGGCAACAGGCTTTTGCATTGTTATTGCCTTCTGCGTAACCATGGTAAAGGTTTTTGGTAACGGCAGTGGCGTGCCCAAGAGGAGGGGTATGTATAATGAGAAGATACAAAATGTCCAGCGTAGAAATACTTACCACCATATCCATATCTCACAAAAAGTACATTTGGGCAGGACAATGTCTGTCGGGTCCGCTAGAAAGATATCTAGAGAGATAGAGATATAAATAGAAAGATAGAGAGAGTTATAGAGATATACATAGAGAGATAGAGAATTAGAGAGATAAAGAGATATGCTTAGTATACGTTTAAAAAATTACAATAAAAATTGATTGAGGCATTGCAACGCATGCCGGGCATTATCTAGTATATATATATATATAAACTGACTTTCCCAAAAATGTATTTGCTTATTTCAGTTGGAAAAATCAAATACACCGCATAGTGAAGCTAGAGGTGACTAATATTAACCCTAATTGTACAAAGTCCCAGTATTAATATTGTACTAAATTGTTGTTTTATATATAATTGAATATTATTTGTAATTACGTATTAATTTTTAATGTTCGTCTTTAACAAATTATTTTAATAATTATTTGGGAACTCCGTAGGTGTTAATTCTTACCAAAAACTGTAAATGTTAAGTACGAATGTATAACACAAAACACGCGGCACTTTTACTTCATTAAAATGGAAATGTAAACATAGTAAATCATAAAACAGGAAATAATTGTGGTTTTGGTTATTGGTACTCAGTTTCTTGCCAGTACCTTTGATAAGATATTTTTTTTTCTTTATTAATTAAAATTAAAAAACATCTCGATACGCCTTTAGTGTTAAATATTTTGGAGATGTATATATAGTTGATATTTTCACAAGACATGACCAATATTATAGTACCAGTTTGTTTATCTTCACACGTAAAATAATAAATAATTATATAAATAATAAATTATTTTATTATAAATAATAACTTTCTCCTTTCATGGTATTACAAAAGAAATGGTATTGCTTTTTATAACCAATATTTAATTTACGCTTGATTAACTTCGGTGGTAGGTATTAGGTTTTTAATCGCCTGTAAAAAATTCTTAGATTCCTTGGGGTGGAATTAGGAACTGACGTTTAACCTAGTGATCAGTTGGCTGAACCCATTTCTTACAAAGACATTTAGACTTAAATCCGTTCAATTGTTCTACGTGATGCCGAAATTTTTTAAAAACAATAGGAACAAGGTTTAAACCTTTAGTAATGTAAATATCTATTTGCTATCATTTTCCTATAAATGTATGTTTACAACAGACATTTTTCTTTGAAAATTTTCTACACTAGTTAATATTAAGTAACCAAATTTTCATTTATTCTATGTGAAGCTAGGACAACCAGATAGAGACCGTTAAATGAAAATATGACCTGAGATGTATCAACATCCTTAAATATTTAGTTGTGACTGAAACCTACAAAGCTTTTTTCAATTTTTCAAGCTGTCCTACAGATTAAAAAATGCTGTTTATAAATGGTTATTCTGTAATGATTCATTGACGAGGAGTCATGCCTTGAGCTATATGTGGGCTGATAAACCAAGGTGAGTTAAGTTTGTTATTGGTAATGCTTATCGGGAGAGGTTAGTATCTGGAGAATATTCTAAGACACTTTCTGTTAATGTTTCTAAACAAATAATAAAATATTATTATTTATATAACTGTGTGGTGGATGTTTGGTGAATTTATGGCATATCTTTTATTTTGATAAGAAAATAAGAGAATAGGAAATTTCCATTGTTTTTCTAGTAAATTTCTAAATCAATAATTCCATTTATAATTTAAATACCACTCACTGAATAAATAACTCACTGACTCACTGATTCACTGAATCACAAATCGCAAAGTCTCGGGAACTAAGACCTAAAAATTGAAATTTGGCATGAATATTGCTTTTGCTACCTAGGCATTTGTTAGGAAGGCATTGTAACAAAATCTGCTCCCAAGGGAGGTTTCTGGGGCGTTAAGGCTCAAAATTTCAAGTTTTACCACAATTAATACAACACATTTTATTTTTTATGCCTTCTTCGTCTCCATGGCAACGGCTATTACGCTGTTAATGCTCGCACTTCGTTGATGCCCAGTGACTAAAATGCAACCTGCGACTACCTGCAAGCGAATGCAGGTTGCAGTCACACGTGCATGTGCAATGAGACCGAACAAGGCACAAAGGCGCTCACTTCGTGCGGCAGGTCCGGCAGGCACAGCTTGTGACGTCATAGCTCGTCCTCGAGTCAGCACGCCGCGCCGGATGGATGTTTACGCTCCGGATTAACAAACAAAACCTTGTGCAACATCCAGCTGGGCATGTGAAGCTTCAAAGCATATTATAACAAAGCACTTTTGTGTCGACCAGAGGTTTCCGAAATTAAACCTTCACCAGCTTCTTCACGATGCGTAAAGCCCGGAAATACCGGGTACCTAGAGAGTGTCCTGTACTATTGTACACTTTTACTATATTTTATGACTGTAGCAAATTATTTCATAATGTGTAGAGAAACTGGCTCAGTAAAGGGTATTCTTCTGTAATCTTCATCATACCCGCTTCTTTTTTTTTTTTTTTAGTTGAAAGCAATGTTTGGGTACCATGGCAGAATCTTACAACTCGGTCTTGCTTTAAAATTGCTACGAATTTTTATTCATTTATTTATTGCCTTATTTTAAGTGGCGAAGATAAGGCGTACCGCCTTGTCTTACACTTAACCACATACATCCTTACTAACTAGGTACATGCAAAGTAAACCTGATAAATGTTTATCCTAGACATACCAAAAATTGTCACAAATACATTTAAATAAAAACTGAATAAACATTTCAGTACAAATATGAAAATAAACAAGAATTAGCATATAATATACACACGAGCTACCTGAAAATGCCTTTTGTTTAAAAAAAATAATGCTAAAGTTATGAAGATTTAAAGATATTTAATATCCTAAATATTTAAGTAAAAACTATTTAAGACACAAATAAATTAAATATATATATACCAATACATACGTACATTCACACATATTCAATCACACATATCTGATACCACAGCTAAACCTGATTATCGGAGCTAAGCAAGTGCCTGAACAATGTTTTCTTAAACACAGAAAGGGAATCTTGAAGTATGATTGACTCGTGTAGTTCATTCCAGGCACGAGCAGTAGTCACAGAGAGTATACAGCTGTCTTATGTTGGGGTATGAGCAACGTACAATTATGATATTCGCAAAAGACAACTTGTTTCATTTCAGCGGGAAAGTAAGAATGAACATTTAACATATGTGTAAATTATTTGTACAGTAGAACCTCTCATATTTCCTACAATGATGGGACCGGGCCATGGTCGGAACGGCCAAAAGGTTGGATATCCGTAGGAGCAAAAAAACGCCTTTCCCAGCTATACAGTCTGTACAGTAATACAACTTTATTTGTAAAAATGTTGCTTTATACATTTAAAACATTTACTGTTGTTAAATTATAAATGAGAAGACGAATACAATGTAAGCATAACTAACAAGTATTTAAAGAATTCAGTAATGTATTTTTGTTTCAGTTTTGTCAATCTTGATTTTGCGGAAGTGTCCCTCCACTTGTTTGCCCACAATACATTACGTTACGTTAAAAAAACATAGAATAGTGCAAGATTATGGTACGAGCATATTTTGCACCAACAATCACGCCTGAACTGACAGTTCGCGACACGAAAGCATGTAGGTGCGTCACTTTTTCAAGTGTGAACAGGCTCGCCAACCACGGAGACTAGGTCGGATACCCGTAGGAGTCGGTTGTGGGAAGGTCGGATGTGAGTGGTTCTACTGCACGTGCCTGTGTAAGAATGCGAGTGGGCGCAGCTGGGATCACTGCAAGTGGAACACGTGGTGGACTCACCGGGGATGGGTGGTTCTGTCTGGCTTCTCACTCATGCCACTCGTGACACCGATTGCAACGATAAGCTAGGCCATGATGCATTCATTACAAGGTAAATAATGTCTCGTGATAAAAATATCAGACTGGTTTCACTTACTACAACACTTCATAAACGGGACCTTTTTTGTGTGCCTACTTTCGTGAGAGTAGTCCCCAAAAAATCACTTAAGGCTCGGTCTCAGCACACTCATTGTAATTTTTTATTTTCTCGTTATCAGTTTTATTCCAGGGCTAAAACTGGAATTTTAGCTCTACATATCCGTGGCATTGTTTGTCGACCACAATATTTATAACAGTTTTTCAATTAGTGTAATTAAATGAGATAAAAAATTCGCACAAGTGGTGTTGCAGAACAACAAATGCAACGGAGTAATCACGATAAAATTTTGTAAGTAGCTCTTAAATAATAGTAATGATGAGAAAATGGACAGCCTTAAATAAAGAAGTGTCTTGCTTGCGATACAGTTTCTTCATATTTAGAGGTTCCTTAAAAAAATTTCTTCCTTTATTTCGTCGAAAGAATTTGTGAACATTTTTACTTAATTAATAATCATGAACATCAGTGCCAAGTTGACCATGTAATCCTCTATATGCAGGGTTCTTATTGGGTGTGGTCTCAAAGTGTCTCGCTCATGTGGCGAGGGTCTAGGTTCGAGTCCAGCGCTACAGGAGCATTCACCGAGTGCTTTTGAGTTCAACACAGTCGCCTCAACAGCCTCTATGCACAGACAAGAACAAGCAAATAAGCTCTGCCGAACCACCAAACTAAAAAAGCTCAAACATGTTTTGCATAAATGATGAATATTTTCAATCTTAATAAACATAAATTTTTGTTATAACACCATTAAGAGATTGTTTGGATATCACAGGTAAGAAATGTTTTCGTCGAAAAGGGTTCCCATAAACTTTATTAGTAATATTATTGTATAAAGTAGTTAATAATTTTATCTACCATACGAAATATGATTGTTTGAAGTCACATTCAAAGTATTTCCGTGAGTGTAATTTTACTGCAGGTAATTTAAAAACAAATTAAGAAAGAGTACATTAAACTCGTCCTTTCGTATATCACACAATAATTTAAAACAGTTTAATAAAACCTGGAATATAAATTTAAATAATAATGAACCATATTATATTTCACTTTAATTTGCACTTGAATTCACTCTTAGTTTAATGTTAGTTAGTTTAATTTTTATTACAAAAAGTGTTTGACCCAGGTTCAAACTGACATTGAAACATTCTTACAAAATTCCTGGAAAGTTATTATTAATCGCAGAAATAAGATACATTACAAACTGTAGCTGACTAACACTACTCTGTTCAATAATAATGAGCTACATACTATGGCCCATAGTTCTAAAAAAATTTTAAATTATTTTAACCACTTTTTGAAACCATGCCATTTATTTTCTGGAAGTTTAAATGATTATCATACATCAATTTATGAACAATAACATATTTATAAATAAGAATCATTTCTGATTTGCTCCATAGTAGCAGGTTAAGCAATTGAGTGAACGTGTGTCAACGTGTGTCACATGTTTTACATTACACAAACTTAGTTCAAAATGTTTTAATAACCCCTTCTGAATATAAAATTCATTTTGTCCATTTGAATCAGTGTGCAAAGGATCTTTTTTAAGATTATAATGTGTTATGTTTTACGAAAAATGTATGCCCTAAAATATTAAATAATTCTAAATTGTTCATCCAATTTTTTTACTTAACAAATATCAGTAATAACATAAAATTATATAAGAAAAATTTAACGAATGTCAATATAACCACAACATAAATTTTTCCGTTTAAAAAAATTGTTTGCATGTAGCTGGGAAATATAAAAATAATTATGGAGTCCCACTGAGCACAAGTGCGATTTGCCGATCAAAATTATTCAAGAAATGCTTCATAGTTGTTGAAAGATTGCAATAGGTTAAGAAGCCTTTAGTGCGTGTTTTAAATGCTTCAGTTTTAGGGTGAGCTAGAGAGGCCTCCCTAAAAATAAAATCAAAATTTTTTTTAGTATTCTTAAATAATTTATTAAAACTTAATACTATACTGTGTAGAATTGGCTGGACATTATTTATACCGCTATATTTTGTCTGTATTCAAAATACAAGTCAAAACTCTGGAAAACTATGGAGGACATGCAGTGGAGACAGAAATGAAATGAACATAGGTGCGGAAATGCTTGTGTTGATCTAATGAGCTGTACACTTTGCAATGACATAAACTGGAACTATGTTACGTGGAGTGACCAATCGGCAGTTGGCGGTTGAAAAGTATTTTCCTCGTGACGTTGGGTAAAGTTAGCGCTTACTGTGCGCTGATTGCCGCATCACCGCATCACTGCATCACCGCAGCACGCATCACCGCATCACCGCATCACCGCATCACCTCATGGTCTCGCTCGGAATCCAACATTGGAACCAAAAACATAATGCAACTTTTATGAGAGAATTTTTTTTTATTTTTGAAATTTTGACACCATTAAATAACGGTGCGACGATCATGCGAATGTGAGGATCATGCGATAAAACGCTGTATTTATATTTAATATGCAACTGTAAACTGAAGCTAGGCGTCAAAAATTTAAATTGGAAGTTAGAAAAAAGCTGCCGGACATTAAAGTTTCATTACCTCTAGCATTGCGGATTGTTTGTCTGGCCGATATGGCATTATACACAGCAGGGCTCCAGTGTACATCAGTTTATACTTCAACGATTAACAAAAGTGCTTCGGTACATATGTACATTCGCAAATAAGCTTCCCATACATACTATGCATATGACCCCCATTTTTAATATTATTTAAACTAACTGGTAAATAGGTACTCACGTGTTTCAAAAAAAGTATTCGTTACCTAATTCTTCCTGCCATTGGTGACTAAAAAAATCCTGCAAAAGAAATTTGTATGGAAAACTTGTTTTCGGGAAATAAATAGTTAAATAACTTACAGAAAATACTTATTTAATAAAAACAATTTTATTCAAAAACAAACGAAATTTGGTTATTTTATGAGAATTCTGTTAAAATAATAGTGGGTAGTGTTTTCAAACATGAATAAAAATTCGAATTTTCAATGTAAATCAAAAAATACCTTTACCCAAATGTACGATGACCAACGTTCTTGGATGCTATGCCATTTTTAACGTTGAAAACTCGCTCCAGAGGGTAGAAGTTGGCAATGTATTCTACTGCAGCATTATTAACCTTGCAGCTGGAAGCTAAATGGGGATACCACAGCCCTCGCTGTCCAAAGCTGATCTCGGAGCCAGTGGCGTGGCTCGAACGCACGAGTGGGGGGCTCGACCCGCAGACAAGCGCGCGATATGCCTACTCGCCGCCGTCAGTCCGGAGACAGCCAGTCCCATCCCGCCCCTTCCGAGTCTCGAACCCAGCGCTCTGTTCGCTCGCCCCACAACCCACCCCTACCCCTGCCCCATGGTTAGACAATGGCCACCGTCGCATCGATCGGCGAACGGCCAGAATTTTGCCGTAAACACAATTTATTTGAGAGGCTTCCCCAGAGAAGGGGGAGCCAGGCTGGGTTTTGATTTATTCGATCGCGCGGTCTGGGAGTGGTAGGTGCTTTGGAGGGGGGGGGGAGGTAACTGATGGGGGGCGCAGCCCGCGACAAGACAGCCACGACAGCGCTTCTGGCGTCTCTCTTGCATCCTCCCTGAATTATACTGCACTTCAACTTTATTTGTGCCTGATTAAAACATGATCTCCGTATTCCAAGGTTTAGTCAGAGTATGTAATATATTGTCTTATTCTCTTAAGAATTTACAAATTATGTCACTCAAATAAAGTCTTTAAGAGTCTGACAAACATGCATGTACTTAAATTCTGTTATTTGGCTTCGCACAACTGGAAATAAAAGTTATTCAACAGGGTCAGTTTTACTTTGAAAATCTAAAAAATAAAACTTGCATTAACACATGTGTTCCAACTATCAATAATCCATTAGGTTGGATCGCAATGTGACGTTTGTGGCAAAAACTTTCAAAATAAATGCACAACCAAAGATGTTTTTATCAGCAGTTGTATGTACAGATTTAAAGCAAATGTATTTGCTAAAATATTTAAAATTCTTAGTATTTATGAATGTGTATTTCGCCTACCTTTAATAGGTTGAAAAAGAGAAAGGAAAATAGTTTGAGGCGTGCGCTACGGCACGGCCTCAAGACGGTGGAAATACAATATTATTTTTATGATATTTTTTTAACAATGGTTTTTATTTAGTTATAATATTTTCATTTAAGTGTTTATGTTTGTGACGTATAGTTAAATGTATAACTTGGAATAAAGAATATTTTTTTATTCTTTGTGGATGTGAGAAGTTCCGCCGCTGGCCGCTAGGGAGTGCTGGCGCGCTGGCGTGTGGCAACGTCAGCTCTGTCTGGTCGCCGAGCGAGGGGAGATCTAAGATGCACATAAAGTTCTGCCATTCCCGATTACACCCGAACAATTCACCTTCGGCCAACTTCGGGATTTGTTTTATTTTTGCGCAGGAAAAATGAATTCAAATATTAAAAGTGGTCGGTTAGGTTAGCTACATTAAAACACTTTAAAACACTATGGACGGTTAGTTAGGTTAGTATAGCTACATTAAAATAAACAGATAAATATAAATCAATATAAATAAACCCGAGGTTGGACGAAGGTGAATTGTTCGAGTGTAATCGGGAATGGCAGAACATTATGTGCATCTTAGGCTTCCCCCGAGTGAGGCGGGCGGCGGGTGGCGTGCGCTGTGATTGGCTGCCTGTTGTGGTAGCCGGAACGCAACCGACTTTTCACATGAATTTATTTGGAAGGAAGAGAACTGTCTGTGTTGTTGCGCGCGCCTGGCGCAGACTCGTAGAGCTGCTAATGCAGAACCTGCATTTGGGGAACGACCCATGCGAGTGAGCGATACAGTTCCAGCATGTTACCTTGCCTTGGGCGAAGCCGATCACCAAGCCACTTGGGTGGAAGCCCCCTATTCTTTCGACAGTGGTTCGTGTCGTAACTGCGTTAACAAGAGCTCGACGTAAACCTTTGCAGCCCGTGTTTTGGATTTTGTTGGTTTTTGAGTTACGGGAATCCTTCGTAACTGTTAATTACGCATCAACTTAGATTGAAGCGTCACCGCTGTATTGAAAATACTGTATTGGCGAATCGTAATTTTATGCTTTTGGCCAGATGATTTAAGGAATTAAGACCCAGGTCTGAAACTTTGGTTCACGAGAAAAGTGTGTAAACTTTATAAGGATTTAATTCTTATTCCATAATTAAATTCTATAATTTTAGTGACCGTTAGTTGTAGTATTTATAGTGTGTCATAAATAAGTCATTGTCAGGGCTATCAAAGTATGAAAGACGTTTGTAGTATTGTTAATTTGTTGCGTGTTTTTAAAGTTTTTATTTCACATTAAAAAAGCATGTGATAAATGACCCCAGTAAAATTATTTTTGCGCTAATTAAATTATTGGAAAACTGTGTGCAATGTCATGGTGGATAACATGAAGATGTATGAGGGAGGACAAAATCCGAGAATCTGATCAGTTTTAACATTTTGCCAACTTTAAAGTTTTTTTTCAGTTATTTTTTAATAGTCTCCAGCTTCGTTCCCTTGTAAAAATTAAGTGAATAATTTTCTGCTGTCGAGGTTGAAGGAATCGGCTTCAAGGATCGCATTATTGCCTTTTCAGAAGGTAAAAAAAATACCATTTTCTTTCTTTAATTTTCCGCCCCAGTAGATGTCCAAACTATGGCGTCTTGGCTCTGAGTGGGCAAAAGGGTACAAGCTTCTTGTTATGCTAAAGCGTTGTCTAAATTCATATGTTTGAAGAAGAGAATAATTTATTTCACAACTCAGTCAAATAAAGAATTCATCAAACGTAATGTTGTACGAAATTTATTCGAAATTTGTATTTTTAATGGTAAGTAAAAACTTTTTGAATTTAAAGGTTAACATTTTAAATAAATTTAAATTCAACATCTAAAGGTTTATAACTGACAAAGTATAACCATACAAAGTGGGATGTATTTAATATCTTTATGAATAAAAATATTTAATAATTAAGTTTTCTAATTTAACTGACAAATATATTATGTTAGGTTATCATTTAAATTATATTGTTTATAAGTTGACACAAAGTCCAAAGGAACTAAAAATTTTTTGGGGAAAGTTTTACAAAACGCGATCTAAACGGGTTAGAAGAGAGAATAGATCCATATGTGAGTGCTTTTTATAATAAAGAAGTGATACACTAACTCAGAAATGTGAATCGCTTCACGATGTACCATTAAAATGTTTTTTTTTAATTTATAAAAGAATACATTTGGTCATTAGTTGCAATTTGCTGAAGAGTCGGAATCCCAGAGACTCGTGTAGTAACTGGGTCGGCCTCACCCGCTCCTCGCTCCCTTCCACAGCTCGTGACAAGGACACGTGACACACCACGTGGCACGCCACGTGGCAGCAGCCAGCAGTCGCCGGACTGCTTGGCATCGTGCACGTACCTGCACACACACACACACACACACAAGCTTTTTCAAACCACCAAACCCACTACAAACCTTACAATTAATATTCTGTAAATGTTTCGGATGTGGAATAGTCGTGGCAGTTTAGCATCAGGAGCCAGTGTCAGGCTGGCCGCCATCCATATGCTTGTGTTGTCATGCACAATGATTTTGTTTAGCACTGCCATAACTATACTTATTTCACAAAATTTTAATTTTTTTTGTCTCTAACTTTATATATTTCTGAAATAGGGCAACCCATTACCAAATTTGTGCTGGGAATTAACCAACTCTCAATCCTTCTCGAAAAATAGCTGAATGAAAAATGAGGCACAAACTAACATAACCGTAACGTCACCCTAACAACCACTAAGCTATTAAACAGGCCACTACGGTTCGATCCCACTTCAGATAACTTTCTTAAATTTTTATCCATTTTTCATTTACAACGTCTATTTATGTTTTTTATGTATATTTATTGAAAAGCCAAGAAAAAAATTGTTGGTTACGAAAAAGATTTTTTTAAAGAATTCTGAGATCCGAGAACAAAACATGGCCAGGAACGACATATTTAATCAAGTGATTATACAACACTAGATATTCTTCTACATGAAATAATTTTTCCACGTATTAGAATTGTCAGCAAACATGGTTATCACTGCGTACAAATACGCTGCTTCCAATGGTCGCACGAAGTAACGTAAACGAAAGAGCTGAGCATTGCCAATCTAAAATACGATCCATTGTAGACACTTAATTCCGTGAGATCCGCATCCTTTACCGTGTCACTGTTAACGGGGCTAAGTTCTTGGAACGAGGCAGTTCCCCTCGGGACACAGGGTCTTCTTGGAGGGGAAACCTAAGATTTACATCAAGCTCTGTCCAGCCCGAATATTCACCTTCGGCCAACCTTGGGATATGTTTTATTTTTGCGCAGGAAAAATGAATTCAAATATTAAAAGTGGTCTGTTAGGTTAACTTTATTAAAACACTATGGATGATTAGTTAGGTTAGTATAGCTACATTAAAATAAACAGAGAAATATAAATATATATAAATAAACCCGAGGTTGGCCTAAGGTAAATATTCTGGCGTGTTCGGGCAGGGACATAACTTGAGTACATCTTAGGCTTGCCTTATCGGAGGGGGGTGGGGTGAAGCAGGCGTCTCATGTGTACCAACCTGACGCACACAGAAATTCGAGACACGTCCGTTTCAAATAATTTACACGGTAAAACAAGATCACGCCAAATGTAATACTGCTTCTCAGTCCTATGGTAAAATTATTTTAATTTTAAATAATTAGAATTCGCAACGTTATCGATAGTAAATAGATGGAAATGAAATAAAAGCATGCAAAGTGATATCTAACCTATATCGCCAGCGTGTAGTCATGTTTGTTAATCGTTGGGCCACTCTGATTAGCGATTCCGACTGCAACATTATATGAATAGATAGCAAATTGTGGCTCGTTTTTTTTTACTGGGACGTTTCTTTAGAAGAATTGAGACATAGGTTTTCTCCTTTACAGAGTAGGTTGCTATTGAGAAGTACTTTACTCTCGCGAGGGCACGGCCAAATTGGCGACTCAAGTTTCGCTCCCTGCCCGTGTTAACTTGTAAGACAAACACTAGCCCGTTCAGTGCGAAAACATGTTTCAAATAAGCAATCAATTGTTAACATCACCAACATATTACTGCAAATAAAGAGGAGTTCTCGTTGACAGAATAAAATACTTGTTTTAGACATTTCTTGAAAACTGCTTCACAGAGGTTTTAACTCCTTCTTACAAATTTAATATCCATGCGCCGAGCCGTTTCGAGTTACTATTGATATTTTGGTTTGTAATCATCCACACCTAATGCCTCGAGTGTGGAGTTGATAACTGCTAGAAATTGCAGTAGCATGTTGCCATTAATTATTTATGTTATTGCAAGACAGGTGTTTATAAAATATTCAGGAACACTCGGGAAGGATTCTATTTTGTACCATGTTTAATGCCGGTCAACAAAATATTGTTACGAACGTGAGCAAGGCCGCGACACGTGCAGGTGCAGAGCTGGTTGGCGGCTGCCGCAACATGATATGCGCCGCGTGTGCCTGGAAAATTACAAGGATTGTCGCTTTCCCCCCTCCTTCCCGCCACTCCCCGCGCGGCGCCCTGCCTTTGACACGTAACTGAAACCTGACAGCTGTGGAGTTACGCGAGCCGCCGACACGTGTTTCGAGAGATTTCTGCCGTCGGGTCGGCGCGGAATGACGCGACTGGCCCCGGCCGCGCTCGTTAGTTCTGGAAACTGCGGCTGATACATAAAACGAGGACGGCGGCCTTGAGAGTCGGAGTCGGAGCTCAGAGAGAGAGTTCAGGCGGGAGTTTTCCCGCGGCGGAGCTTCCGGGTGATAGAGTGGCGAAGTCCCTGGATGAAGGTTCCAGGCAGAGATTTCAGTTCCGGGTTATAGTGTCGCGGGTGCGGCGGAGTCCCGAGCGAAGTTCCGAGTGAGACGTCGAGTGGATCCTCGGCGAAGGCAAGTGCGTCTGCCGCGGCGGAGTGCGGCGACGAGTCCCGCGGCTGAGATCCACGAGGGGTGCTGCGGCGAGAGTTGCGCCAGAGGTGCGGCCCAGCGAGGTGTGTGGATTGTGACTAGTGAAGCAACATTTTTAAGTGCAATTGATTATTTAGCAATTTTATAAGATTAATTGTAAGTGACATAATTAGTGGCCATCAATAAAACTGTGTAGTGTAGTAAAATCTTTATTTGGGCTATCCTTTACGAACCCCCGTAAATCGTAACAATATATATAAAAAACATAAATATTGCGAATGTTGTTGAAGTAATCATTATATTAAGATTAATACTGTCTAAGTGATGGTCTTATGCGAGAAAATGCCTTAAGGCGTGATCTCAAGCTTCATGTGGATTTATTTTCGTTTTTTGGTCATTACCTACTCTTATTAAGGTTTTTTTTTTTTTAAATCGTACTCGATAACTTTCTTGCTCGAAATTTCTTCGAAATTATTATATCTTCGATAATTTTTACACTTTTTTTTACTTTTTACTAAGTGAATATCTGTTGAAAATATTTGTGTAGAAACAGCAAATGTAAGGGAGGTATCGAGTTAAAATTTAAAAACTTTACATTAAAAAAAGCAATGACGAAAAAACCAACACTTTGTTTAAATTCGATCATAAAGTAATGGAAATAGAGATACTCACGACTAAGCGTGGGAATGTGGTTTTACAACCCGAATTCTGCACCTATACCGTGAGGCGTCTCAAGGTTCAGAAATGTAAGCATCTATGTTTCGATCTTCTTGGATCTCTTAAGGTAAGTGTAGACTACATATTTCCGTAGTCAAACTTACGACATGGTTTACAGATTTCAGTAAATCAAGAGGCTGGCATGTTAGGCACAACAAATGTGAACCCTTTAATCATACCGCCAGAGAATTACATCTTTGGACGTTCTTTCCTGACCTGACAGTGCACTTGTCACGGGAAGGGACTGTCCCAAGAGGACCGGGATCCACCCCACGCGGGTCACTGCGGAGAGAAGACGACTGTACTCTCCACATGGCTGAGGCGGCTCGTACTTCAGGGCTTCAGTTGGCACCAGGGTGACAGATTATTCCGACCTTACGGCCGGCGTTCTCACGTTCCCCTCCCACATATGCGCCCTAATAGGGTAGGGTAGGAGAAACATTCCAGTTCTCTTTGATTAGACATTCCAGAGCTTTTAGTAAACAGAACTGTGAGGGATCACTCCCTGTTGTTGATCGGGAGGGTGTTAGAGCATCGGCACTGACCAGCGGCTGGGGCCACCAGAGTGACACGGCGAACTGGAACAAGTCGATCACTTGAGGGACATTCCGAGCCAGACGACCCGTAGCTTTAGTACTACTTACTACGAATCACTGGTGTCAAGATAGATTTCATTGGATGCCGCATTAAAGATCTTTTGTGTTCTTAAATGAGAGCTGTTTCTTTCGTGGTGCCAGCGATGATAAGAAGGAGGCCAGAATACATAGAGAAAAAGGTTTGCTTGAATCAAACAAATGTTTGTTTATATATGGCGAAACAAATATTTACTTGCTGTAGCAAAATATTTTGTTAGCTTAACCAAACTTGGTAAGTAACAAAAATTATTTGTTACACCTAACCAAATAAACAGTTGAGTTGAGAAACCATTTTGTTGGGTCAACGGAATCTTTCCTACTACAAAATATTTATTTGAATTAACAAATTATGTTTATTTCGCCATATACGAACAAATATTTTGTTGAGGCAAACAATTCTTTCTCTCAGTGTAGCGCTTGGAATCGAGCTGTACCGGACCTGCGCCAGGAGTTGTGGTCAGGGAGCTGTTTCCTTCGCCAGCAGGGGCACTCTCGTCACTATCCCCAGAACCTTGACAGCGACTTCAAATGTCAGACTGGTGCTTGAACCGGTTGTGCTGCCATTCATCTCCACAGTATTCAAGCGGGTGTTTTCCTATAGGATAATGCTAGTGCTCACACCGCTGCTGTCACCCAACGTGCTGTACAGAGTGTTGACCAGTTCACCAGACCTTTCGCCCACTGGGCACGTATGGGATGTCAGGCGAAGACAAAACCAGTGTCTACCCACACCAGCATTAACCTTTACTGATTGGACTGACCAAGTGCAACAGGCGTGAAACTGTAGCCCACAAAAGGACATGCAGTACCTTTTACGCCACAAGGCATGCACGTTTGCATGCTTGCCTTCAACGTCTAGGCGACTTCAGAGGTTATTAATGTTACACCATGGCATATGTCTTCTCTCGCTTACTTGAACCTGTCACCAGGAAACTGTAATGAAATAAGTATGTTTCCTACACAATTTATTAGCCTAAGATGTAAGGATTTTATTTTCAACCATTGTAGTTCCAAACATATGGTTTCAATAATGTACCAACATTTTGAAGAAAGTCAAATTATTTCCATATCGTTTATAGCCTTAAAGATTAATAAATTATGTTACAATATATTTTAAAATTAAGTTACTAGATACCATGAATTAACTTGAGTCATTTTATGTGTTCATTATTTTAATTATTTTTAATTGCTTAAAAGTCTATTTTTCCTTGGGCCTAGAAGTTTGTAGGCGAATGTTGCATAAGGCAGCTGGCAATATCTGTGTGTTACCTTCATTGTTATCAATATCTATATATCACCTTTGAAACGATTAATAAGAGAAAAGAAAAATAATACGTACTATAATTAGAAATGATAAAATATACTAATTTTTTTTATTTAAAAATGATATACTGGTTAGTAATATTCTTTAAGCGATCTAAACCAGTTGTGGGTACTTGTAACAAGAAAAAATCTTGGGTATGTATATAACTGAAAGAAAATATATAAAACTAAATATATTCAGTATAGAATCCGTGTCCCATAATTAAAAAAAAAGGCATTGGGGACTGCTCACAAGTAGGGGAAGTCCGTGTAATTTGGTCCAGCTCTAGTTCAAGAGCTTGTTTGCAGATAGCAGAACAATGCAGCGCCTCACAACCAGTGCCGCTCAGAAGCAGCGTACCTAGGAACTTTCAGTTGTCGAGCGCTAACGACACACATGTGACGCTGCTTCGTTTGCGAACGGTGATTTTGATCTTATTTCGAGCCGATTTGGAAACTGTGTTCGTTTGTATTCATGTTGCTATTTGGAAACGTCAATAAACCTGAAAAATATTCAAACCTCTGGGGTAAGTAACCCTAATGCATCAAATGTCTGTAAAATGTTTGTTACAAATTGTGCAATGTTTTCGGTGCCTGTTACCTGGTGTGTGATTTGGACCAACGAAATCCGTGTAATTTGGACCAGTCCAAACCAGTCCAAATTACACGGACAGAAGAAATGACATCACAAAAATTCGGAAAATTCATAATTCTATATAATTTTATACAGTTCTTAAAGTCAAATAAAATATTTGCAGTTCACGAACTACAGTTACACCTAGAGTGTATTAATTATGTCTATTTTAATTTTAAGATGACAACGAGAGAAGACCGAAAGTCGAAGGGAATTTACTGTAAATGGACATTAGAAAACTTGAGTGAAGCTTAAATTCTGTAAAGAATGGTGTCGGGTTGAATGAGGCAGCACTGAGATTTAATTTACCTCCAAATACACTTAAGAGGTATGCGGCCGATCAAAAAAAGTCTATTGTACCCATTGGACGACCAACAGATTTACCTCCTGAATTAGAGGAAGATCTAGTGCAGCATATTTTGCACTTGGAGAGATTGTTCTATGGGTGAGTAAATTAGCCTAAGATATGCTATGAAAATTTTAATGCTATTCACAATAGGGCTAATTGTAAACTCGAATGCTATAAAACATGTTTTATTTGTTTCAGTTTAACCCGGAATTCAGTAATGAAACTTAAATTTGAAATAGCGAAGGCAAATGGAATCACAACTCGCTTTTGCGATGCGACAGAGACAGCTGGAAAGGAATGGTTCTCTGGTTTCAAGAAACGTCACCCTGAAATCAGTCTGAGAAGCCCTGGAGCGACCTTTCTTGCAAGAGCTTCTGGATTTAACAAAGTTGTTGTTCAAAAGTTTTTTGATACTTTGGAAAATCTGGTTGATGAACACAAATCACAAGCATTCAAAGTGTTCAATATGGATGAAACATCGCACACTGTTGTACAGCGTCCAAACAAAATTGTTGCAATGAGGGGCAAACAAAAAGTTGAGGCAGTCACAAGCTGTGATCGTGGACAGAACGTGACTGGTGTTTATGCATTCAGTGCAGCAGGGGTTTATCTTCCACCTATGCTTATCTATGGCAGGAAACGTATGAAGGAAAGTCTTACAATTGGAGCACCGAATGGTACAATTTTCTGTTGTCAAGAGAAGGGCTGGATGAATACTGATTTATTTTGGGAATGGATGAGACATTTTATTTCCTTTGTGAAACCATCACTCGAAGAAAAGGTGTTACTGATTCTAGATGGCCACATCAGTTACACCCAAAGATTAATTGCGATTGAAATAGCACGGAAACATGGTGTCATAATGTTATCACTGCCATCCCATTGCACGCATCGCATGCAACCATTAGATGTGGGCTTTTTCAAACCACTTAATACCGTCGTGAGTAATGCAATTTCTACAAAACTGAGAGAGAAGCCAGGGAAAACTTTGACAACAGAACACATCGCATCACTGGTTGGAGTGGCATTTCCAATGGCTGCAACAATGTCAACTGCAGTAAATGCATTCAGGACCACAGGATTATGGCCAGTTGATCGACATTTCTTCTCATATGCTGACTTTGCTCCATCCGAAGTCACAGATCAGCCACCATTAATGCTTCCATAAGAAAAAAATGTCAGTCATTGATCACCAAGTTGGGCCCATTGCTCAGGTGAACAAAGATCCTACACCAGAACAATCTGTTAGCCCTACTGCCAATGTGGACAATGTTCTTTCGCCAAATTCAACAGATAAGTCCTATTCCATCGACATCTGGAGAATTCTTGAAGAGGAGAACAACAAAGCGACGTTCTGCTTCCGGTGTGATTCTGACAGGTACACCCCACAAGAACACCCTGTTGCAACCACACCCACCATAACCAAACCGAAGAAACGAAAAGTGTTTCAAAAAGAAGAAACAGTGTCTCACCAATCAACAAATACTGTATCGTGTATCGTTTGTGAGGATTCAAATGATGAAGACTGGATCCAATGTTACGAATGCAAAGGATGGGCTCATGAAGACTGTGCGGACATAAGTGACCAGCTTTATTACTTTTGTGATGTGTGCTACAAAGAAGGGAAAATGTAAATCTTCATGCAAAAATTAGCAAACATTAATATCCTACAACTGAATCATACTTTTTATGTTAATTTGGATTGTAAAATGTATTTTTATCATTTATCATTTGAAATCATATTTATCATTACAGTCAAAGATGTTGTTTTCATATTAAAGAAATAAATCTGAAATTTAGTGTAAAAGTTTGTAAAATATATGGTGCAGTCCAAATTACACACCATGCTGGGCCAAATTACACGCCATCGGTCCAAAATACACGCCTCTGAAAATTTGATATTACAATTTTTTTCTAAGAAACTACTGTCGTTAAAAACATTCTGGTTTTCAATGGGTGTCATCCCAATCAGTCTTTCAATTTCCCAGTATCGTTGAACGCCCAATGGTTTTCCACATGATTTTATTGGCAAATGAAGTAAAGTGGTCCAAATTACACGGACTTCCCCTAATTTATAAGCATCGTTACTAATGCTTTGTTTGTGCTTTGAGACCCATTACGTTGGTGGAAACTTAGAAGTGCATAATCATCATCTTGTTCAAGCAGGGGCCAGGTGGAATGAGCCAGGCTGTGAATCCAAACAGCAGCCGGTTGTCACTGCTACCGATTTTTATCACAAATATGTCGTAACCAGGAATGATAGAAATTTATTGACTGTCACAATAAAAGTAAATTGATGGGCAAATTTCGTATGTGGAATAAAGTGGATGAGATTTTGTATAGTCTACATATTTGACATTTTTATTTACTTTTATGCAATATTTAATTATGTAATTAAGGGGAAAAATTTGTAACTATAATGTCCGAATTTTTAAAAATTTATTTCAATATTTTGGATGTTTTCCGGAAATAAATTACAACTAAGTACCATGGTACATAAAAAAAGAAATTACGCCTAGCCATTTGCAATAATTTTGTCTGGTTTTTCACACATTTATGTGCCAAATCAATGAATAAAAAAAATTCATACCAATTCATTCAATCTCATATTATTAGTCTGAAAAAAAAATGTCGTAAATACTAGTTAACAGTTTTGTGATTACTCGTATGACACTTTCAATTCCGAAATAAAATACCGTAGACGACCTACACTGCGTCCTGTTTACAAGAGCAGCATAAAACGCTTCGCTATGCAGTTCTTACAACAACCGTTTACTTTAAAGTGTCGCCGACGTGTATTTCGAAAACCTGTTAAAGTCGAACAGGGTGCTAGGATCTTCTCAGTAAGAGCCCGAAGGCCCGGGTGGTAGCGGGAGCATCTGACCAGCGAAGGCCTCGGCAGTGAGTTACGCGGGGAGCTGAAGCCGGCGGGTAGCGCCGGCGAGTAGCGGGTCTGAAGAATGGCTCGCGGGGCTACTCCGCAGCTCCGACCACCCATTCATCTGCTCATCGGGGGATTGCCCTGCGGCTGGGCCGAGGGAGGGTCGTGCGGTGTTCGACGGTCGCCGCCCGCGATAAGAGGCGAGTAACGGCGCTGGCTTTACGCGCTTTGCGGTGAGGCGACTCGTGCCTCGACCAATGAGAACAAGCGTCTCTCTGTGCAGCCTGGCTTAATGCCGTCGCAGAAGCATTGTCCAAACCAACACTCTGTCAAATCAAATATAATGCTCATAGGTTTTACGACACTAATTTTTCAATCAGTCCTAAAATGCGAATGGTATAATAATTCTAAGTGGAACAAATTAGGCAGCATTTTATTGCGTTTTTTATATTTTGTTATTTTATTCGAGTCTTTGACTATTGTATGATTTTATCAAGCAAAACTAATTTATAACATTCAAAGTAGAATACAAATGGGGCTGCGGGATCTGGCTTCACGGCTTGTTGCCGGAGGTGACGACAGCCATCTTGAATTTAGACGTCGCAGTGGCCATCTTGGATTCAAAATGACTCAAAATGAATTTAAATTTTATAAAAATGTCCCTTTTTCAAGGGAATATTTCCCATTTTTTTAAATAAAATTTCCCGTTTTATTCCTGGCAAATTAAAAAATTCAGAATTCGAAGAAATTCAAAAGACTTTTGCGTTAGAAATAACATAAATTACTAAAATTAGCTTAAGACTCCTAAAATCAAGTCGCCCTTAGCCACTTATATCAGGACTTTAACCTTGACCTTGACCATAAAATTAAAGAATTTTAATCATTTGGAATTAAAAATTAAACATCCATTACTGAGTTTAATAATATGTCATGAGACATATGAGAAGCACTAAAATGCAAGACGAACTTCCTTCTCCTTATTGTCTAGCGAAGCTTTCCTTGTTTTACGATTGTTAGTGAGCATCCCGCATCCCACAAAAAATAAATAATATTTACCTGCAAGTAACACGTGGCGTCACCTTCATTTTTCGAACACCAGAAAGCACATCAGGCGCAAGAGCAATGGGATTCAACAAAATTGCAGTTTCACAATTTTTTTCTCGCATTGCAAAGATTGTTTATAAGCACAAACTTGCAAGTGAACGAATATTCAACGTTGATAAGACCGGGATCCCTGAAATCCCTAAAATTCAAGTAGGGGGAATAGCTTCAGCTGAATGAGGTGAAGCACTTACTGCAGCGATATGCATGTCAACTTCCAGTTTATGCTCATCTTTCCCAGAATCAAAAGAGACAAGAATCGGAACCTGGTTTACATCGAAGAACTTGGTATGAGATTTTTGCCTCAGGCTAGATGATTAAATAATTGTTTTGTGTATGGTAGTCCAAATTTATAGCATTTTCCAGAGCCAAGAAAAAATATCCCATTTTTTTTCTTGTGGATGGACATTCTACACTCACTAAAAAACATGGAAGTGATTTACATGGCTACAGCGAATGGAGCAATTCTGCTATGTTTGCCGCCCCACACCTCGCACAAACTTCAACCTCATGATGTAATAATTTTCAAACCCTTAAGTGTTAAGTCTGTATTATGGCGAGGGAATCAGAAAATGGCTTAAATGCAATCCAGAAAAAGTTGTTATACCCTTCCAAATTCCTACAATTTTTGGGACAGCATATCTAAATGCTGCCACTATGACAACTATATCAACGGCTTTCAAAAAACGGGGATATGATCCACCGATCCTAAAGTCTTCTCGAATGTAAACTATCTGCCAGAATCTACAACTGATATACATTTAAACACCTCTGAATATTCCATTGGCGGTCCTGATAAGAGCTCCCCCTCTAAACCCCAAGAAGCAATCGAACCACCCGGAAAGAAAGCTAAAAAAAAAAAACGTAATTGGAAACATAGAGCTTCGACCTGGTTGTTCATGGATGTCTGATGAACCAAAAATAACATCTCCTGGGAAAAACACATCAGCATTTCACAGAACTTAGCCAAAGGCTATGAAACCAATTTCACTCTTCAAACAAGGTGTCAAGAGAACTATCAGAAAAAAAGCCCAAATTGTTGTTTTAGCCGATTCTCCTTACAAGAAAGAGTTAGAAGAGACTATCGCAGACAAAGAAAAGATTGAAAATGTAAAATAACGTAAAAAAGGGAGAGAATAAAAGACTGCTAATATAGGATCATCTATCGCAAAACGCCATTCGGAAGGAAAAAAGGATTATTTAAAAGACCGCAAAACGAAATAATTCTATAACTGAACAGGCCAAGGGTCAAAGAATTCAAAGAAATTTTTTTTAGACAAGTGTAAGTCCTTTGGGGATGAAGACAAAGCGGAATCTCTCTACTGCAGATAATTTGACTCTACATTTAATGAGTGTTGAGTTGCATGCCAGAACTGCTTCAAGTGGGCCCACAACTCATGTGCGGGGATAGACTGTGAAGAAGACGAAGAAATATAAGTTTGTGAATTTGGCCAATAATAATGAATTTGCTATAATAAAGTTTTAAAAAATTAAGTTTAAAGGTTGCTTTTATAAATCAATTTCAACCTTTATACTCAAGGTTTCATTTAAAGCTGTTATATTTACGATTCATAATTATGTTTCTTTTTAATTTATCATTAACCAAAATTGTCTCCCACAAAATGCATATTTGATTCTTCCCCACCCATGGAGCAAAATTAAAACTATGGAATATTAAAAAAAATTAACTTTAAATATAAAAATAATATTTCTTAGCATTATAATGGTAACACTGTGCACCTAATGATATAAAATAGTGTCCTGTACCCTCATATTGTATGTTATTGTTCCCAAGTACTTGTGTATGATTACCAAAAAAATAAGTATTTCGTTCCGCCCCAATTTCCCTTAAGCCTTTCAGAAACGGTTCTACTCAGGTTAGTTTGCTTTAAGTTTGATGAATCATGACATTATGGTAAAACAGACATTGACTCCGCTTCGAGTCTTCTGCCTTACCCTTCGTATTTGAATGTAAAGTTAGCCTCCAGAGTTTGAGTCCCATTTAGTTTGACATTTTGCAAAAATGTTCTGGTATGAATTTAAAATACCTACATGAATTGGATTTCCTTTTCTGATGAATTATGTCTTAGGGCTTACCGGGAATGGGGAGGAATTTTATGGATGGTTTAGAACAATTTTCTGGATATTCTGTTGACATGCACGTGGTCTATTGGAGCATTAACTTTATTTCAGTCCCGTTTAGAATTGACTCCTTGAGTTTTCTCCAGCTTCGGGTTTCTTACAATTTGAGGCGTTGGTGTATTTTAAGATAATACTCTGGTATATGCATTTCTTTTCTCGGCCATCTCTCAACCAGGCTGCTATAATATTGGCTTACTCTAACTGTTAGGAATTTATTATTTTCTTTATTTTTGACAGTGTATAGTTTTTATGATGTGTGTGGGGGAAGATAGAGTTTTTTTATAGTTTGCAATCTGGTTAATGTTTTCGAGATAGATATTGCCTTTTCACCTCTGCTGTTTTTCGTATAGTGACATTGCTTCCGTGTACTATAGCTGTCTTGCGAATATGTTTGTTTGAGCACTTTCAATAGTTATTTTGGCTATGTTTTCTTCTTATTGCTTAATTTTGCCTTACACGAAGTTATTTTTATAGGTACCTATATGCTTTTTAATATTTTTCTATTTGCTTAGTAAAATAAAATACTATTTTTTTAAACGAGAACTAGCACTCTCCTAGTACTTAATAAAGACAATAAGCCAGAATTAGCAATCTACTTATAAGCAATTGTATTAAAGCAGATCATTTTCATTAATAAAAAATATATTACTTTCTGACATTACACTTACATGTATTCCTACAACCTAACTGATTCATTAAAGAGTGTATTATAGAAGAGTAATGACTGAAGAAACGTATGTATTTCTTTATTTACCACTATATTATGAACGTTATTAAACAAACAATGCCAAGTATAGCAGTTTTCATCAGGATGGAAGTATGCCTATTGAGACTTACGTAATATATGTCCATGCATTTTTCTGTACAAAGAAACTCTTACTGCATAGTTTTATGCTATATTAATTTTAATAAATATACTATGCTTAATACTACCCTATTCGCTTATATGCATACCTAGCACTTAATTTACTATTATAATAAAATAATTACGACTGGATATGAATGAGTTTCGCTATATCTTTCACTATAATTATTTGCATATGTATAAAGACATTAACAAGGAAATTTCGTATGCGTTTTTTTAATGCACGTAAAGAAACGCGTCCTTAAACGCATTATCCTTATACCACTCCATCCAAGATGGAATCGATTTGAATCCAAGATGGCGGGGGTGTGGCGCGTTGTCTGTATGCTTTTTGCATGTATGGGAACGAATCATAGCAGACGAAAGAGAGACCTAAGATGCACATAAAGTTCTGCCATTCCCGATTACACCCGAACAATTCACCTTCGGCCAACTTCGGGATTTGTTTTATTTTTGCGCAAAAAAAAAATGAATTCAAATATTAAAAGTGGTCGTTTAGGTAAGCTACATTAAAACACTTTAAAACACTATGGATGGTTAGTAAGGTTAGTATAGCTACATTAAAATAAACAGAGAAATATAAATATATATAAACCCGAGGTTGGCCGAAGATGAATTGTTCGGGTGTAATCGGGAATGGCAGAACTTTATGTGCATCTTAGGCTTCCCCAGACGAAAAGCACATCTAAGATGGCGCTTCCTAGTGGACAACTGTTCCACTAAATATGAAGGTACTCTTGTCCAACTATTTTTGAATTTAAAATATGACGCCTGTGGGAAACTACTTTTGAACTTTGAATGTGGCACGCTCTAGCAAACGACAAAACCATTCAATATGGCCGAAAGTGGAGCCCTCTTGGAGCCTGGCCTAGAATTAATGTTAGTGCTCCCTGGGAAAAAATTTTTAAACATAGTCCTTAGTACGTTATGATATACTTTGCAACAATAAATACCTTATATCTTTCTTCATTTTCCAGCTGACCTGCTAGCCTAGTGGTTTCCAACCTCCGTGGCATAGTCGGATGCAGACTGAATTAGGGTGCGATGGGTTCTGGGTTCGAGTTCCGGGTAAGGGATTGTTGTAATTTAGGTTTAAAATTTTCACTAATTAGTCGACGTCAATGAAACTGTCACACGAAATTATCAAACTATTAGAAATATTAAGTAAATAAAGGGGGGTTGTTTAGCTGGTTTGTGGTAAAAAACATTGGCCAGCCAAAGATTTTGTAGGACAAAAATATAAAAAGAAAAAGTTGTTAAGGTCTCTAAATTCAAACCCCAAAATGGCTGCGTCCCTCGGTTCGGAGCTCGGCCACCGCCATACTTTTGTATAAAATAAATACCACTGATGATATCTGCCTTCAAGCTTCGTAACTAAGGTGGCGACCATCTGCAGAACAAAACAATATGGCGGCCACGAGCAGAACGTAACAAGAAGGTGGCTGATGTCGCAATCGAATTTGAAAAATCGAATTTTAGAAAAGTAGTATTTCACATCCAATATGGCGGCCGTAACGAAATGTGCAATGGCAGTGTCACTCTTCCAGGATGGAGAAACGTTACAGAATAAAACAAAATGGCGGCTCCAATATGGCGGAGTTAACATTTTTCAAGATAGTGAACGACTTCCTGAATTCCTAGGACCTTCTATATTCACATACTAATGATATGTGCATAGAAGCCCATAAAATATGTACAGCATGTTGTGCCGTTTCTAGGTATGGCACTCGTGATTTTATGAGTAGGTAATAGATTTATTCACATTTCTTTTTTTTAACCTTTCATGTTAAATAAATTTTAATATTTTTATGCAAAGATTGTATTTAATATTTATTTATCTTTTCATATTTCATTGTCTTAATGTTAAAGTTTTGTGTAGCTATTTAATTTATAATGTCTTAAATGTGTTTGTTTCTATTATAATCAAATGTGTAAGGGAAACACTACTACAATACTGGTTCTATGAATATTTTGTTTTGTTTGTATAATTCTACTTATTGTAAACTCTATGATTTCTGTCGTGCCAAACGAAAAAGACTTAGCTTGCCCTTTTCAATTTCTTTTCAGCCATTTGCCATGTAATTTTTTGGTGCGGATGTAAAAACCACCACAAAATTTAACAACTAATCTGTTACCGCCGTTTTGGGTGAGTAAATGTTTCGTCTGTGGGAAAAGTGTATCCCATGATAATTATTTTTTATGTTTGGAGGTTAATATTATTGTGGTTTCATTCCATAGCGGTTCGAGTCATGGGCCTCATCCTGGATTTGGTGTTCCAGGAATCTAAATTCATTTTTGGGAATTGACCTCTTCAAAACAAAGGCCAGAAATTTCATTATTATTATTTTAAGGTTATGTAACTGTTTTAAACTTCTACGTGATCATCATGCAAGTTTCTACTATTGAACTTGAATCAACGAAATCATATTGATTTCTACACTTTGGAACATTTCCGGCAATTAATTTTTATTCTGAAGAAAGAATTATAAGAAGACTTCAATAATTTAATATTTGTTTGATGAATTAATTTTTTAAATAATATTTGTTGCTAAACTTAACCTGTTTTGTACTTAAATCTAATATACATACATGGTACGTACATAGTTGTTCACGAGCTCGTTACTTAATATATAATACTCAATAATATTTTGTTAATATGTTAATTGTTTTGTCGATGTTTGTTTTACATTGTTGTTTTTACAAAGGCCTATAATTACAACCAGCACCAATCTGATATTTGTGTTATTTGTTCCCAGTGGTTTATTCCAATAAGTTTTAATTCCTTTTAACATATTATGTTTGGTTATAAAGGGCAATATATTCTCATGTCTCTAAAGTAATTTATACTAATCCTTTGGTTAACACATAATAACATAGTACAGCAAATGTAAACGATCCGACATATCTGAAACTTTCATGTGTTATAGTGTCCTTGGGTAACTTCCAATGCCACACATTGAGGTTATGTAGGATGATATAGCAGATGAATACCTTTCAGTCAAAACAATATGTCAAAATGTTTACATTGGTTAATATTTCATAAAATGAAATAATTTAAAAAAAAAATTCACGGTAAATATGACATCGATCAACGCCCAAGGAAAAGTTATATATATATATATATATATATATATATATATATATATATATATTTATTTATTTATTTATTTATTTAATTTCATGTTGTGTATGGTTTGTGATGTCTTGCAACTTGCTTGCCTTTTATAAACAAGAATATTTTTTTTTTTTGCGTTGGTAGCATGTTTTGAGATTTCTGCGACGTCGCAGTTGATAAACCCGGCCTCGCAGTAGCCTCCATGCTGGGTCGCGCGTCAGTCTGCCTCCAGCCCGGCTGACACATTCCCCCATCGCTAACGTCGTCGCGTCTCGTTACTCCGGCTCCCGACACTAATGAACAACGTGACTCTCCCGCCGACGGGAGGGAGCGGGAAGATGGCCGCGGCATCGACCTCGGTACGGCCAGAGCTTTTATTTGCCGAATTCCTCCGAGGCAGCGATACTCGCCGACCGCCGGGCGTCACGTCACCTGTCGAGTGGCGGGGGAGTCAGCACGAACACCGTCTGACGCCATATTGCTTTCAGCAGTTTTTTTGCATCGTGACAATTTTTTATATGTTAAATGTCTGAAATTGGTTTTTGGATAAAGTAATTTTTATATTTAATAGAAAGCCTGACAAGAATACCAAGAAGAAATGGTGAGCCTTACGACGCCATATTGGTTTCAACAGTTTTTGCGCCGCAACCATTTTTTTAAAAGGTTAAATGTCTGAAATTGGTTTTTGGATAAAGTAATTTGTATATTTAATTGAGAGGCTGACAAGAATATCAAGAAGAAATTACGTGCCTTAAGACGCCATATTGGTTTCAACGGTTTTTATGCCGCAACAATTTTTAATAGGTTAAATGTCTGAAATTGATTTTCGGATAAAATAATTTGTATATTCAAAAGAAAGCCTGAAAATAATAGTAGTAACTATCTATTGCAAACAGTTTCCACATTGAAGTAATTAGTAATAAGTATTGAATTAATTTTTTTGGTAATAACTACAATTGAAGAGTATAATTCCAAAACTCGCTAAGTCTTTTTTTTGGCGAAACTGAGGTAATCACAGTTAAACTCAGTTAAAATATGTCTCCATCTTTTAAAATATCAATCGTCATCGAAAGTAGCCCGGTCCCTGTGTTATAGGGTTTGAAAGATGCAAGTATTTCTCATAACTTGCTCAGTCCGTGGCACTGTCGTCCTGAAAACTCGCTTAGTCCAAAACCCTTCCAGTATGCCATATGATGGTGGTAGTTGCGTCTATAATATCATTATGAGCAATACCTAGGGACAGGTACTTTTCGGTGAGTAAAATTAGTGAAAAGCGCTGAGCAAAAATGCCAAAAGTGGTGAGGAAAAATGCCAAAAGCAGTGAAATGTATTTAAGCATAACTTTTTTAAGTAAAAGTTAAATGAACTCAATTATGAATGATCAAAATGTTTAAAACTAACATTTAGAAGTGAAAAACCCTTCAAACTCAAAAGCTTTAAAGTTTAAAATACAAACATTACACTATCATTACCAAAATCACAAAAATGTTGCACTCAAGACTACTTAGTTGCCCAAGGAATAATAAAATGTTTAATTTATTCACATTCTTCAAATGCAAGAGTGGTCATTATTTCCACATTTTCGTCCAACAAATTATGCCGTCTGTCCGAGACAACTGTATTATAAGAAGAGAAAAATCTCTCGCTGTCTACATTACAGCAAGGGATCCAAACACATTTCAGGAAAGACATGAAAAGTCAGGAAATTCATTGTTCATGGAAAAAGAATTCCTACTATTTCTGCCTTTGAGCATTGTGTTCTCTCCTTGACGATTTCCTTCACGAGCCACGAGCAATGTCTGCAGAGGAGAGGTTGCCATTTTTCACGCCTGGTAGAGTCTTAAACAACTTGATGAGTTAATTTTTTACTTCATTGAGTAGCACCTTTGAAGGGTCAAACAATTTTCGAAGAAAAGAATCAATCACTAGTCCTCAGGAGTATAATGAGATTTGGTCGCAGCATGGATGCTAAGTGCAAAGTTGATTGGCAAGTGAAAAACTATAAATCAGTGGCAAAAAGTCGCTTGAAAGCTGTTCTACCATTCAAAATATCCCAACTGAAGGTCATCACTTATACCCACTAAACATACATCTGGTGTGAAAGTAACTGTGCAGTCTTTATATGATTGGGGGGGGGGGACACTTCGTGCACAATTTTCAAAAAAGGACAAAATTTTTTTGATTATCTTCAGTGTGCTGAGATTATTGCTCATGCAAATCAAGTTTCCTCAGAGAAGGCAAAGGATGTTGAAAAACTACTTAAATTTTTTATGGTTCCAGAGGATGCCCAAGATTTTTACAACATCCTGTTATTAGCTATAAAAGAAGGCAGTATGACCAACAGCAAAAAAGACAATGATAATATTGAATTCTATGAAAATGAACCACAACAATAGATATGAACTTATTTGAGTATGTAATCCAGTGTAATTTTCATACACATTATTTTTTTATGTAACTTACTGCTGATGTACATGTCAGAGAATGGAAATTTGTTTGTGTGCTTAGGATATTATGTTTATTTGTCCTTTGATATTATCAACAATATACTTTTGATAATTATAACCAAACACGGCTTAAGTTAACACATAATATAATTGAAATCCAAAGGCATAGTAACATTATTTGTTGGAATTAATTTATCAATCAACATTTTATAATGTGAATAATATTTTAAACTCTAATAAAACACTCAAAACTCGCTCTGTCCTAGGACTGAGCTGGTTTTGGTATATATTTTGATATTTATACAATTAATAAAACTGTACTGATTTACACACAACTTATCAAAATTTTTCTAAATATAAGAAGGATTACACCTGGTAATATCACAACGATGTGTTAAATAGTTGAAGGACAGCAACAAAAGTGAATTTTCCCACAAAGTAGGAAAATGGACTTAGCGAGTTTTGGAATTATACTCTTCAATTGTAATGATAAAGTAAAAAAAATCTAGGTGATAATCTATTAAGTTCTTATAATGTAACATTTTCGTTAATTAAAAAAACATTTTTTCAACTCTAAAATTTTTTATTGAACTACAAACCCATTGAAACCAAAAAGGTATCTATTCAAATATTCCGCATTAAAAATTAAATTGCATCGTGTAATCGATTCACATAAAATTAAGATATAACCATAGTAATAAATTATTTAAAACTGTTTCGGTTTCTAAAAACATTTTTTAATAATTATTTCAATAAAATATTAATAATTGTGTTCAAAAATTATTTTATAATCAATTTATTTTATTAGATTTACGTTCACAAGGCCTTGTTAAACCTTAATCTCTATGTATAAAATCAATTGCTTTGCGTTAGTCTCGCTAAAACTAGAAAATGGCTTGACCGATTTGAATGATTTTGTTTTGTTCGCCTCAACAAAGGCATGGTAATGGAGACAAAATTCAATAGGATAAACCCAAAAGAACAGCCGAAAAATCGAATAAATCGAATTTGGTAATTTTGTATGGGAACTGCCACTTCGAATTACTTTTGAATGTTTCTGTGTTTGTCCGCTATGCATTCCTAAACCACTGATCCGATCTCGATGAAATTTTACACACTTGACCCTCGAAACAGGAGAAAGGTCACTGTCTATGTGAGATTAAGATAACTCCAACCCTTAAAGCAGAATTTAAGGTGGCGCGCGAGTCTTATGGATAGTTGCCGGTAAGTATTTTATAGTATTTCCTCTTTGCTATAGTCCGAATAGTAATGGTGGGAGGGAGGGTGGAATAAAGAAAGATAGAGGGAGGAAAAGAGTGAGAAAGGTTTGAGGGGGGGGAGAGGGGGAGAGGAAGGAAGAGAGATATAAATATAGAGAGATAGAGTAATGTATAGTGAGAGCAATACAAATATAAATAGAGATATAGAGAGTTACAGAGATGTATAGAGATAGAGCGGGATAGAGACAGACTCACACACACTCTGCTTATGTATAACTCATTTTAAAAATTTGGAAAAAAATATATTGAAGAGGCATTGAAACGCATGCCAGGCATTAGTTACTCTCTATATTTAAAAATCAATTTCAGTGTGTTAGACTTGCAAAAACTCGAAAATGGCTCAACCGGTTTGAAAAGTTATTTTTTTGGTTCGCCTCAATACTAGGGTGGTTTAGGAAATAATTACATTAGGAAAAACCCAAAGAAACAGTTGAAATAGTGGAAAAATCTAAATTGGTAATTTTGTATGGGCACTGCCACTTCCGATTACATACATTAAATAGCGTACGTGGCGGACCTTTCGTTTGACAGCTGCGCTATGCATTACTGTTTTCCCTCTATGTGTTTTTCTTTCCGTGGGGTTGTTTGAAATCTATTACATTTAAAATAGTTTTTTCGTTAAAGAAAGGTAATGGATTTTCAGAAATGATAAATAATGAGCTGCGCCATGCATGACTGTTAGTTATTCCGTGCGGGTGTGTGACATATTTTACATTTAAAAACGTTTGTTCCTAAAATAAAGGTATTGGATTTTGAGAATAGATTTGGTTAAAGCGAATTTAATTAAATTTAGCGGACATGCATTTTATGAGCCATTCTATTAAAATTGAATTTGCATAAACACAAATAAATTCAAATGTGTTTTAGCAACACTCGAGGAATACGTTTGAGGTTAATAATCAGTCGTAAAGTTCCCAAGGTAAGTTCGACAGATGTCAGTGATTACGGAAACAACTCCGTGTTGTTGTGCAGTGTTCATTGCAATGCCAAGGAGAGGACGAGCTGACACAGGTCGTCGGAGTCATTTATATTCGCGGCGAGCTACTGCACGTGCGAACAGCATTGGTGACCAGCGAGCGACGGATAATGACAATAGTCGTACTGGCATGAGAGAACTACGTTTGACGGCGACTGGAGAACCACAAGCGACTAGATTCAGAAAGCAACCAGTTCGTGCTCATCAAACAGAACGCCAGCGAGCTCGACACAATGAACACGACCGACTCCTGTGAGCCTGGAACGAGCGGCACTCCACTCTGATCCGGATCCCTATCACGGTGCGGACAGATCAGTAACGATAGTCAGTTGTTTGTCCGCATTGTAAGGCGTTGAAATTCAGCGGCGAATCTCCTGTATTCTGTTGTGCGGGTGGATAATTGAAATCGCCACAATTGGTCCCGCCACCACAGCCATTACCCTCATTAGTTCCTGGAACGGGTAGTGTTTCTACCCATTTCCTGGCCAACATCCAACAATAAAACAGTTGTTTCCAAATGACGTCTTTTGGCGCAACGCATATTGTACAGGATAATTTAATGCCCAATTTCAAGATTCAAGGGCAAGAATATTATTTAGTAAGAGCGCTGTTACCACCACAGAATATGGAGCATCAAATTTTACAAATTTATTGCATGGGCAATTCGCATGCGGAAGTTAATAAGCATTGTGCTCACAATCCCAAAACAAAACAAGAAAATGTTAGAGAAATGAAAACATTTCTTCATCAGAACAACGAATTGATCAAATGGTTCAAAATTGTGTTGGATCGGATGCCATTTGATAGCCATAACATCGTCATAAGGGCTGACAAAACACCTGCTGGTGAGCACGCAAGAAGGTTCAATTCACCGACAATGGACGAAGTGGCTGTTGTTATTGTCGGAGAAGATTTGCAATCTAGAAATATCGTGCTTCATCGTCGGAACAATGAATTGAAACGCGTGTCCGAAACGCACAGGACTTACGGTGCGCTACAGTATCCATTGATCTTTTGGCAGGGCAGGGACGGATACCATTTCAACATTAAAATGGATTAAAAAAAACTAACAGTAGGTATATATAGTATGTCCTGGTGCAGGGGGGTTGGGGGTCGGGAGCCGGGGAGCCACGGCCACCATCTTGGATTACGTCACTTCCGGCGGCCATCTTGGATTCGACCTTGACCTTTGACCCCGGCGGCCATTTTGGATTACATCACTTCCGGCGGCCATTTTGTTTTTATCTGACATTTTGTTTACTAGAACATTCCACCAATTTGAGTTTCGTCCGCCATTTTGAAAATCTTTATTTATTATACGATTTTAATGAAATCAATTTTAAAATTTATAAAAAAATTAAATAAAATTTAAAAATATATTACTTAATAAAATTTTAATTAAAAACCTGCGCATCGAACACCCCACTCCTCTACATTACGAGTACACCAACTAGCCCACCCCCCCTCCTCTGTTACAATGACATCGTCATCGAACACCCCACTAACCCCTGTTACATTTTTTCGTTACACCACATTCTTTAAAATAAATTTATTATCAAAATAAAAATATATATACCATCGTTGTCTGCTGGAGGCAGCCATCTTATTTAGTGGAGACCGCCATCTTGATTTCATCTGATGGATGTCGTCATCGGGTTTAGGTTTCTAAAGTATGTTAGTGTATATAAGGTCGAGTTTCAATTCTCTACCAACATTATTATGAACCTTATAGACCGAAATTTACAAAATCCACAGTCATTTTGTTGTTGTAACCATAATTTTTTCTTAAAGTCTTATCATTTATAGGTTTTAACTAAAATATATGTTATCAATACTATCGTTGTGGATGCGTTAGTTAAAGTAATGATAATTAAAAAAAAAATTATCACTCCATCTTAGCGGACCAGAAATTTTTCAGTCTCCTAACTTACAAGTAATATTCTCTTCTCATGTTTGCGTACACATGTTTAAAAGCTGCATGGAAGCAGATATTTTTTAATGTTTGCGTATAATATCATTTCACTTTTCCGAAACCAATTTTAAATAAAATAATAGGAGAATTCATGTTTTATATTAAAATAGTAAAACAATATATGGGTAAAATTGTATTTATTAAAAATAAAATCTCATGAAGTGAAAAACGTACAAGAAAAACAGAACTATACAGCAAAGGGAAACCATGCAACAAATGGAAAATTTACAACAAAATAGATATAACAGCAAAAACAGAAAACTATACTGCTAAACTGTAACTATACACCAAAATGGAAAATATATACAAAAAAATAAAACGACAAAACAGAAAATAAATACAGCAGAAAAACTATACAACAGATTATTTTACAGGTCATTGCCAACATATCCGTGGGGTACCGTGCGGATACCATCTTCGCAGATCAGCCGTTTGTCGTCCTCCCACGTGATGGCCAGCTTATTGCTATATTCGCTGTATAGTATGTGCTGCCGGGAGCGAATGGCTCTTACACCCGCCCTCCTTGTGCGGTGTTCTTGCAGGGCAACCAGGTAGTCGCTGAATATGATGCGGTTTTTGACCACGCACCGCTGGATGCCCTTGGCCTTTTTCTCGCTCTTACCACCACACCTGTAGGCGTAGAGTTTGGCTCGTAAGCTTACAAACTCCTCCATCACTTCTACCCCACATTCATCTTTGAATTTGCCAACAACTTTCTTGTTGGTGGGGGAGAAGCAAGGGTGGCCGGAAGGGTAGCAGCTGGTGTCGAACTTCTCCATCAGTATAGGGTCGGCTTGGAGGTCATGGTAGAAGTCCTGTGTCTGGATCTCATACACGAAACTGTCTGTATCCATGTACGCCAGATGAATATTTTCAGAGTATTTAGGCTTCATGGTATTGTAGTGGAAGTCATACATTAGAATCTTTGATAGGTCAAGTACGGCCAGTCCGGCATAGATCGGCTTGTCAAATATTATCGTTTCATGGTTCAGGTGGACTAGAGACAAATTCGGCTCGTACATTGTGCGATCCTTGAAGGATGGGCGGCACACCAACTTCTTGAACCTCTTCTCAGAACACACCAACTCCATTTTGAGCCTTCGTCTCTTGTTCTCCATCAATTTTCCGAAGGTGGAGTTCACAGCCAACTTGAAGAACTCCTTCTCGAATTCGTTTGCTGCTGCTTTACGCTTGTTGGTGTTCAGTCGAATATAGGGCTCCAACCATGCCGACTGCTCAAACTGAAGAACTTTATGTATTCTTATGATTTTTAGTCCATGCGATACGGCTTGCTGGAGGTTTTTATAGTGGACGATGTAGTGCTCTTTATTTTCCAGCGTTGTCATCAGCTTTGATTGTTTTGAGCCGGGAGGACATTGATTCACGGGGAGAAATGGCAGGTCTTTGTGACTTTCGTGGAGCTCGGGAGGGTACTCCACGTCACACTCAATTATGTATCCAGTAGGTGAATTTTCCGGAATAGACATAACATCAACGGATGTATCCGACCATTTGAAATGACGAATTGGAAGCGGTAGAGACATCGCCCACCCGTACAAATTATTTGCATCAATATACTCTAGGAATATGGATGGCTTGGAAGCATCATATGTCTCAGGCACATATGAATTATTCGCAACACAATGACGTTTGATGCTTTGCGCTACACCACCACGAATACCAGCCTCCACAAACATATACATGTCATAATCTGTGAGTAGCTCTAGCTGTACACCTGTGGTTCGAAGCATCGCGTCGAAAGCGAACCCAGGACAAGAAATGTAGTGAGATGGATCTAAACTATATGTCTCCAAACATATGGAACGAAAATTCTCGAATACATCTGCTAGGATCAGAACATCCGTCTTCAGGTACAAGTCAGCATACTCCCCCAAAGTAGCACACTGAAACTTGTCCCAGACTTTCACTGCATGAGCATACTCCGTCTCTGAAATCCCAGAATCAGTCAGAATATTAAAGAAATCATCGATAGGTGGAAGACTCGTATCGTCTAGTCGAGCAAAAGAATCAACGAAGTCGTAGGGGAAGACTCCCTTGCGAGTAACCAACTCCAAGTCATCAGGAGCGAAAAACTCAGCAGTACTGACAAACTTGTCTGCAGGCAAGAACTCAGCGAGCGAAGCAAGACCCCGACTCATGAAACGGAACGTATCAACAAACTGAATGCTGAACTTATCATGTAACTTTTTGGAAAAAGTTATCAGCTTCTCTTCCGAATTAGGAATGATGAAGATGTCTTTAGTGTCGTACCCCAACTTCCTGATAATGAAGTTCTGATCGTACGCCAGGTTGTGGAAGAACACAATCATCTTTTTCGGTCTGCGCCTGAGAAGGTTGCAGTCATTACATGCAGGTCCAATAAATTCACCGGTGAAGTGATTATGATCACGAACTTTCTTTGCGACCCCTCCGAACTTTCCTTTACAGTAGCAACAACACCTTGCTTGCAGAAAAGCAGTGTTCTGCGAATGTGTGAGCGGAGTCATAGGAACAGACGTAGAAAATATTTTCTGTACGTCATGTCCAATCTCCACAATGCGGGATATGAATTTGTCTTCTGCGTCACAACCACGATACACTTCAGGCTGTGAAGGAAGTGAAGAAGTGAGGTGTGCTGGAATGACGGAGTTATCTGCTTTCACATAAATGCAGTAGCTGTATGCTTTATGCTTTTGGTACTGCAGCGTGTATGGCTCATCAGGATTCGGGTGACACGTATGGATTTTCTCCAGAATAGCTTCAAAGTCGCAATATACCACGATGGGCATCTTATCACTGTGATGGAAGTTTTTGAACTTCAGAACAGGTGGCTGGCCATTTTCATCAAGCTGTGGCATCTCAATCCTAACAGCAGCATGCTGTTTGCAGAGCACACTGTGTTTTTCCAAACACTGAAGACCAGTGAGCCCACTAACCCTATCCTGATCATCATAATGCTTGAAGCATCTTTTGCAAACATGAATAGCCTCAGTGTGTGTAGTGAGTTGGGACCGAACCAGGGCAGAAAATTTTTTAATGTATGTGAAATGGGACGAATCGTCATTGACCAAGAGCAGTAGATCGAAATGATGTTCTTTCTCTTCAGGAGCGACTCGTGCAGGAACAACATTCAGATTTTCGTCGATACTGTAGATGTTGATAGAGACTCCGGGGTTCTGTTTTTCAAACAGCGGTATTTGCTTGATTGGAGTAGGAAACTCGATATTCGTGAAGTTGAATTTCTCTTCCAAGTCATGGTACCGCTGGTTGACACGTTCAGGATTCCGCCCTTCCACATACTTTACCAGGATCGCCCACTTGAAGCACATGTGATCATCCAGGTTTTGTGGATTGATCACTGCATGTTTTGTTTCGATGGAAGTAGGTAGGTCGATGTAGGAGCTGGCGCGGAGTGGATCAAGCTTGTTGATTCTCAACTGTAGTCTCTTAACGGCCGATAAAGTCCATCCGGACCCCTTACCCATGTAATCTTCCTCCTCCTTGCAGATCTTGGAGATGGACTCGGCAACTGCTTCCTCCACCTCGTGAACTGCGTAGAGGGGGGCATTCATGGTTTTGAAGGCCCTCTTGTCTTCGCTGGCATCCACAGGTTTCTCGTAGTCACACTCCAGCATTATGTTAAATTTCAGCGGTCCATTCTCTTCAATCTCCTCCATGAGCTGGCTTATTATTTTTGCCTTGATGGAGTTGAGATATGCGCATATGTCCTTGGCAGTACTTGTTGTGTTTTCTGCCACGTATGTTTTCAAGTTGCCCTTGAAACCTACTTCGGCGGTGATGAAGCCGTGGGTATTGGCCAGACCCATGCCGGTCACCACCTTTGTACGACCTGGCTTGGACATAACTGCAGGCTTAACTACTGCCATCCTCTGCTTTTTGGTCGGAGGTGGAGCAGGCCTCTTGCATACCTTAATGTGGGCTTTCAATTTGTCAGCCCTGGCGAACTCCTTAGCACAGTTCTCGCAGGAATGCACTATGCGGTTTGGGTTTAGTCCACAAGCAGACTTCTCATGTCGTCTGGCATGGCTGGAGTTCTTGAAGGCCTTATAGCAGAAACTGCACCGCATGCTTGATGTCGTGGTGATAGCACCGGTACATGATGCAAGGTGCTGCTGCATCTTGTCACTGCGAGCGACAGTCTTGCCACATAGGTGGCACTGCTGGTAGTCACGATGCAGGTTCTCGGCACACTGTCGCTCGTGTCGGTAGCAATTCTTAGATGCCGTGAAGGAGGCAGAGCAGAAACGACATTTCTGAACGGTAGATGTCATCTCGACAATCGGTAGTCCGGTCTCAACGTACGGAACACGCGAAAGAAGCTCGACGTACGGAGAACTGCAACAAAAGAATTAAGAATACAATGTAGCTAGATGTTACATGAAAACAAACATAACCTCAAAACTCTAGCCCTCAAGCTTACTAACCTAAACTGCTAGCAATGTTACTAAATAAAAAAAATTGCAAACATACCCTCAAAACTCTAGTCCTCAAGCTTACTAACCTAAACTGCTAGCAATGTGACTAAATAAAAAAAGTTGCAAACATATCCTCAAAACTCTAGCCCTCAAGCTTACTAACCTAAACTGCTAGCAATGTTACTAAATAAAAAGGTTGCAAACATAACCTCAAAGCTACTCCTTCATGTACAATCCTAAAAATGGTAGAATATTTAAAGTACTGATAAAAGTTAAAGCTGAAAAAGTATTCAATGTTAACTCAAAATGATTGATTACATAACCTCAAAACTACACTAATGCACAACTCAAAAATGCTAGAATATTTAAAGTACTTACTGTTAAAAGTTTAAGCTAAACAATTACTGGTTACCCACACATAAGTGTACAGAGAAAAAAACTAGCTAGCAGATAACCTACGAAAAAGCTGAGAAACATAAAAATATTAACGAAACATGTAGCATACCTCAGAAAACGATGAAGTGGAGCTGCAGAAGATGATGTATCGTTGGCGGTAGGAATCATGGTAGCAGCGAAACTCACACACGAACTAGCTCACTCAAACTCCAATAACACAATGAAGCTCCGACAGCTAATCCTGGCCTTTTATAGCCTCGGACCTGCCTGTTCTTGGAAAAACCATTAGGAACAGAGTATTTCTGTTGTATCCGCCAATAGGAATGTAGTACATGGAAGTACCATTGTCTTCGGAAAAACCCAGCATGACTTATGTGCATGTCGTAGCAGGTCTGTGAGGGGTGGGGGTAGAAATGTAACCTGACAGCCAAACAGAGGAAACCTCTCTCGGGTAAAACCACTAATTACCTAGGTGATTAGAGATTAGGGCGCGAGGCACTGCCTGCATCGTGACTCATCACTCAGGAATGTCGTCTCGCAGTGCCGAGGGGACCCAAACAATAGACTTGACCGTGCATGTCACAACAGGTACATTAGTCCGCGACTTTGTGGCGCCATGAGGCGCTCATGAATGTCTGAGCCTGCCACAAACAGCTCGTCAAAGAATCATCACGAAGCACTCGAGCTGCAGTCATGACGCGCATGCTACAACAGGCCCGTTAGTCACCGACTTCGTGGCGCCAAGCTGACACTCGGGTAGACAGGTAGCTAAATGATAATACTAGTAATGCAAGGAAATAAAAAAAATCGGGTATGTTTAATACATTTTTTAAAAGTAAGAACACATTACAAAACTAAAACATTAAAAATTTATTCTACATTTATTATGACCAACATTCGTTTAAAATTTTTTAGCATTTCATTGCGAACAATCAGTTGAACATCCACAGAATGACACATTTTGCTGATGTTCCAGGAACAAACCCTTTTCACAACCATTTAAGGAGACTTTCCTTAAGCTCTCTTTTCATTGGTCAAATAAAACATCTCCCTCTCTTCCCCTTTTACAATGATGCTGCTTCACCATCACGCTAAAATTCTGTAAGACCAAAAAAATATATACTTCCCTTAAACCTTACGGTAGAAATTTCATCCTAGGATGCTGTTACTGCATCTAGAAATTAAAAATTATATTATCTCATACAGGTTTTATTTACATGTTAGACTTAACCATCCTACCACACACACACACACACACATGCGTGCGCATTCGTGCACTGAGATGAAATACATACTTGCCCACATAATGTACTTTTATTTACAAAGGCAACATATTAAAACACATAATATTTAAATTTTGTGTAGATTGGATGGTACCAGAAACCATACTGCAAAACGAGCGGACAACACTTGAGTCTTTTACTATGATTGGGCTGACGGATTGCCTCTGGAACGCCCTTGTTACCTTCAACGACTCAGAATTAAAACTTTTATCCATCAAAAAACAACAACTGTTTAACTAAGCAAACATACACCCTACACCCCTAAAAAAATTGTTATTACACAAGGCATTATTTACATGGCAGGAGACCGCACACACGAAGTGCGCAGCTTCAGGTTAGAAATATTGATTAAAATAACTGCTAAAGATGCTAATTTGTTTATGAAAAAATTGCACATGAAATACAGACACTTAGTTATTTACACACACGTACATACATACATACTTACACCCTGCATGGCTTCAGAAGGAAGTACGATATTTTAAAAACCACTCAAGACTTACATCTGTTTATGAAAAGGAGCTAAATATTAAAACATTTTCAAAGTTAATTTTAGAGATGAAATATCATGTGCAAGTCCTTGCATGCGAGAACATTTTATTACGTAATTATCTTCATTTTTCCCAAACCATAGGTCTGATGTCTGGATACCACACAAATCACATACTTAAGATATGCACTACGAGATGACTGCACGCCAGTCCAAGCCCATGCGCTTAGAGACGAAACTGCACTAGAAGCGTTAGCAAGCATTGCAATTATCTAGCTTCACTAATGCAGATTCACCTCTGACTAGGTGGACCTACTGAAACAGTAAACATAGGACAGCGAAACACATTAAAATTATACATTTCAATACATTTCAATAATATAAAACACTGCATATTTCACGAAAATCGCCACGCAACTGACAGCCCTTTCAGTCACAATTCTGCGAATGCTATCACAGAATGCTAGATTTAGAAAGAAAGGATCATTCATTCCTTCATTATGGAACAAAGTGATACATCACATGAAGAGAAACAAAAAAGGCACACACTTCGTTCTTAGACTCGTGCCGCCTCCTTGACAGAGATAAAAGATTTAACACATAAAATAGTATATATTTCATTTCCAGCGATGAAGCTGTACCAATATCACCTTGACAAGCTTAGATGATCTAGGGAGAGACAAAGTAAATATATTAACAAAAAAACGACTAAAAATCATTTACAAACAAAATACTTAACATTCCTTCGATTACATATTTTTCTCAATTTAATAAATGAGAGAACACAAACATTTGCTTAAATCACTATTTATCAATTTTAAACTCTCGTGTACATCAGGAAAAAATATATTGTAACATTCATTATTAGTTGTAATGTAAAAAATGCAAAACAGTTTCTTTGTGGGATGTGGAATGCTCACTCACGATCGAAAAAAAGAGGGGCTTCGCTGTAACGCAAGGGGAGGGGGAAACCATCTTGAAAGTTGATGTTTCTCATATATTTGGATGTATAGTAATCAAGCAAGTAATAACATTTTGTGGTATAATCTCCGTCTGATTAAAGTTTATTTGCTAACATGAATTCACAAATTAAACGAATCTCTGAGTACATTTGCTTATCTTTTATAGAAAAAAATGCACAGATTGATTGTTTTATCATGAATAACCAGGAGCACACTAAAAAAACCAAAAACATTCTCGCCAATAATAACCAACAGCACACAAACAATAGAAAAAAACGATGTGTCAGTAATAACATGCAGCATGCGAAGAAAATCACCAAAATATTGTCAAGAATAACCATCAGTACATGTAGAATACTAATAAAAATTAATATGAAAAATGCTGAAGTGCACGGAGAAAATTATCAAATTCTTGTCAGGTAAAAAAAGCAGAAGCAAATGAAAAAAAAACTCAACAAAATTATAACACAGTAAAGTTGGAGCACCCGTAGAAATCTATCGAAATTTCATGTGAAAAAATAGGAGCACTCAGAGAAAACTATCAGTGAGAAGATTAAAATCATCATACATTATCAATTTTTTTTAAAAGTTCAAATAAAATCCTGCCAGATCTCTTTGCTTAAGCAACATGGGAGTTCTTGCACAAGTCAGCTTGTGAACTCTTTGCTTAAGCGACATGAGAGTTCTAGCACAAGTCAGCTTGTGAACTCTTTGCTTAAGCAACATGAGAGTTCTGGCACAAGTCAGCTTGTGAACTCTTTGCTTAAGCGACATGAGAGTTCTGGCACAAGTCAGCTTGTGAACTCTTCGCTTAAGCAACATGAGAGTTCTGGCAGGATTTTATTTGAACTTTTTTAAAAAAATTGATAATTTATGATGTTTTTAATCTTCTCACTGATAGTTTTCTCTGAGTGCTCCTATTTTTTCACATGAAATTTCGATAGATTTCTACGGGTGCTCCAACTTTACTGTGTTATAATTTTGTTGAGTTTTTTTTCATTTGCTTCTGCTTTTTTTACCTGACAAGAATTTGATAATTTTCTCCGTGCACTTCAGCATTTTTCATATTAATTTTTATTAGTATTCTACATGTACTGATGGTTATTCTTGACAATATTTTGGTGATTTTCTTCGCATGCTGCATGTTATTACTGACACATCGTTTTTTTCTATTGTTTGTGTGCTGTTGGTTATTATTGGCGAGAATGTTTTTGGTTTTTTTAGTGTGCTCCTGGTTATTCATGATAAAACAATCAATCTGTGCATTTTTTTCTATAAAAGATAAGCAAATGTACTCAGAGATTCGTTTAATTTGTGAATTCATGTTAGCAAATAAACTTTAATCAGACGGAGATTATACCACAAAATGTTATTACTTGCTTGATTACTATACATCCAAATATATGAGAAACATCAACTTTCAAGATGGTTTCCCCCTCCCCTTGCGTTACAGCGAAGCCCCTCTTTTTTTCGATCGTGAGTGAGCATTCCACATCCCACAAAGAAACTGTTTTGCATTTTTTACATTACAACTAATAATGAATGTTACAATATATTTTTTCCTGATGTACACGAGAGTTTAAAATTGATAAATAGTGATTTAAGCAAATGTTTGTGTTCTCTCATTTATTAAATTGAGAAAAATATGTAATCGAAGGAATGTTAAGTATTTTGTTTGTAAATGATTTTTAGTCGTTTTTTGTTAATATATTTACTTTGTCTCTCCCTAGATCATCTAAGCTTGTCAAGGTGATATTGGTACAGCTTCATCGCTGGAAATGAAATATATACTATTTTATGTGTTAAATCTTTTATCTCTGTCAAGGAGGCGGCACGAGTCTAAGAACGAAGTGTGTGCCTTTTTTGTTTCTCTTCATGTGATGTATCACTTTGTTCCATAATGAAGGAATGAATGATCCTTTCTTTCTAAATCTAGCATTCTGTGATAGCATTCGCAGAATTGTGACTGAAAGTGCTGTCAGTTGCGTGGCGATTTTCGTGAAATATGCAGTGTTTTATATTATTGAAATGTATTGAAATGTATAATTTTAATGTGTTTCGCTGTCCTATGTTTACTGTTTCAGGAGGTCCACCTAGTCAGAGGTGAATCTGCATTAGTGAAGCTAGATAATTGCAATGCTTGCTAACGCTTCTAGTGCAGTTTCGTCTCTAAGCGCATGGGCTTGGACTGGCGTGCAGTCATCTCGTAGTGCATATCTTAAGTATGTGATTTGTGTGGTATCCAGACATCAGACCTATGGTTTGGGAAAAATGAAGATAATTACGTAATAAAATGTTCTCGCATGCAAGGACTTGCACATGATATTTCATCTCTAAAATTAACTTTGAAAATGTTTTAATATTTAGCTCCTTTTCATAAACAGATGTAAGTCTTGAGTGGTTTTTAAAATATCGTACTTCCTTCTGAAGCCATGCAGGGTGTAAGTATGTATGTATGTACGTGTGTGTAAATAACTAAGTGTCTGTATTTCATGTGCAATTTTTTCATAAACAAATTAGCATCTTTAGCAGTTATTTTAATCAATATTTCTAACCTGAAGCTGCGCACTTCGTGTGTGCGGTCTCCTGCCATGTAAATAATGCCTTGTGTAATAACAATTTTTTTAGGGGTGTAGGGTGTATGTTTGCTTAGTTAAACAGTTGTTGTTTTTTGATGGATAAAAGTTTTAATTCTGAGTCGTTGAAGGTAACAAGGGCGTTCCAGAGGCAATCCGTCAGCCCAATCATAGTAAAAGACTCAAGTGTTGTCCGCTCGTTTTGCAGTATGGTTTCTGGTACCATCCAATCTACACAAAATTTAAATATTATGTGTTTTAATATGTTGCCTTTGTAAATAAAAGTACATTATGTGGGCAGGTATGTATTTCATCTCAGTGCACGCATGCGCACGCATGTGTGTGTAAGTGTGTGCATGTGTGTGTGTGTGGTAGGATGGTTAAGTCTAACATGTAAATAAAACCTGTATGAGATAATATAATTTTTAATTTCTAGATGCAGTAACAGCATCCTAGGATGAAATTTCTACCGTAAGGTTTAAGGGAAGTATATATTTTTTTGGTCTTACAGAATTTTAGCGTGATGGTGAAGCAGCATCATTGTAAAAGGGGAAGAGAGGGAGATGTTTTATTTGACCAATGAAAAGAGAGCTTAAGGAAAGTCTCCTTAAATGGTTGTGAAAAGGGTTTGTTCCTGGAACATCAGCAAAATGTGTCATTCTGTGGATGTTCAACTGATTGTTCGCAATGAAATGCTAAAAAATTTTAAACGAATGTTGGTCATAATAAATGTAGAATAAATTTTTAATGTTTTAGTTTTGTAATGTGTTCTTACTTTTAAAAAATGTATTAAACATACCCGATTTTTTTTATTTTCTTGCATTACTAGTATTATCATTTAGCTACCTGTCTACCCGAGTGTCAGCTTGGCGCCACGAAGTCGGTGACTAACAGGCCTGTTGTAGCATGCGCGTCATGACTGCAGCTCGAGTGCTTCGTGATGATTCTTTGACGAGCTGTTTGTGGCAGGCTCAGACATTCATGAGCGCCTCATGGCGCCACAAAGTCGCGGACTAATGTACCTGTTGTGACATGCACGGTCAAGTCTATTGTTTGGGTCCCCTCGGCACTGCGAGACGACATTCCTGAGTGATGAGTCACGATGCAGGCAGTGCCTCGCGCCCTAATCTCTAATCACCTAGGTAATTAGTGGTTTTACCCGAGAGAGGTTTCCTCTGTTTGGCTGTCAGGTTACATTTCTACCCCCACCCCTCACAGACCTGCTACGACATGCACATAAGTCATGCTGGGTTTTTCCGAAGACAATGGTACTTCCATGTACTACATTCCTATTGGCGGATACAACAGAAATACTCTGTTCCTAATGGTTTTTCCAAGAACAGGCAGGTCCGAGGCTATAAAAGGCCAGGATTAGCTGTCGGAGCTTCATTGTGTTATTGGAGTTTGAGTGAGCTAGTTCGTGTGTGAGTTTCGCTGCTACCATGATTCCTACCGCCAACGATACATCATCTTCTGCAGCTCCACTTCATCGTTTTCTGAGGTATGCTACATGTTTCGTTAATATTTTTATGTTTCTCAGCTTTTTCGTAGGTTATCTGCTAGCTAGTTTTTTTCTCTGTACACTTATGTGTGGGTAACCAGTAATTGTTTAGCTTAAACTTTTAACAGTAAGTACTTTAAATATTCTAGCATTTTTGAGTTGTGCATTAGTGTAGTTTTGAGGTTATGTAATCAATCATTTTGAGTTAACATTGAATACTTTTTCAGCTTTAACTTTTATCAGTACTTTAAATATTCTACCATTTTTAGGATTGTACATGAAGGAGTAGCTTTGAGGTTATGTTTGCAACCTTTTTATTTAGTAACATTGCTAGCAGTTTAGGTTAGTAAGCTTGAGGGCTAGAGTTTTGAGGATATGTTTGCAACTTTTTTTATTTAGTCACATTGCTAGCAGTTTAGGTTAGTAAGCTTGAGGACTAGAGTTTTGAGGGTATGTTTGCAATTTTTTTTATTTAGTAACATTGCTAGCAGTTTAGGTTAGTAAGCTTGAGGGCTAGAGTTTTGAGGTTATGTTTGTTTTCATGTAACATCTAGCTACATTGTATTCTTAATTCTTTTGTTGCAGTTCTCCGTACGTCGAGCTTCTTTCGCGTGTTCCGTACGTTGAGACCGGACTACCGATTGTCGAGATGACATCTACCGTTCAGAAATGTCGTTTCTGCTCTGCCTCCTTCACGGCATCTAAGAATTGCTACCGACACGAGCGACAGTGTGCCGAGAACCTGCATCGTGACTACCAGCAGTGCCACCTATGTGGCAAGACTGTCGCTCGCAGTGACAAGATGCAGCAGCACCTTGCATCATGTACCGGTGCTATCACCACGACATCAAGCATGCGGTGCAGTTTCTGCTATAAGGCCTTCAAGAACTCCAGCCATGCCAGACGACATGAGAAGTCTGCTTGTGGACTAAACCCAAACCGCATAGTGCATTCCTGCGAGAACTGTGCTAAGGAGTTCGCCAGGGCTGACAAATTGAAAGCCCACATTAAGGTATGCAAGAGGCCTGCTCCACCTCCGACCAAAAAGCAGAGGATGGCAGTAGTTAAGCCTGCAGTTATGTCCAAGCCAGGTCGTACAAAGGTGGTGACCGGCATGGGTCTGGCCAATACCCACGGCTTCATCACCGCCGAAGTAGGTTTCAAGGGCAACTTGAAAACATACGTGGCAGAAAACACAACAAGTACTGCCAAGGACATATGCGCATATCTCAACTCCATCAAGGCAAAAATAATAAGCCAGCTCATGGAGGAGATTGAAGAGAATGGACCGCTGAAATTTAACATAATGCTGGAGTGTGACTACGAGAAACCTGTGGATGCCAGCGAAGACAAGAGGGCCTTCAAAACCATGAATGCCCCCCTCTACGCAGTTCACGAGGTGGAGGAAGCAGTTGCCGAGTCCATCTCCAAGATCTGCAAGGAGGAGGAAGATTACATGGGTAAGGGGTCCGGATGGACTTTATCGGCCGTTAAGAGACTACAGTTGAGAATCAACAAGCTTGATCCACTCCGCGCCAGCTCCTACATCGACCTACCTACTTCCATCGAAACAAAACATGCAGTGATCAATCCACAAAACCTGGATGATCACATGTGCTTCAAGTGGGCGATCCTGGTAAAGTATGTGGAAGGGCGGAATCCTGAACGTGTCAACCAGCGGTACCATGACTTGGAAGAGAAATTCAACTTCACGAATATCGAGTTTCCTACTCCAATCAAGCAAATACCGCTGTTTGAAAAACAGAACCCCGGAGTCTCTATCAACATCTACAGTATCGACGAAAATCTGAATGTTGTTCCTGCACGAGTCGCTCCTGAAGAGAAAGAACATCATTTCGATCTACTGCTCTTGGTCAATGACGATTCGTCCCATTTCACATACATTAAAAAATTTTCTGCCCTGGTTCGGTCCCAACTCACTACACACACTGAGGCTATTCATGTTTGCAAAAGATGCTTCAAGCATTATGATGATCAGGATAGGGTTAGTGGGCTCACTGGTCTTCAGTGTTTGGAAAAACACAGTGTGCTCTGCAAACAGCATGCTGCTGTTAGGATTGAGATGCCACAGCTTGATGAAAATGGCCAGCCACCTGTTCTGAAGTTCAAAAACTTCCATCACAGTGATAAGATGCCCATCGTGGTATATTGCGACTTTGAAGCTATTCTGGAGAAAATCCATACGTGTCACCCGAATCCTGATGAGCCATACACGCTGCAGTACCAAAAGCATAAAGCATACAGCTACTGCATTTATGTGAAAGCAGATAACTCCGTCATTCCAGCACACCTCACTTCTTCACTTCCTTCACAGCCTGAAGTGTATCGTGGTTGTGACGCAGAAGACAAATTCATATCCCGCATTGTGGAGATTGGACATGACGTACAGAAAATATTTTCTACGTCTGTTCCTATGACTCCGCTCACACATTCGCAGAACACTGCTTTTCTGCAAGCAAGGTGTTGTTGCTACTGTAAAGGAAAGTTCGGAGGGGTCGCAAAGAAAGTTCGTGATCATAATCACTTCACCGGTGAATTTATTGGACCTGCATGTAATGACTGCAACCTTCTCAGGCGCAGACCGAAAAAGATGATTGTGTTCTTCCACAACCTGGCGTACGATCAGAACTTCATTATCAGGAAGTTGGGGTACGACACTAAAGACATCTTCATCATTCCTAATTCGGAAGAGAAGCTGATAACTTTTTCCAAAAAGTTACATGATAAGTTCAGCATTCAGTTTGTTGATACGTTCCGTTTCATGAGTCGGGGTCTTGCTTCGCTCGCTGAGTTCTTGCCTGCAGACAAGTTTGTCAGTACTGCTGAGTTTTTCGCTCCTGATGACTTGGAGTTGGTTACTCGCAAGGGAGTCTTCCCCTACGACTTCGTTGATTCTTTTGCTCGACTAGACGATACGAGTCTTCCACCTATCGATGATTTCTTTAATATTCTGACTGATTCTGGGATTTCAGAGACGGAGTATGCTCATGCAGTGAAAGTCTGGGACAAGTTTCAGTGTGCTACTTTGGGGGAGTATGCTGACTTGTACCTGAAGACGGATGTTCTGATCCTAGCAGATGTATTCGAGAATTTTCGTTCCATATGTTTGGAGACATATAGTTTAGATCCATCTCACTACATTTCTTGTCCTGGGTTCGCTTTCGACGCGATGCTTCGAACCACAGGTGTACAGCTAGAGCTACTCACAGATTATGACATGTATATGTTTGTGGAGGCTGGTATTCGTGGTGGTGTAGCGCAAAGCATCAAACGTCATTGTGTTGCGAATAATTCATATGTGCCTGAGACATATGATGCTTCCAAGCCATCCATATTCCTAGAGTATATTGATGCAAATAATTTGTACGGGTGGGCGATGTCTCTACCGCTTCCAATTCGTCATTTCAAATGGTCGGATACATCCGTTGATGTTATGTCTATTCCGGAAAATTCACCTACTGGATACATAATTGAGTGTGACGTGGAGTACCCTCCCGAGCTCCACGAAAGTCACAAAGACCTGCCATTTCTCCCCGTGAATCAATGTCCTCCCGGCTCAAAACAATCAAAGCTGATGACAACGCTGGAAAATAAAGAGCACTACATCGTCCACTATAAAAACCTCCAGCAAGCCGTATCGCATGGACTAAAAATCATAAGAATACATAAAGTTCTTCAGTTTGAGCAGTCGGCATGGTTGGAGCCCTATATTCGACTGAACACCAACAAGCGTAAAGCAGCAGCAAACGAATTCGAGAAGGAGTTCTTCAAGTTGGCTGTGAACTCCACCTTCGGAAAATTGATGGAGAACAAGAGACGAAGGCTCAAAATGGAGTTGGTGTGTTCTGAGAAGAGGTTCAAGAAGTTGGTGTGCCGCCCATCCTTCAAGGATCGCACAATGTACGAGCCGAATTTGTCTCTAGTCCACCTGAACCATGAAACGATAATATTTGACAAGCCGATCTATGCCGGACTGGCCGTACTTGACCTATCAAAGATTCTAATGTATGACTTCCACTACAATACCATGAAGCCTAAATACTCTGAAAATATTCATCTGGCGTACATGGATACAGACAGTTTCGTGTATGAGATCCAGACACAGGACTTCTACCATGACCTCCAAGCCGACCCTATACTGATGGAGAAGTTCGACACCAGCTGCTACCCTTCCGGCCACCCTTGCTTCTCCCCCACCAACAAGAAAGTTGTTGGCAAATTCAAAGATGAATGTGGGGTAGAAGTGATGGAGGAGTTTGTAAGCTTACGAGCCAAACTCTACGCCTACAGGTGTGGTGGTAAGAGCGAGAAAAAGGCCAAGGGCATCCAGCGGTGCGTGGTCAAAAACCGCATCATATTCAGCGACTACCTGGTTGCCCTGCAAGAACACCGCACAAGGAGGGCGGGTGTAAGAGCCATTCGCTCCCGGCAGCACATACTATACAGCGAATATAGCAATAAGCTGGCCATCACGTGGGAGGACGACAAACGGCTGATCTGCGAAGATGGTATCCGCACGGTCCCCCACGGATATGTTGGCAATGACCTGTAAAATAATCTGTTGTATAGTTTTTCTGCTGTATTTATTTTCTGTTTTGTCGTTTTATTTTTTTGTATATATTTTCCATTTTGGTGTATAGTTACAGTTTAGCAGTATAGTTTTCTGTTTTTGCTGTTATATCTATTTTGTTGTAAATTTTCCATTTGTTGCATGGTTTCCCTTTGCTGTATAGTTCTGTTTTTCTTGTACGTTTTTCTCTTCATGAGATTTTATTTTTAATAAATACAATTTTACCCATATATTGTTTTACTATTTTAATATAAAACATGAATTCTCCTATTATTTTATTTAAAATTGGTTTCGGAAAAGTGAAATGATATTATACGCAAACATTAAAAAATATCTGCTTCCATGCAGCTTTTAAACATGTGTACGCAAACATGAGAAGAGAATATTACTTGTAAGTTAGGAGACTGAAAAATTTCTGGTCCGCTAAGATGGAGTGATAATTTTTTTTTTAATTATCATTACTTTAACTAACGCATCCACAACGATAGTATTGATAACATATATTTTAGTTAAAACCTATAAATGATAAGACTTTAAGAAAAAATTATGGTTACAACAACAAAATGACTGTGGATTTTGTAAATTTCGGTCTATAAGGTTCATAATAATGTTGGTAGAGAATTGAAACTCGACCTTATATACACTAACATACTTTAGAAACCTAAACCCGATGACGACATCCATCAGATGAAATCAAGATGGCGGTCTCCACTAAATAAGATGGCTGCCTCCAGCAGACAACGATGGTATATATATTTTTATTTTGATAATAAATTTATTTTAAAGAATGTGGTGTAACGAAAAAATGTAACAGGGGTTAGTGGGGTGTTCGATGACGATGTCATTGTAACAGAGGAGGGGGGGTGGGCTAGTTGGTGTACTCGTAATGTAGAGGAGTGGGGTGTTCGATGCGCAGGTTTTTAATTAAAATTTTATTAAGTAATATATTTTTAAATTTTATTTAATTTTTTTATAAATTTTAAAATTGATTTCATTAAAATCGTATAATAAATAAAGATTTTCAAAATGGCGGACGAAACTCAAATTGGTGGAATGTTCTAGTAAACAAAATGGCAGATAAAAACAAAATGGCCGCCGGAAGTGATGTAATCCAAAATGGCCGCCGGGGTCAAAGGTCAAGGTCGAATCCAAGATGGCCGCCGGAAGTGACGTAATCCAAGATGGTGGCCGTGGCTCCCCGGCTCCCGACCCCCAACCCCCCTGCACCAGGACATACTATATATACCTACTACTAACAGTCGCAGAAAACAATAAAAAAAGTAAGTGCTATGAATTTTTATTCATACAGACTTGTGAACCGTGAAGGTGAAATAAATCACATTTTGAAGTTTTGCCGTCTTCGCAATTGACATGTATTTCAAAAATGAGACTGAGCGATTGACCAAAAGCAGCTTCAATCTGAAGAATACATTCATCTCCGCGATGCGATTAATGCCGAAGGCGATGCAAACAATGTGGGAAGAATGACAATTTTTACGACCTCTTACATTGGATGCCCGCGCCACATGCAAGAGTGCTTGCAAGATGCGATGTCGTATGTTAGACAGTATGGCTGCCCAGACCTATGCATAACACTCACCTGTAACCTTTCATGGATCGAAATCAAGAATGAACTGCTACCCAGCCAAACACCAGTTGACAGACATGACATCACTGCCAGAGTTTTTAAAAAAAAATTAAAATCTCTGATTGATTTCATCATAAAGCATCGAGTGAATGACCAAGTTCGTTGTTGGATGTACTCTGTTGAATGGGAAAAGCGTGGTCTGCCTCATGCGCACATTTTGTTTTGGTTAGTTGTCAAAATAAAGCCGGATGAATTCGATTAAGTAATCTCAGCCCAAATCCCTGATGGAACTGTTGATCCGAAATTGCATGCAGTGGTGACTAAGAATATGATACACAAACTTTGAGGGGTTTTCAACATCGACTCGCCCTGTAAGATAAATGGTAAGTGTTCCAAGCGATACCCGAGAGGCCTGATTGCTGACACCATCACAGACAATGACGGATACCCATTGTATCGTCGGCGATCAGTTGCGGACAATTAACGATCTGCAGTTGTGATGGTCAAAGTGCAAGATGTAAATTTGGACAATCGTTAGATTGTGCCATATCCGCCGATATTGTCGAAGGCTTTTGAGGCTCACACTAAAGTGGAATACTGTAACTGCGTCAAATCGATCAAGTATATAGCAAATATGTGAACAATGGCAGCGATATGGCTCTTTTCGCTGTGACAAATGCAAACGACGAAATATCTCAGTATCTGATAAGTCGCTATGTCAACAGCATTTGGCGCATCTTTTACTTTGCGATCCACGGAAGACACCCTACTGCAGTACAATTGGCAGTACATCTGGAAAATGGACATCGAGTGTATTTCAATCCAGAAAACTCAGCGGACAGAGAGGCATGTCCACCGTCGACAACACTGACAAGCTTCTTCTCGGTTTGTCAAGCAGATGCTTTCGCTCGTACGCTGTATGATGAAATGCCACGCTACTTCACATGGAACGCATCATCGAAACCGTTTCAGCGTCGGAAACAAAGAGCACTAGTTTAAGGACATCCAAATGTATTTGCTTCAGATGCTCTGGGTTGCATCTACACTGTGCATCCAAATAACGACGAATGTATCTATCTTCGATTGTTGTTGGTGAATGTTCGTGGTCCGACATCGTTTCAACAGCTGAGAACCATTGATGTGTGCGACTTACCTTGAGGTCTGTCAACTCTTACAGTTGCTAGAGAACAATTCACATTGGACAATACACTCAAAGATTCTGTCGATTCTTCGTCACCACATCAAATTTCCTACATTGTTTGCGATTATCAAATCTACATGTTTCCTTTCGAATCCGAACTATTTGTGGGTCAAATGTAAGGACGACATGTCTGAAGATGTTTTGCATCGTGTGCATCGCCAAAATTTAAATCCGACATTGCAAATGGCTGCAGAAATTCACAATGAGACATTGACCATGATAGAAGACATGTGTTTATTTGTTACCGGTGTCATCAATCGGTAAAGTTTTTTTATATAGACAAACATCTACCTTGAGTGAGACACAATTAATCCAAATGCATTTCATCGCCAGGTGGTTGTTGAAACGCATAGACGGACAGTGAATCAATGAATCACTCCCGAGACGCATTTATAAGAGGGTAGTGTGGAACCACCAAGGCAGACGTCGGACATCGTTGTAAAAACCAGGAGAGTGCAAACATGGCTGCGACACCATTGACCATTGGCTGACTAGCTGACGTGGGTATTCATGCTGCCCGCTGATGTCACAACCCGACTACAGTCAACACCAGCCACGCCGTCGGTAGCGGAGGACTTCATCACCTGGTCACCCGCAGGATAACCACTTGGGAGGGCAACCAGGATGGACTCTGGCAACCCTGTTGGAAGCAGCACATACTCGGTTGCGCAGTCCCGGTTCTAGGCGACCCGAGTGAAAGGAGTTGGAGATTTCGAGCCCTGGGGGTGTGACGCCCCAACGGAGACCCGGTCCAAGCCGTGGCGGATTAACGCGGATCCACAACAACCCGAATGGAGCGAGGGAGGACTTGGCTTCATGAAGACGTGCTAATCCCGAGGCAAGCTCCAGTTACGACGAGCGAAGAATCCACCCTCTGCAGTGGCGGCACCGGACGAGTTGCACCAGGTCCGGAACCCGTGACTCCGGCATCGAAGACATGGCTGACGTTTCCCGGTCTATAGCCAGGGACTGAGTATTTCATGGTTCAAAACCCCTTAGTCTTGTAGTAAGCATACAGTTTATATTTAAGGGATTTTCGGTTCTACAGTTAGCATCAAATTAGCTGAGTTGGTATTTTAAACAAAGAGTTTTTTTCTATGTGGTTGATGTATCCTTGTAGACGTTTAGCCTTGTAGCCATTTTCGGAAAAAATTATTATTCTATGTTCAAAGAGATAGAAGGATGGGTGAATGAATGATTTAATCGTACTCTAAAGGAAGCCATGTGGAGGGGTTTCACAGCAAAAAGGAGTTATAAGTGGATTGATATGTTACAGAAAAAAAAAAAACCAAAAAATTTCATGGTGCCTGTTGAAATAAAATATAACTCAATCCCGAAACTTTATATTTTTATGCAAATAAACTAGGCGTAAGAAAACTTACACCTAGAATGGAAGAATTGCTATGTATTTCCAAATGGTGGACAGAAATATTCTATGTAAGTAAAATACGTAATTACTATCCAAGATTTTATTTTTTGGAAGATTTATGAGGTTCGGGGATAAGTGGCGCATTCTATGAAGAAGATATTCGGCCTACCAATTACCCAAACGATTATTTAGTAGAAAAAGTGATTCATCGGAAAGATAATTGCTTGTTTGTGAAGTGGCTGGATTGATTTATCTGAAAACCATTCGATAAAGTCTACTTATGTTTTATAAATTATAATGTATTATAATGTTGTAAATATTATATTTATGTTAATAAATGCAACTTTAAATAAATAAATAAATTTACTTACTCATGTACTGTTGGAAACCTTTCACTAGTTATGAGGCCGGGATGCTCGTCAAAAGTGCTGAACATGGTGTTAGGAGGCTGGGACAAGTGGCGACAGGTCTAAATGACGCAGCTAATTGAGATGGGAAGGGCCAGTGTTAGAAGGAGGGGGTAGGTCTGCTGACGTTAAAGGCCGTGCGATAGTGGCGCGTGCGCTTGGCACGCACGAACAGGATTGCAATAGAAAGGGTGGGGGAGTGGGGACAGTTGAACCATTGCACCCTTAGCATGTATCATTCGTAGTTATCAACAGAGCTAGTAAGATGTGTCGTGCCACCTATGAGAAGATTGTTGAGGAGGGGTCCAATGCGTGCTGCCAGGAGGCTAGCGGCCGGGAAGAAGCTCTTGCGATGGACCAAGACGAAGAGTCCAGGGAAGTCATCGCAGATGCACCTGTGAACACCTCCACTGTTGTGGCGGGAGGGATATTCGGCACGTATCCGGGAAATATCGACTTTGGAGCTGTGTGCGCGAATAGTTGTGTGGACAGAGTAATTGATGGCTAGTTTGGAAAGTACTGTGGCGCGAGCTGTTGTGAAGGGTATCGGTAACGCCCTCAGAATGGCATTGTGTTAGCGAAGTTAGAAGATTGTATGAAGGTGTGTGTTTATTTTATTAAATAGTTTTAAATATATTTTTTATGTTTTATTTACTTCGAATTCTTGTCAAAATTTTAAAATATATATAAGCTATTATTTTCATGTGATATGTAGTGAGAGTGGTAACTGTATCACATACACTAGAGCGATCAGTCCTCAAGATGAATCGTAAAATGTTATATGGTCTCTCTCGTGAAGATGGGGCACATCTAATACTGTAAAAATGTGAATCGTCATTTTTGTTTGTAGCATAATAATATTGTGCATGATTAAGTATGCATGTAATTTTTTCTTTCATTAAAAATTTTAGGGAAACATTTAAAATTTAAAATATCTGCTTCAATGCAACCTTTAAAAAAATAAGCAAACATATTCCTTCTTAGAAGTGTTAAATATATACATATATACCAGCTGCCCGACCCGGCTTCGCACGGTTGTATTAATGGGGTAAAAAAATGAGACCAAATCTCTTATTTACAGTTATAATAAATTAAATAAAATGAAAATACAACTTTGTAATGTACCGAAGAAAAAACGAAGAGCACCGATGGTTTCCCGACTCTCGAGCACGCAACGTTGTCATGGAGACGAAGTACCCACTGTTTCCCGGGCTTAAACACCAATCAATTATGATAATCAGTTTATTAATAATTATAAATTATTAAGACCATTAATCGAAATAAAAAATATCATATCTCTCAAGTTGGAAAAAAATACACATAAATGCCAATTTTCATCGAAATCGGTTGACTTGGTGAAGAGTTCACAGGAAACAAACATCAGGACACTGGATTTATATATATATTATAAGATATATATATATATATATATATATATATATATATATATATACCTATATAATCATACGGAAAATTTAAAATATCTGCTTTTATGCAACTTTTGAAAACGAATATGCAAATATGAACATGCTCAAAAGAGATACTTACTTGTGGTTTAAGACTCTGAAAAATTTCTGGTTCTATGACGACTATGATGGAGTTAGGTAATAAATTAGTATTTTTTTGGAAGAAAAGTTATTTAGTATTTTTACTATATCCAACGATTTGATTTCATATCTGAATACATATATCTCAGGCTATGCTTATAAACATTTTATATTATGGCTTCAAAAAAAATAGTGGTACAACCACCATCATTAACAAAATGACTGTATTCTGTGGATTTTATGGGCTATATGTCTCATAACATCCCGGGTAGGAAATAGAAACTCGTACTTAAATACACTGACATACTTTAGTTACCGACAATCAATGGAGATAGCCATCAAATGAAATCAAGTTGGCTGACTCTACTAAACAAGATGGATGTTTCCAGCAGGCAATGTCTGAATTTTATTATATTTTTGTTATTATAATTTTTTTAATAGAAAAAAATATTTAATATGGTGTACATAACGAAAATTGCAACACGCAGGAGTGTGGTGTTTGATGATGAAGTCATCATAATTTTATGTATATTTTAATAATTAATTCTTTTAATTTTTTAATTTTTTCTAATTATAATGATTAGTTATTACTATCGATTTTCAAGTTGGCAGATGTGATGACATAATTCAAAATGGCCGAATGTTCTAGAACAAATGTCACAAATAACATCATAATTCAAAATGGTGGAATCTAAGATGGCTATCATAAGTGACATAAAATAATATGGCCGCCGGAGTCAAAGTCAAGGCCATCAAAGATGGCCCCCATAATATCTGGATCTATGAGGTAATTTTTTAATAATATTTAATTAATATTTTTAAATTTGTTGTTATTATTATTAGTTATGATAATTAATATATTTTTAAGATGTTGTACATCATGCAGGAGTAAAGCACTCGATGATCATGTCATTGTTACGAAAAGTGTAATGCACAGGAGTGGGGCATTCGATTATGATGTCATCATTACGAAAAGTACAACATGCAGGAGTTGGGTGTTCTATGAGGATTTCATCGTAACGTAAAGTTCAACATGCGTAAGTGGGGTGTTTGATGATGAAGTCATCATATCTAAAAGTGCAATATGATGAAGTATTAATTTTCTTTAACTAAAATTTTATTAAATATTGTTTTATAATTTTTACAATCTGTCCCACTTTTATAGGTTAATTTTTGCGTATTTTCAATATGGCGGATGTTATGTTATTATTTAAAATAGCGGGATTTTCTTGAAAAACTAAATAAAAAATATTTTTTATCTTTTACGGACGCTTGGCACAGCAGCCCACACGAGAAGATAAGTAACTTTTGGACGGAGTGGGGGTCCGTTCTTGTACATTCATCATGGGGGCATGAAACAGCCAAGACTTTTAATGTATAATTAATAGTCATTTTTACGAAAACAGTGGACATGAAATTAAATAAAAATCAGAAAAAAACAATTTATAGCTAGAACTGATCCTAAAAAATTCTACATTGCCTTTCAACCAAAATTTAACTATTGGCTGAAAACTGTGTAACAGGCTGATAATTAGCTGTAGTGGAAAATTTATTAGAATTTTATATCCATACAAAATCACATACACATATTTTATTAATAAATTTTATATACGTCGCCAAATTTTACTGATAATTTAATGCAAAGAATTTACATCTGAACCGATTTCCTACAATACATTTGCTTAGCTATTCTTCACTCGCACATGTGTTTTAACAATATTGTTAACCAAGCATTACATTTTACAAGTGTTACTGCAGCCCAAATGGGTGCAGGGATGCCGTTATCGCACAGTTTTATGGTGAGGTTCATTAGATATGTACAGTTATTCATATTTTGCACAAGTTTAAATAGCGGTTGTCAAAAAAACATCTATATACTCTGTCCACCAATTTCACAGACAATCTGGTTTTATTAGATATTTAACAGGAGTCGATAAAAAGTGCTTCTCTCCTGTCAATCCAAGCACTTCTCGTTTTCGTCGCGTGGTGCTCGTACAAATGTTTGACCCATTTGACCCCCCTCCCCCCTGGTGTGTGTGCCAATACCCGAGCATTTCACGCCACCCGTGTCATTCTCATTTACACAGCTCGACACTGCTATTCGCTGCTCATTTAACTTGGACAGAGGCGGGCTCTTTTTTTCCCCCCATTGATAGCCATCTTTTTTTTTCCGATTCCAGAACGCGTGCAGTTATTCTGCATTGGCCGTTACATGCTCGCCGAGGCTTCAGTTCGTTATTCAGCGCTGAACTGCGTGTAGTGTACACGTGCGACCATCACACGACTCTGATGGAGGATTTCTTTGCTTAAAAATAGACAATGGTTAGGGCCATGCATATTTCGCGAAAAGATCCCGAGACTAGCTGAAAGTTAAAACTCTGTAGCATCGTCTGTGTTTCGTGATTGGGCGAGTTTGTTTTCAGGCACAAGTCGATTGTTAAACCACCAATCACAGCTATTGAGTGTGGAAGCCAAACACGTCCTGTGTGGCTCGGTCAAAGAGAGCATCGACTTTTCTCGCTGACGGCCGCCAATCACAAGGAATAAACTGCTGGTGCGAGTATACATTGTTGCAGTCTAGTGGGCGTTCAGATTTATTCGCGAAAAATGCCTGCCCCTAGCAATAGTGTGTAGTCGCCTGCCGCGTTAGAAGAAGCAACTTCACAGATCGGAGAGATAGAAAATTCGTAGGGTACTCTAATATTTCAAAAAAGCTTTATAATGCGTTGAAATAGACATTAAGTTACAAGTGTCTGTCCATGTCTTCAGTGGAATATAAGACTGAATAAATGTGTATATGACAGCTTGTAAATGCGCGTGGCCATTCATGTTTTTCCCCGGCCCCTTTAACTGTCAACCTGGCAAGCTTCAAGAAAGAGCTCGGCAAACATGCACCAAGTGCTTTTTATTATTTGCTTGATGGTTTTTGCATTTTGAAGAGTAAGTAACTTACAAAACATTTTATCTAGAAGGCCTCACCATTTTATAAAAGCAGCTTCGACACGAAACACCGTACGAAGAGCTTATTTTCTTTACACACCTTGAAATATATTTTGAAATGCGTTTTTGTTTGTAATAACTATGTACAAATAAAAAATTCCATAGTTAATTTATTGAGACTAAGAACGTTCTGTTATAAAAATAAATTTTATGAAATTAAAATAACAGTATTGTTCATACATACACAAAAAGAACACCTGTTCAAGTTTCTATGTACCTAAATATTCTTAAATATATATAGCAAATCATAATTTACATTTATTGGCACTATACAAAAAAGCATTAAGTTAAGATTTCTTTAATGATTTAGTAATTTAATATAAATAAAACTATTTTTTTTTAATTCAATGCCTCCATTATATACATCTTAAAACTGTAGAACATTCATATAAATTGCAATTATATCATGCTTTGAAGTTATAAAATCTTACACTGTGATAATTAATTTTAGCTTTACAACAAACTGAAAACCAATCCTTTGGAATGTTTAAGTTTATCGGTACTCTCTCTGACAATCTTATAAAAGCAGCTCATATAAAGTAGCTAGGAATGTTTGGAAAAACGTTACTATTAACATTAAAGTGATTTATCATTTTTATTCAGCACTGACAATATTATAAAGGTATTTGTTCAAAATATTGTAAAATAATTTAAATATTAAATATTTATTCACTTTTCCTACCATTATTTACATCATAAATATTACAGCATATACACAACAAAAGCCGTCTATTACAAAAATCTTTCAAAATAAAACTAGAATACATTTCAAGACCATTAAAGAAATATAGTCAGAATTATAGGCAAGCTCCATCTGTTGAAACAAGGGAATACCTTCAATCGTTCTTTAATGTGTACAGCTTTCTCTTATTTCCACCATCACCTGCTTTGCTTCTTACATCTATACTCTTCTTGCAGTAATTTTTTAAAATTGTGTTTGTGGGAGTTCACACTAGCATTTTAACATCATCGGCCAAATGACTATTTGTACACTTATCCCAATTTAGGAAGTCTTTTTGAAACAATTCACTTACAGTTAGACTTATAACAATTTGTTTATTAGTGCAAGCTATAAACTATTTTTTCATGTACTGACGCTTCAAGTTTGTTTATAATAATATAATTGTAAATAACTAGATTCACAACAACTGTTTGTGGATTCAGAAGTCCTCCTCTGTCCAAGTTTTTAATTAGGCCATAGCAGTTTTCGTTCCCCATTAACCTATTAAGTGTTAGGTATTCCTTGCAAGAATAATTCAAGTCCTGTTAACTCAGCACGAACGCAATACCCAGAAAATGTTATCACTGGTAGATATATTTCATTGCCTTCTATGTATGTTTCTATTACAGTTATACCAAAGAAATATTGTCTGGTACCCCACATGTGTCATTTGCAGCAGTAAAAGTGTCACACACAGTTTCATTATCGAAAGAACTACTTTGTTAATTCTTTTTTTTTTTTCAGAATTGAATGACTGCCGCAATCAATTAGAAAGACTTTGTTTCTTTTTTTTTCAATCACAAATACTTGGCGGATCGTTATGTGGTGCTGAGATCCAGCCAGTTGTCGGAATTTAACGAATCTGTCAAAATGTATTTCATCCCTAATTCTCTCAAGCAGTAATCTGTCACTTCAATAATTGAGTATTGAGTGAGTGGTCAGCTTAAGTGCGGACATGATTTATCTTCTGAGACTACCACATGAATTTTGCATTTCATCCCACCTATCTAACCAGAAAAAAAATTTCCTGAGAAATACAACTTTTGTATCAGTCTCTTCATTGGTAAGTGTTTTTGCATGACGTCATTTAATATTTGACCTTTACAAGGACATTGAACATTCATGATTTTCCACCACGTAGTAACGATGTCGATAAAGTATACAGTACTATCTTAATGCTGCAACTCGTGTTCCTTTCCCAGAGTCCTCAAAGTTTTTGGGATGTTGATACCAAAACTTTTGATCACTAACTTTATATTTATCTTTCCCAATTTTATTGCTAGAGTAATTTCAGAGACAGCCTGTGACCATACTTCAGTGACTTCTCGTTTTCCAAAGACTACAGGTCTCTTAAAACTGAAAATGACGCAACTGAGCCTGAGGCTGCTACGCCTTCAAAATATGGGTAAAAAATAAACAAAGTCCATCATTGCGTTGATTCAAACAGTCCTGCCTGATATATTTGAAGATATGAACTCTGACAACCATGTAATACAAAATGTGTCGTGTTGTATCTGCAGGATGAGGATATATAATATTTAGTTTACGATGGCTTGGAAAAAAATGACATAGCTTTATAGAATTGTTATCAATGATAACAGCAAATACCTAAGAGCCAATGTTTCCTAATTCTATGATATATTTTCTCAAAATGCAATGCATAACACCACCAGTTAACGAACTGAATATGTCATAGTATGTGAACGACATTCTTGTAAGGTGATAGAATACTTTGGTTATAAATGTGTGAGCACTTGAAGCTGGCTTCTTATATTCAAATTTGTTACCACTTTACAATATAAGTACTGGTTTATATGTATTTGATCAACCATCAGAGTGACATACCGTTCGTGGAGTTTCAGTTATATTGCTCCTTTTCTTCGTGTATTGCAGATGGTTGTCGTCGAGATTACCATTCTCAGGTCCTATGTTTAATGATGAAGAATTTTTCGGATGTTACTTGGATTAAGAAGATTGATATTTCCTTTTCTCTAATAAACTTCTACGCGCACGGGGACAGAAAGATACAAGTGATGCGAACACAATATAATCAGGTAGGTATCTAAGATGTTTATAGAGTTTTTCATTAACCCTCAGTTGGTTCTTAAAGTAGTCATAACTTCTTAAAATACATGTATGACTTTAAGTAATTGGCTGATATCATAAATCACTAGAAGTGTCATAGTGAAGAAGTAGTATATAAATGTTCCTCCGAGTACAGACTTAATGCTAAGGTGCTAGGTGCCGATCACCATTTTGGATTGTGACTACATGATGGCCATATTGGATGACCTTGACCTTTATCCCGGTGACCATCTAGAATCCTACCTCTAGAAATCAATTCCCCCACTCACTAATGTTGCACTTTACTTTACGCACACTATCATAGATGTGTATGACTCACATTGAATTTTTTATATTGGTTTCAGAATGTTTCAATTTTATTTGCGGCCGCCATCTTGTATCTTATGTCACAGACACAATTTTACTATTCTAATATCATATATGCCATCGTGTTTCGTTTGCCGGAGGACACCATCTTGTATGAATTCATGGCCGCCATATTGTTTTTTTTTTTTCCTGTTCTGCTGGAAGCCACCATCTTGGATTACATCATCTTGGTTTTTTGGTGTTTGTTTTTAGAGAGCTTCAGCATCGTTCATTTTTTTCATGCCGTCGCAAACTGTAAATACGCGTAAACCAAACATGGCACTTATCGCAGTGAAACTTCGTACGAGAAGGATTCTTTACACATTTGCAACTCTCGTGTATTCGTGCATCATTGGAAAATGCGAACGTCGTCATATTTTAGTAGCCGCAATGTTGCCTAGTAGATGAAGACGAACCTTTCAGACGCGAACCGGATGATGTTTATGCAGTCGCACCAACTCCCGGTGTACTCTTATGCACATCGATGCAACGAAACCTTAACTTTCTGCCACGCAGTAGGACCTTTGCATGTCTTCAAGTGAGTTTTTGACGTGACATCGTCCAATAAATCGATGAACGCCGGCTGCACGCACGAAAAAATGTCCCGTAACGCACATTGTCCCGTTACGCAGTGTCCCGTTACGCTGTTTGTACGCTTGCGCCGCTTCCATCTCTCTTCCTTTCGATTGGAACAACCATCGATTTGACTTTTTCGAGGCACATTAAATTTGAAACACTCCCATTCGTTTCCTACTTTTCCTATCATCATCCTATCCTTAACAGAATAACACAGATTGGAAGAAATTAAATAGCAAACATGTATAAAAGTTATAGTTAAAATAATCTGTTCGTTAAAGTATTTAACATATTTGAATTAATGAGTGCAAATAAAAGTAAATTTATCAATTAAATTGTAGATTTCATTTCACTCCTTTGTATCCATAAGAAATAGTGATAATTCAATAAAATGATTCAATTTTATTCATAAAAGAATGCATTCATTATATCAATGTTTTGTTATGACGTCACGTTAAAGTATCGACCGTAAACCGACTTTACAGACAATCAATTTTTTTATATTAACTTTTCTAGCAAACTGCTTATGGATAATCTCACAACAAATAATTTTGCGAGGAGGATTCTTAGCTGAGGTCAGCCAACAAACTAAAATATGATATAAAACTTTACAGGAAATATCTATAACAAATTGTCACAAATACTAATGCTCACAACGGATATAACCTCAGGGTTGGGAGTTTAAAATGGCGCATCACGAGTGTAGGAACATGCACAAGTGTAGAGGCGCTGTGGGCGAGGGTTCAGAACCCTCGCCTCCCGTCAATTCGATTCCCGGCGGCGTCGAACACATTATTTGCAAGGGGGAAGCGTGGCGGACGTTGTCATGGCCTGTGGGTTCCCTCGGGGTGCTCCCGCTCGCTCCACCAACTCACTCCGTCACTCAGTCTCCAGGCTGTCCCTCCGCGGGCAGTCGGCAGCTCTCAGAGTCAGCCCCGCTCCGTACATGTGGACCTGCCCCGGGCGAGAAGCTGCGTGTACATTCACGTTTCATGCTGAATTACGCAAAATTATATAAACGTTTTTCAAAGTATTGTAAAGTGTATGAAATCATGCGCTGCCGCTGTCTTCTGTAACCGGCTCTCAAGATGATCAAATCTAAATATTTATTCTTCCAAACCCCTTCCAATGAAGTGAAAACCTCGTTACGTAGGTTACACACCTTACCTTGTGATTGAGATATTACTCTACTAGCTGTAAAAAAGAACGTTTTACTTCAAGGCTTATTTTTTTGTTTTATTTGTTTTTAATATCCTTATAATCTGTAAAATAATGCCGTAAACTATCTTGGACACTTCAGCATCTTTTTTTTTTTTTTGGCTGAAATACTCCCGCTGCAGCAGATGCAGAGGACTTCAGTAGGTAACGAAACTAGTAAGCTGGTAATATAGCGTTCAGGTTTTAATGGATAATTGTAACCACAATTGCAACACACGCATGTTCTTAACTTACCGCAACCGTATGCACTTTTCAAATGCGGGCTGTGCTCAGGTTCAAACACAGGTTTGGCAGAACATTTACTTTAGGGAACTGTCTCTATTAGTTTATTCCTATGACAGTATTACACCGCACAATTCACAGCTGACACTAGTACGATCACAGTGTTGACGACATGAGCGAGATAATATTCTAAATTGAAGAAAAATATTCGAGAAATAAAGGAAATCCAGGAATTTAATAATTTTAAAAACTAATGTTTATGAAATTATTCCAGTAAATTTTTTCAGATCCTTCAAATTATGTATATATATTTATTAAATATATATATATTTATTATAGATATATAATAAATTCTGCGCCCATGCTTTTCTTGAGAATCAACCCACACTGCTTCTGACAACCATTTGCTCGTTGCCACAGCAATGGTTTTCAAGAATTAGTACAATTTCATATTTTATTTAAAAATTTCACTCTATGATATTAGGCAGATAACCCAAACGCTAGATCAAATCACCTTATATTTATATTTTTAAAAACAGTATCCTTTTGCAATTAAAGCTTGTTACTAAATGACAATTAGCTACATACACTTAAATTATAACTCACTAATTTTGCGTGAAAATGTAGAATCACATATACAAGTATTTGAAATAATATAATACTACTATCAAGCTACTAAACATGAAAATGCAATTGTTCTTACTATATTACTAAGATAAAATATAGGCACAAACTACCTATGAATTAATGTAATTCGAGAGGTAGTATATTATTCATGTTACAATCAAATTTTTTGGACGTATTATTCTTATATTAATAATTCTTTAAAAAATTAATTATATTTTTAAATAACAAAGCAAGAAGTTTTTCATAATTTGAAACAGAAGCATCTGACCGTTCCTAACCACCCACACTCTACGAGAATGCAGCTTCAAATTTGCTGCAGTTCTCACGTAATTCACACACTAATCCTATTCTTAATATGCATTTATTTAAACTTTTATCTTCTTGATATAAACCCTGAAGGGCATGCAAGAAGTAACTTCATTTCCAAATTTGATTCTGCATAACATTATTAGCCACTAGATTCTTTTTAATTACGTAATTAATCACGTAGTTTTGCAGTATACATTCCTGCAAACCGATTCTCGTTCCAGTTCGTGAACTGAGGGAGGAGCGAAACATCAGGTAATTGAGCTTAAGCACTTCGCCACTCCAAGCCGTGGCGTGGAAATCCCACGGGCTGATCCGGAGGCCACCATCCATCAGGCGCGATGCTGCGAGCAGTTGCAGCGATGACAAACTGGTGTTGCGGCCTGGAGCCGGGCGCGCGGACAAATGAAGGCATTTCCCCCGCTGCGGCTCTGGGGGGTGGGGGTGGGGGAGAGAGAATGAATCAGGTTGGTGGAGGGAAAAAAAAAAGAGATGTTATTTTTCCCTCTTCCTCCCTGGCCGGGCGCCGGTAAACCCGATACCGCCCGCTGACTGCTGCTGTGTAATTCTTTTCGCCTCCTCCTCTATCAACCCTTATTTCAGACCCACCCTTCTTCTTTCCCCGCTCCCTCTGCGCCGACGCATTTATTTTCGTTTTCTCGCGCCGCACGCACTAACGTTATCGCCCCCTGAGGCCCGAGGGGACTTAACCCTCCCACCCCTACCCCCCCTCTCTCTCTCACACACACCACTATCACAGGCCGGTCAGGAACAATGGCGCTGCGGTCCCGCGCTATCGACTCCCAGTGGCCCGTGTTTCTTTATGAATCTGCCGCAATTGGACCTCCACATGCCCGCTAACTCGCTAATCTTCGTCATTTGCATGGCTCCCGTGCATGGCGCCTCACCGGACACGGTTCATGCAGTGTCCTTCTCACCGCGGCTTGTGGGTCATCCATTCCTTTCAGACGAGATTAGTGCGAAGTTTCTGCCATGAACGAGATTAAATTAAACCAGGTAAAACAATTATTATTATTATTTTTTAAATTTATTAACTCGGTGGTAATGCTATGTGCCATTAGACCCGGATTATCCACAAACTTCTACAGTGAATAAAAATCTGTGTGATTGTATACAAGTACTGTAATTATATACGCAATAAAAAAAATAGAATTTCTAAAGCTATTTCTGTCATTACAATGATAATAAAGAATAGCCATTGTCAAATGCCTTTTTTTTTACACCGCCCTTTAAGGTTTACGATTAATCAAGATAAACCTGTTAGGTAAATATTTTCTTAATGATGGTGTCTTTAGTTTCAACGGAAACATTGAGAACTTACTCCATAAAAATTAAAAGGTATAACAAAATTAACGCAATAAACAATGTCATGAGGGATTTTCTTGATTTAAAACTGTAGAAAGGGCTCCAAAACTGTCTTGTGTGACCTCCCAAACGGAAATGGGCGTCTGTGATTGGCTAGAGCTGCTGGCCAATCAGTGTTTTTTTTCTTGTTCGCTGAGCTGTCTGGTCTGTCAGAGGGTAGCCTATGTGTCTATTTCTGAATGCTTATACGAGTTTTGAAGGTTCTGAATAGTAGATCTCAGATTATGCTTTATTAACACCCTTCCTTTCTGTTTATGTTTTGTGTGTTTTAATATTTCTGTTACTTTTTGAATGTATCATTTTGTATCAGGGGATGTCGGCAATGAAGTTGAACTGATAACTTTCAAAGCTGTGGCTACTTTACATGGAGGGTTTTGCTACGGCTGATTGGTCCGCAGTTCAGCCTTATCACGAAACATTAACCTCAGGCGAAAGTACATATTTGAAGGCAAGAGGAATACCAAGACTCACAGTAGGAGACTGCAACCCTGATGATGGTGACTGCAGTGTTGACTGAATAGTCAGTGAACACTTTTCTTTTGACAAGGCTGGAATCCAAAATCTGAAATAAGTCCACTTTTAAATTGGTTAGTTTAACAAAACGATAAGTAAATGTTATGTATTTGTATCATGTATGTATTTAACTGTCAAGAACCAAATAGAAAACTGAGACAAGTGAGTAGGCAAATAAAATGTATCATATGATAAGAAATAATATAGCTAACATGGGTATATACTGCAATTAATATGGGCCTCATCACTATTTTTAAATTTCGAAGCGGCAACTAGCCAATATCTCGTAGCTTCATTCACGCAATTTCAGGGTATTGCTGATATCTTACCATGGAAAGTAAAGCATGTGATTAATTCAAAAAATTTTAACTTAAATCTATACATAATAAATCGTTACGTGCGTAATTTAATTCATAGGAAAACCGTTTAATAATGATATATTTTTTAGTGGGTATTCGTATGCATGTTTTTTTTTAAATTTTATCTTGAATTTATTATGTACCTGTCTGATTTTAAAACTTACTTTTGGCGGGAACTTAGTCTGATCGACTGCAGGATCGGACCAAGAAGGAAATGAAAAATCAGAGGTAAATTTATTTTATAAAAATATAGATGAGAGTGATCTGTACTGAATTTTTGCGCTACATTGACATGCTAGAGTCGCGAAATTTATATTTTTCCTCACTATTAATATAATGTATTTTTTTTCCGTATACACCATTATATTATTAATTATTTTCCTCCAGTAGGGTGTGCAATTTGGGCACTCAATATTTATTAACAATCGCCATAGAAGAAGCATGGAGTGCTCAAATGAATTCCTGCCATGTTCAATTATTGACCCTGGGTCATTACGGTAATTGCAAATGCCAACTTTAGCATAAATGCCGCCTCTTCAATTTTAATGGCAAATCATTAGAAATTATTGCGATGCTGGTAATTAACACGCTCTCCCCTTTAGCTACTCAGGAAAGAACATGTTTCTCTCAAGCTCTGAGATGAACAGCGGGCACCTCTGCACAATCTCAGAGCAAGGATAAGGAGCAGCAGAACTGGGACACCAGACTACAGCTCCAGATCGTGGGCGGATTAGTAACCCCTATGAAAGACGTGACGGATGCACCACACGTAAGCGCCTTTCAAATACAAGGCAAGGCCATCTATTGAGGCAATACAGAACTAACTGGTACTAGTTCCGTTAGTTCGCTGGCCGCCGCGAGCTCCACTAAGCGGACGGGTCTCGACAAGGAGAAGGATAAGAAGTTGCCAGACTTTACTACATGCATTGAATATAAAAAAATATTTATAGAAGTCGCCAAGCCATAAAGAACATTTTTGTGCTCTTTTAAAGTTAGTAGGACTGCCCGACACGAGTAGGAAGGTTCAGTATGTATGGAGACATGTATGGGGTATCCAGGCATCCGTAGCCGCCATCTTGGACTACATCACTTTCAGTGACCATCTTGGATTATGTCACTTCCGGCGGCAATCAGGGAATACGTCACTCCTGGCTGCCATTTGGATTTCGCCATTTTGTTTTCTAAAACATACCACCATTTTGTTTTCTAGAACATTCCTCCATTTTGAATTATGACATCATGTCCGCCATCTTGAAAACCCACATTATAAACATAGAAATAGAGAAAAATATAAAAAAAAATATTAAATTTTAATTAAATTCCCTAGAGATAGGCGTTACGCGGTGTTCCATTGGAGCGCGGAATGCGGTGACTGTGTGGCGCGAGACTTTGTGTGGAACCACTGTCGACATGTTATTATTGTTAAAACAAACTTTTATTAGGTAAATCTGAAGTGTGGTCGGTGGCAAAGAATAAGGAATGCGGAATATTTTTTTTTTCTTATTATATATTTCGATTCACTCTGGAAAAAAAATCAAAAATTATGACTTTGCTATAAAATGCAGCAACCCTGTTTTTAATATAAATATTATATTACTTAATAATAAATTTTTTAGCAGTGAACATTTTAAAATTATGTATTTCATTTTCAAAGTTGAACTTAAAGTTTATGATAAGAGTAGTTGTTTCTGACTATCTTTAAATTTTCTCGAAATTGGGTAAGGAATTTTTTTTTATTCTTCTGATTTAAAACTAAACACACTCTTTAGTTCTTGTTTGGACCTACAATACAACGACCAATATTTTGGTTACAAGAAGGAAACTACAAAGGCATTGTAAACCCATAAATCACTAGAGGTTTTCTTACAGGAAAAAAATTTGATTTTAAGTTAAAAGATGTTGTGAATGAACTGCAAAAATGTAGAGTTATTAAATGATATTATTTTTTTATAAATGAACTTGCAAATAAAAATAAAGTGTGAGAGAGACTATCAATACTCAACAGCAATGTCTAAACACCCATCGTATGTAATGAGCAAATTCGTGTTTTCTTATATTGCAAATAAACCAATAATAGAAATTGGTATCATATTTAACGTAGAATACTTCAATTTGACAAAAAGCGAGATAAATTTAGTGAAAGTATTAATTATAGGAAAACAAAACTGTAAAAACGTTCCTCTTTTTGAAACATATCAATAATACTGTTAAATAAGATGGTACTATTGATGTATTAGGGCTAGCCGAACAACAGGAGTACATAATGTGTCGCATGGAAATGCCCCAACACTGAATCGGAGACATTTCCCCCTAGACCGGAATGATCATTGCCTGCTGGTTTGAGGTAATACTTCTTTAGGCGCGTTGAGCATGAAATTGTTAGTATGCACCATAAATGCAATCAAATAGGTGCGCATTACACACTATACAAGTTGCAAGTACAATTTGCATGCATGCAGAAACTGCTCTAACCGCGAGCCAAAAACTTCAAGATGGCGGACCCACGTGTGCCAACATGCACCCGTGCATGTTTCGCAAACATCGAGGGATGCACAAAGCGTCTTGGTGTGCTAAAGTAAACTTAATGGCAGTGAAACTATCCTGGAATACATTTGTCAACTTTAATAGTCATAAGAAAATATAATAGCAATTAAAAAAATCTATAATTTACTAGCTGACCCGGCAAACGTTGTTTTGCCATATCAATTATTTCTAGGAAATTTCTAGCTGCAGTACCCGGCGTTGCCCGGGCTGAACACAGGGTGAAGGGTACCTTTTTCGAAATCAGATTTAGTTAGTAATTGTCTTCTTAATTTGAATGCCAAGTGTGCAAAATAATTTATATCACTTTCAGATCCCGACACGTTCTGCCAGTGTATAGTTATTTACCTGTATATATCTCAAAATTGTTGGCCTATATGTGGTCTTGAATCTATAAAGCACAATAGAAAAAAGCTTAAAAATAAGAGATTACTAACATTGAAAAGATTCCATTATCTAGCTAATGCTCGGCATGCATTGTAATGCCTCATTCAGTTTTGTTTTGTAATATGTTTGAAGTAGTTACACGTATACAAAACATCTATCCATCTCTCTAAACATACATTTATCTCTGTCTGTATCTTTATACATCTATGTATATCTCTATCGCTATTTATCTCTTTATATCTACATATTTACATATATACCTCACACTATCTCTATCTCTTCTATATATAAATCTCTATATAGCTCTATACATCTATATCTCTTTTTCTAACCCATTTCATTCTGTATACCTCGCTCCATCTCAACTTATCTCTCTGTCTCTCTCTATCTCACTCTATATATATCACTCTATCTCTGACTCTCTTTTATATTTAAATAAATTGTGTCATGCGTGCGCACTTATACAACAAAAACAGACGAAGTGCCGCTATATGATATTAAATAAACACATTTTTTGAAACGATTTGTGCTCCAACTATTGCAGAATAGTTATACCGTCTCAGAAACCTTCACGGGCATGCGCATAACAACTCACCAAAATTTCATTGCAATTGGATGAATGGTATAGGAACGCATACGGCACAAACAAACGAAAATTAAAGACATGACAAACGCATAAAACGATGGTGCGTTTAAAATTCAAGGCAAATAACTCTATCTATTGACGAAGTTAAGAACAAAACTATTATGAGCACCTTTATTTTGCTAGCCGCTGCGAGCTCCACTAAGCGGGCTGGTCTCACCAAGGAGAAAAATATGAATTTGCCAGACCTTACTATGTGTATGATCGTGTGGCAGACATAGAGAAATTACACTCACTCACTATTTTTATGTCTATGACCTATGATTTTTTCTGTTATAAAATGAAATTATCACTTTTTCACTCCCTTAGGGATGGAATTTCATATTAATATGTGGACTATGTGTTAATCCAGGTAATGAGCTCGCTGTAGGCGGGGAAGGTTGATCAAGTAAGTGATAATTGATCAGCTATCGACCGGGGTTGAAAAATATAAAATTCTATTAAAAATTAGGGGTTGGTGATAGAATGGTGAAAATTTAGGGTTGTATGTATTTTTTAATTCCACATTATAAAAAAAAATTATAAAAATCTTTTGTCCAAAAATTAAAAACAAAATGTTAGGGGTGGACAACCCTTATCACTTAGGGGTATGAAAAATAGATAGTAGCCGATTCTCAGACCTACTGATTATGCATACAAAATTTTATAAAAATCGGTCAAGCCGTTTCGGAGGAGTATGGCAACGAAAACTGTGACACGAGAATTTTATATATAAGATTTCCCAGAATAATTATGTTAGGACCAACATGGCATCAAAGACATTGAACATATTATTTGTTTTCTAAAGCATTACGAAAGTGGCGCTATCTTTCAGATATTTTTCAAACTGCAAGTTGCAGTCCAATATTTCCTGGCTTTGGACTTTATTTTCGACAGTGAATTTTACTATAATTTCCCCCAATTTGTTCAAATTCATTACATATTTAATAATGTAAAGTTTCCACAAATGTTAGAAATTAAACTCCTATGGCATTACTCAAATATCAACCTGAATTATTTTCAAACACATTTTATGATACTAAGTTTATGTTTGTAAAATAGCTTATAACCTTCTACTTCGCTTATAGCAACTTCAGGTTTTGGTTGATATTGCACCATTTTCATACTTTTGTGTATAATTCCAATACTTTTAACTTTAAAAAATCACATTAAATACCTATCAGATATATTTAACAAATCTATATAAATTAAAATTTGTTATGTTGTAAGAAGTACCTCGAGAATCGACACATATCGCCTGAGGCACGGTCTGCATGGATGGAATGGGGCTGAATGCATGAGGGATGGTGTGAGTGGTTAGGGGAAAAGGGAGTACCCCAAGAGAACCCACAAGCAATAGCATCTTCCTCCACATTTCCCACTTAGATTTCAAAAAAAAGTGAAACGTTTTCACCACTTTTTGTTTAGATAAATATTTCTGTGATATAAGCCTTTTTATTAATTATAAGCATAGCTATTCGTAAGGTGGCTAAGGCTGAACATAATAAAAACTTAAATTTAATAATTAAGGCGTGTGTGCCCTTATGAAGCTGTATTTAAAAGGTTAATCTATTGTTTCATTTTATTTTTTACACACTTCTCTATGGAGTAAGTTAATTCGTGCTTCATGATACGCCTGTTTCCAAGGTATACATATTGCTTTGGCCTTACACAGTAGGTGAGTCAGTGATAAGCGTAACTATATATAGTAGAGTATATATTAGTTAGTTTTGCGTAAACTGCTGAAATCAGTCTGTAAATACTTCCTACATACAAACATTAAACTTATTGAGCTGATTGAACATGATCATAATTTAAATAATATGAAAGAAGGTAAATAATATTTCCAATTGACTTGACTTGAACCCTGTCCCTTCAGTTATATAAGCGCGCGTTTTATCACTAAACTTTCCGTACAGTTTTGAGTTCAGGAAAGAGACCATGTATTATCAATAGTGTAATACCTTTTTTTACTTAAATATTTTAAAACATAGGATTAATTTTGCTACTTATAACTATTTTTCTTTACCATATATATTCCAGGGTAGTTTCAAAATGATGAAGTTTCATTTGAAACATGAATACATTTCAAATTCCGTGCACCAAAGGCTAAGGCGTTTACGCATGAAAATAAAATGTGAAAAAAATTACAGAACATATATTTTCTGTTAGAAACTGAGTTATTATGATAGAAACTACTGTGTTAGTTTATTTTGTTCATACGTTACTTTGAGACGAATTTTCTTAAGTTTAATGTACAACGGCATAAGAAAGAGAAACACAGTATTGTGAACCATGGTGTTTGTAACAGTCCACGTCCTGCTGTCTACCACAACGTTTCTTGGCACCCTGAAGCTCTTATGTGTTGGGCATTTGTAACGAAATTACCATGGCGAAAGTTAAATAATAATAATGTAAGTAGAGATTTTTTGTGGAGTACGTCGGAATTTATAAACGTACAACCTTTTGTTAAAAAAAAAAAGACACTCGCAAAATTTTCATTACTGTTCTCATTAATTTTCTTGATTATTTTTAAAAATATTTTATTAATTAAAGCCGCCAGTGTTGTACCATTTAGAAAAATTGCTTTAATGAGTTATATTTTCAAACAACTTACTATGTTAGCACAGTAAACTTTTCACAATAAGAAAATTTAAAGTCACACTGTTATTTTTTGCAGCAAAAATTTTGCAAAAATTTTTTCCCAATATTATATACTTTCATATTATAATTTTAATTGTTATCAAAGGTCGGCTTATTTTAAACAGTGTGACAACAATTGGTATTCAGATATTCAGAGTATCTAATAATTTGGTGCAGTATACGAATTTTCATTCTTAAAACTAAAAGAAAAAGCTTAAACCTAAAGACACGAAACAATTTTTTTATTTTGGGGTTTTGATTCATTACCATAATTTTATAGCCAGTGAACAGTTCGTGGCTTGACGTTCAATTCTGGGCCACGCTGTATGTTTCTCAGTGCAGCGTCGATCTCCAACGACGCCAGCTGTCGACCATACGTACAGCGAGAAATATTAGACACAACTTGTAGAAGTGTTCAGTCGTTATAAATGGAAATTCAGTAAAATACTACTGAAATACGAAGGGAAAAAATGGCCACGTAACATTCCAAATGGTTGAAGATTAGCAAAGTTATGTTAGCGAGCTTGTTGCATAGGACAGCGACATACACCTGGTGGCTTGTTGACAGTTGTCCACACCCGCGTGACAGCTGTCCACACCCGCACTCTGGGCTGCCCCTGACTCAAAGACCGCATGCAGGCGCGCAAACGAGATCACAAAGTGTTGGTCAACACGTTCATTCACCGATATGCCCTTTGAACGACGTGCAATAATCCACATCATATTGTTGATATTCATAAAGTGGGGAGAACTGGGTACGTAAGGGATATCCCAATTAGGTTTATTTCACAGTTTTATTGATTACTAATATTTACATTAATAATAAATAATTGTACTTAAAAATGTCCGTTCACAAGTCACTGGCACTTAAAAATGTGTATCCTCAAGTCACTCAATATCTTTCAACTTCTGCAGTTCGCACTCCTCACTGGAGCTAGGCTCAGCAGTAAGTATATCACGCACCTGTCCGCACACACAGTCTCGCGCCACTCAGTCGCACTCTCGCACGGTCCAGTCACTCCGCGTCGTGCCACTCTCGAGGGGGTCTCTCACCCTCTTCGCCGATGTGGCACTTCCCTTCACTCGTGGAACTCTCGTGGAACACCACCGCTATTCGACGGGGTGGGTGGCTGGAGAGGGGGTAGCGACGACCCTTGTAATCCGGCCAGGCATGCGTGGCATGTGTTACGTCAATGTATAGCGCATGACGTCAGACACCCTGCGGGGCCGCCAGCCAGCTCCGAACCTGGCACGCATCGCGGTCTGGCCTCTCGCGTTCGTAACAATATGAAAGAAAAGTTATGACATTTAATAACAAATGATAATTCCTACAATCATATTGTGAAATTCTATTAAAAAATGTAATTAAAACCTTTTAGGTAGTTAACGTTATTCTTACACACTATTGCTCGTATGCAAATTACAATACAAATTCAATAAAAAATTTACAATGCAAGTCTCGTGAGGAAGTACACAGTACGGAATATATTTGAAATTCATATGTATGTTACATTTAATAGTGTTTTTTTATTTTTATAAATATAATTTAATTTTTATGTTTTTATACAGATTATCCCAAACCGTGGACTTTCTGTTTTCTCATTTTACAGACACGGGGTTTGGGTTTTATTGCCGAATTTATTTATTTTTTGGATTTGGTGTTGTGTCGTCCTTTCATATCCATGCGAAAGAAGGCTAGAGGGAAAAGTTTGGGAATCTCCTCTGTCTCAAACGCTAGCAGAAAGTCGTGGGAAGCCTATGATGTACATCAAGTTCTGTCCCTGCCCGAACACGCCCGAATATTCACCTTCGGCCAACCTCGGGTTTATATTACATATTTATATTTCTCTGTTTATTTTTATGTAGCTATACTAACCTAACTAACCGTCCATAGTGTTTTAAAGTGTTTTAATGTAGCTAACCTAACCGACCACTTTTAATATTTGAATTCATTTTTCCTGCGCAAAAGTAAAACCAAAACCCGAGGTTAGCCGAAGGTGAATATTCGGGCGTGTTCGGGCAGGGACAGAACTTGATGTACATCTTAGGCTTTTCGAAAATCGTGGCTACCGCGGTGCTGACATTCCGTCGCATGAACTGTCATCAAGTAGCAATCGGCACCACTAGTACACTGGTACAATGGTACACTGGTACACTGGTACACTGGTACAGTGGTACAGTTAGAACACAGTTGCGGCGCGACTTGCTACCGCGAAGCTGCCACTGTTGCGTGCCGCGTCCATGCTGGACTCACCGTGGCGCGTCCATGCTGGACTCACCATGGCACGTCCATCCGGGACTCACCATGGCGCGTCCATGCTGGACTCACCGTGGCGCGTCCATGCTGGACTCACCGTGGCGCGTCCATGCTGGACTCACCGTGGCGCGTCCATGCTGGATTTACCGTGGCGCGTCCATGCTGGACTCACCGTGGCGCGTCCATCCGGGACTCACCATGGCGCGTCCATCCGGGACTCACCATGGCGCGTCCATGCTGGACTCACCGTGGCGCGTCCATGCTGGACTCACCGTGGCGCGTCCATGCTGGACTCACCATGGCGCGTCCATACTGGACTCACCGTGGCGCGTCCATGCTGGACTCACCGTGGCGCGTCCATGCTGGATTTACCGTGGCGCGTCCATGCTGGATTTACCGTGGCGCGTCCATGCTGGACTCACCGTGGCGCGTCCATCCGGGACTCACCATGGCACGTCCATCCGGGACTCACCATGGCGCGTCCATGCTGGATTTACCGTGGCGCGTCCATGCTGGACTCACCGTGGCGCGTCCATCCGGGACTCACCATGGCGCGTCCATCCGGGAGTCACCGTGGCGCGTCCATGCTGGATTTACCGTGGCGCGTCCATCCGGGACTCACCATGGCACGTCCATCCGGGACTCACCATGGCGCGTCCATGCTGGACTCACCGTGGCGCGTCCATGCTGGATTTACCGTGGCGCGTCCATCCGGGACTCACCGTGGCGCGTCCATGCTGGACTCACCGTGGCGCGTCCATCCGGGACTCACCATGGCACGTCCATCCGGGACACACCATGGCGCGTCCATGCTGGACTCACCGTGGCGCGTCCATGCTGGATTTACCGTGGCGCGTCCATCCGGGACTCACCATGGCGCGTCCATGCTGGACTCACCGTGGCGCGTCCATGCTGGACTCACCGTGGCGCGTCCATGCTGGACTCACCATGGCACGTCCATCCGGGACTCACCATGGCGCGTCCATGCTGGACTCACCGTGGCGCGTCCATGCTGGACTCACCATGGCACGTCCATCCGGGACTCACCGTGGCGCGTCCATGCTGGACTCACCGTGGCGCGTCCATGCTGGACTCACCGTGGCGCGTCCATCCGGGACTCACCATGGCGCGTCCATCCGGGACTCACCGTGGCGCGTCCATGCTGGATTTACCGTGGCGCGTCCATCCGGGACTCACCGTGGCGCGTCCATGCTGGATTTACCGTGGCGCGTCCATCCGGGACTCACCATGGCACGTCCATCCGGGACTCACCGTGGCGCGTCCATGCTGGATTTACCGTGGCGCGTCCAACGGGACTCACCATGGCGCGTCCATCCGGGACTCACCGTAGCGCGTCCATGCTGGATTTACCGTGGCGCGTCCATCCGGGACTCACCGTGGCGTGTCCATGCTGGACTCACCGTGGCGCGTCCATCCGGGACTCACCGTGGCGCGTCCATGGTGGATTTACCGTGGCGCGTCCATCCGGGACTCACCGTGGCGCGTCCATGCTGGATTTACCGTGGCGCGTCCATCAGGGACTCACCATGGCGCGTCCATCCGGGACTCACCATGGCGCGTCCATCCGGGACTCGCCGTGGCGCGTCCATGCTGGATTTACCGTGGCGCGTCCATCCGGGACTCACCGTGGCGCGTCCATGCTGGATTTACCGTGGCGCGTCCATCCGGGACTAACCATGGCGCGTCCATCCGGTACTCACCGTGGCGCGTCCATGCGGGACTCACCGTGGCGCGTCCATGCTGGACTCACCGTGGCGCGTCCATGCTGGATTTACCGTGGCGCGTCCATCCGGGACTCACCGTGGCGCGTCCATGCTGGACTCACCGTGGCGCGTCCATGCTGGTCTCACCGTGGCGCGTCCATGCGGGACTCACCGTGGCGCGTCCATGCTGGACTCACCGTGGCGCGTCCATGCTGGACTCACCGTGGCGCGTTTATGCTGGACTCACCGTGGCGCGTCCGACCATGTACATCCGTCTGTTGGCCAGACACGCACGACTAGTCGGTTAAAAAGGCTATTACGTCCAATTCGTGGCAAGGTATTCCAAGATGGTGGCCGGACACGACTAATCAGTGACCAGCAACGCATGTCCAGTAGGTGGCCAGCCACATTAATTTGTTAGCCAGACGCATCCAGTAGGTGGTGAAATATATCCTGTCAGTTGCCAAGAGGTATTTTTCGTCGATACTCGGCGAAAATTTTAAACAGTTCATGTACAAAATCATGCGTAAGTATAGGCCAAGCGTCTCCAAACCAAGAGGTGCTGTTCGTCTGTACGCGATTATAATTTTAAACTTGTCTTGTTCCAATATTTTTTTTTCTTTCAGTTTTTAGATAAAATTGGAAATTAGGTTTTAAATTTAATGCAAGATGTCATATTTCAACCATTAAGGCTACTCATAGGTTTTAATTAATTTGTTTTAATTTCCTATTTTTTATTTAATTAATTTTTAAGGGACGTTTGCCCCTCCGGATTTTTTGAGAAGATAATTTCGGAAATTTTCTCTTGAAACAGATTCTATCCCCTCAATTTCGAGGAATTTGTTAAAATTTTGTGGTCGTGATGCCACAAATCTAAGATGGCCGGTGTCAACTCAGCACCTCACCATGGACCCTGTCGCAGGACCTGCTATTTTATACTACTCACAGTGAATTTTTTAAGTGAATATTTTATTTTCAATAAACATATTTCTCTCAAACGTGTCGATTTAATTAAAACCTACAAGTATTGATGGCTGTCATATTTTCGTTAAATACTTAATGGAAAAAATATATTTTACTTAAAAGTTGATCTCTGTTAGTCGCGCGGGTAAAAACCCGCATGTTCACATAAACGCGATATTTTGCTTTCACATCGCATCCTCCGTATTGTGATTCCAGCGCGATGCATTCATCCCACAGCGGGTCGCTCGCGGCGACAGTCGACCGCTACCCTCGATATATCTCGACCACGTCGACCGCACGATGAATACCGCCTCATGAATGTCCCGGAGGAAAGCCTTCTCGCCGGGGATGTGGTGTGTGTTGCAGGTGATCGCGAGATACATTTTGGCCACCATGGAAGATCCCGCACACCAGCAAAGGTCACCAAGTCTGTAAAGTAGGTTTACGGGCGATATTTTTACGTGATAACGTCATAATAAAACATTGATGAAACATTGCATACTTTTTTTAATTTTCAAATGTTATTTACTGTGTTTGCCAATTTAATTTAAATAATTTGTTGAAATATAATCACGAACAATTACATAGTTAAAAAGCCCGCCTTAACCTGTTTGATATTAAAGAAGATTTTCTTGCACGGTGGTTGGCCGGTTCTTGCACGCTTGTCTCAGGCGGAACGTGACAATTTTTCGTGTGTGCAGCCGGCGTTCATCGATTTATAAGACGTTATCACGTCAAAAAAAACTATTTAAGGCCGATTTTGTAAGCGCCGCAAGGACGGAAGAACGCATGACCCTATTGATTAAATAACACGTCCAAATTTCCGTTTATTCATCACGCAAGACGCTAAATCGTACCGCCAGCATCAGCCAGCTTCCGTTTTCTTGCTTTTTGACTTGCGTTTCTGCCTTCTATACCTCAAGTAAACTGTTACAACATATTTCAAGGACACGACAGCTACTCGGGCGTGTTATTCGGGAAAAAAAAACACTTTTTGAGTAACTTTACACATTCCTTGTGTAAAGTTACCACTTTTCCGTGTAATTTTACACAAAATTTAGGTTTCTATTCCAAAAACTCAACTTTGTTGTAAAAATACACTATTTCCGTGTAAATCAACGAATTTTGTAATAATGTTAACCCACAGTGTTCTTTGTATAAGTGTACCAAAATGAAGGTAAATAACACCTTGTGTTTGGATAATAATACACCGACATGATTTGTAAAATATTTTACACAATCAGTGCATTTTTAAACACAATCATCGAGTTAAAATTCACTTCAACTGTATTCCGCTGTGCCTGCCAGGCAACATTTCTTGTGCAATTTTCACACTACATCGTGTAATTTTTCTCATAATAAAGGTCACATTTCTCAAATTAATAATTAATTTTAAAAAATTAGTTGCGGTGTGAGTGAATGAACGAATCTTCTAACGGTTTTAAAACAAAATTTCTCTTGTAAAATCACACTAACATGAAGTAATGTAGGACTTTGTGTTGTGATAATAATACATTAACCTCGTGAGTGTATTTTAAAAAGCAGTATGCATTTTAAAATACCACCAACAAGTGTTAATTTACTTACTTTTTACCCCGTGTGTCTACAAAAGGAATTTTTCATTCTTAGTAGATGTATTATTATACGCAAATATGGATTTTTTTATAAAATTTTTAAGGAATTTAATTTAAATAATATTCTTAGTATATTTTTTAAGTCAAACTCCCTGAATTATTAAGTAGCTTAATGATGAAGGTTGTTGCTCTCAGCTCTCGAGTTGAGCTCTGAGATAGTGGTTCTAGCCCACGCCACCAGCCTGGGAATTCTGTAAAGGCATCTACAAGAATGTTCACTAGCGGCACTACAGGACCTTACATTATGTAAAAATATTATTCCAATATTAGATTTTATAAATGATAGAAACACTTATACAGCAACGTATTTTTACACAGAATAAAACGGGTGTTATTGAACGCTATGTTATCCATACATGGACTGCATACTTACAAAGATGATGTAGGTGTACAATTTACATTTAAATAAGTAAACTTTCTCATCATAACTGAGTAAATTTACGCATAACTGCTTTATGTGTAATTTTTAAAGTGAATATTTAAATTACCTGTTAGTGATGTGTAGTAAAATTACACCTTCTTATTTGGTGTTAATCTATAACAAAATTGTGTTTTTATACATATCTGTGAAGGTAAACTTTCACTTGCACATGTGGAGATACAGTCGAAAACTGCATCGGTGTGAAATTGCACTTGTTTTACGAGTAGGTTTAGCTTTTCGGAGGTTTATATGACAAGAATTCAAGGTGGCATAATGGTTGTGTTAAATTGTATAAGTACGTTGGATCATGTAAAAAAAGTTTCCGTGTAAGTTAAATTTGAACATTTATGTATTAATATTATAATATTGTGTCAACAATTTTCTTTAACAAGAATACCGATTCCACTGTTTTTATCTATCGCACAATGAAAGCAAAATACTGTCTTCAATTAAACGATCAAGAATCTTGCACTCTCTCACGAAACCAGTGTTAATGGAAATAATCTTAATAAAATAGTATTTTTAAGGTTTTACATTTCATGTTATAAGATTATCGGTTATTTGATACATGCGCATTTTATGAACTTACTTAGTTTTCTTGCGTTGGTTGTGACCTTTTGCTTTTTAGTTTCTAGTAATGTCAATAAACTTATCTTGTTATAAGAACCAGCAAACTTGTGATGTTTTTTTAAGTAGCCTTACTGCAATACCATTTTCTTAGAAAGTTACTTGCTTTGACAAGACAAGAAGCTAGCATTAAAATGCTGTCCACATTCTGCAACTGGTGGATTTGTTATGACAATAATTGCCTCGTGTATGAAATAATCAGTTATATTCTCTCGGAAGTTAAATGCTTGGGTCCTTTTATTCATGTGCGACTGTTCCAGGAGCTTCAAACATTCTACGTATTTTATTTTACCTTTAAACTTAAATTTTATTTCCTGTATAAATTTTCACAGGTTTCATAATAAATTGCAGCATGAAAAAATCTGTTTTGAGATGTTAATATCTTGGCGATAGCAATTCCTTGCATTAACATGTATTTATCAATATTTATTTTATCTGAGCACTATTCGGGAGTCTGTATTCATGTGTAAGATAATTTTTCCATTGGAAACTTGGCTATGTTGCAACTCAGTAAGAAAAAGAGAATAAAAATGTTTCTAGTGCAAATGTATAGATACAGTGCATCTATAGTTCATCCGCACACCCTATTACTATTTTCCGTGAATAAAAATATGTTGGTGTGAATGCATTTCCCCAGCGTCAACTACGAGAACGTCTGTAGGAAGTGTACATGTATTATTTATTCAGAACGCGGTCTGAAAGCGCTCGAGGGTGCTAGAGTTGTCAGGGTTGTCAGGCGAGGGTTGGCTGGCCTGTCAGCCACGCAGGGATCACAGGATCAAGGCTTTATTCTGTGAGGTTGGCGACAGGGTTCGATGTGCTAAACCTTATGAAATCACTCACGGTCACTTGTCGACTTTTTCTCACATGTCATGTTGATTTTTCAGTTTATTGTCATTATTATTTCAATAACTATTTCCAAATTTGAATGTCATACATTTGATTCTGTAACAAATATTTTCAACATATATTCACTTAGTTAAATACAATGCTAGTAACTGACAAAAATTACGAACAATTGCGAGAGTTTTACAACCATTATATTATGCTTTATAAGTAAACATTTAAAAAACTTGTTAGAGAAAAGTATGCAATGAAAATATAGTGTTAAAGGTTCATTTTTAGAATCATTATAATATAAATGTTGAGAAAAAAATTAAAAGTGGTGTGAGAACGAACCTAAGTTAAGGTTTGGCCCTTTTCCTTCGAACAAGTGAAAGTTCTGTTTGTGTTTTAATATATTTAATAAGACGAATAAATTATGTGACATGAATTTACCTCGCGAGGTTTTTTTTTTTTTTTTTTTTAACTTCTGGTCGTAAACTACGGGTTTCTGAGACACTGTTATAAATGATTTCGGCAAAAATCTTACCATGTGGGTATCCAATATATATTATGGGTTTGTTATTAGTGACTTGTCCTGGGCTTTATGTTTTAACTTCCCCCACAGTTTAGTCACCTATTTACCTTACAGTTAAGTATTTATTTAACTTTCATATTACTTTTGGGCGTAAACTTATCCTTTGTCAGAACATAAAAGCGATTTATACAATTTATTGTATTCGTGGGAGGCCCACAGGAATATTTTGATTGGCTGCCTCACACATCACGTACATCCTCGAAGCTTTTTTTATACTGTGCGAACCATGCGTGTGATGGGCTGACACCCTGGCTATCAATCATCGCTGTTATTGATTGCAATAACTGCAAGTGAAACAGAAAGCTGGGTGGCTCAAGGACCGCAAATGAAACACTCTTTTCTCTTTTCTGCGCACTCCCTTGCTTCATGTATATGTAAAACCGTATGGGGCCTTTATATTCATTGTAAAAGATCTTCCATTTTTAAATAATATTGTTACGATGTGTTTGTTTTTCATATACCTTATAAAATTCTCGGTCTGGTAAATGTTTTGATGGCTGTGCCTACAAGGGCATAAGTTTAACAATCTAAAGATCCGAGTGGTCAAGTTTTGTATAATACAACTCATAAACTACCGTATGATATGATCGACCCAGTAGCCAAGTGGTCAAAGTACTATGAATGTCAACCGAATATCATGTGCTTGAATCCGCTCGCCTGCAAAGTATTTTTATCATAATTTAATATTTTAAGGAACCTCCATAATAATTAACATGTAAACGATTCTTACAGTAGAAGTAGCCAACACAGGCGACACTACAACTAGCGAACCATCGGGCAAGATTGTGGATGAAAAACAGAATGTTGCCGAAGATGGCAGACGAGGTCCCGGTCATAGTCAACGAGCGCCGGACATGCCCGAACATGACCGAACCTTTCCGATTGGTAAGCCCCAACTGAGTAAGCAACTAAATCGTAGTACTATAAGAATAAAATTAGGCCCGAAGGCCCTTGGTTTACTATTATAAAATATATCAAAACTTTTAAAGTAGTTATTCTTAGCTCATATTAAAAAAATCAAGCCCGAAAATGTATTACTATCATTGTAAACAGTACAAACATTAAAAAAAGTTCACTCCAACATTGATGAAGAACTTTAAAAAAGTAAAACAAAATAACATGACAAGTACAATTATTTAATTTTATTTAATCCTGGCGATGCCTCGTGTTTAAGGGAAGTACGTTTTTACTGTCTATAATCAGAAAAATTCGATGAACAGAATATTTGTATGCATGGTAATTTGTTTGACGAATGTTTAGTGTAGTAAAATATACGAGAATGATAAGTAATAGACAATATACACTTTTTTTTAACTTGTATGGACTGGATGAGGAGTCCTTGCGCACTCCGGGGTCAGGTCATTGACCTCCGGCAAGGCCCGCCTCGTCAGCAGCGGCTGTGGGAGTTGCGGCGGCGAGCGGGCTTTTTTTGCGGACAGCGAGTTTGTTCCATTACCGCCAGGAGGCGCGGCGGCCCGCGCGCAGTGAAAGCTTCGGCGAGAGGGAATTAACGACAAGAGTCCGCGCGAGCGGCGGAGGTTGCGCATTGTGCCGTCTGGTTTTGTTCACTTCGTGCCTCCTGGAGAAGGGATTCCATTCCAGTTCCAGTTCCAGTTCCAGGATTCCATTAGTGCACCTCGGAGGTGAGGCAGCCCGCTTCACGGCCTCACGGCATTCGTTCACCAGGTACCTGGACTCCACTGTCAAACGAGCAAAAGGCTAAATCTGCTGAATTATTTTTTTGGAAGATGTTCGTATTCTATCCAACCCTAATATCTTCACTCTTTAAACAATTTTTTTTAAAAACCATTAATCAAGATTGAAGTAGCTTGGCTTCCGGGTTGAAGCCGTGTTTTTGACGAATAATTCACCAGCGTTTCGGTCGACATTGCAGTCGCCATCATCAGGTAGCAGTTACATACTAAGGTTCTTATATCGTCGGTGAATTATTCGCCAAGGACACCGCTACAACCCAGAAGCCAAGCTACTTCAGACAATGGTCTTGAAAGCCTGCGAACATTATTAATCAAGATTTACAATAGCCAAGTCCAAAGCTATATTAGAGACGGACCAAAATCTATTGCCAGTTGTAAGTGAATCTGTTATATAAGTTCAATATTCTAAATGATATTAACAATAAGTTCCTTCTTGTCATTTGCGCGCATATGATGGTTGATGGTAAAATTGCCTAATTGCTACTTAAGATGATTTGGTTCTAAGATAGAGATATTTGGGAGAGGATTGCTATGTATAATGGGAAAACATGAAATCACTTTGAATTTCAGTTATTTTATAGAAACTTTGAAAGATTCTAACTCTTAATGAGCAACTTAAAGCTTATAGTTATAGCTGGAATAATATTATACATTATGTCATGCAGCTACTTAGATAATTTACTACCAACTAAAGTAAAATTTTTATCCAAAAAATTAGTTGGGCCACAATTAGAAAAGCTACAAATAAATAAAACTAACTTTTCAATCAATTGAGACTGACTAGAAAAAAAATAACGCATTAATGTTATAACAAGGTAATTATTTAAAAATAAGATAACTTCACAGGCACCACCCTTTAAAAACTTTTAAATAATAAACAAAATACCTATACTTTTTTCCTTAGGTCTCTACCACTATGTTCCATGTACTGAGTTAAGTAACCCGAGAGACGCATAAACTCCACATTTGCAGATCTGATGGCTACATGGTAGCAACAGCCATATACATATAAGTCATTATGTTTCGATACATCGTGATTTAAAACATCTGAACATCTGCCTCTCATTTCAACAAGCACCGTTTGTGATAAAGTTATGCGAATCTTGCATTTTTGGATCTTTAATCCTTATCTATTTAAACATTAAAACAAAACAAAAATTATCATTTTATAAATAAATTGCAAAAAAAAAATTTGAATATAATTTTTTGTGCTTGTACTATTCGTTAAACAGGTTCGAACAAATAACGATGCAATTTAAGCATTCACAGTGCCTTGCGTTTTTATATAAATTAGGGCTACAGTTAATCCAGGTTTATAGTAATAAAAAAATTAATTTCCGGGAGAAGCGTTAATTAAACCTGGTAAGTTATTCGAGTCTTTCATTTTGTAGCTATATATAACTTTATACATATGTGTGTGTGGGGAGAGAGAGAGAGAGAGAGAGAGAGAGAAACAGGATAATAATACAGAGGTAAGGAACTGAATTAATTCCTAGTTCGGGCATAATGACATCGTTTCCCTAATAATCAGCGAGGTCGCTCCAAGTTAAGCATAAGGAAAATGGTATTACACCACTGAAGACATAGAGTTAATGTTTATATTGTTACGTAGACTCCGGGACTCGGTAGGTACTGTCGTGTGCCGTGCGCCTGGGCGTGCGGAGAACGCAACCCGCGATGCAGAGAGCGAGTCGCGGCGCGGGAAGGCCTCGGCAATCTTCGGGTCCGCTCGGCCATCCTCGTGTTTGGTGGGGAGTCGGGTGGAAACCCCGCCCCTCTGTTCCGGTTCCACGACACTCGGAATGCTTCTGGAAACTGGGAGAAGCTTACCCAATGCGTATAAACAGGGCCGCCATCGGACGAGCCAGACAGACACCAACAGAGACACATCGGGGAAGGAAGAGTCTATGTTTCTCAGAGACACCATCAACGCCCTTACGCTATCATGACGCTTGCTGCCAAATTACTATGACTCAAAATGAAACCAACTGGACCTATAAAATGTCGGTAATTCGCTCGAGTGTGCTTTAAAGGCGGAACAGAGACCACAATTTGTAGAACAGTGTGCGGTAGCAGTATTCAAGTTGAAGAAGCTGAGTAGTAAGGTACTGGTACTTTGTCTTGAAGAAACCACACGCATCAATGCCGAGGGACAGAAGTTATGACGGCAGGCAGGCAAGCGAGTGACGGTGACGTAGCGTGGCTTGAATGATGTTAAACCGGACTTGGACTTTATTACCTCACAAAATCTTGTGGTACAGTCTTTTCGGCAGTCACTGCAACCGTACGGCGAATAAGTGAGAGTTGCGGTGCGTGTGTTTTTGGAGTCGCGACCGAGGTACATTGGCAAGCGTGTCCGAAGTAAAGACTCGTGCAGACCGGCAGTTTCCTGTAGCAGGGAGACGACCAGATGGGAGATTAACTGTGAGGTGGAACACACTTTGTTATTCGAGTGTAGGTGGTAATCTTGGAGCTTCGCAGTGCACAGGCGAAGGGCGAGTGAGACTACGAGTAGAACAGGACTGGCGCTGAGAAGAGTGGTCCCAGTCCTGTCAGCGCGCCCCAGGTTCCTGTTGGGCAGCTGCTCCTACGATAGGCGAAACAAAGCGGACGTTGCGGCGCGGAGTGCGACGAGGCCGCATGTTTTGGACGAAGCTACTGACAGAAGAACACTGAGGTGCGTAAACACGACGTCTCCGCCCAAAGTAATCCCTGAAAAGCCCTTTTAAAATAAACAATTTTCTTGTACCACTGCTACATACTGGTATCAACGTAATCTCTTAATTCCTTTAATTAACAGTGGAAAGCTTGTAAATATTTCTTGTAGGTTACATTTTGTACACAATACTTTGTAAATATTTTTGAATAATTTGCATAGCCAGTTTTAATTCACACAGCATGCAATATTTCTGATGTTTATATTTACGAATGCAGTTTTGATAATATTAAATATGTTGCAGTGCTGTTACGTTGTTAATATTTTGACTAATATTGGTAAAGTAACTTTCAAAAGCTTTGGAAAGCATAATATTGAAAAAGCATAATACTTTTGTATTTTCCTGCATCTAGTTTATTAACAGTGTAGTTATACAAGCACTGCTGCGTAACCAGGGTGTGATGTGTTGAGCTCAATGTAAAGGAGTAATTATAGAGTAAACGATTTATCGTTAAGGGTATTGTGAGATTTGTATTAAGGCTATTCTTAATCCTGGTGTTTTGTTTGTTCACAGATGCATTACGAGCATACTTCTAGTCCATCCAAGTGAATTAAAATCATTGCAAACTGTGCTTTACAGCATTAAATATGTGTAATTCTAAAGTGTTTATAATAAATAGCATATTTTGATACTCGGTACTCACTGTCGCCAACCAAATCCTCTATTGGCATCACTCCCTGTCGTTTATAATGGAGGGAGGTTACAAGTTGAGTGCACCACTCTGCGGTTAGTGGCAGAGACCGTGCTTAGTGATCGAGTGCACATACCGACCCTAATTATTCTGCAGCGTGAGCTCTTGATAGTTATGATGTTAAGCTTACATTTTTTTGATGTGACAACGTCTAATAAATCGTTGAACGCCGGCTGCAAGCACGAAAAAGTGTCACGTTACGCACATTATTCCGTTGCGATGTGTCCCGTTACGCTCATTGTACGCTTGCGCCGCATCTATCTCACTTCCACTCGATTGGCCTATGCGTCCGAGGAGAAGAAATACAGCGGCAGCACACAACTTACATCTACACGTGAACTGTTTCGTCGACTGTTTATAAAGTGAAGTGAAAAGTAAATGTGGTTTTCATTGCTTGTTACAACAATTTCTGCAATAAAGGTTAATTATTCTTGCATTTTAAAAATCTGATTACTAGTATAATTTCAAGTATTTATTCTTTTATTATTAAAATGAAAATGATTCAGTTTTTATTCATAAAAGTATGTAATCATTTCATCAATGTTTTGTTATGACGTTGTCGCGTTAAACTATCGTCCGTAAACCGACTTTACAGACAACCAATTTTTATGTTTTGTACTGTTCTACGGAATGGCATACTATATGACCATTCCTTTTTCAGGAACTGCCTGGATCCAAGAGATCCACAAAGAAACTCTGGGACAACTCCTTCTGGGCCTCAAAGCTCCTGACCTGAATCCTGACGCCATGACGTTGGACGTACTCCGTCAGCTAGTTCGTATGTGCTTTACAATAAATATAGATCCTTAACCGGCAGGAGTAGCTGATAAAATTGCGCAGAGTTAGTGTTTGAAAACGGTAGTATCACCTTTAATATTGATAAGTTATATTTACTGAAATATTGCGCTCCTGATAAAATGGTCACATTATTGTGCCCAGTTGAGTATATTTTGAACTCGAATATTATTTCGCAAAGCTCACTGTATAGCTAATTGTGTTGCATTTTCCAACAGAACTGTGTGAATTAATAGTAGAAGCGCGGAAAAATAATACGTATTGGAAACAGTTGAAAGGGAAATTGCGAAAAAACGCGAGCAGCTTTACAACGTTTTTTTTTGTGTAGGCCACAGAAATATAACGAGATTGGCTGACGATACTGAAATAGCAAAGCATGACAAGTGTTTTGGGGAACTCCCATCCCAAGAGAAAATTAGTTTAAGTATTCATAGATAATTTGTAGTCTTAGTCTAGTACTCTATGTTTAGAAAGCAAATCCGGAACTATGGTAAAACTGAAAGATGTAGTGTTCCATGACGATGTAGGTATCATAAAATGAGCGCAGCTAGTGATGTTAAGAATACATCTCAAATTTAGTTGGTACGAAACATGAATAAACGTATTGGGGCTGGGGCGGATACACTCCCTTAGCCCGCTGCTTGCTTTCAACTTTTTCAATTTTTTGTCATATTGTCTCTGCATAAGTTTACGTAAAACTAAACAGTAAATTTTAAATTTTACATTCGTGTATTTTTATCATGGCTAGAAAAAAAAATTTTTTTAGAAACATTTGTTTAAAGTAAAATTTACATTGCTTGTTCTGATTAACAACTACACCATTAAAATGCAAAAATATTTACCATCAATTTACGATGATATTTCACGATTTTTTTACAGTATTGGATTTAATTTTAAAACATCTGCTTACATGAAAAGTGTTTGTATACATATATGGTTCCGGTCAATTTTCATATAATATTGCTTGATTATTTCAAAATATCGTTTTTATTAATTTTTTTTTTTTTTTTTTTTTTTTGAGAATTGAGATATTTAGATATGAGAAATATTATAATTTTATGAGTTTAAAATCAGGACAAAAAATGTTATACTTAAGCGTTAGGTCAGAAGTAATTTATAAAAAAATAAACATCTAAAACATTTAAGTACAACCTATTCCTTTAAAATTACCCTCATATGAGTTGAAAAGGTTTTGTATAGCGTACAATGGCTAGAATTTCCTTATTTAAATAATTTGCACTGCCAAATAGACACTACAAAAATTTTTATCATTAAAAATAGTTTTGAAATTATGTTCTCTTAGACCATTCAATTTCAAAATCTCATTGTTCTACAACCTTTATTTATTAAAAATAATATTATTGAAATTATTTTCTGAACTTTGTTTATAAATGCGACACGTAGGAATCTCTCCCAGGCCATTCAATTTCAAATTTAAATTGTCAAAAATTTTAAGCGTTTTATTAGAAAAACCTATAAAAATCTTAATCTCGATTATGTTCATTACATTTTATAAACAGTTCATAAACTTTAAACCTAATTTTATTAGACCTTAAATTCTAGCTGAATTACTTGCTCGTAGTACGTTTGTATGATTTTGTAATTCCAATTCTAAAACGCGCACAATTATGACTGTTGTTCTACGTGTTGCGGTTCGTTGTTGTGTGACCAAATATTCATTCAAGGGGTTCTGAATTCTAGTTTTGCTTAAGACATGTTGTGAAATACCAGTGCAGAGCGGAGCAGTTACATGTCCAATTAAAGTTTAAAAAAGGCAATACTATAGAACTGTTGTATGAAGTACAAATTCAAACATCCCATATGACCCCAAATACTAGTTAATAATATTAATAATGGAACAATTTTTATTAATGTCGTTTAATTATTACACCTTATTGAATGAATAATGTAGGTCTGCACTAGTCATTCTTGGCTTTAAATTAATTTTCACGGAGCCAACGTATTACGTACAAATTTAGTTTTAAGCCATGACTTGGTTAGTAAAATATTTGTATTATATCAGTACTTCTCAAAGTAGAAGCAAACAAACATTTAGTGTGACTCATACAGAACGAGCTAATATATAAAAGTTTTACAAAATTTAATTTTCTGAAAGTTTTAAATAAAATTCTTTCTCATTCAATTGGATAGTTTATGAAGACAAATCTTTAAACAGAAATATGGATTGTGCATATATACCGCATTTGTTATATACTTTTGACGTTCTCCGATGACATTTCCATCGCTGGTATTTATATAGATCGGGGTCTTTGCTGAGACTCCAACAAAAGTTGAACACTGGCGTGACTCACAGGTTCTGTATAAATTTGGGAGCCGGAGTTCCCCTGACAGACGGGCACTTCGATGAAACGCAGAGTATATTTAGCCTTGACTGGCAGCCCGTCGTTCAGTGGCTACTCGCTTTCACTGTGACGGCTGCATTTTCAGCACGTTGTCGTTTTCATTTCTGGGAGAGATCTGTTTTAATTTCCGGAGCAATGAGTCCCGCACCAGTTTGCTCGCGTGAACGAGTCGCTTGTCGTTCACGGTTTTGGCAGCTGGGCTTCCAATAAGCCCGCCCTCAGTTTTGTCCTTGTGTGGAGAGTGAATGTTCTTTAATTGAGTCCAGAGCGAGCCTGTAAGTTGCGGAAACACAGAACATTAATGGGACGGTTATTGTACGAGTTATCGGTCGTAGCCCATAAAAGGGGCAATTCATCCCAGCGACATTTATGCCATAAACACAGCTTTTCCACTCACCAAAACAGCATTTTGCGGTAAACGCCGGACAGCTTGAAGTGGCTCGACGTAACAATTCCACGAGCGTTTGCGGCATATCGATTTAAATGTGAATCAGTATTTTGTCGCGTGTAACTAACAAGTTTCAGTGGTCACAGAAATGTCTTTTATTTGCTCTGTAGTATGAATTACCATGCTTTGAGTATAATTCATACGTTGTGAAGAACGTAAGCAAAGCTGACGATGGAAATTTTTCATTTAGCTGCATTAATACATCTGTTATAGTAGACTCACCTTCATAGACATGCAGTTGAGTGACATTATTTTTAGTTTCTATGTACGTATTGCTTGCTGTGTTTAACAGATTAAAAAATAAATCATACGTGATTGTGTAGTGAATATGGGTTAACGATATTGTAAATCTTCTTTGGTGGCACACATGAAATATTTCTGACCACAGTAATATAAAGTCAATAACAAGAAAGGATTAGGAAAAAAAGTTGTTTTGATAACTATTTTATAAGTTTTATTTTTGCACGATAGTGAAATAATTTAAAGATGGGCCTTTACATTTGTAGACTACGGGTACGCTACTGATTTTTAGAAAATTTAATACAAAAAAAAGGGGGGGTTTGTCTGTAAAGTCGGTTTACGGGCGATAATTTTACGTGATAACGTCATAAGTAAACATTGATGAAAAATTGCATAATTTTTAATTTTCAAATCTTATTTACAGCTTTTTGAAAATTTAATAAATATAATCACGAACAATTAGTTAAAAAGCCCGCCTTAACCTGTTTGATGTTATAGAAAATTTTCTCGCACGGTGGTTGGCCGTTTCCTGCACGCCTGGCTCAGGCGGAACGTGAAAATTTTTTCGTGCTTGCAGCCGGCGTTCATCGATTTATAAGACGTCAAAATATATTTGTGTTTTTTTTTTCAATTGAATGCAGTTCTGAGGAATGACACATTGTAACTGAACAACACATTCCCGCGGATATTCGATGTGATCTCATGAATAGGCATGGCGACTCCCTGGGAAGCAGCGCATCGTGGCTAAGCCAGGGCGGAAGGGCCGCGGTGCCCGGGACATAGGCAACCCTTCCTGTACGCCCGCCGCTACCTCCAGGGATGACGTCACCAGCACACGAGGCAGGAATATTCATGAGCTGGGCGCCGACACGTGAGTCCGGCCTGGCCGCAGCCCCGCCCACAGGCTTGTCCCTGCGTGACGTCATCAATCTCGCGCATTCCTTCCTTGTGTCTGCTCGCCAGCATTAGCATCGCGTTACCTCGTAGCGTAAAACTACCTCTTAGCCATACTGATACTCAGGTGCGTAGGAGCCTGAGGGGGGGGAGCAGGGGGGACTTGTCCCCCTGAACATTTTGGGTGGAGGGGACTGTCCCCCCCAACTTTCTAGACAGTGATATTTTTATTTTACAATATTATTCTGCCCAACTTTATTTGTATTTCTTCACTCATCAAATTTTATCTTAAGGAAACAATAATAATTTTAAAATCGATGTACCCAATGGTAAGATACAAAAACTGCTTAAAAAGCGCTACTTTGCACTTTTAAAATCAAAATTTTCCTGTGGAAGACCCCCGGAGGAGGGGTGGGTTTACATGACATCAAAATCATTATTTGTCCCCCCCCCCCCCCCCGGCCCAACATTATGAACACAGCTACGCCAATGCTGATACTGTATATATATATATGTTTATAAATATCTGTATGTATCTAGAGAGAGAGAGCGCTATACTGTGTATGTGTGTGTACGTTTGTTTTGACGTGATAACGTCTAATAAATCGATGAACGCCGGCTGCACGCACGAAAAAGTGTCCCGTTATAGCACATTTTCCCGTTAAGCTGTGTCCCGTTACGCTCATTGTAGGCTTGCGCCGCATCTATCTCTCTTCCACTCGATTGGCCTATGCGTCCGAGGAGAAGAAAGACAGCGGCAGCACACAACTTACATCTGCACGTGAACTGTTTCGTCGACTGTTTATAAAGTGAAGTGAAAAGTTAATGTTGTTTTCATTGCTGATTACAACAACAATTTTGGCAATAAAGCTTTATTATTCTTGCATTTTATAAATCTGATTGCTAGTATAATTTCAAGTATTAATTCTTTTATTATTTAAATAAAAATGATTCAATTTTATTCATGAAAGTATGCAATCGTTTCATCAATGTTTTGTCATGACGTTGTCACGTTAAACTATCGTCCGTAAACCGACTTTACAGACAACCAATTTTTTTATACGTAATCTCGATTGATTCTGGAACGAATCTTAAATCTATTTATTTGCTTTAAAGCCTTATTATAACAGATACACGTTAGCTATATTTTATTTAAAAAAATTAATATAAAAAATGGATTTGAAAGGTGTAAACATATTTGTAACTGGGAAAAAACCCAATTTCAATTCTTGTTTTGTACTACTTTGATAATAATATGTTACAGGTATGACAAATAACCTAGTTAAGTAATGAGCGATTTCATGTGTTCTCATGTTTCAAAGAAACATAATACATAACTCGGACACAAAAATTAATTTATAATTATTTTTAAAAAAATGAAGGGAGTAATAAATATATGACTGTAATTCATTTCACGTAAAATAATTGCTTGGCTTCTGGGTTGTAGCCACGTCCTTGGCAGATAATTCACCGACGTTTCGGTAGACATTGCAGTCGCCATCATCAATAAGCAGTTACCTACTTCAGACAATGGCCATGAAAGCATGTAAACATTATTCGTTTTACGTAAAATTCCGTAATGAGTTTTACCCATTTTCTAAAAATAACTATATTTCAATTAAACATGATGGCACTGTTGATTTCTCGGGGCTAACAGAACAATAGGAATACAGAACGCGTCGCATGTAAATATATAGAACGGAATAACATTGCTTGCGTTATCCATGTTATACTTCTTAAGGGGAGTCTAGGATTCAATCAATATGCACCATAAATGCAACTAAATAAGTGCGCGTTACACAACGGAAATTCAACATGTAGAAAGTCCATTGCACATGCGTGCAGAAACTACTATAGACACGAGCCGAAGTCTTCAAAATGGCGGACCCACATGTGGCAACGTGCAACAGTAAATGTTAAATTTCTCAAACATCAGCGGATGTTTTGATCGTATTGGTTTTCCATAGGAAACGTTATGGTAGTTAAATAATCAACAATGTATTTTGTAAACTAAAAATAGTTATAATAACTGAGTAGAATTCATACCATCTGCGAAATTTACAAGTCCATTTGTAGCCTCTAATTGTAGAGGGCCTCCACAGAGCTTTATTACAATCCAGCTCATGGACACTTTTCCTTGAACGAGTTCGTATAACGAGAGAAACGTTCGTTCTTGAATAAAGAATATGATGCAAAAGCGTTTTTTTAACTCACTGCCCACGTGAAACACACAATTAGTACGGCAATAACTTATAACTAATCGCCACACACAACGGTACAAGTGAACTGCACGTAACATTAAACTGGCACAGGAAATGTTACACATCTAATTAACGTTACGTTAAGTTACATCTATGAATAAAACTAGTGTCATAAAGAAAACTCTAACCATGGGAAAGTTTCTAAGAATATTACAATCATTAAAATATAATTTATTTTCTTTTAGTTCTTATTTGGAGTGAGAGTAAACAACACTTTTCAGCACTGAGGCCATTTGTGGCGGCCTCAGTCTTCTTGGATATTATTATTATTTTTATTGTGCGTAAAGTTTATTCTAAGATGATTTAATTTTTTATAACACTATTTATGTCCTTATATTATTTAATGGTGTATTTTAATATTTATTTACTGTAACTTTTTAATAGTATACTTGGTTTATTTTACGTTAAGTACTCTTACTCTGTAGTGGGACGTACGAGAAGCAACGAGAACGATCTAGCGGAGTGAGGGGTGGTAGCGGAGGAGGGGGTGACGTCAGCTGACGTGACGAGTGGGAGGCGGCTGCCAGCTGTTTGCGGGGGAGTGTGTGTTTTTGACCGCTGGCCGTGTAACTGCTCGTGAATGTAGGAATCGCATCCGAGCCATGGGCAAGTTGTGTTACGTTACGTGAACAAGAATTGACGGCAATATGACGGTAATGGCATGGCACGTTTGGCGAAGCGAAAAACGTGGTGGTATACGAGCGCGCGATAGTGTACGGCTAGTGCACGGGCCACAGAAGCATTGCGCTGCTAGAAGCGCAAATAGTGAGTGGGGTTTACGGCCGACCCCGGGAGTCTCCGGCTTCAGAGGTATGCTTCAGTACCAAGTAAGGGTGAGAACTGGATTTTAGTACTTTATTGTCCCGGCTGGTACGATTTACAGAAGATGTGTATTGAAAACAGAGTGCGGCGACGGGATTTAGTGGTTGGATTTTATAGTCTGAAGAACGTCAAAATTTCGGTTCCTCCCCCCTCCTCCGTAATAGACTTTTTTGGGACTTTGGATTAGAATTAATTATACTGCAAGAGTGTCTGTAAACAAATGTCGTTACACTGTGAATGTAATTATACCAATTTAAATGATACCTAGAATTTATCTTTTAAGTCCCTTTGCCTTTTTACGGTATTTATGTTTGAGTATTTTTGGTTTGGTAATTCATTATTATACCTATCACGATAGAGTTTCCAGGACTGTCAGTAAATTTAGTATGCTAATATATTTTTTTTGCGCACTTGCCAAATGTTAGATCAGTCGATGCGCGTCTGTTAAACTTAGTTTCTTTACACTCAGTATTAGTATGTCAGTGGTGACGCGTACACGGACTGCCGTGGTGAGTGCGGACGTGTGCAGCTACCCCGGTATAAGGGGAGTTGGCCACAGCACAAACGGTTTGGTAAAAGTAATAACTAAACCTTTACAGGAAGGCTGTTTCATGCGCCAAACTAGACAAGTACATAAAGGCGACAATGAAAAAATACACAATCCTTATTAAAACAATCATTGCATACAGATCGATGGAAGGCGATACTATGTACCAACTTAGACAAGCATGCGTGAGAAAAAAAAGGGGGATTGTCTGTAAAGTCGGTTTACGGACGATAATTTTAGGTGATAACGTCATAAGGAAACATAGATGAAAAATTGCATACTTTTTAATTTTCAAATATTCTTTACAGTTTTTGTAAATTTAATTTAAATAATTTGTTTAAATATAATCACGAACAATTAGTTAAAAAGTCCGCCTTAACATGTTTGATATTAAAAGAGATTTTCTCGCACGGTGGTTGGCCGGTTCTTGCACGCTCGGCTCAGGCGGAACGTGACAACGAGTCATGCATTTTCGTGCGTGCAGTCGGCGTTCATCGATTTATAAGACGTTATTACATCAAAAGCGCTCAGCATATCTCACTCAAGCCCAAAAGCAGAAAGCAAGCAGGTTGTTCGCGGGGAACAGAGGACACAGGGGAAAGAGCTGGTCGGAGCACAAAGAGACTACTGAGTCAGCGACGGGAACTTGCACAATGCTGATCGCATGTGTTCGCATGTGTTCGCATGTGTTTGTGCAGTCCTGGTATTATTGGGGGAAGGGGAGGGGGAGTTGTTCGTACTTCCCCGTCACTGGCGGCCAAGCAGTAAAACGAACGGGCTCCGATTGTCACAGTTAAACGCAGTATTGCCAACTATGCACCTGCGTGGAGGAGAATGTGTTCAAGAGGTCATGAGACACATTTTTTCGTGTTACTACCGCCAATAATTTAAAGTAAATAAATTTTCTACCGCCTGAACATAAGCTATTATTATAGAACTTTAATCAATTAAACATAATCTAGACGCTCAGTGTTGTACGTTGAATATTTTCTCTATTTTTTACAATTGAATGATGTTCTGACCCAATCTCAAGAAGTACTTTGAACCATAAGTCGTCAGAAGGCATTTAATTTATTTTGTTGTTATGAACCTGCAGTTGAATTTAAGTGCATTCTCTATATGTACCTACTTGTTATATATTTTTTGATGGTTTTTTAAAAAAAAATTGAGTTGAGAAAAATGGAGACCGGGGCTAGTTGCAACAGGGGCAAGTTGCAACAGTGGCTCTAAATCATTAACCGATGGTAATAGTGTCGCACCACTACGGGAAGGAAAGGCACCACACGTAATCTTAACGGTATTAGTTCGACAAGTCGTAAAAAGATCGCGCTTGGCTTCAGTCGTGCACAACATTCCTACTGTAGTCGCGAGTAAACTCACGCACGGATTACTTAGCTTCTGTTGTGTTGAATGTGTTTGTCGAAATTTAATATATTTGTACGTCTGAGGGCAGCTTATAGTGTTGTACTTATCTGTATATAATGACAAATGTTTTATAACAACGCCTCTAAGTGAATGACGGTAAGTAAATTCAAGTTGTATATCGGGGCTAGTTGCAACACATGTTGCAATTTACCCCAAATATCAAGGATACTTTTTAAAATGTTAAACATCAATTCATTTGTATGTCACTCGATTTCAACGTTTATACCGATATGTTCGCGTTACATTAGCCCACATATGTTAACTAACATAATTTGTTTTTGTAAACTTTTAGGGCTTCAATCAACTATTTCATACATAAACATTGTTTTAAATCATCTTAGAAGTTACGAATATTTGAAACCAAAGCAAATAATCGAGAACTAGAATGCCGCAATTGCTGTTTATAATAATTTTTTTATAAATGCATTTTGATAAAAATGTAATAACTATTTTTATTTATTATAGCTATTATTTTCCCATTGCAGTTACGATGAGAACGTATAAGAAGAAGACGAATCGATGGGAAACACCACAGGATGTTATGGAGAGGGCAGGTAAACTTGTTTTAGCCAATCCAAACTCCAAATACTGTTCCGTACGACAGATAGCAAAGATGTACAACATTCACTACTCTACACTGTCAAGATACATACAAAAACTTAAGAAGAAAAATATGGATATAACAACAGAACAACCTGAATTCAGTTTTGTCTCAGCGGGTTATCTACAGCCGCGGTGTGTTTTCAGTGCCGAACAAGAGTGTCAATTTGTCGAGTATCTCAAACGTAGTTCGGAAATCATGTTTGGGCTAACACCAGCAGAAGCGCGCAAGCTTGCATATGAGTGTGCACTAAAGTTGGGATTACAGATTCTGGACCCTTGGAAAGTTAATGAGTGCGCCGGTCCAGATTGGTTTTCGGGTTTTATGAAGCGCAATAATAAACTATCTGTCAGGCAGCCTAAAGCCACGAGCCTTGGGTGATGTACTTCGTTCAACATGCATAACATTTCCGAATTTTTCAATAAACTATCATCCGTTTTCACAGGTCATAATATTTAAGCCTCCCGAATTTACAATATGGACGAGACTGGAGTGGCAACTGTTTTGAAACCTGGCAAAATAGTTACTTAAAGGGGAGTCAAACAAGTAGGATCAGTAACTGCAGCAGAACGTGGAGAAATGATTACTGTAGCGACAGCTGTGTGCGCAATAGGAACAACTTTGCCACCCATGTTTATTTTCCCTCGGAAGTACTTAAAAGATCATTTTATACGTGATGGACCGATAGGTTGCATAGGTACTGGCACAAGATCTGGTTGGCAAACAGAGGAAACATTCATCACATTTATGGATTATTTTGTCTCTATTACGTTACCATCTCCAGAAAATCCAGTGCTTTTGCTTTTGGACAACCACTGTTCACACATCAGCTGCCAAGTCATAGATTTGTGCAAAAAAAAGAGGCTTAGTTCTTCTTACGTTTCCTTCACACTGTTCCCATCGCTTGCAGCCTTTGGACGTTTCGGTTTTGGGACCTTTTAAAAGGCGGTGTGAAACTGGAATTAATTCCTGGCACAAAACAAATCCTGGCAAGACTCTAACCATATTCGATTTGCCAGCAATAGTGAAAGATGCCTTTTTGCACTTTATGACACCAGCAAACATTACATCAGGTTTTTAGAAAACTGGTATTTCGCCTTTCAACACTAACATATTTTCAGAAGAAGACTTTGCCCCTGCTTTCGTTACTGACCGACCAGATCCACACAGTTGTCAGACAGGCATGCAGGGAAGCGTTTCTTCTGAACCTAATGTGCATTCTGGACCCAGCATTATTGAAACAAGTGCTGAAACAAACATTCTGGCAATACCTGGTCCAAGTGTTTCCATTCAAGAGATTGTGCGTCCTTTCCCAAAAGCTCCACCTAGAGGGGAAACCTCTTGCAGAGGGAGGAAGAAAAGGAAGTCTGCAGTTCTCACTCACACTCCTGAAAAGAGAGCAATTGAAGAAGAAAAACGTAACAGTGAAGAAAGGAAAAGGAAAAAGGCTGAATCTGAATAAAGGAAACTACATGTAATCAATAAAAAGAAAATTCAGAAACCTTCACAAAATGACAAGAAAGAAAAAAGGACAGCAAATTGTAAGAAAGTAACAAAAAGAAAATTAAACTTTAAAGAAGTTAGTTGTAGTGAAGAACAGGACAAGATGTGTTTAGTGTGCATGACCAAATACAACAGGAATAAAGAATGGTTGAATGCACATCTTGCCACAAATGGGAGCATTGGTCTTGTGCAAGAAAATACCCTATGTATGTGTGTAACGACTATGAAACAGATGATTCAGATACATGGGAGTAAGTGTTGCAAGTTACCCCAGCTGGTGTTGCAACTTGCCCCAGATCTGGGGCAAGTTGCAACACTTACATCACCATGAATACATAGCTCTAGATTTTAATACTTAACTGATTTCTATGTTCTGGTAATTTTATGTGACACCTAAGAGTTTCTAAGAAAACATTCCCTTTATTATAGTTTGTTTTTTATCGAAACATAAATACTACAATGCCAAATGTAAAAAGTGTTGCAACTAGCCTAGGCCTCCCCTATATACTTAGTATGAATAGCATTTTTTAAATCCGCTTGTATGAAAAAAAAACATTTTTAAAAAGCAAACAAATGTTTGTAAGCGATGAAGTAATTAAACGTGTTCCGATTTCTCCCTAATAGCTGTATTTTTAAAAAAAATTAAAACTTTTTTTTTTTTCAGTAGACAGTTAAAATTATATTCATGATTTCCCGGTACATAATTAGTCCTATACACTAAATTTTAGTGAAACGTTTTTTAATTTATACTTCTTTAAGCACGTGATGGAAAATTGATGAGAGAAATTTTACAATGCACGTACACTTTGTAACGGAATTTTTACAGGAAGATGGTGGACTAACTTTTATGAACATATAAATTATAAAAATATGTACTGTAACTTTCATAAAAATATAGGACATATCAACCGTATTGGTGTGCCAAATGGAAGTTTATGATGTTGAAACTATCTGGACAATATTAAGTTAAGTAAAATAATCATAGTAAAGAGAAATTACAAGTTTTAAGAAACCTAAGACAACAACTGTTAAAATTCATATTCTCCTTATATTCCTGTCATGCTTCGTAGCTCAGTGGTTATAGTGCGCGATTAGTAAGCTACAGGAACATGCTTCAAATCTTAATGGTGGAAAAATCTTTTGCTTAAAAATACAAATAACTAGATTATACAATTTGTGCTTAAAGCAAATTTATATTGATACAAATATTTTAATTATTGTATTGGTATAATATTATTGAATACATAGCTCAGTATATTGGATTGACTACACAGGCCAACAATAGTTTTGGTTCAGGGGTATTTGGAGCTGATTTCGTATGAATTTGTTGCCTTGAATTAAAATATGGCATTAGTATTTGCCTAGGAGATAAAATTTTTAAGATACAATGTTTTAGTGAAATGTAAATTTTACGTTATTTTAAGGTTAAATCCAGGAGTCAAATCACAAAATTTAACATGAAATTAATATTATTCAATTACACAAATATTATTATATTATAAAAATATCAATATATTACAAAAATATTATTAGTATATACTAATATTATTATATTGTTACGAACGCAGACAGGACCGCTACACGGAGCTGGCTGGCGGCCACGCACGGCCACTGACGTCACGCGCCGTCCACTGACGTAAGGCATGCCGCGCGTGCCTGGCCGGATTACAAGGGTCGTCGCTACCCCCTCCCCGCTCCGCTCTCCCCGCTGTTATCTATCACCGAGAGGCCTTGGGAATTCCGCGGGCCACCGTGTGGAGTGGCGTGAATAGACGCCACCTTTCTGGACAGTTCAGGCGTCGGGTCGGCCCGGGATGACGCGACTCGTCACAGCTGCTCTCGTTGGTTCTGGAAAGACGACCCACGACTACTATAGCCGCGACGCCGGCCTCCGCGGCAGTTCCGAACGAAGGGAAGTGCGACATCGGCGAAGAGGGTGAGAACCCCTCCCTCCTCCCTTTTCGCCGAGAGTAGCGTGATGCGGAGTTCGACTGGATCGTGAAAGAGTGGCAACTGAGTGGCGCTAGTCTGTGTGTGGACAGTCGCGAGGTAAGGGGCGAATCATTGTCCGAGCCTGGCTCTAGTGAGGAGTGCGAACTGCGGGACTTGAAAGCCATTGAGTGACTTAAGGAAACAATTTTTTTAAGTCCTAGTGATTTCAGCTCGGACATTATTAATGAACAGTTGTTTATTAGTTATGTAAATATTAGTAATAAATAAAACCGTAATACAATTAATAGGGCTATCCCTTACGAACCCAGTTATCTCAACATTATTAATCGTAACAATATATACAAAAATAGTACCAAGTCATTAATGGAACCAACTAGTCACTCAACACTTACGAAGCTTTTTTTTCGTGAAATTCTTGAATATATCTTGGAACAGACCCTTTTTAAACTCCAGCAATAATCTGCCATCATGTACGTATCCCATATTCCTTAATAGCAGTCCTTCGTAATTTTAATATGTTGATGAAATCTTTCGCCTTGCTCTTCATTGCTGTCTCCTAAATATGAAGGAAAATGGTATAGGTGTCTGTGTAAATAGTGCACCTTAATACTCATGATGCACCCAAAGGATTTGAAATTTTTAAGCATATTTTTTACCAGTTTCACATGGTTTTCTACTTTTCGTTGGGCCAGAAAATTTCCGACAACCGCAACAAATGAAGTCCAGTATTTTCGCTCAGCCTCATTCATGTAATTTCCGAAGGCTTGGTCCTTAATGAATTTTCTTATTTCTAGGCCACGAAATATTCCAGCTTTAATTTGTTTCCTTACTCAAGTGAGGCATTTCCCCCTATAGATATAAACCATGATCCATCCTTAACAATAGCCTTTACAAACTGCTTCATAAGGCCCAGCTAGATATGCAGTGGAGGAAAGATGATTTTCTCTCGTTCAACTAAGGGTTCGTTAGTAATGTTTCTTCTCCAACGACCACATATTCTCTCTTAGGCCACTCTTGTCTAACCCAGTGGTGTGTTTTGTATCTGCTATCCCAGAGGCAAAAGAAACAAGGATACTTAGTGAGGACACTTTGCTGTCCGAGGAGAAAGTTTACTATTTGTATGTCCACACAAATAACCCATTAATGTTCACGATACCTTATCTTCTCCAAAACCAAAGCTAGGTGCTTTATGTTTCTTTCATTGTCGTTGAGTGAGCAGTTGGTATGGAACCATATTTGTTCCTATTGTGTAGAAGAACACATTTCAAGCTCAGCTTTGAGCTATCAATAAATAGGTTCCAATCATCTGTAAAATATTCAGGAAGACTCAATTTTTCCAGTTGTCCTCTAATATCGTGATATAATACAAGATTTTCTTCTTGAGACAAGAATGGTAGCAGACCCTTTTCTCTCGTTTGGTAAAACGTAATTTTGGATCCTTGTTCTACTATTTTTTTTTTCCTTTTCAACCTGGATGCCAGTAATTCAGAAGCTTATTTTGATAGGTTAAGATCTCTGACGAGGTCATTTAACACATCCTGGTTGAAACGTTGAGAAACTGTTGACATCCCTTCATAATCACTGTCACCTTCATTACTATCAGAAGGGTGGACAACACTCGTCCTCAGAAAGCTCTGGGAGCTGGTGAAATACTGGGATCGGTACTTCCTCTGAGTGAGGGACCAGGTGTCTTGCTGAGAATAAATCAGGACAAGTCCATTTGTTATGGTTGTTTTTATTAATTACAGTAATATTTACTATATAGAAATAAAAGTTATCGATGTGGTTTTTTGAATGCTCTACAAACCATCGGTACGCCGTATTATTACCTTTTTCTTTTTCTGCTAACCCACTGGCGTAAATGTTCTGTAAAATTTTTACAAACCTGATGCCGTGCCCAGGATTTATCCTGATCACTTACCTTAATACTAAAGTATTCTTGATAAGCTCTTTCTACAAGGTCACTAACAGTTTTTCTGTTATATTTAAATGTATATTCTCTACATATGTAGCAAAATAGCAAAACATATCAGAATGATTTACACCACTTCTAATACTGGAACTCATTTTTGGCAATTTATGTCTACCCTGCATTGCTAAACCTCACAAACTGACCTCAAAATTAGTTGAAGCATTGAAATTAAGGATGGGATTCTCAGCCTGGGGTATCCCTGTGAGGAAGTGGCTTGAGTCAAGCAGGTGGTTTTGCTTTTTTACACACTTATGTCAAAAAGTAGAGATGATAGAAAAAAATCTGATTTCATATTTAGATTCAGCCGCCAAATATAGCTAAAATCATTTTAGAAATCCTTCGCACCAAAAAAAAAAATATTGGCCTGTGTTATTTCATATTAGGTAGGCCTATATACTCTATTTTTACCTAAAGTAATATTAAATTAATAACACTTGGCAAGAAATAAATTTAAAAAATTCAAATATGTAATAAAATAAAACCTTACAATCTTAACATTTACTCATTTATAGTCATCTAACATATGTGGAAACTTATTGTATTAACTATTAAATGAATTTTAAAAAGGTAGCAGTATTTTAATAAAATTCCTTGACAAAAACATGCCGAACCGAGTTATTGTATTTAAAAAAAATTGTTTTTTTTAATAGGAGACATTACATTTTATATTTATTTTAACCTTTCACTCTGCAAATCGAATGTTTCGATAGTCGATGTTGCTTATCCTGTAGCGAAATCTAGCTGCGGGTGTGGAACTATGTGTTAGTCACGTTCAGAAATTTAGTGACTGATATTGAATAGGTACTAGTCATATGATTAAAAACATTTTTTTGTGAATATTAGTGATATAAATTGTGTTTATAAACTCCTTCAACTGTATTTTCAATGTGAGGTTATGTTCTCTTATGCATAAATTATTTCAATTATAGATTATTAAATTATTATTTAATAAATATTTAAAAGTACACAACTAGGATAAGTGTTTAGCATATTTAAGATATTTATTTTTATTATCTTATACACATACGTATTTATATTAATATTTATACTGAGTATTCATTTAATTAATTTTTTTAAAATTAAACTTAAAGATAGTTCGAAGTGTAAAATCAAAAAAGATGTATAACTCCTAATGAGCGTACAGATAGAAAAATACCTTTTTAATTATATTTAGGTTAATACTACCTATTTTCTAAAAGAGAAATAGTTTTCACCAAAATTTTACTAAACAAGAGATGCTGAATTTACGAAACTCAAAATCTGTGCCTGAGAAAATTCAGCAAAAATTACTTTAGACTATGTGATAAGCACTACATAATTAATATTATTTAACTTATCAAGTGTGTGTATCTGTTTCTTAATTCACTGATTGAGTAAGTGCAGGTTCAAAAGTTTTTTGTGTCATGTCGGATTTACATCAGATACCATTATTGAAATATTCGGATGAGTAAACTTAAAGAATTTAACTTTAAACGGGACAGAGTTGTAACGTTCTTTTATTTGCTTTTGTTAGTTAAAACATCATAAATAAACATAATATTAAAGATTCAAAAATTCTAAATTAAAATAACTGTCGTTGCGATGGGTCAACCAAATAGTTTGCTCTTTTCAGGCTACAGTCATCCAATGGATTTAAATAAATACAGAAAGTACCCCAGCTGCTCGCACATAAATACACACTCGAAACCTTTAAGGTTGTTTGACACCACGTGACTTTGCCAGAGCTGTAGTTCTTGGTTATATTTTAATATTTCCCATTTATTTTTTAAAAGTTATATGTTTGCTTTGTTTTAAACTGTAGGGTTTAGTAACCGTTTTGTAGTTCTAAATTCTACTAAGAAGTTTTATCATGTGAGTGTCGGTAACTTAACCACTACCACATTATATCGAAAGAACCAAAGTAAAAAAAAACTTCAATAAAAGTCTATAACACACCATAACCTACAGACTTAAATTGTGTTTCCTGTTGGAAAAAAACCTTAATTACAGGTATGAATTTTCTAGAGAAATGGTTTTTTATAGTGATTAAATGTTCTACGGTTGTAACGTGTGTACCTTCGTACACACTCAGAATCGACAGTGCCCCTGACAGTCTGTGGATACCGCCCGCGCAGCACTGAGCGCGGGGGCTTTGAACGCTGCGGCTGGTGGTCGGGCTTCTTCGGAAGCGGTCGGGCGTCATCGATTTCGCACCGATTCGCCGGAAAAGGAAGTCGGCCATTGTTCCCCCAAACGTACGAGACCATTCTGTTCTAGCCTGGGAAGGAGACCAGCGAGTATAAAAGGGCAATGCTTCGAGTCAACAAAAGTGGCAGAACAACTGGGACTTCACCGAGGCAGGCTGCCGCGCTACTCGGACACCGCTCGCCGCCCTACGCTGTCAACATCGTGGACCGCCGCCGCCTAGAGACCCCAACAGACTTCATTTTTGTGAGACTATTTCATGTCATAAACGTTGATAGAGACAAGTGAATGAAGATAGTGTCTATTTGGAAGCATAAAACTCTAAGAGCAGTTGGAAACTGAATTCAAGTCTCTAGTAAGAAGTCTTAATAGGCGAGTGTAAGGCAACTTCCATGAGGGCTAGCAAGTAGGGGTTTCAGAAAACATTAACGGAACACATTACGTAAATGCAAATACTGACGTCGACAGACAACTCCTTACATAACGGACACAGGCAAAAGTTACACCGCGCTCACAAGACAAGTTGCCGTATAAACACATGGCACGAGGTGCATAAGAATAACCACCGGGAATTAAGAGTGTTTTGGGTGCCAGCAAGACAGTATGTGGAAATAATAAAAACTTTAGCAAACTTCTACGGAAACCAAATCAGTTAATTGTAATTTGTATTACTATGGTAGCACAGCCAGTACTTGTTATTGATTGTATAAATATATTTTTATATTCCTTTTAGGTAATTTGTTTATGTACTGGGCTGCAATATTTTCATTGAGATTTTGTTCAATTGTTTATAATATGTTTGTAAATATCACCCAGTAAATCTATGGCATACCACCGTTGTAATAGACAGTGTATGAGGAGTATAGGTTAAGCCGAGGCAGCCACAAGCTAGATTAAGGATGCTGCTTTAATATTGTTATCAGATTGTTAATTTTTGTGTGTTTTTGTTATAGTCGACCTGTATCCAGTATTCAACCCCACCACGCAGGGGTACAGCTTCATAACGATCAATGTCAGTTCGAGAATGAGATGAGCTATTCGTTTGTGAGAATAATCCTGTTAATAAATTGTTGTATTTACGAATTCTACAGGGCACCTAATTTTCTGACACACTGGCATCCGTTCTTTCCTGCCTTGTAAGGGATTCCTGTTCCTTAAGTGATACCCGTGACACGGTGTTACTTTGGCTGCCTTTTAGTCAAAGGTGCTATTTTTCAGTATGTCACTAATGGTTTTTTTTGACGTGATAACGTCTTATAAATCGATGAACGCCGGTTGCACGAACGAAAAAACATGACTCATTGTCACGTTCCGGCTGAGCCGAGCGTGCAAGAACCGGCCAACCACCTTGCGAGAAAATCTTCTATAATATCAAACAGGTTAAGGCGGGTTTTTTAAAAGCAACAATTAATTTTTTTTTATTTGTCCAATTTCGTCATTTCAAATTGAAATTTGAAATAATTGACATTGACTGGTTTCAGATTATTTCTATAAATAATTGTTCGTGATTATATTTAAACAAAATTATTTAAATTACATTTTGTAAAAACTGGAAATAATATTTAAAAATTAAAATGTATGCAGTTTTTCATCAATGTTTTCTTATGACGTTATCGCGTAAAATTATCGTCCGTAAACCGACCTTACAGACCACCCCTTTTTTTTTACATTTCGTTAACAGGCAAATCATTAGAGAAGAATTAACTCGACATTAAAGTAAGTTTAGGAAGGCTTGGCACACAACCCTCCATGCTGAGACCACAGCGAGCAACAGTGCTCAGTGCTCTGTGCTTCATACGGCTGACTCGGCGGCTGAGCACTGTGGGGCTCTCGCTAGGACCGCCACCAGGAGCTAAGTGAAGCAGAGTGGCGCAGTAAGTCCCCCGCCTCAACACGGCTTCTCTCGAGTGATTAGACGGTGCGGAAACAGGAGAGCTCGGCATCAGGGCGGTCCACGTGAAGACCACCGCGCGACTGAATGATACACTCCCGAGCCTCGTCATCTTCTTGGTGGTGCTGTTAAACACAGCCCCGTTATTATTTAAACAAATATTTTATAAATTATAAATTATAAAATATTCAAACACTCACTTCATATTTGAAAAAAAAATCTCGGAAATTTGTGATATAAGTCGGTGGTAGGTTGAAAATGTTACTTGATGAAACACATATTTCATGAGAAATACAAAATAATGTAGTGTCATCATTATTTATTAATGAAATTTTAAATTGGCTTTTTAACATAAAATTTTTAAATGTGCATCAGTTTGGGATTTTTCTCTCCTGGTTGGTAATTCATCAATTTAGGTTTGGGGCATTAAAAAAAAATTTAATTGCAAAATAAAATTCACTCAAGTTAGAAAGCCAGCTTTCCCTGCACATAACCACAGAAATGGTAGCTAAAAATAATTATATTAGATAAAATCATTATTTCTTATTTTTGAAAACTCTCACAAACGTGTTCCAAATTTTCATTAACGACCAAACACTCACTCACAATTTATTTGATAATGTCATTCTTCCAGTATGATTATAAAAATATCTTTCTTTGTATGAAGATTTTCAATAATGATAGTATGTTTAACTCAATGTCCCTACAAGTTTTGTTATGTGTTACGTCGTTACATATGTTGCAGTGCGTATTTTATGGTAAAGTCAACAAAGCCTCAATAGACAATAAAGCTTTGTGACCTGTTGGCCGTGATCGGTATTAGTGGGCCTTCATTATAGCCATAGCCCTGCCCATTATTTTACTGTTCACGAAATGATTATTGCCGTTATTGCCGTAATTAGTATATTATTTCCACATATTACATTTAGAAACTAAAACAAAGTGTAACCAATTTTAATTTGCAAGCTGTAAGTAATTTTGTAAAATTCATACTAAGTATTCTTGTATTTTGGCCCCTTGTTAACTGTCAATACAAAAGTGCTAGCTCAAATTTCTTAAAAGATTCAAAAATTATTGTTTTTAATATAAAACAGGATATCTTAAAATTAAAATTAAAATTAAAATCACTTCATAAGTAAATAATATCCTAAATTTATAATTTCGGTTAAAATATCTGATGCTTTTAGTCAATTTGTGTGGTAAAATAATTTTCAATAGCACAAACAAAATGTTTGATAGCTCTGAGATATAAAAAAACCTCCAGAAGGACTAATTTGGTTTAGTCCATGTAAGAAAACCACCTAATTCAATAGCTGAGTCAATTTTATTGTGTTTTTTTTCAGCTCTGAATAACTCAAAAAATATATATATTGAAATTTTGGGATGTGATTAGGAAAAAGAGACAACTATGTAAGTAATTAGTTAATTATTTACATTGAAGCGTGTGGTACCACCATCCTAGGTTCTAATGAAATGTAATTATTAAAGTCATTTATTTGATTTGGATTAATCCTTCTTTAACGGTATATTTTGTTGAAATTTATTTTCTTCAGACAATTTCTTGTTCAATTTAAGCACCGTTCTCTTAAATGGCCGTGTGCCTTGCTGGTGCGACTTTGTTTTGTGGGTTTGTGTTGGGGGAGTTTCCTACCACGGCGAGGCGTCGCCCGGGAGTCAGCAACTTGAGCAATGAAGTTTGAAGAAAGTGTCATGTCAGGCTGGCCTGGGTTAGTGAAGCTTCCGAAGGTATTGCTAATTTGACTCATTTCATATTCTTGTACAGGCTAGAAGTTTTGTGTCCTGAATATCAAAGTATTGCTACATAAATTTTTATACTATACATAGGTATAATATATTAGTTATAGTAGACTGCATTTGAAACACATAATCTATTCCGAAGTAAACAGTGGTAAATGAAACACTGTGTTTTGTTACCATTTAATCAACATAGCTTCATGATCATTACAGTTGATAGCCACAGTAACGATTTTGCTGTTCGTGTTTTTAAAATGGCAGGCTCACTAAATCGAGTTTTTCTTGTTTAGTCAAATTGCAGGTAAAATGTACAATAAAGATCAAAATAATAATAAGAACTGAAGAATATATATATTATGGAATCTTCAAAGTCGGGGAAATTTGTATCCGTTATGGCTCACGTGGTGCAGACCACGACACAGCTGAGCGTAGCAGCTGCGCCAACACTGCAGCTGCAGCTGTGTTTCGTCTGCAGCTACGAGTCTCCACCGGGACTTCTGCCCATGCCTGACAGTGTGTGATTAAGTAAGGAGTTGATAACCGTAAAATAATGCCAGGATTTGGGCTTGCTTGAATGCGTAATTTATACGAGAGTGCTTCAAGAATTAAGCTCTTAATGATAAACTTGTGCTTATCATTACTTCAATAACTGCTGTGTATGTGAATGTGTTTCAAATTCTTAACAGACAATTTACCTGGGCTGCGCTTAGTTAAATATTTAATTTTCGCCAATCACGTTTAGGTGCTACCCCGTCGGACAGTTTCGTTTGTTCAGTTTTATGGACGTGGTTTTGTGTGCATGCTTTGTCGCTTGGCAGTGTGTGGGCTTAAAGTACAACTTTACAAAGCCCGTAGGTCCTTAAATGGAGTTTGGCAGTTAATGCTCTTAAATGATAAAATACTTGTCTTGGAAACTGTGTTGACAAAATACTTGTCTTGAAAACTGTGTGGTGTGGTGTACGAATAATACTTATGTTGATATTGCCTTTTTACATGAACTTGTCAGTTACGTTCGCTAAAAGCTCATTATTTATGGCCGATACTGACTAGGAAGGGACGGGGTATAGTTATCAAACTGACTCTCATATGACGCAATTTTTTTTGGACGATTACTTGTTGATGTGCGTGTTTTCTATTTATCGCAACTTGTTAAGGTCAGGAATAACAGAACTTGATGCACACATGCTGCGTGTCGGGATTTAATGTATCTTTGGACGTTACGTCCCCTGCCTCCTTCCCAGCGCACAACACACATGCGCATTTTCGCAACGACTGTATACCACGCAGAAAAGTGTTTTGTGGCCTAATTCGTATTCCTAGGATTCTCCGGTCATTTTGGATGTAAAATCAAAGACTTGCATGATGTCAAAAAACTTCACCGTGTACATAACCAGTGGTTGATTTTTTTAAACTCAAAATTTTCCCTTTGGAATTTTCAATTATTGATACGAAAAATATTGGATTACATACCTTATTGGACGTTTAATAAAATTCAAACAGCCAACTGATTGAATACATATATATATTTTTAAACTTTTTATCGTCTGTTCCTGTGATATTTTAGCATTCATCGTTCGCCCAGGCTGTGGTTTTAAGCACTTTATTTGTCTCGTCTTAATGTGCCAAAATGGTTTATATTGTAGCTTTATTGTAAAACTTATGCGTCAGATATCATGTTAGGTATTAAAAGTTTTTTGATCAAAAGTATCCCACCATTTGGTACTATTGGTTTTAAGGAATTATTAATAATTGCTTAGTTATTTCTGTGTGCCCAATAAAATATTAAGTAAAATGCGTTTGCAACTTCAACCTTTGGTATTTTATTGCTGACTTTTATTTGGCTCTTAATTTTATGGTTGACTTGTCTAGAAGACAAACTGGTTTGCTCTAAGCCCTCACGCCTCAACATATATAATAAGGTTTATAAAATAAGTTAATTAAATTTATGAATAATTATAACAATTTATTATTTTTTCAACTATTTAAGTTTAGTCGTAGAACACCTTCGTTTTCACTAGCAGGCCTATGATGCGACTAGAGCACAATGACAAACAATGGAAATTGGAAGTACATTATAACTTTTAATTTTGTTATTTTAAGGAAACAGTTATTTGTTTCAAAAGCAATTGTAAACAAAGGCCATGTCATTGATAAATAAATTTGATTTGAGATATATTCATAGTGTCAATTAGTTAAACAAAGGTGACTTTATGCGGAGTATGTGGGAATAGTTCTATGCCATTCGTTTATAAGTAGCCGTACAATATCCTGTCTTTTTGTTTTTGTTTTTTTTTGTGTTGGTAATAACTCTAGTGATATTGTTCGTCACATTACATGAGTTTTGGAATGTATTAAAACTAAGTCACGATAGGAGAGAGTTTTACAATATTTTAATATACGATTTTAAATGACACGATTTCTTTCCCTTCGTTCCTCGCTTGGTTACACGTTAACGGCCTTGGTTAACTTAAAAATAAATTGTTTAAAATATTATTCAGTAGACAATTTATAATTAACGCCGGGTGTGAGCTTACGATTTATTGTCATAGAGTCTTTATATTTGCTGCCGCAGGAATGCTTTTGGAGGAGCGCTTTGTGTCTTTACAGATCACATGTTTTAAATTGGAACTTAACTGAGTAAATGTAAACCCCACATGCATGGTCGCTCTTTCGCTCAGTTTCAAGGCAAAACTTCCTACAAAACCTATCCCTTTTACATTAGGTATCAAGACGTAGTCCGAAAAAAGTCATTTACAAGTTGTTCTAGTACGTTCATAGAAGTATGATATGATTTTTCAACAATTTTTTTTATAGTTTTTATCGAATGTGTAACAACAATAGTAGTATGTTAATGTATGTTCTGAAACAGGATTCAGGATGTGGATTGTGATTGTCGGTCCGCCATCTTGTATTGTGACGTAACGGCGGCCATTTTTGACTCAAAATTCCTCAAAATTCCTAAAAATTGACTCAAAATAACTCAAAATTTCCCGTTTTTGAGGGAAAATGTCCCGTTTTCGAGGAAAAAATTCCCGTTTCAAGGGAAAATTAGGATTTCGAAAAACCACAAAAGTCGTTTTTCCTTAAAAACCACGAAACTCCTGATATAGGCTTAAGCATCCATGTCTACAGCCTGCAATAAGCCTCTTTTAGGATTATGACGTTACCGTTGCAATTTTCGTTACGCTTGCCATCTTGAAAATCCGCAATTTTTAAGTTAGAAAATCGGGAAAAATTTTAAAAATCATTAAAATAATTATTTGATCGAATTAAATAAAAATCTTAAAAACCACTGTTGCAGTTATCGTTTCGGTTGCCATCTTGGATTATATAAATGTTACATATTTCGTTACACACACCATCTTGGTTGAGTACCATGTCATTCTTACACTTTACGTTACGATCACCATATTGGATCCTATTAATGTTGCAATTATCGTTATGGTCGCCATCTTGAAATTTAGACGCCATCTTGGAAATCAGTATTTTTTATGTTAGACAATCGGTAAAAATTCCAAAATTCATCAAAACATTAACTTAATAGAATTCTGATTATATCGATTCCTGTCCTTGGTTCGAAACCGGTGAGGGCAAAAAATAAAAAATAAATATCAGGTCCTTCCTCCACAGAAGCCACCTACAGACTGACCTACCACCAATATCAAGGTATATATCGTTACCACCAATACCAAGGTATACATCATCAGCTGGTATGACGTCATGTACGCCATCTTGTCTTCGTCCACTGGAGATCGTCATCTTGTTTTCGTCTGCTAGAGTGTGCTGGCAACAAGTTGATATACTTTTCTGTTCATCATACCTTTAACCTCGTCCGTTGACATTGAACTATGTCATTGACCTTTAACTTTGACCTTGACCTCGAACATTGACCTTTATCTTTGAATATTGACCATGAACCTAGACTGTGAACTTGACCTTAACCTTGAACTTTGACCTTGACCTTGATATTTGACTTTGACCTTGACGCCCATCATGGATCCGTTATTTTATGTTTAGTACATGCTACCAGGAGCTACCACTTGCTAGTGGTCATTACTACCATCTTGTTTTCGTCTGATGGAGGTCACCATCTTGTGTCTACTCGTCTTACCATCATGCTAGTTTTATTCTAACATGCTACAGTGCATTAATCATTTATTATTACTGAGGTGCCCAACATCTTTAAATTTGACCGCCATCTTGAAATCATGTAATTATTTAGCTAGAAATGCGGGAAAAATTCCAAATTGTCTCCGCAAAAATAAATTATTAATTTACAAATTGAATCGTTGGATTCCTGTCCACGGTTCGATTCTTGACCAGTGACAGTTGGAACTAAATATTAAATAAATTTTAGATTTTGTTTTCCATTACTTTTCGCGGAGTTTATTAATCATTCATTCTACGAAAAACAACTCAAGTCAATATACCTGACCAACGAATTAATACAGTGCCGATTAGCCTATTATGAAAGTCTAATTTTTCAATAATCTGAATAACATATAAGCCGTTCATGTACAAAGCCACACACATAGAACAATTGTCTTCAGTCCATGAGACCGAGTCATGTCATTATCAGACGTGTAGGCTAGTCATTTCAGGACCACATGACCTTCGTCGTAAGCTAATTATATTCAATTAATCCATCGTGACATTTTTAAACATTCTAAAGGACCAAGTAACCTTGAAAAATATTTTAGTAACACCAAGAGGTTTTAAACTAGTAAATAAACAATCACTACATTTTGTACTACACGCAATCAACAAAAAGGAAGCACCATCAACAAAAAGGCAGCTCATTTGGAAGCGCCGACAACGAAAAGGCAGCACCGCCAACGAAAAGGAAGCACATTAAGAAGCACCAACAATGAAAAGGCAGCACCGCCAACAAAAAGACAGATCAGTTGGAAGCACCGACAACGTAAAGGCAGCACCGCCAACGAAAAGGCAGCACATTTGGAAGCACCGCCATCGAAAAGGCAGCACATTTGGAAGCATCGACACCGAAATGGCAGCTCCATCATCGAAAAGGCAGCACATTTGTCATTGACTCCAATATTCATTGGCTCCATGAAATCGCTCGCTCCAATATTCATTGGCTCCATGAATTCGCTCGCTCCAATATTCATTGGCTCCAATATTCATTGGCACCTATATTCATTGTCTCCAATACTCATCGGCTCCAATACTCATCGGCTCCAAAATTTATTGGCTCTAATATGCATGGGCTCCAATATCAATTGGCTCCAATTGCTCCAAATGCTCCAATATTCATTGGCTCCAATATTCATTGGCTCCAAAATTCATTGGCTCCAATATTCATTTTCTCCAATATTCATTGACTCCAATGTTCATTGGCTCCAATATTCATTGGCTCCAATATACATTGGCACCAATATTCATTGGCTCCAATATTCATTGGCTCCAATATTCATTGGTTCAAATATTAATTGGCTCCAATATTCATTGGTTCAAATATTCATTGGCTACAATTTCTCCAAATGCTCCAATATTCATTAACTCCAATATTCATTGGCTCCAATATAAATTGGCTCCAATTGCTCCAAATGCTCCAACAGGCTCCAAAAGGCTCCATTAGTCTTTTGACTCCAATAGTCTTTTGGCTCCTATATTTATTGGCTCCATTATTAATTGACTCCAATATTCATTGGCTCCAATATTCATTGGTTACAATATTCATTGGCTCCATCAGTCATTGACAGCAACAGTCTTTTGGTTCCAAAAGTCTTTTGACTCCAATTATATTTGGTTAGAATTCTTCGAGTCTAAGAGATTATGAGGCCACATGGCTACGAGTCTAAAATGATCTAGCGCGTTACAAGTTATACATGGCTCGCGAGGCTACAGAGCTACGAAGCTTCTAGTACACAAGTTTACGTGACTACGAGGATACAGGTCTTCAAGTCTGCATGATATCATGACTACGAAGCTACTCATCTACAAGGCTCCAGTTGTCGCATCTGTCTTCGACGGAATTTTCTCTTTTGCTCCAACTGCTCCATCAGCATTATGTTCTAAGATTACAAGGCTGCTTGCTAACATAGCTTCAAGTCTACGAGGCTCCAATGCATTATGACTACGAGACTACAACCCATGAGGTTACGAGTCAATGCGATTGCGAGTCTTCTAGGTTACGTGATCGCGAGGCTATAGGACTACGAAGCTTCCAGAAAGCATGGTTGCGAGACTGCGAGACTACAATTCTACGAGGTTCCAAGACATCATCTCTACGCGACTACGAGCCATGAGGTTACGAGACTACATGACCACAAATCTTCAAGTTTACGAGACTTCGAGGCTACAGAGCTACGAAGCCTCTAGAAAACGAGTTTACGTGATTGCGTGTATACAGGAATACAAGTCTGCATAACTTATTGACTACGAAGCTACGAAGCTACTCATCTACAAGGCTCCAATTGTCACATCTGTCTTCGATGGAATTTTCTCTTTTGCTCCAACTGCACCATCAGCATTATTTTATAAGATTATAAGGCTACTTGCTTACGTAGCTTCAAGTCTACGAGGCTCCAATGCATCATGACTACGAGACTACGACCCATAAGGTTACGAGACTATGCGATTACAAGTCTTCAAGGTTACGTGATCGCGAGGGTATAGGACTACGAAGCTTCCAGAACGCATGGTTACGAGACTGTATGACTAATTGGCCGCGTGGCTACGATTCTTCATGTCTCTAACTGACTGCAATAGCACTATTCAGTGGTGAGAGTTAATTTATCTTATGCAAAGGTACTTGCTGCAAGTAGTTCCGCTTTTCTACATCAGATGACGTCACGTGTTGCTTGCAGGTAAATAATATTTATTTCTTTTATGCAGGATGCTGGATGCTCACTATCGATCGCATAAGAAGAATGGCTTCGATAGTCTCCAAGGAGAAGGAAGTTCGTCCTTCCTGCTAGTGCTTCTCAGATTTCTCATGGTCCGCCATCTTGGATTGCGACGTCACGGCTTCCATCTTGGATGAGTGTGACCTTGAACTTTGACCGAAACTGCAGGAATGATCGCAAGCACATGGATTAACCATAAAAATATTAACAAGAATAATCGGGAGCACACGGAGAAAACCACCATAATATTGACAAAAATAATCAGAAGCACACGGAGAAAAAGACACAATTTTTTTTATATCATAAAATTCCAGGAAAAAAAATATTTAAAAATAAAAATAAAATAAAAAAATTAAAAATAAAAACAAAATATACATAAATATATTCTGCTAGCTTGTGTTTTTCTCATTGATGAGCAAAGATAGAGTTCTAGTACAAGCCAGAATTTTATATATTTTTTGTTTTGATTTTGATTTTTTTTAAATTTATTTTTATTTTTAAATATTTTTTTTTCCTGGAATTTTATGATATAAAAAAAACTTGTGTCTTTTTCTCCGTGTGCTTCTGATTATTTTTGTCAATATTATGGTGGTTTTCTTTGTGTGCTCCCGATTATTCTTGTTAATATTTTGATGGTTAATCCGTGTGCTTGCGATCATTCCTGCAGTTTCGGTAAAAGTTCAAGGTCACACTCATCCAAGATGGCCGCCGTGACGTCGCAATCCAAGATGGTGGAGCATGATAAATCTGAGAAGAACTAGCAGGAAGGACGAACTTCCTTCTCCTTGGAGACTATCGAAGCCATCCTTATGCGATCGATAGTGAGCATTCCGCATCCTGCATAAAAGAAATAAATATTATTTACCTGCAAGCAACACGTGACGTCATCTAATGTTGAAAAGTGGAACTACTTGCAGCAAGTACCTTTGCATAAGATAAATTAACTCTCACCACTGAATAGTGCTATTGTAGTCAGTAAGAGACATGAAGAATCGTAGCCACGCAGCCAATTAGTCATGCGTTCTTGAAGCTTCGTAGTCCTATAGCCTCGCGATCACGTAACCTTGAAGACTTGTAATCGCATAGTCTCGTAACCTCAATGGTCGTAGTCTCATAGTCATGATGCATTGGAGCCTCGTTGACTTGAAGCTACGTAAGCAAGTAGCCTTATTATCTTATAAAATAATGCTGATGGTGCAGTTGGAGCAAAAGAGAAAATTCCGTCGAAGACAGATGTGACAATTGGAGCCTTGTAGACGAGTAGCTTCGTAGCTTCGTAGTCATGCAGACTTGTATTCCTGTATCCACGCAGTCACGTAAACTCGTTTTCTAGAGGCTTCGTAGCTCTGTAGCCTCGAAGTCTCGTAAACTTGAAGATTTGTAGTCATGTAGTCTCGTAACTTCATGGCTCGTAGTCGCGTAGAGATGATGTCTTGGAACCTCGTAGAATTGTAGTCTCGCAGTCTCGCAACCATGCGTTCTGGAAGCTTCGTAGTCCTATAGCCTCGAGATCACGTAACCTTGAAGACTCGCAATCGCATTGACTCGTAACCTCATGGGTTGTAGTCTCGTAGTCATGATGCATTGGAGCCTCGTAGACTTGAAGCTACGTAAGCAAGCAGCCTTGTAATCTTATAACATAATGCTGATGGAGCAGTTGGAGCAAAAGAGAAAATTCCGTCGAAGACAGATGCGACAACTGGAGCCTTGTAGCCGAGTATCTTCGTAGTCATGATATCATGCAAACTTGAAGACCTGTATCCTCGCAGTCACGTAAACTTGTGTTCTAGAAGCTTCGTAGCTCTGTAGCCTCGCGAGCCATGTATAACTTGTAACGCGCTAGATCATTTTAGACTCGTAGCCATGTGGCCTCATAGTCTTTTAGACTCGAAGAATTCTAGCCAAATATAATTGGAGTCAAAAGACTTTTGGAACCAAAAGACTGTTGGTGTCAATGACTGATGGAGCCAATGAATATTGTAGCTAATGAATATTAGAGCCAATGAATATTGGAGTCAATTAATAATGGAGCCAATGAATATAGGAGCCAAAAGACTGTTGGAGTCAAAAGACTGATAGAGCCTTTAGGAGCCTGTTGGAGCATTTGGAGCAATTTGAGCCAATTTATATTGGAGCCAATGAATATTGGAGCCAATGAATATTGGAGCCAATGAATATTGGAGCCTTGAATATTGGAGCCAATGAATATTGAAGCGAGCGATTTCATGGATCCAATGAATATTGGAGCGAGCGAATTCATGGAGGCAATGAATATTGGAGTCAATGACAAATGTACTGCCTTTTCGATGATGGAGCTGCCATTTCGATGTCGATGCTTCCAAATGTGCCGCCTTTTTGATGGCGGTGCTTCCAAATGTGCTGCCTTTTCGTTGGCGGTGCTGCCTTTAAGTTGTCGGTGCTTCCAAATGATCTGTCTTTTTGTTGGCGGTGCTGCGTATTCGTTGTTGGTGCTTCCAAATGTGCTTCCTTTTCGTTGGCGGTGCTGCCTTTTCGTTGTCAGCGCTTCCAAATGTGCTGACTTTTCGTTGGCGGTGCTGCCTTTACGTTGTCGGTGCTTCCAAATGAGCTGCCTTTTTAGTTGACGGTTCTTCCTTTTTGTTGATTGCGCGTAGTTCAAAATTTAGTTATTGAATATTTACTAGTTTAAAACCTCTTGGTGTTACTAAAATATTTTGCAAGGTTTCTTGGTCCTTTAGAATGTATAAAAATGTCACGATGGATTAATTGAATATAATTAGCTTACGACGAAGGTCATGCGGTCCTGAAATGACTAGCCTACACGTCTGATAATGACATGACTCGGTCTCATGGACTGAAGACAATTGTTCTATATGTGTGGCTTTGTACATGAACGGCCTTTATGTTATTCAGATTATTCAAAAATTAGACTTTCATAATAGGCTAATCGGCACTGTATTAATTCGTTGGTCAGGTATATTGACTTGAGTTGTTTTTCGTAGAATGAATGATTAATAAACTCCGCGAAAGGTAATAGAAAACAAAATCTAAAATTTATTTAATAATTAGTTCCAACTGTCACTGGTCAAGAATCGAACCGTGGACAGGAATCCAACAATTCAATTTGTAAATAAATAATTTATTTTTTCGGAGACAATATGGAATTTTTCCCGCATTTCTAGCTAAATAATTACATGATTTCAAGATGGCGGTCAAATTTAAAGATGTTGGGCACCTCAGTAATAATAAATTATTACTGCACTGTAGCAGGTTAGAATAAAACTAGCATGATGGTAAGACAAGTACACACAAGATGGTGACCTCCAGCAGACGAAAACAAGATGGTAGCAATGACCACTAGCAAGTTGTAGCTTCTAGTAGCATGTACTGAACATAAAATAACGGATCCATGATGGGCGTCAAGGTCAAAGTTAAAGATCAAGGTCAAGGTCAAAGTTCATAATCAAGGTCAAATTTCAAGGCAAGGTCATAGTTCAAAGTCAAGGTCAAAGCTCAAGGTCAAGGTCAAAATTAAAGGTAAAGGTCAAGGTTCAATTTCAAGTTCAAAGTTCAAGGTCAAATTCAAAGTTAAAGGTCAAGGTCAAAGTTAAAGGTCAATGACAATGTTCAATGTCAACGGACGAGGTTTAATTTATGGTGAACAGAAAATTATATCAACATGTCGCCAGCACACTCTAGCAGACGAAACAAGATGACGGTCTCCAGCGGACGAAGACATGATGGCGTACATGACGTCATACCAGCTGATGATGTATACCTTGGTATTGGTGGTCACGATATATACCTTGATATTGGTGGTAGGTCAGTCTGTAGGTGGCTTCTGTGGAGGAAGGATCTGATGTTTTTTTTTTTATTTTTTGCCCTCAGCGGTTTCGAACCAAGGACAGAAATCGATATAATCAGAATTCTATTAAGTTAATGTTTTGATGAATTTTGGAATTTTTACCGATTGTCTAACATAAAAAATACTGATTTCCAAGATGGCGTCTAAATTTCAAGATGGCGACCATAACGATAATTGCAACATTTAAAGGATCCAATATGGTGGTCGTAACATAAAGTGTAAGAATGACATGGTACTCAACAAAGATGGCGGGTGTAACGAAATATGCAACATTTATATAATCCAAGATGGCAACCGTAACGATGACTGCAACAGTGGTTTTTAAGATTTTTATTTAATTCGATCAAATAATTTTTTTAATGATTTTTAAAATTTTCCCGATTTTCTAACTTAAAAATTGCGGATTTTCAAGATGGCGGGCGTAACGAAAATTGCAACGGTGACGTTTTAATCCTAAAAGAGGCTTATGGCAGGCTGTAGACATGGATGCTTAAGCCTATATCAGGAGTTTCGTGGTTTTTAAGGCAAAACGACTTTTGTGGTTTTTCGAAATCCTAATTTTCCCTTGAAACGGGAATTTTTTCCTCGAAAACGGGAAGTTTCCCCTCGAAAACGGGAAATTTTGAGTCATTTTGAGTCAATTTTGAGGAATTTTGAGGAATTTTGAGTCAAAAATGGCCGCCGTGACGTCACAATCCAAGTTGGCGGACCGACAATCACAATCCACATTTTGAATCCTGTTTCAGAACATACATTTACATACTACTAACAATATTGATTGGTTATAAGAATAACATGTTTAAAAAAGTGCGTGCCTGATCACGAGATGGGGCGTGTGTTATCGCACCCAAGTGTCCATCCCTGCAGCAGCGCTAGGCCAGTGTGTGTCTGTCCAGTCTCCTGTTTCCAACCATGGCAGTGTCCGGTTGCCTCTTTTAGTTGCCGCCAATATTAAGCGGCTTCATTGTTCCGTTTAGTAATTGCACTATTACAAATCGCAAGTTCTCGCACAGCGTTTATAATTATTGTGTGGTGTAGCGTAATACGATTTTAAACTACGTGAACTCTATGGATTACGTTTTAGTATTGACCGGTAGGACACCAGTAAAAAAGATTTGCTCAACTTTAAAGGCCATTGCGTTTCAATTGAGTGATTTTTATTACTTTTTAATTAGTTATATTCAAAATAAAAATATATATAATTTACTAGCCGCATTATCTTCAATTAGAGCTATAACAATCATTAACATAAAAAAAATCTATTCTCTGAAAGTCTTTAAAATTACCCCTTTTTATCGGAAGTAGTTGGCTAATGCTACTGCAATCCTCTTTCATTTAGAATGTGCATACATTTAGAGCTTAGAGGTCACTCCGTGTCGCGCTCTTGTAGTGCAGTTGCCACAGTTTACTAAAGGCAAACCGTAGCACCAGACAGGGGCCTTGTTGTCCGTGTAAACTGTTACCAGCCGGAGGTGCTTGGCTCTGATTGGCTGGGTCCCAATCTCCTGCTCATGGAGGGAGCTTGGTCAAGCCGCTCCGAGATAGAGACGTTGCCAAACCGATTCACAAGACATCGCTGGCGTAAGGCATCTTTTAAAATTCCAGCTAGAATATTATCGACAGGTATCACGAATACTTTGGTCAGCGCTTGCATTCACAAAACTAACGAGTTATATAAATACATTTCAATCTTATTACTTTTATAAGGAAAAAGAAAGGTTAATGGCTGTTAATAAGAATCGCAGGCTTATGTGGCCGTGGTCTGGGTTAGCTTTGCTTGTGTTTTCTGGCTGCGTCGAAGACAGACAGTTCACCGACATTTTGGGCAACATTTCAGTCGTAAATTCAGTGAATCAGTGAACTACATTGAATTTTAGAGAAATTAATTAGACCACGTATTTAAAAAAAAATTTAATGTATAAAATATGCCACAATCAGTAAAAAATTTAAATATCACGAAACATTCCATTTAAAAATAAAAAAATTAAGGCGAAAAATTACATAGTCAATGTTTCCTTTATTTGTAAACTTGTGATATGTATTGAATGGAGGAGGATAGAAATAAACATTTGCACAGTTTACTTGAGTGGTGTTTGTTTATCGTTTATTTCTTTATGTTAAGCACTTCGCTTGCAGCGTCATAATATTAACTGTCAGCACCGCTCTATTATGGTAGGAAGTTTAATAAATCTAATTAAATCAGTTTTAGAAGCTCTTTTAATAGAAAATTAAAATTTCCTCATAAGAAAAAAAAGCACAGTATCCACTTAAGCAATGAACATTTTTGTAATGTTTCATTGTTTATCGTAAGTGTAAGTATTAAGAAAATTAGTATGTAAAAAATATCTATACCTGCCATGTCAGTTTATTTTATTTATTTATTTTATTTATTTTATTTATTTTGTTTATTTTATCTTTTTTTTTTATGTGGTTTAGAACGATTGTAATGCCGTATAGTTTTTGTTGTTCCACGAGTTCAGAAAAATTATAATAATATTTTTCTGCCCTTTTTAAAATATAGGTGTGGTAACTTTATAATTAAAACATATCTTTATTATATCTAATACAACAGCGTATCCACACACATAAACCACAGTCGTACGAATATTAAATTTAGTCCTTTGAAAAACTGAAAACAGTGCATTTATTCAAAATCCGTTGCAACCGTAACTATGGCGCGACTTACAAAAAATGTTTATATAGTATTATATTTTTAGTCCAAATACCCCTAACATCATCTTAAAAAAATATATTTATATTTATTCATAGATAATTTTTATATATACATGATAACTTACTAATTGCTTTTATTAAATTAGTCTATCAATGGAAGGATTTGTTAGAGGAGTTAATTTGGTCATACGCCATTGCTGATTAGACTATATTTCATGAAAAAAAAAACATGAATAACGAGCAAAAAAAAATACAAATAAATATACAGAAATAAATAATACAAGGTAAAATCAGCCGATGTTAAAAGTTAACAAAAAATATTTTGGGATGTAGTACTTTTATGTACGCGTGTTAGGCGTTAAACTAACGTGTCATAATAAAAACTAACTTTAATTTTTCAAGCAAATAATTAATTAAAATAATACAAAATGAGTAGGTGATTATATAAATATGTTTGGTAAAGTAAAAATTTAATCAAACAAAAATATAAATGAATAAGAATTCCATTTTAATAGGAAACCGAGAAAAATTAACTATTTATTGATTTAAATAATTGAGCTACATTTTATAGTTAAACAATAAATATACCAAGTGTTTATCAAAATTGAATCGTTTTAATTATATATATAATAATAATGTAATAATTTATAATTAATAATACAAATATATTACACATAAGTGATCATAAAATCACGTAAACAAATAAATTAAAAAATACAATTTTAAAAAAAATTATGAACACAATTTCTATCTCTAAGATTGACAACAAATAAATATCTTAGATATACGAACTAGTATTCAATATTAATCATTCAAGTATGTTATTTAAAATCATATGTTTAATTTTTAATTGCATGTAAATTTTCTTGATCATGTCAATTTTTGTTGCTTGCTGCGAGCGCATCGTAAAAATTCACTCTCGTATTTTTTTTTCATAAGACGTTTAGATAAATATAACTTCATAACATGTTACAAGCTGTTTTTACTATTTGTTTGCTTCTTCGTATGTTCTGCTCTTAGTAGGGTTTCGTAGAAGACACATATATTTTGTTGGCATTAATGTTTTGTTTATTTATTGAAGCAATTTTATGACAATTTTTTGTAAGGAAAAGTCCTAGATTATGAAACAATCGTGGGAAAATTTTTAATGGTTGGCTATATAATTTTAATAATCTGGTACTTTGAATGCACATTTCTTAATTTTCTTTGCTGCAAGATATTTTAGTACATATATATTAATTTTTATACCGCATATGGAGAAAGTATCAAATATATTTTATTATATTTCGGCTGGATGCCATTTTTTGTATTCTGCTATTATTATTAATTTTCTCACTTAGTTTTAAATTTATGTTTTATATAAGTAGTATTGATAATGGAAATTTTACTGTTTTCTTTTCCTATTATTAATAAATTATCTTCTTATGATTTCCGGTATTGTAATACCTCTGTCACTCCCGTTACACTTAATCACTTCCGTTACCTCTGACACCTCCGTTACCCTAACTTCCGTTACCTCTTCACCACTGTTCTCCTTACTCACTTCCGTTACCTCGTGGTGCCTTTATCGCTCAACGTTTTATACTGGCTGTACAGAAAAACATGGGTGCGTTGCTAGCTTATGCGTTAGAAGTGAGACTTCACAGAAACGAAAGAGGGCAAATACTTAGTGTACTATAATATTTGAATCATTCTAAATAATTAGTTGAAAGTACAACTTTCCATGTCTTCAACGAAATATAACATCGAACTAATTGATTTATGACTGATTAAATATGTATGTAACTCTTATGGAAATATCTCTACAAATTTTCATAATTCTAGTGCTAACACCGAATCCAACCTTAAATTAGGAAGTTTAGAGTTGGCCATTTAAGAGTTTCGAAAGAATGTAAAAGTATGAAAATGTTAACAAAAGTATTGGAAAGTATTTGAAATCATGCGTTACAGCTGACATCTGTAATGTATCAATTCATGCTTTTTTTTTACCACGGAGTCAAACAATATTCGTTCAGTATAAACCATGCGTTACACACGTGAACTCTGTTAACTACTCACTTCCTTTACCCTGCGAGTATGACGGTACCAACTGTTAAAAGGTTTAACCTCAAAAATTAGTTTTTAGGTACTCGTAATGCACCATGAGGATTGCCTTTTATAATTGTAATATCCCGTGTTACATATTCCATGTTGTTTTTGAAAGAAATATTGTTTTTTCTCTCCTCGCATCTATTCTAAACGTTTTGAAAAATTTAAATGAAGGGTGGATTTTTTTTCGTGCTCGAGTTGGCGAGTTGATGCCGACAAGAAAAAAGGCTGTTACAGGCGGGAAAACCTCTCGAACAGCGAATTAGTTATTCCTTTTGGCAGCCACGGACACCTACAGCCCGCGCTGCGCGCCCTTCAGTGATCTCTAATGGCTGCTGTTGGAACCGCCGCGCCGCGCCATTATTTCACTCTCTTTGCGCGGCAACACAATTTTTTTTCTCCCGCACGAAACGCTGATAGCCTTGTCAGATTAACGCGTCAGTTTTCAAAGTTTCAAACAGCTCCAACACGAGACGTCTTTTGTTACAGGAATAGGCTACAGAGCTGATCAATTGGCGTGAATTTGATACAGTAAACGATATGTATTCAAAACAATTATTTAACCATTTTTAAAGCACGAATATTAAAAAATTATTGTTTTGTTTATTCAAAATGAAAGGCAGTTCTACTGTTCAATTAAAAGTAATAGTTCTTATGTAAATTACATAACCAGCACTGCTTCTGACCAATATTACTAGAAATATATTACGTGGATTAAGAATAAATACTACCTATTATAGCCGTTACCAAGGTGTGAATTCCGGAATTTTGTTTTATAAAGTTTCTAGTTTCATGGTCTATTGACTCCAAAACGATCGCTGTTTCTAAATTATTTGAGTATTATTTAAACGTTTTCTGAAACAATTTTTATACGACTAACCATTTTTGCAAGACGTGAAAAAAACAAGGATTTAAAGACTAAAAAAATCGTAACTCCCTTAGTGACGACACAATCAAAGCAATTTTTTTTATAAATAATATAAATTTTATCTTAAACTTTTGTCTGAAACAGTTTTTGATAAGGTGAGCCATTTTTGCAACAAAATTTGAATAGTGATCAGAGGTTGAGCGCAAGAGCAATATTCGCGCCAAAAAATTATATCGTTAATAAAATCAACACTTCTATTTTAAAAGAGGGGCATGGAGAAATAAAGGAGTATTTGTCAATAGATGAATTCATCACTTGAACTTTCGGGTGTACCCTCACAATAACTTCAAATGAAACTAAATGTACAAGTCATGCTTATGTGAAATCTGGATGCTCCTCGACTATGTAATGGAACGAGGCTTCGGATGATACATTGGGGCAGAATATACTTAGTGCCACTATTTTAACAGGTGTCGGTAATGGAGAAAGTGTTATCATACCTTGAATTCCCACTAACCCCACTGATCTACAGTTCTAATTCAAAAGAGTTCTTTTTCCCGTCAGGCTTAGTTTTGCTGTTACCATCAACAAAGCGCAAGGGCAAACATTGCAGGTAGCAGGGGTGCATTTGGAAAAGCCATACTATTCCCATGGCTAACTATATACGTATAACCTATTCGCGTGTGTCCAATGCACGATATCTGCACATATATGCACCGGACAGAAGAAAACATATAAAATAGTATACAGGAGCATCCTAGAAAAATACTCTGATTTAAACTTTTTTAAAGAAAAAATAATTTATTATAAGTTACTACTTTTAACTTATAAAAATGTTGTATTTAAAATTATTTATTTTTTGTAATAGAGAAACATATTTCAATAAAGCATGTTTTTAGTTTTTTAAGCTAAATTGTATGTTAGTGTTTTGAAATTATGATGATCCCAGTCAGTCAATAAAAAAATAATTACCATTTTATTTTATTTACTTTGCTATGATCATTGATACTTATTTAAGGACATCAACGCGAGTGAAGCCGTGGGTTAAAGCTAGTAGTTAAATAATTACGAAATCGAAGATGGCGCCAAAATTTTAAGATAGTGGGTGCCACAGTAATAAATAATATACTACACTCTAGCAGGTAAAATATAACATTGTGGCAGCGCACTCTAGCCGACGAAAACAAGACGGCGGCCTCTAGCAGACGAAAAAAGATTGCGGACATGACGTCCTACTAGCTGGTTTTATATATATATTCCTTAGCATTAGTGGTGTGAGGTAAAGTACCTATGTTTGTTTTATTAATAAATAATTATTGATTATTGTATTAATAAAACTTTAAATATTTTAAAAGTTTTCTCAAATTTTTCTTATAATAATAACGGATTTTCGTATGGCTGCCATAACTAAAATTGAAACTAATATATTTTAATTTAAAATGGTGGAAAGTTATAGAAAATAAAATGGTGTGTTACAAAATTGTGAAATCCACGATTATGGTCAAAGATGGCCGCTGGGGTCAAGGTCAAAGTCATGTATGATGGCCGCCATGACTTTATAATTTAAAATTTTAATACCGAAAATATAAATTCTAATTTATCCTTTTTTAATCAGTATTAATTATTTGTAAATTATTTAACTAGGGCTATCCCACTTCTGACACCAAAATTTTACGATTTTAATAATAGTTGATTGGGAAGAACTGGGTTCGTATAGGGATAGCCCAATTATTTGTTTATTGCAAAGTTTTATTGACTGCTAGTATTAACAACACTAATACATAATCTCACTAAAAAAAACCTACTAATCAGTTACTCGCACTCAGTGTCTCAAGTCCCTACACACCGTACACCTCGCGCAACTCTCGCCGCAGCACCCCTCGTGGACCTCGGTCGCCGCCGTCGCACTTCCCTTCGCCGAGCCACTGTCGCGGAGGCCGGCGTCCAGGCTTATATAGACCCTGGCGCCCTTCTAGAAGTGACGAGCGCGGCTGGGGACAGTCGCGTCATCCCGGGCCGAGCCGACGCCCGAAGCGTCGAGAAGGGCATCGGCGGCTCGCGCCAGGGCAGGGCGCTGCGCGGGGAGCGGTGAGGAAGAGGGGGTAGCGACGACCCTTGTAATCCGGGGAGGCACGCGTGGCATGTCTTACGTCAATGGATGGCGCATGACACCAGTGGCCATGTGGGGCCACCAGCCAGCTACGAACCTGGAGCGCGCCGCGGCCCTGCTTGCGCTCGTAACAATATTAACAAGCCTCAAAAAAGCAAGGGCACAGTTAGTAGACACATAAGAAATACATTGTGCCAACTGCTTATTTTATGCACTGCTCCGGTCATAAATCATATATAAGCATTAATATAATAGACACACATTTTAAGTCTAAGAACTAAACTTTCAAAATTTTATGGAACATTCAAAACTTATTTTTATTATGTCCACTACCCGTTTATAAATTTTATTGAAATTAAAAAAAAAACACTTTGGAAGAAAATCACACGCATAAAATTGAATCACAAATATTTCTAGAACGTATTAATAAATTAAATCATAGTTCACTAATTGAAGTTTGAGTATGACAAATAGTACGAAATCTAAATAATGTCTGCGGACACTGGTGTTCTCGCTGTGAATGTGTCACTAGCGCCACACAGCCCAGCGCGGCAGTGACTGCTCGGAGAAGCAGGCTGTCCCTGGGTCGCACGTCGCCTGCATAACAACCCAGTCCACTGCTCTGACATGGGGGGGGGGGGGGGAACTGTGTTATGGTTTAGTAATAGGTGTTGCAGGAGACCCGCGCGCGCCCAAAGGAAATTTCGGCGATTTTCGCGAAAGCGCGTGACCTCCGCTGAATATTTATGGCCCTGGGCGGTTGAAGGGGAGGAGGGCAGTGGCGCGCCACGCGGCCTCGAGCTGAATCACCAACGAGCGGCGCAAAGTGGCCTGTAGAAATGAAACAGCGCGCCCGCCGCACATGCGAGGTGCGGTCAACAAAGGGCGCGGGTTCGGTCCCAGCGCCCCCCCGGATCACGCCGGACATAGCAATGAGGCCTGGCTTCCGGCCGTGGCTTCAGGGCGTGTCGCTCTCCCGCCGTCCAATCAGCAGTCAGTGCGAGCACACTCGCCTTCCCCTACAGGTCAGCACTCACGAACAGGATATTTACACACTATCAAAATACTAAATAGGTTTTAAAAAAACACGTTTTATATTTAATTTTTTTTGTAATTAATTAATATATGACAACTTTTTTAAACTACAGATTCACAACTCAACAAAACATTTTATTTTACAAAATGAAACCTGAAATCATTCCTGTAAAATAATTGGGTTTTATCGGGTTTTCTGTGATCGATTCACATGTACTATTGACTTTTCAAAAACCGAAAATTAATGAAAACTCTTACTCAAGAAAACTTGGCTAACACCTGCCTCTTAAAATGGGAAAATCGCAGCGGTTACAACGATCTAATGATGTCAGCTATTCATTAAGGAATTAAATTGAATAAAAATTAAAAGCTATTTAAAGCTTATCTTGATACGTTTTGTAAAATATGTAATAGTAACATTGCAACGTTCTAAGCCGAGCGCTAAATTTTAAAAAACTTCATTTAAAGTGCTATTATCTGAGCCTTGGTTTGTTTAATATGCTAATAGTTTTCATTATTGTTTAAGCTTTATGTATAAAACTCATTTTTGTGGGCTTGCAGTTAAGGTGACATTCGAGCTGCGAATGTGGAGTGATCGGAAATTACTGAAAATATTTTTGTAATAGAACAAATTTCTGTGCTGCAAAATCGTATAATATTTCTTAAAAACTGCAAATTTTTCAAAATTATTTGTCCAAAAATAAAATAAATATATTTATTTATACAGTTTTTCCGGGTAATTTGCTAAAGACAAAAATAATTCGGTGGGCCATCATATTTACCCAAACATGATAATTTTCGTAAAACCTAAGAATACGTTTTTCTTGGTATTTTAAAGCATAACTGTAATTGTTGTATGGAAATTTTGTCCATCCTTCTAAATGATCCAATTTAAAGAGCTCTCTTTAAAATGACAGCTCTCACACGAGTTCTCAGCCCACAACCTTGAAAGTAGTGAATGGTCAGTTGCCTCCTCCTCAGCCGTGGCTGCTAGCTTCAGGCAACTTCGTGGCCAATAGGAGTGTTTCATGCGGAGATCACGTGGCTGAGGCTACCATTCTACACGGCTCACGCAATCCACAATATTCTGTAAAAATGTATTTAATAAATTACATATCAAACTGGTAAAGTAAATATGGTTTCATAAAGACGTTTTATAATTTTTTTCAGAACGTTGTATTTTTATTATATTTCACAGCACAGCCGTGTGGTTCAGACCTGAGTCATGTTCAGTAGCGTGACTCAGTGGTTCAGACCTGCCAAATATTCAACAGCGTGGGTACGTGGTTCAGACCTGCCCAAGGTACAGTAGCGTGTCTGTGTGGTTCAGACCTGCTTCCGGTTCAGTAGCGTGACTCTGTGGTTCAGACCTGCCAAATATTCAACAGCATGGGTACGTGGTTCAGACCTGCCCAAGGTACAGTAGCGTGTCTGTGTGGTTCAGACCTGCTTCCGGTTCAGTAGCGTGACTCAGTGGTTCAGACCTGCCAAATATTCAACAGCATGGGTACGTGGTTCAGACCTGCCCAAGGTACAGTAGCGTGTCTGTGTGGTTCAGACCTGCTTCCGGTTCAGTAGCGTGACTCAGTGGTTCAGACCTGCCAAATATTCAACAGCGTGGGTACGTGGTTCAGACCTGCCAAAGGTACAGTAGCGTGTCTGTGTGGTTCAGACCTGCTTCCGGTTCAGTAGCGTGACTCTGTGGTTCAGACCTGCCAAATATTCAACAGCATGGGTACGTGGTTCAGACCTGCCCAAGGTACAGTAGCGTGTCTGTGTGGTTCAGACCTGCTTCCGGTTCAGTAGCGTGACTCAGTGGTTCAGACCTGCCAAATATTCAACAGCGTGGGTACGTGGTTCAGACCTGCCAAAGGACAGTAGCGTGTCTGTGTGGTTCAGACCTGCTTCCGGTTCAGTAGCGTGACTCAGTGGTTCAGACCTGCCAAATATTCCTCAGCGTGGGTACGTGGTTCAAACCTGCCAAAGGTACAGTAGAGTGTCTGAGTGGTTCAGACCAGACTTAGGATCAGTAACGTGGCTGTGTGATTCATACCTGCCTCCAGTTCAGTAGCGGGACTCAGTGGTTCGTAGGCTCCCTATCCCATCGCTTTATTCATATCGCATTCACTACTTTTATTTGTTTATAAATTTTAACCATAGCTAAAATTTACATTTTCTCAGCAATGTTTTACATTGCTTTGCCTTAAGCCACTTTTTAACATCACATTTTGGTTTTTGATGTTTCTTGTTACAGATATTTATTGGAAAGTTCTGGTCAAAATTTATCTTATGTTATGTGTCACAATTTTTCACATAAATTTTCCAAACAAATGTGTTTAAAATTACAAATATGTTTATAAATAAAGGCCTAACCACTCTGTGATATTTAACAACTCATAAATAATTATTACTAAATATTTCGTAAGAACACTGGTGGCATCCTTAAAATAATGCATGCTAGCTATAAAAATAAATTTTCGTGAAATAGCTCTTAAATATTTATAACGATATGATTATGGACAAAAGAACAAAAGTCTGTGAAACTGAGCATTACAAAAGTAAATTAATTTTAATTATGGAGTGATTTTATTTATTTATTTTTATTTGTGATACTAGTTTTGATTAACGAATTTGTATTTTGCCATAAAATCCGACTCTTTGTAGACGTATTATCACAAAAGTAGGTCATAAGTGTAACATATTTTAAATTTTTAAAACCTAGTTACTTTTTACATTTATATCTACGCTACATTCAATAAATTGCCCATAAAATATGACATGAAAATGCAATCCACAAAAACAATACTCTAAGTACAAAATTATATTAGAAAACCAAATTTTTCTGTACCCTATGGGAAGCAAAAAAATTCTTATTTAAAGTAGCCTACATACTACTAACTGATTCTTTAAAACCTCCCATTAGTCGGGAATTCCGCGATAAAAGACAGGCATGGTCTAGTAGGAATCTTAAAGGACAGAGTTCAATCTATATAGGCTATGTAAACGTATAAGAAAAACAAGTGGCGTACAGCTAATGACACCTTGATACTCAAGACTAAAGTTTCCCTGTGGCCAGATAATGTTGCAAAATTGCTGGAAGTTAAAAATTATTTAAAGTGTGTTGAGATTCTTATATAAAAGTATTTTAGAATACCTTCAGAATGCAATGCAAAATATGCAGTTTTAACAAAAACATAACTAAAAGGAACGAAATAATTCTAATAAAACGATTCAGCTAGAAGTAAGGACACACAAGAAACGTGTAATTTGCAACACAGCAGATATAAGACCTCTGCACGTCACACACTCCGTGATGTGTCCGGGCTCACGTAAGCACATGGGGCAACAGCTGTGGCCGCCAGCCAGACTTAGTGCAGCCAGGAGACAAGGAAGGCTGCACGTGACGTAACACTGTTCAGTATAATGCATTAAAGTGCAAAACAAAATATACTTTCACGTTTTCATTTTTATTTCTATGTTATATTTATAGTCTCTTCTTATATTTTGAAAAGTAATAATTATGTAATTTTAAAAAATCATGTAAATTGTATTTGTTTACATTATGAAAGTCAAGACAAATTTATTTAAAATCGAATTTTCTTGAAAAACAATGGTTATACTTTATACTGCTCAATGATGAGTTATCAACGATTTAGAAGACCTGTATAAACAAATAAGAGCTTGGCCATTGTAAATACTTTACACATTTACATAAATCATAATGTGGTTAATTTGTTACGCTTGTAAGCAAATAAAAACCTTTTATTTCTTTCATTTCTATATTAGGTATACCATTGAGCATAATGGGAAATGTTCATGAGCTGCGAATAGGCTACAGAACAGAAGATACAAATGTCTCTACGACTTAACAAGACCTGGCGGCCGTCAGTTCGGCTCGTTCCCCGGGTGTCTGCTGCCGCGTTCCAGGTCTGCGAGTCTGGGGGCTTGCACGGGGAGTCAAGTGACACAGCCTGGTCCACGCACCGATGCCTGCTTCGTGCGAGGTCTGCGAGTCTGGGGGCTGGCACGAGAAGTCACGTGACACAGCCTGGTCCACGCACCGATGCCTGCCTCGTGCGAGGTCTGCGAGTCTGGGGGCTTGCACGGGGAGTCACGTGCTACAGCCTGGTCCACGCTCCGATGCCTGCCTCGTGCGAGGTCTGCGAGTCTGGGGGCTTGCACGGGGAGTCACGTGACACAGCCTGGTCCACGCACCGATGCCTGCCTCGTGCGAGGTCTGCGAGTCTGGGGGCTTGCACGGGGAGTCACGTGACACAGCCTGGTCCACGCACCGATGCCTGCCTCGTGCGAGGTCTGCGAGTCTGGGGGCTTGCACGGGGAGTCACGTGACACAGCCTGGTCAACGCACCGATGCCTGCCTCCTGCGAGATCTGCGAGTCAGGGGGCTTGCACGGGGAGTCACGTGACACAGCCTGGTCCACGCACCAATGCCTGCCTCGTGTGAGGTCTGCGAGTCTGGGGGCTGGCACGGGGAGTCACGTGACACAGCCTGGTCCACGCAACGATGCCTGCCTCGTACGAGGTCTGCGTGTCTGGGGGCTTGCACGGGAAGTCACGTGAAACAGCCTGGTCCACGCACCGATGCCTGCTTCGTGTGAGGTCTGTGAGTCTGGGGGCTGGCACGGGGAGTCACGTGACACAGCCTGGTCCACGCACCGATGCCATCATCGTGCGAGTTCTGCGAGTCAGGAGGCTTGCACGGGGAGTCACGTGACACAGCCTGGTCCACGCACCAATGCCATCCTCGTGCGAGGTCTGCGAGTCTGGGGGCTTGCACGGGGAGTCACGTGACACAGCCTGGTCCACGCACCGATGCCATCTTCGTGCGAGGTCTGCGAGTCTGGGGGCTTGCACGGGGAGTCACGTGACACAGCCTGGTCCACGCACCGATGCCTGCCTCGTGCGAGGTCTGCGAGTCGGGGGGCTTGCACGGGGAGTCACATGACACAGCCTGGTCCACGCACCGATACCTGCCTCGTGTGAGGTCTGCGAGTCTGGGGGCTTGCACGGGGAGTCACGTGACACAGCCTGGTCCACGCACCGATGCCTGCCTCGTGCGAGGTCTGCGAGTCTGGGGGCTTGCACGGGGAGTCACGTGACACAGCCTGGTCCACGCACCGATGCTGCCTCGTGCGAGGTCTGCGTGTCTGGGGGCTGGCACGGGGAGTCACGTGCCACAGCCTGGTCCACGCACCGATGCCTGCCTCGTGCGAGGTCTGTGAGTCTGGGGGCTTGCACGGGGAGTCACGTGACACAGCCTGGTCCACGCGCCGATGTCTGCCTCGTGCGAGGTCTACGAGTCTGGGGGCTGGCACGGGGAGTCACGTGACTCAGCCTGGTCCACGCACCGATGCCTGCCTCGTGCGAGGTCTGCGAGTCTGGGGGCTTGCACGGGGAGTCACGCGCCACAGCCTGGTCCACGCACCGATGCCTGCCTCGTGCGAGGTCTGCGAGTCAGGAGGCTTGCACGGGGGGTCACGTGACACAGCCTGGTCCAAGCACCGATTCCTGCCTAATGTGAGGTCTGCGAGTCTGGGGGCTTGCACGGGGAGTCATGTGACACAGCCTGGTCCACGCACCGATGCCTGCCTCCTGCGAGGTTTGCGATTCTGGGGGCTTGCACGGGGAGTCACGTGACACAGCCTAGTCCACGCACCGATGCCTGCCTCCTGCGAGGTCTGCGAGTCAGGAGGCTTGCACGGGGGGTCACGTGACACAGCCTGGTCCAAGCACCGATGCCTGCCTAATGTGAGGTCTGCGAGTCTGGGGGCTTGCACGGGGAGTCATGTGACACAGCCTGGTCCATGCACCAATGCCTGCTTCGTGCGAGGTCTGCGAGTCTGGGGGCTTGCACGGGGAGTCACGTGACACATCCTGGTCCACGCACCGATGCCTGCCTCGTGTGAGGTCTGCGAGTCTGGGGGCTTGCACGGGGAGTCATGTGACACAGCCTAGTCACGCACCGATGCCTGCTTCGTGCGAGGTCTGCGAGTCTGTGGGCTTGCATGGGGAGTCACGTGACACAGCCTGGTCCACGCACCGATGCCTGCCTCGTGCGAGGTCTGCGTGTCTGGGGGCTTGCACGGGGAGTCACGTGACACAGCGTGGTCCACGCACCGATGCCTGCCTCGTGCGAGGTCTGCGAGTCTGGGGGCTTGCACGGGGAGTCACGTGACACAGCCTGGTCCACGCACCGATGCCTGCTTCGTGTGAGGTCTGATAGTCTGGGGGCTGTCACGGGGAGTCACTTGACACAGCCTGGTCTACGCACCGAAGGCTGCTTCGTGCGAGGTCTGCGAGTCTGGGGGCTTGCACGGGGAGTCACGTGACACAGCCTGGTCCACGCACCGATGCCTGCCTCGTGCGAGGTCTGCGAGTCTGGGGGCTTGCATGGGGAGTCACGTGCCACAGCCTGGTCCACGCACCGATGCCTGCCTCGTGCGAGGTCTGCGTGTCTCGGGGCTTGCACGGGGAGTCACGTGCCACAGCCTGGTCCACGCACCGATGCCTGCCTCGTGCGAGGTCTGCGAGTCTGGGGGCTTGCACGGGGAGTCACGTGACACAGCCTGGTCCACGCACCGATGCCTGCCTCGTGCGAGGTCTGCGAGTCTGGGGGCTTGCACGGGGAGTCACGTCTAACAGCCTGGTCCACGCACTGATGCCTGCCTCGTGCGTGGTCTGCGAGTCTGGGGTTTGCACGGGGAGTCACGTGCCACAGCCTGGTCCACGCACCGGTGCCTGCCTCGTGCGAGGTCTGCGAGTCTGGGGGCTTGCACGGGGAGTCACGTGCCACAGCCTGGTCCACGCACCGATGCCTGCCTCGTGCGTGGTCTGCGAGTCTGGAGGCTTGCACGGGGAGTCACGCGCCACAGCCTGGTCCACGCACCGATGCCTGCCTCGTGCGTGGTCTGCGAGTCTGGGGGCTTGCACTGGGAGTCACGTGCCACAGCCTGGTCCACGCACCGATGCCTGCCTCGTGCGTGGTCTGCGAGTCTGGGGGCTTGCACGGGGAGTCACGTGCCACAGCCTGGTCCACGCACCGGTGCCTGTAGCTAGAGTTTCCGCTTCCTTTGTTATGACGTCATGGCTATGAACATTCCACCGGACAGGCGGCAAGTGGATGGATCAGCGTTAATGGATTACAATCGATTAGTTGGTTGAAGAGAGCCGCTTGTGTAAACGTTAGCCCGACCCCGTGGCTTCCGATAGCAAAGGTTTTCCTCAAAGGGTATTTGAATATAATTCCACCCGAGGCCCTTTACTACGAGCTGTTAAGTACCATTTCACTTTGTCTCTAGTATCATCCTCTAAGCACCTATTTATCAAAGGTTTTTAAAATGACAGAAGGGTAAAATAAAACCCATCTCTTTTTAAAGATTCTTTTAAATGAATGTAAATATAAAGTTACTGTTTTTGACGTAAAAAGCTTTCAGTAAACCTAACATGAATCTTCTCTTAAAACCGTTCAGTAACTAGCATGAAGTGTTTGCCTTTATATAAGTTTAGTTCATTTTCGTAGCAACAGTTTTTGTTTTATTTTACAATATTAGTCCATAAATTTACTAGGATTCTCCTCTTAAAGATTATTTTGTTTGACAAAAAGTTTATTTTAGAGGTTTTTTTTTTTGTTTTTAAATAGATTTGGTAGCTGGGAAGAATAAGGACTATGTAACTTATCATAACCATTATGTTTCTCAGCTGCAGAATAAAGAATTAATTAATTTTTTAGAAATAATAACTTTCGATTTACATAAAAACGTATTATAAATAATAATTGATTTATTAAGTAAATATTAATTTGCCAAATGCTTTTTAGTGACCATAACACTTTTTGCTGAAAACCAGTATCTCGTCTCTCTCTCTATATATATATATATATATATAATTTATGCCTATATTACCTATAGCTAGAGACCGGAAAAATTCGCAGTTTCATTTCGCGATAGTAGAAATTCTTTTACATATACCTTTTAGCTGCTTTTGCTATTGGCTCACTGTTCGTCTGGGCGACTCATGGCCAATTAGAAACCTTTAAACAAAGAAGTAACGAATCACGGGCAAACCAGTTGAGACGACTCACAAATCAGCAGCCAATGAACTGGCGTTATTTGCAGAGTGCACAGAGTATTGTGTAGACTATCCTGAAGGTCATCGAAACCGCGAATTTTTCAGGTCCCTACCTATAGCACAATACCTATTAATATTACAAGGAGACTATGGGTTTCTTTGTAAATAATTGTTTCTTCGTAATTTGTTTTCATTTTTATAATCATATTAAAATTCAGCTTGTTAAATTTTTTTTTTTTTGGTACGTTTGATAAACAATGTGTATTACTAAAACCTGCGAAAAACGAACACTTTGACTGCTTTCTAGAACCTTTCGCTGATACAACCGTTACATATGTAACAAAATATAATTTTTTTTGTAATTAACATTGCTATTACTTGAACACAATATTGTTTGAATGCGTATTAAATTTAAATTTTATGTCTAGAAAAAAAAATTTACTGAAAGTCAGTTTACGGACGATAGTTTAACGTGACGTCATATCAAAACATTGATGAAACTATTGCATAATTTTATGAATAAAATAGAATCATTTTTATTGAATTATCACTATTTTGTATCGATACAAATAAGGATTGAAATGAAAATAACAATTATTTGATAAATTTACTTTTATTTGCACTCATTAATTCAAATATGTTTATTACTTTAAGGAACAGATTAGGTATTTTAACTATAACTTTTATACATGTTTGCTATTTAACTTCTTCCAATCTGTGTTATTCTGTTAAGGATAGGACGATGATAGGAAAAGTAGGAAACGAATGGGAGTGTTTCAAGTTTAATGTCCCTCGAAACAGTCAAATCGATGGTTGTTCCAATCGAGTGGAAGAGAGATAGATGCGGCGCAAGCGTAAAATGAGCGTAACGGGACACAGCGTTATGGGACAATGTGCGTAACGGGACATTATTTCCTGCGTGCAGCCGGCGTTCATCGATTTATTAGACGTTGTCAAGTCAAAAAATTATTTGTAATTTTCCATTGTTTGTATGTGAGTTCAATAGAGATTCTTATAAGAAAATGCGCTCCGTAAAAAACGGTACTCTGAGCACGTGCAGCAACGCTGAGCTGTGATTGGCCGCGCCCGGCGGGCTGTCACGTGGTCCGGGTGTCGTGACGAGCCGCTGACAGCTGACAGCTGACAGGCCCCGGGCGAGAGGCAGTCAGGCCAGCGAGTGTAGCGAGCACGGTAGTGCCAACAGGGGCACATCAGCAAATTGAGGCTCTAAATTCAACGCGGGTGAAATTGCTCGCGCCCCAAGGGGGCAGTGAGGGATGTGAATCATGACGAGGGGTGAGAGGAACAATGTTCCTCACCAGGCGGTTGGGGGGGGGGGGGGGAGATACTCGCGCGAGCGACCTAAATATTTATAAGCTACGTTCTTTACGTAGCGTGACGTCATAGTGGTCCCACCTCCGGCTCCGCCCATAAACCCCGCCCACACCACACGTGTCTTGCGCGGACTGCTGTCCTCATTAACTACTTAATTGCACTTGAATATCCTCGCTCAAGTTTTCCATTCATTATTTCATTTGTTCAAATTGTATATTACTATTGCATTGTCATACAAATTTATATTACGTGCTGAAGCTGCAATTTTTTGCATATTTAAAATAATTATCCCAAATATATACTTTTTCACAACAGTTCACATTAGGAAAATACAGCAAGTAAGAATAGATTTAGATAAAATGTTTAGTACACAATTAAAGTATACTTTTCTTTAATCTTTATGACCATTATAAAAAAATTCGAAAAAACTTTAACACTTCAGGGGGTAACATTAAAAAATACATTATCCTCTCTGTTACTGCCTTAAAAATAATCAATGCAAAGAAATTTCTTCTTCATTTAAATACTTGTATCAAATGTTATCTGGGCATGTCGAGTCTTGTCTAACACTGGATTATCTGATATAAAAATAACGTATAAAATATCTAGCAATCAAACATGAAATTACATACTTCAAAACCATTACCTAAAACTATCCAATTTTTTTTTTGTTACAATATTAAGCAAACACTTTCTTACTATTTTTACATGACTCAATTGAATGGAAAACTTAATGTCATCGATTTAGTAAGAGGCATTTTACTAACTGAAGCAGCATTTCTATATATGTATATTTATGTATATATAATTTATGCCTCAAAATATCATAATTAATTTGTACCGATATTCTAATTAGCAATAAAATTAATGAACGAATGAAAATTGGTTTTCTGAAAGGTGTAATTTGTCAAAAATGTAAATAAAATTAAATGAAACTAATTTTTTTACTCAGCATCAACGCTTTCTTTCAATTAAATTTAGTATGGCTATAAAGTTGCACCAATTTTAAGATTTATATCAAAAAATAGAAAGTTGGAAATAAATATAAATATTATTACTTATAGATATGAATTGTATGTACTTCCTAAGACAAACACTGCCAGTCGGGGACGCACCACAACGCCGAAATACCACAATGCCGAACGTACAATAACGCCGAAAACCATAACGCCGAATGCCAAATTGACTACAACGCCGACAGCTAGAAAACTGCTGTGTACCACAACGCTGAATTACCACAACGCCGAAATACATTAACGCCGAAAAATTTCGTTGTAGGACTGCACAAAGGTTACGTTAGGTAAGGTTAGCATACAAATTCATTCAGTTGTTTTTCATTTATCTCCTGGGCCCCCCCTACCCGCAGCAACATTTTTCGGCGTTACTGTATTTTGGCGTTGTGGTATACAGCAGTTTTCTAGCTTTTGGCGTTGCGGTCAATTTGGCATTCGGCGTTATGGTATTTGACGTTATTGTACGTTGGGCATTGTGGTATTTCGGCGTTGTGTTAACGACCCCTGCCAGTCAAGTAGTCAGGCGAGTCTGATAGAAATATCGTCCAAGCTGAACTGCTCGCTTCACACTCCTTGCTTCTCGAAGAGCCGAGACAGCCGATGGAAGCCATTACTCCCCCGTTGAACAGAAGTGTTGAGAGTCACTTAACTGTAATGACTAGCCAGTTATTAAGTGCATTGTACTTAACATCCTCTTCGTTTGCCTGAACTGGGAGTAACTCCTTGTCGTGACACCCATTGTAATAGCTAAGTGTCGGGTCTGAACACAGTTTCATTGTTTTGTGCAAAATGAGTTCGAAAAATTGTTCAATTCGCATGTTCATACTGGTTTTTAAACATTAAATTTTGCTGTCGTATAAAAATATCAGTTTACTCTTGTGTCTCCAATAAGCAGGAAAAACTAAAACGCTCATGGTAGAGAAAATTTGAGACGAAGAACCAGAGAGTTAATAATACAAATTCATAGCATTATCATCTGTATCTAATTGAATCATTAGAATAAAAAAATATTGGAGTCGTAATCTCTGAGGTGGCGTGAACCGTGAACTATCATTTTAATCTTCCGAAGTGTAAATCAATTGTACATTTGAATGATTTAATCTTAACTGATAGAAAAAAAAATACGTTATTTGCCAATCAAATGAACCTTTTTTCTATTAGTTTCTAAAGTGATTGACTTTTTAACCGTACAACAGTAAGTTCTAGCTTACACTTGTGTTTCGTTACCTATTATAAGTTAAAAACACCAAATTTAGTTAGCATTAAACTTGAAGAACTTAAAAAATTCCGGGAAGATATCTTTAGTAATATTTGGATATATGATAAAAATTAAGAAGTTTATTTATAAATTATTAATCTTAGGATATAATTTCGCAAGGTAATGCCACCGAGAAATGTTCTGATCTTGAATACTTGGTGTTTTAACAGAATAGCTGTCAGTGTCGCTCTAGATTTTCAATTTCAATTCAAAAGATTTTTACTATACATTTTTACACTTCACAGTTATTTGACAATGGTTTACAAGACACGCCAGCACACAGTGCTCTTTTGCCTAAAATACATGATTATTAAATACAAGTTACACTTTGCTGGTATATACAAAATTCACAGAGGTTAACAGAAAAATATAAGCGGTATATACAAAGGAAAAGTTTAAAACCTTTGGTTTTGTCTGGAGCCCCGGGGCTCTATGTTTGGGGTATGGAACTTATTCTTCACTCATATACACTATACACATTAATTAACTCCGCATTCTCGAGACACTGATGCAAACTCGCAACATCAGGCAGTGGAGTATTTCTGAGGCACAGCAGTGCGCGCGCAAGTGAGACAACGCGTGAGGAACAGTAACTGTTCTCAGTTGTGCCGCGACGAAGGAGTGAGACAGACGTCTATTGAAACTGAGCCGCAGATGTGTCATGTGGTGAGCGGCACACCACCATCTGTCACAGCGCTAGCGTTACATAGAATAGTAACCCTCAATTTAACAATAAGGACAGATCGTGTTAATTAACAGCTGTAACTCACCTGTCCTCGACGGCGTATTCAATTAAAGTTTTTTTCAAAACAAGGTGCACTTTAATTGTTTCTTACTAATGAAAATTGCCTGATAACCATTGCATTAGGTTCATAATCGTGTACATTTGCTGTATTTTATTATTTTTTTATGTTTCTATAGCTTTAGTCGTATAAAATTACCCCATTTAATAATTTACTTTTTGGTTAAAAGAATTTTAAAAATGAATAAAAGATTTTGCATACAAACAACTAGCAAAATATTGTACGCTGAAAATTTAACTTAAAATTGAAAATAATTTCGTCAGCTAACAATATTTTGCATTACAATGATATAAACATGAATTTTTTTATTTTTAACTCATACTATATTTCACCTTTAAGATGACCTTGGATAATAATGTCGAAAAAAATTTGGATCTAAATTTAAGGTTGCATGAATTTGACAAACAAATTGTTATTGAATGGTTCTTGCAATAGGGACTGATTTAAGATATTGATTTGGGCATAAACTAATGTGCAATAGCACATGTCCTAAACAATATATTTGAATCACAAATATCAGTGTACATTAATGTTATTACGTTGTATGTTTTGTTAATATTGTTATTTTATTGGGGCTCTCAAGCAAATAGCGGTCCGCTGGCCCGATACGTTTCGTACAGCCACTTAAAAAATACTTCAGTAACATATAATTAAACATACTCTCATGTATTAGCCAATCTTAGATTTTCTATATTTAGGATAGTTTTTCATCATACACTGCTATGAAGCCATATAGTCTCACAGAAACAATGACAATAATTATTAGTCCATTTATATATCTTTTCGTAATATATTGGTTCATTGAAATCCTTATTAGATAAAAGTTTTGCTTTCTTTATATTGTTTGTAAATACTTAGAATAAAATCATAATTTTTAGTTTTTCACGACATGCAACGTATTGTATTTTTTGTTCTTATTATTTGTTGATGTGGTCCTCAGATTAGTTGAAGAAATTGTACCTGACCATCGAGAAGAAGGATTTTGGCAATAAATTCTCCAAGCGATACATTGTAGAAGCTATGTATATTTGTCACACGATCCTCTGGAGCTATGATTGCTGATGGTCTCGCTCGAATGGTGAGCTAAGGCAGAGAGGCTGGAAGTTTGGTCATAAACTCAAACGAGACACATTTTATCACCGTGTTCAAGCGTCAGTCCTTGGAGAACGTACAACCTTACCTACCGTTCATGCGTTATGGCTATAACTTTTAGAGCAAAGAAGGGTTCATGACAACACGTTAAGACTGTCCATTATAGTATGTTATAAACGTGACCAACAAAAATTTGAAATCTTTAGGTCATAGCAAAAGGGAAAATACCTTGCAACGTACGCTTGCGTAAAAGAAGTATGAACGGAAAAATTGTAGGGTTTATATATCTTGGTTTTCGTATCTCTGGTCAGAAATATAATTTGCAACCTTACACGGCGATTACCGATTCGTATATCACGATTTTTCGTAAATGTCTCAATAAGCTATACAATTTCGAAAATATTAAGAGGTACAGGTCAGAGACAGTAAGTTATGCACCTTGAAGTTTCAAAACGACCTTTCTCTTTAAGTTCAATATTAAAGGAAAAATTACGCTGGGAACTATATATTATTTATTCGAGTAAGAGAGCAAAAACCTATTCCCAAAAGGATAATATTTACCATGCTTGTAGGGATATACAACTGCAGAAATATACATTGTGGGCTTCTGTGCCTGTTGCCAGTGTGAGGATCAATGAGCGAGTCAATGACCGACCACCCTGAAGTCAGTGCGGCCATCTGGGATGACCTTGACCTTTTACCTTGACTTTTAACCAGACAACCATTTTGGATCCGCCATTTAAAATTCCGACATTTTGTTTTCCATCATTTAGAGTTCTAGAACTTTAAGCCATCTTAAAATTTAACTACCAAATCGCATGCATTGCACTTTTCGTTACGACAACCATTTTAAAAATCAATAATTTTCAAGCTAGAATATTGGGAAGAATATTTAATGTAATAAAAAACTTTAATAAATAACATTTTTATAAAAACTTCCACCATATTGAATTATTATGCCACCGTTACGGCTGCCATCTTGAAAAACTGTAATTATTACTTTACATTTTAATAGTAAAAATTTTGAAATTTATAAAAAGGATATTAAATCATAGAGTTCTCGGTTAAAATCCGGCGAGGTCATTCGATTAAAAAATGGTGACAGATCTTTCCTCCACGGAAGCTACCGGCAGACTGACCTCCCACCAATAAAACAAATGCAGAATTATGTTAGGACAGTATGGCGTCATGATAGCGATATTTCTGCTAGATGCCACCATCTTGGATTCAACATATAATTTTCGTCTGCTAGAGTGCGCTGCTGCCATTTTAGTTCAAGTTTTACCTGCTAGAGTACAGGAATCATTTATTGCCAGGGTGCCCGCCATCTTGTTTATCGTCTTGGCTATTAAGTTGAAATTATGGTTTTATTAAGCTAGAAATTCGGGAATTATTATAAAAATCATTAAAAAATAGCTTGTTAAAATAATTATTGATTCAATCAGTTATTTTGCGTCGATAATCAGGGAACATATTAAACAGTTCGTGTACTATGTCAGTCGTATATACCAGGCGTCTCCGAACCACGAGAGCAATCATGACCTGTCTACAGTCTTGACTACGCCCATTAAACCAAACAACACTCATTCAATACATAATGGATGTGCGATGAACACAAATGAAACGCAATACAAACACAAAATCCACACCAAACATGCAAAGGACACACAGCACACACGCTTACGTGAACTCAGAATTAGTTAGAAATCAGATTTAAAGTAATAAAATCATCACAAAAGTACAAATTAAAAATTTAGTACATAATTTCTACTGTACTACAAGAACAAACATAGTTTTTACATTCACAGTAATTCAATGGATCGTCACGGGGTTAGGGCATCGGGATAACATATTACACTTATTGCACTGTGTCAAATGTATAAACATGTTCATTGGACAGTTCCAGTTGTCATAACGTCTATCTAGCATGCTGTGCTAGCATAAAGGTTTTGCCACAGTATTTTTAAACTTGTTCTAGCTTGTGCTCAACTGACGCAGTACAGGTTTCATAATGTCGATTTAAGTTATCTTGATGGTTAGATTGTTTATTACATTTAATGCATTGAAGCAGTGTTCATTCCAGTGCATTATTCGGGCACCTTTGTTCTTTAATGTCTGCGAGCGTTTGCTGGTGAAGTGATTGACGCTCCTCAGTATTTGCACTGGTGAGATAAACGTTCGTTGTTCGTTGAAGTCTCCAAGGTTGCTTGCAAACCTTCAGATTATGGAACAGCACATGCCATTTCTTTCTCTGCGGCCGGTATCTCTGCAGCCGATATCAAAAATGCCAACAGGATCTGCGTCGAGAACGCAGAAATCTGTGTCCCCAATGACGATGCTAGTTCTTCCACCAAGATCTCTGCAGCCGTTGGCGTCCCCACCATAGAGGTCTGCGATGCTGATGGTAGAAAGTCCAAGTCGTCATTGGAAAACCAACTTAATATCAGAATACTTGCTGAAGAGAGCCGATCCGCACTGCACCATGATCAGAGATGGACTAAGGGTCCCTTGTCGTCTGGATTCACTTATACACCCGTGGTTGTTAGTACAATAAGTAATTTAAAACAACAACTTTTTTTAAATAGCTTCAAAGCAGAAAACCTAAAGCTCTAGGAATTAATAAACACATAACGATCAAGTAAAAAAAATAAAAAAATACACAAAATAGATTAGATCAATACATTTACCTTTTTCGTAAACCAAGTCTTTAACGCTGCACGGGCTGTCTCGTCTACTCATGACACTGTCTCATCGATTCCGGTTCAAACTGCTTTGTTGGTCTCGGGCTCAGAAACACTGGTATCCGACTGGCCATCTTCTTCAGCGACGACGACGTCTGCGACCACGGTTACGACTTTGCTTTGTCTCAGTGCTTGTTGAGACAGGATCACTGACTGAACTACGACAACACGCATGACGCTTGGGCGTCTGTGTAGAGGCATCACCACATGTTACAACACATCTATGTTTGGTGTTGCATGTGCAGATGAAGTGACTACCTCTTCGATGCAGTTCGCAGGACACAGGAAAGTGTGAAAACCGCCAGTGCTGAGCGCCTCAATTACAGGTTTCCGTATATGTACGCAGATATACGGTATCACAGTAGCTGTACTCGACACTGAAGAAGCTAGTTCTTACACAAGCGTACAAATCGGAAAGATGAAACGAAAACCTTGTCTTGCAGATAGGACGAAAACTGTAGGCACGTAGGGTTTCACGGCTTTATATATGAAGGCCCACACGAGTCTAATTACACTGCGGGAGCCATTTCCGCATTAGCCACGAGTTTTTACAGGCACATACTCGTTCAAACTTGTCGTGTGTCTGCTTGTCATACGTTGCACTATGCTGGAGAAGGGAAGTACAGCCATAGTCAGTCTGCAGTTCTACAATTTCGATGGCTCTATCGCACAGCTCGTTCAGCCAATTCTTCTGCTGAGGTCTGGTGACATAAATGACGCCACACGGATCTTGCAGTAGCAAATCATCTAGTGTTTTTCACTTGGTGGTAGAAAATTTGTTACTTTGTCCTACTCCAGGCCATAGTAGTATTTGCATTTCCATTTATTTAAGGTTTGTTTTTGTCTTGTTGATTCCAGGGATATGGAGGATGAAATGTGGGGGTTAGATTCCTGCTGTCATTCTCGTAAGTGACGGCAATCTGCTTGAGCAAAATATCCGTTTTTTTGGCTTTAAAAACCTCGCAAGTTTCTGCATCTTGACGCTAGCAATGCTCGGCCTTAACGAAATATATCTCGCAAACACAATAGCATTTATGATAAAACTTTCTTAATCTTGTTTCGGCAGCTGTATGACGCAAGTCGATCATGAAGTATCAGACAAAAAGCATAAGCGTTTGGTGGAATATTTCCGCTAGTCAATATCTCAGCTATACAGTCTATGATGTTTGAATTTTTTTTATCGTCCTGTTTAGAACGTCAAACACTATTAACGGAGCCTTGTTATTGAAACTGTCGGCACTCAGTATCGGCGACTGTCCGTGGCCATAGTATGCTTGCTGAATCTTGGAATTTATTTGATATGCGAGAAGAAATCTTCCAGTTTCAAAGTCAATGTCTGTATCCACATAAGGGTAGCATTAGCTGTTAAAAAATATTTTTTACATATTTGGCAGTTATCAAACACAGAGCGGTAAACACCTACATTCAGCTATCTATCAGTCTGAAGCCCGACGATGATGTATCTTGTATGTACGTATGATCAATAGCGAAGCTAGACTTTACAATTCTATTAATATGCCCTAGTTTGAGGCAAGCCATTTTACATTTCCAGGCTCCACGATCGGAATGGTACGTCAATGTTCTTGCCATTTTTTACGTTCTTCATCATCTTGATATGTTCGATCGTGCTCACTTGTATGTGAGGCAGCATCCACGATAGACTGTAGGGTTAGCGAGACATCCTATGGGTATTCTGCAGCAGCGAAAATTTCATAAATGTGCGTATTGCCTAGAAGCAGTACGAGCTCTTGTTTCGAATTAATGATTATATGCTCGTAAACCTCAGCAAATCCAAGAAGCATGAACAGAGGAACGCAAATTTCGTACTTTCCTTCGGCATAATAAGGAAGGTTATTATCATCCTCGAGAGCCCAACCGGCCATCTTTGCAGCAGAAAGTTCGTTTGGCCTTGAGCGAAAGGTAATTTTTCATAGCAGATGTTATGCTTACATCGCTCGTCTGGTCTACCTCGACGCCATTGAGTACATATTTAATGCGCTACATTAGGTGAAGAATACCATTGCAGGGTATTGTCGTCGTTGTCGGATGCGTGCCCTGACTTTTTCAGCATAACTCTTATATGCAGAAATGACTGCGAAGGTAAAGTATATCGTTCCTTCTTTGGAAGGTAGCACGTATGGTTCGAGCAGGGAAGGCTGGTACTCGTGCAGTTCCATTTACTTAATGCTGTCATTAAAAATTACTTGGTCTCCCACGTTGGGAATTTCATCTTCCATATTTATTCGGCACTTGTCCAATACTGAGAAGAAACTTTATGGTTTCAGGTATTAATGCACCGACGTCTGTTAAAATACAGGTCTTTTGCACGCCAATACGATTTATTTTATAACTGTTCGGTGTTACCAACTTTTTGCGCATCGCTTAAAGAAAAGACGAAGAATATTTTTCCGTTTCGACAATTCACCAAACGTCCTCTCTTCTCAACGATTCTCACGACGACTTCGTGTGCGCACTTCACGACGACTGGAACGGAAATGATACTTTACAACATTTCAACCAGTTTATATCCTGGCGGGACCATTGGTGAATTCTCGTGTAGAGTGTTGTTTAGTCTTCTGTTAAGACATGTTCCACTTGCTAAATTGCTGTTTATTCGTATGACATTCACAGGCAATATGTTTACTGCTCGCGTAGATTCGTGCGTGTTTCCTTCATAGTAAAACTTTGGTTCAAATCCGAGCATCGTGCCTATGGTCCCAGGTTTCGTAAAGTCGACATTTTCACTGCATGTTAAAATCCTCATTTGGTTGTTTTGGTTTGAACGCAGTTGAATATCTACATCCTGTGGTAACTTTTCCTTTATTCAATTTGGCATGTCGTCAATTTCCTAAGATTCACTGTAACTGTATTCTTCAGCGATCCCATCACTTTTCAAGAAGCGGATAATGCAGCTATCTTACTCCATATATGCGTTGCGGCATTATACGTTTGAAAATCTGCAAGTCCGATAAACCATTCCCCTTTCTACTCCATAGGTGGAAAATGGACCACCCACAGACTTAAAGTGTGACATGTCAATGTGTTATCAAATAGACTTATCTATTTTCATATATTTACAGTTATTTTAGATTCAAAAACATTTTTAGCAATTTTTTTAGTTAGAAAGTGAATGCACAAGTGCCTATTGTTTGTTTTTTTAGGCTACTGTTCTCTTTTGTAATTGTAGCACAGAGTAATTCCATGTAGGTACCGCCTAAGTTCTGGCGGAGGTCTCAAATTGACAAAACTGTCGTAGTATTCGGCCATTTTTCCAGACTTTATGGATGCCACCGAGTGCGTGCCGCGGTCTGTCGACGCATTTAAAATTAATAATGGCACACTCGTGAGTCTTTGGCTTGCTGTATAAAGTGCATTGCATAAACAAACCTCGATAGTAACGAATTTTCCATTTTTTTAACATACTTGATGAAATATAATATATTGGTGACCTTGATGTTTATGCAGAGAACTAAAGTTTTATCCACTTGTTTCATCCTCATTCCTCGACCTAATTTCTAGGGCCGTAAGTAGAGTCTTGCACCTTTCATTTACCCATGGCAATGGCTTCCCTGCTGGTATTGTGTCTTTGTTCTTCCTCCAAATGCTTGCTCTCATATCTTGGAAGTTTTCTGCCCATACTATATAACTCGTAGTACCGTTGGGGCTACTGAGATCACCCAATGCAGGTAAATCTAGTAGTAGTAATCCTCTAGTAATCTTGTTGTTGAGAGTAAGTCTTTTTTACGGAACTTTTTGCACTCCTGCACTTGTTTTGCGCTTGGTCTTTCGAGGACTAACTTGCAAGCACCTGTTCCTAATTTATTCTTGGCCTTCATGATTTTGGATACTCCTTACGCAACAATTTTCTCTTCAAGTCCTGCGTTTGGTAATTTACTTATATCTTCATCTTCCTGTGCCTGTGATTTTTTCCCTCTTGAAATCTGATTTATAACTAATAAATAGTTCTTGTGACTGCGCATTTGTTTTAGTGGTGGGAGGTCAGTCTGCCGGTGGCTTCCGTGAAGGAAAGATCTGTCGACATTTTTTAATCGAATGAACTCGCTGGGTTTGAATCCAGAACTCAATGATGTAAGATTTTTTTAATTAAAATTTATCAAGTATTTTTTATAAATTTTAAAACTGTTCCTATTAAAAGCGGATATTAATTACAGTTTTTCAATGTGGCGGCCGTAACGGTGGCATAATAATTCAAGATGGCGGAAGTTTTAGTTAAAATTGATTTATTAAAATTTTTTATTAAATTTAATTTCCTTCCCAATTTTCTGGCATGAAAATCACTGATTTTTAAATTGGTTGTCGTAACGAAAAGTGCAAGGCATGCGATTTTGGGAGTTAAATTTTAAGATGGATAAAAGATCTAGAATTCTAAATGATGGAAAACAAAATGTCGGAATTCTAAATGGCGGATCAAAAATGGCTGCTGGTTCAAAGTCAAAGTCATCCAAGATGGCCGCACTGACTTCAGGGTGGTCGGTCATTGACCCGCTCCTTGCTCCCCGCAATTGCACCTGGCGCAGGAGCCTTCATTGTATACTACTAACTGCGAATGTTAATGTATTTGCAGCAGTAGCTGCGCTCAGTCGCCGTCAGTCGCGATGCAGCGCCACCTCCTTTCATTTCCCCTACTCCCACTCTAGGTGTCTTGTTCCCCCTCCACCGCCTCTCATCCTTCCCCTTTTTTCCCTCTAGATTCAACACTAGCGACATCTGTGATTTTAGTTCTTTTTAGAGTATTTAAGCGGGCTCTCAGCTCGCTATAGTTGCTGTCTGCCCAGTAGGTCTAAGGGGACAGTCCGCCGGTTAGCGCTAACGAGTTACGTCTACACTCAGCGTCGTCATGCTGCCCGATTACGTTCCGACCGTCATGAACCTAGATTCGTGTTACGTAGATCTTGAAACCGTAAATCCGCGGCATAACATTTTGCAAAGTAAATGCTGGTAATAGTGACGGCGATTGCTGAGTGTTGGGCCCGCCATTATTTGTATGCAATTTATATTGTTAGTTCGGCTCTCTACAACTGCGCGTTGTGCGCCAGCACTATTTAATTTAGCTTGCTATTTCGTTATTACTCAGACGTTAGCGCATAGCCGGTGTATGTAAAATATACGCTTACATATTTACGAGAACACTGTAAACCAATCCCTATGTACGTTAGGAACGTTTCCGCTACATGTTACGTAAAATCATAAGGCAATATGCATATAGCATTGGTTCTACAATAGGCGGACATAGTTTTGCTTATGCTTGTTGTAAAGGAAGACATTAAAGAGCAGTTACTATTACATTGTGCCGTAAAAGTAAATCAAATATGTACAACATTCGTACTTAGTAAATGCACAGCATATAAAGAGAGATATATATATATATATATAGGTTATACCCGAATTGTAAAGATTCGTATGTAAAGAAATGATGCTGTTAATGGTTGTAAATATAAATAAACTTATATTGATGATAGACGCATGTATTATTGAAGCACCATATAAACAAGATTTTGTTATACACACAACAATTGGCCCATGCTAAGGGATTTTAATATCTCATTATTGTTCTTTGTAATCGAGGCACTAGTAGTCAAACTGCAGTTTTCTGGCGTTTGGCTGCAAGTCCTGCGCCACTCTGCTTAAGCGGCAGCTAAATTGTTGTTTTTTGTATGTTTGTTTCCATGGCTTCGACTGCGTCTTCGGTCGGGGTCGGTTGGGTCTACCAATTCCACCGAGCCGACCTCGTCCAATATTGTGAAGAAAACAACCTACCTACAGATTCCAGTGATACCGTCGCAGTCTTACGCGCACGTCTGGTGCGTCATTTGCGTGAGTCTGTGGCTGAACCCAGTGAGGGCGATGGAGCTGGAGCAGTGGGCGGGCAGGCAGCCGCTAATGTAAGTGTACCTCCAGACTCATTCTCCCAAAAACTTTATTTTTCAGTGCTTAAGGCACTACCAACCATTGATAGCTCCGACCCTGGGGTAGTATTAAAATTTTTTTTAGAGGCTGATCGCCTGAGTAAACTTAAATTAGTCCCTTCCGCCTCCCTTATGAAGGGGCTTCTAACTAAATGCGCAGGGGTGTATGTCAATAGATTGACAGAGGCAATTATTCAAGGCGTGGAATACCAGGCCTTTAAGACCTCTGTTATACGTGCTGTATGCCCACCCCATGTGTTGGATTCATGTAAACGTAGTTACGTTCTGCGATTACAACGACCCGATGAGAGCGTGTCCCAATTCGTTGATAGTGTTCTATCATATGCATCGGTATTAGAATTGGACACTGGTGACAACGAACTAATTTCTTTAATGTTAGGGAATGTGGCACCCCACGTCATTAGCATGGCTAGCATGCTGTCACCACCCAAAGACGTGGATGATTTACGTAGTTGGGCTACGGATGTGGACGCTCGATTAGCTGCGGTGTCAAAGTATGAAGCAACTTTTAGTAAACAGACATGTATACACGGCACAGGGTTACACGGGCATATGTCCGATAATACGCGGCTCGTTCCAGATACACTTACAGCAGGATATAAGCAGCCTGCGGTTCTTCCGCAGCAGTCAAGCAGTAATTATAAATATAATCAACTGCAATGTCAAGGTGCGCAAAGCCAAAAGATTACAGGCACTAAAACACCTCGTCCACGTATGTATCATATGACCACCCAACAGGGGCCTCACAAGGTAACTCCGCCTTGTGTAAGTGATCCGGGTGAACAGACACCGTCGCGGCCGCTTCACATCGCCCGCACTGCCCAGCAACTACAGGGCGACACGCAAAATACTCACCTACGATGCGCTAATTGTAGTAAATTTGGCCACATAGCATTTAAGTGTAAAGGGCCGCGTGTTGAGGCGCAAGAGCGTAAGTGTTTTAGATGCCAGGGAAAGGGTCACTATCGTGCGAATTGCCCGGAAAACTACAAGTGACGGGACGTAAAAGAGGGCGTTACCGTCGTTTTTTGGTGAAATCCTCTTACAGAAATTTTCTACATTTCATGCCCATACAGATAAAAGATAGGTTCTATCCGGCACTGGTGGATACTGGAGCCACACGGTCTATAATGAGTGAGCATTTTGTAAAGAGCCTTCAGCTCAAATTTCCTAAATTATTTTCTGACTCATCATTTGTTAGTGAATCTATACAGCTGTGTGTGGCAAATGGGAGTTGTGTTCCCTCTGAACAATCTGTAATACTGCACTTTAAAATCAAACATTTCTCATGGTCGTGGAAGTTTGCCATAGTGGCGGGAATTTCCCCTGAGTTTATTATTGGTTTAGATTTTTTAGGTCAGTCACGTAGTGTTGTGGATTTGGGTAACCACGAATTACGGTTTGACTTTGCTCCTAACGTTAAGATTTCCTTACGTTACGACGTATGCAGTAACATTGTCGTAGCTGGTAGCGATGTGAATGAGTCTACGCGTGAACAAACCTTACGATCTTTAAAGTCACAATTTGCAGACACCATAACTAAGAAAATTGGTAAATGTGATATTCTTCCCTATAAATTCTATTTACGTGACGAAACGCCAGTGTATAGTAAACCTTATCAGGCATCTCCGCCTAAATTGCAAGCAATGCGACAGATTGTGGATAAACTGTTAGCTGCAGGAGTTATAGCGCCCTCGACTTCGGACTTTAGTACGCCTACCTTTCTTGTTCGTAAGAAAGACGGCGTAAGCTGGCGGCTAGCTCATAATTATATTCCTTTGAATAAAAAAATAGCTTATCAGGACGTGTATCCCCTGCCCACTGTGGAGTCCGCTCTGCAACATTTAGGAAAGGCAAAATATTTTTCTGTTATAGATTTGAATAACAGTTTTCATCAATGTTTATTACATCCAGATTGTCGTAAATTCACTGCCTTTTCCACGCCATTCGGCCATTATGAGTTTAACAGGATCCCGATGGGAGTCACCTTTGGTAGCCAGGCCATGTGCCGAATTTTAGATCATATTTTGTCCGACCTTAAGTATAAATACGTATTTAATTACATAGACGATATTATTATTTATAGTCAATCCTTGCAAGAACACATAAGTCATGTTAAAGAGGTTTTGGAACGCTTAAGAAAAGCCCACTTAACAGTTAACCCGGAAAAATTTGAATTTTGTAAAAACTCAGTAAAATTCTTAGGTTACCAACTTTCACAGGGGCGACTTACAATTGATCCAGAAAAAATAGCTGCAGTTGTTCAATTTCCTCGACCTATTAATCTAAAAGGGGATTTCTGGGCATGATAGGATATTATTCACGTTTTATTGAAGATTTTGCTACAAAATGCGCCCCCCTGAACGTACTTCGTAAAAAGGATGTAGTTTTTAATTGGGGGCCAGATCAGGAAAAGGCTTTTCAAAACTTAAAGAGAGCAATGACCACACCCCCAATTCTTATTCTTCCTAATTTTGAAGACAGATTTGCTGTACAGGTTGATGCGTCTAGTTTGGCCCTGGGCGCCGTACTCGGACACAAAGAAGGAAAAACAATCCGCCCTATAGCGTATGCTAGTCGTTGCCTATCTGAATCCGAACGCCGACTGGGTGTATACGAAAAGGAGGCCCTTGCCTGTTTGTTTGCCGTAGAAAAATTTGAGAGCTATTTAGATTCACGTGAATTTGATCTGTACACAGATAACCAAGCATTGAGCTGGTTATTTAATCATCCACACCAGCTGGGAAAATTAGGTAGGTGGATTTTACGTCTTTCATGTTTTAGATTTGTTATACATCACGTGCCCGGTAAGGAAAATTTGATAGCTGACTCACTCTCCCGCATGTACAACCCGGATGAGTTTGAACAGAACGACATTGACAATCAATTAATTACAAACAGAACACGCACTGGCCTTCAAATTTATTCCAGAATCCTATTTTAATATAAAACAATGTCAACAACAAGACCTATCGTGTTGTGAAATTGTAAAAGAATTGAAGTTAAAGAAACCAATTCCGTACATTGTAGAGCAAGGTATACTGTACTATACAGGAATAAATGGTAAATTACGACGAGCAGTTGTGCCTAGCGTTTTACGTCCCATGGTTCTTACATACTTTCACTCGTCGGTCATAGGTTGTCATTTGGGCATTGAGAAAACATATCAACGTATTTGTAAATATCTATTTTGGCCGGATTTACGCGATAACGTCCGTACATTCGTACGTTCTTGCATAGATTGTCAAGTATCAAAACCACCACGTAATGCTAATGTGGGCTTGTATGCGGCAGACCCGCCAGTTGCCCCTTGGCATACCATACATATTGACATTTATGGACCCCTAACACGATCAAAAAAGGGTAACATATGTTTGTTGGTCATTATGGATATATTTACAAAATTTGTAATTTTGTCTCCAATGAGAAATATGAAAGCCGAAACAATAGTTAAGGTTCTGTCTGAGCAGGTTTTTAAAATATTTGGACCTCCAAATATCATAGTCTCTGATAATGCTCCATACTTTCAGTCCATAATATACAAAAATGCGCTTTTTGAGTGGTCGGTAAAACCCGTGTTTAGCTCACCATATTTTCCCCAAGGGAATATGGTGGAACGAGTAAATAAAGTCTTAAAGAGCATCCTCATATCATTTTACAGGGATGATCAGACCATGTGGGACGCTGATATCGTCTTTATTAATGTTGGTTTAAATTCCGCCCATCACTCTTCCACTGGCTTCCCCCCATGTCTTCCATTTTTGGGTCGAGATTTAATTCATCCTTTACTAAATCAGTGGGGCCTGCCTGCTATTGACTCCAGTCTCACAGCCCAACAGCTTGATAACATTTTAAATTCTGTTGAATGTAATCTGAAACGGGCACGCAGTACAGTAGCCGAGGTCTATAACAAAAACAGAACAGTGGCTAATTATAAGGTTGGTGAGCTTGTTTTATGTCGCTCATATCGCTTACCCAACTTAGCTGCCCAAGTTAGTTCGAAATTATTACCATTGTACGATGGACCCTTTGTGGTCGATAGGATACTTGGCACCAACACATTATTGCTACGCTCTTGTAAATTTAAAAATAAATATAAAAAGTGCCATGTTAGTCAAGTAAAACCTTTTGTGAGTTAAGACTCTTGTAATTAGTTTATATATATATATATATATATATATATATATATATATATATCAACATATTATAGGCTATAAGGTGTGAGATTTATAATTTAATTATTTGTTGATTGTCCCCACTGTAGGAGTGTTCGTGTTTTATGTGTGTTCGGTGTTTGTCGCTTCCATTCTTTTTACAGCTGGGCGCGCCTCTCCTTCCTTCCCTCTACCCCCCCCCCCCCCCGCTGCATCTGCTGATTGCATCTGCATCGACGGCCCCATGCCGACCTCGCAAGGAGACGTCCTAGCGAGGCTCTTCTCGTCGCTTCCCCTCCCCGACCACTGTCTGATCGAGACCGCCTAAGGAGTCTACGCCTCAGCTCTGCGAGCTCGCCGAGGACGAGCTACGTGATTAGGCTCCCAGAGGACGACCGGGCGCATATCCTGGCGCTACTTCGTATAGGATGGCTGCATAACCATCGGCGGCCCATTGCAGTGTCCGGCTCTTTGAGGCCTCAAGAGCGGGACACGCAGGACTGTCTGCCACCAGCCAGAGCCCTGCTGCAAGAAGCGTTCCTTGTGCTTGTTATTTTTTATTGTCTACGCACTATGTATGAGTACATTGACATAACAGTGTTATAGTTGTGTCCATGAGTGGACCTACCCGTATATGATGATTGGTATGAAGAGGATGGTTTTACTGCAAGTTGAAATTACTAAGGCGGACTATCAGATAGGCGCGGTCTTAAGGGAGGGGAGATTGCAGCAGTAGCTGCGCTCAGTCGCCGTCAGTCGCGATGCAGCGCCACCTCCTTTTATTTCCCCTACTCCCACTCTAGGTGTCTTGTTCCCCCTCCACCGCCTCTCATCCTTCCCCTTTTTTCCCTCTAGATTCAACACTAGCGACATCTGTGATTTTAGTTCTTTTTAGAGTATTTAAGCGGGCTCTCAGCTCGCTATAGTTGCTGTCTGCCCAGTAGGTCTAAGGGGACAGTCCGCCGGTTAGCGCTAACGAGTTACGTCTACACTCAGCGTCGTCATGCTGCCCGATTACGTTCCGACCGTCATGAACCTAGATTCGTGTTACGTAGATCTTGAAACCGTAAATCCGCGGCATAACATTTTGCAAAGTAAATGCTGGTAATAGTGACGGCGATTGCTGAGTGTTGGGCCCGCCATTATTTGTATGCAATTTATATTGTTAGTTCGGCTCTCTACAACTGCGCGTTGTGCGCCAGCACTATTTAATTTAGCTTGCTATTTCGTTATTACTCAGACGTTAGCGCATAGCCAGTGTATGTAAAATATACGCTTACATATTTACGAGAACACTGTAAACCAATCCCTATGTACGTTAGGAACGTTTCCGCTACATGTTACGTAAAATCATAAGGCAATATGCATATAGCATTGGTTCTACAATAGGCGGACATAGTTTTGCTTATGCTTGTTGTAAAGGAAGACATTAAAGAGCAGTTACTATTACATTGTGCCGTAAAAGTAAATCAAATATGTACAACATTCGTACTTAGTAAATGCACAGCATATAAAGAGATATATATATATAGGTTATACCCGAATTGTAAAGATTCGTATGTAAAGAAATGATGCTGTTAATGGTTGTAAATATAAATAAACTTATATTGATGATAGACGCATGTATTATTGAAGCACCATATAAACAAGATTTTGTTATACACACAACAATTGGCCCATGCTAAGGGATTTTAATATCTCATTATTGTTCTTTGTAATCGAGGCACTAGTAGTCAAACTGCAGTTTTCTGGCGTTTGGCTGCATATTGTTAATGAATAAGTCCTTTTATAAACTACAATAGTTCCAGGTGAACATGTATTCGTATAAGTTACGCAGTATACTAACTTCTTAAGTTTGTGCTATGTTGTAAACAGGTTATACTTGCGCGTGGAGAAATATGAGTTTAATAATGTTCGCAGGCTTTCAGGGCCATTGTCTGGAGTAGCTTGGCTTCTGCGTTGTAGCCGTGTCCTTGGCGAATAAATCTCCGACGTTTCGGTCGACACTGCAGTCGCCATCATCAGGGAGCAGTTACCTACTGAACTGCTCCCTGATTATGGCGACTGCAATGTTGACCGAAACGTCGGTGAATTATTCGCCAAGGACACGGCTACGCCCAGAAGCCAAACTACTTCGAAATATGAGTTTCTTTGCTGTTAAATTAATGTTCTTTGAAATTTTTGTTAATAATTCTAGAGGTTTTTAATAGGTTTATTTTAAAAATAAAGAAACTGAGTGTGCGTAAATATAAGAGAAGATCAGTGAACTTATTAAGATCCCTGGTTAATTTTTAAACATTGTTTATAGCGAGTGTGAGGTAAACATTCTCGACAGTGTGGTTAGTTATTGAGCATGTATCGCTCATCAGAGCATCTGTGTCAGGCACGAATACCTCCCGCAGCTCGCGGTGAGCTGTCGAGTCGGCGCCGCTGTGCAATATTGAAGCTGCGGTTGCGCCTGTGTCTCTGTGCTCTGTGATGCAGTGTCGGCGCGAGTGGAGCCAGACTGCGCGCGACCACCCAGCCCAGCCAAGCTCGTCACCGCGGCACGCATACCTCCTCGCAGCGGTGTGTCGGCTGCGTGGCTCGCTTCAGTCCTTCACCAAGTGCCGACACTTGTCGTTGCATTCACGCTATGCCCAGTATGAACTACATATCTGGTAAATACATACACTCCAACATTTTTACAACGAAGGTAATTTACATCAATTAATAGGGAACAGTAAAACTGAAAGGTTTAGATATTTTAATTATGTGAAAAATTTATGACACATTTTGTTATTACAAATGAGTTTCAAGAATTTTTAGGGAAAAAAAATAATTTTTTTCTAAAATCTATTGCCGCTAGGTCATTTTTCACGACTTAGCCTGTGTTTATGTTATATTGATGATTTTAGGTACTAATCTCTTGTGTACTTGATTTCACTCACACCTTCGTTATAAAGCCACGTTGTCAAACTGGACCAGGTGGAATGGTGCATGTAGCAATGGTGGGAAGTACTTAGAAACGCTGCGTTTTGTAAGCCGGAACTCTCTTCGTTACGATGCACTGCGTTTCAGTGCTTCCGAAAGGTTCCCACACACGATCAGTCCGAACTGCAAGTTCTCACTTATCAGTTGGAACTTAACAGCTGGAACTGCCGTGCATGTGAAAGGACGGTAGACTGATGAGTCGGAACTGATGGACTGGCTAACTGATGGCTTCCCATTATATCGGACTGAGGGGTCAAACTGCCGTGTGTGGGAATAGCAGCTCGTGTGAGCTGAGTGTCGCGGCAGACATGTTAGTTTTTGCTCTCTGGTTGCTTTGATTATTTTTTTCTAACTGAATGTTTAGCTGCAATTGTAACATTCTATTTTCTTCCATATTCTACGATGAAACGATGCATCCAAAAGCAACAGCATCCAAAAGACTGATCGTGTGTGGTGATGGCTTCATTCAGTTCATATTAGATTTTCGTACTGAGAAGTTTGGTCTCTGAGCTGGATTGAACGTGTTTGGGGACCTTAACAGCAGTGTGTTGCGTCCTGCTACTCATTCACAGTGCTGTGATCCGAGTTCAAAAACAATAAAAACCAGGATTTATAAAAGTATATATATATATATATATATAACTTCACTAACTTCATACAGCGGCAAATTGCTTGAACAAAAGGGGCAGTATCTTATGAAGTTTGGGGGTTAAGGACATAATTATTAAAAATTTGTGGTTATTTAAATTGTATCCCATAATTAAGTTAACATAACACTCTCCGTCAACAATGTGAATGATTATATTTTTTTATATTTATGTCCGGGAACGGTTATTTAATGTAACGGGAAGTCTACAATTTGCAGGGGTGTGAGACACGTCTGAACAGTTCAGAATGTCTCCAAAATTTGCCGATCGTTCGTGAAAAAAAAAATAAACTCCATATTGCAAGGATTTCTATTTTTACGGTCATTGAGTATTTTAAATAAGGCTAACTAATCCTTTTATCTTAATTACGATAACCTTAATTACCTTTTCCAAAAAAAGACTTATTTATTACATTGAACGAACCTGACATAACCTAACGTTTACTTCTGTAAACTTCACAACTGTTTGGGTTGTGATTGTGGCCTTCGTCCCAGGTAAGGTCGTGTTGCGGGGAAGTACCTGGGGATACTGCGTGTTGCCCCACTGTCCCCCGGGGGAAAGGGGAGGGGGTACGTTTCAACACGAGCCCTGGACTCCCAGCTGAGGGTCAACCACCCAGGATGCAGCTCACCGCTCAGCTAACACGCCGCACGCGTACAATCATGTATAGTTAATAGTTCATAGCCGGACAAGACGTGGACTCTCTATTTTAGTCTCATTCAACTGTCAATATTTTTCTAGGTTCTTGATCATTTCTGTTAAAATATATTTTTTAATACATTATTATTGCTTCAAAGTATAAAGTTACTTTTCATAACCTATATGTATATGCCATGAATTTTTTTTGTTAGCAGAGAATGAAAGTAAGAAAAGTAAGGTAAATATATAAATATTTGCAGATAAAAAATATTTTTTTTTTAACTATGCATACAAGTACTTATCCAATCGCTAAAATATTTGTTTTCCATTTAAATAAAAAGAAATTAATAGTAAAATTAATGAATCGCAACTTGTACGAATATGTGGGTTAGTAGAAAGTTTCTGCAATCCTCGTGGGAAAGGGAACGTTAACTGCGCGAATAGGTGTCAAGGGAAGTGTCATTGAAGATAACAGCTCATGTGATTGGATCCAGAAACAGACACCGTTCACGACTTTATTTCTTGATACGAAACGAACTCGCAAAACTTACCTGTTTCCTTGTCTACCTAAGATTTATCTCAGTCTGCTGAACTTGATAGTGTTTAAACTATATGACCTATTACTTATAAGAGCCACGTGAAACAATACAGAACCAACTTCAGGGTTTAGTGCTATAAAGAATATTTAGGAATAAATTCTGCTGTTGGTTATATAGTTTTAAGTAGACTGTATTCATGATTGGCACGCAGTTGTTTGGACACGCCCCTCTACGACCGGGAGCCCACGACGCCCAGCTAGGAGAGAAGTAGGCGAATCGGGTAGTGCCAATTAACGAGGATAAGCATGCTCTCGCTAAGAAATCAACAAATGGGAAAGCAAACATGGGTTGAACACACCTACTACCTTAAATTCTACTCTGAAGCCAGACGAATCTGCGAAATTTCCGGGACTCTAATGATTATTAGTAGAGATCGGAAAAATTCGCGGGTTTAATGACCTCCAGGATAGACTCCAATATCCTCTACACACTCGGGCAAATGTCAACTATTCATTGGCTGTTTACTTGTTAGTCGTCTCAACTGGGTGGCCTGTGATTCGACACTTTTATGAGTGAGGGTCCCTAATTGGCCCTCAGTCCTCCAGATTAACAGTGGACCAATGACAGAAGCAGCACTAAGGTATAATTATTTGAATTTTAGCATAACACTAAATGAAACCGCGAATTTTTCAGGTCTCTAATTATTAGTAAAATATCCTGACCTGAAGAGCTTAAAAAAAAATATATTTTCCTGCGTCTTCTAGATTTTTAACAATGCAGTTTAGTTATATTTACCAAATTGAAAACGTCAATCTAGCATCATGAGCCTAAAGCGTTTAACATTCGAGAAATACAGTTAGGAATTTATGATTAAATTTGCAACAATTTATGTTGTTTGCATGGCAAACGTCAGCTACCTAAACAATAAACTTGATTAAATACTTGTTAAAAAAGATATTATTATATGAACATATTTATTTCCAATAGAACTTTGAAAAAATGAAATTAAGTGGATTGAAAAAAAAATGTACGAGATTTAAATTTGTCAAGTGCGCTTCTTTTAATAAAAACAATTGAAGCACCATTTCAACTTCATTATTTCCAGTTTAAAATAAACAGATAAAAACAATAAAACCTCACACCAGCGCACGGATAACATGTGTTTGTTGTGCAATGGCTCCGTGCGTTTTCCCGGTATAATGCGCTAATGGCGCGAATTGCAGAATTATCCGTGAAATGAACTCGCGGTCACGCATGGACGAGCACTCCACGCCACTCACACTGCCGCTAACACAGCGCGTGTTCGCGCGGCGACCCTAGCCTCTTGCGCGCTGTGCGGTTCCCTTATGCCGCCGACACCACTGCAAGTCACTAAACTAACCGTCCAAGGAAAGTTAACTATCCAATAAAAATTATAACTTTTTTTCATAATTTTTTAGCTATTTTAGTAATACTGACTTCAGTTTTAACTGACACATAATTTTAACGTTTCTGTTTCAAATATATACTAAGATTATCAAGTCACTTTAATATGAAAAAATTAAACAATGAAAGTATTTAAAATGTTGCAAAATTTGGTAACCTTAATGTAATCATAGTTGTGAAATACTATTGATAATTTTGTGGTTTTTCGATAGTTCTCAAAACGCAAACCAGCCCCGGGTAGATGAAGGCCGTGGAGAAACTACTAGCAGTAGCTCAGACGACATGAGCAGGCAGTTACGGCCAGCTCACTCGAGCAGGAGAAGCGCCAGGCCTGGTCAGCTCCGCGAGTCGGAGCACGTGACGAGGTAGCCGCGCCCACCGGCCAATAGGAGAGCTCCCCTGGGCGACCATTCACTGCCCGCTCTGCCCTGCAGAGGTCAGCCAAGTACACTTCACCACCGTACTGAGGTCAGGCGAGTACACTTCACCACCCTGCAGAGGTCAGGCGAGTACACTTCACCACCCTGCAGAGGTCAGGCAAGTACACTTCACCACCCTGCAGAGGTCAGGCGAGTACACTTCACCACCGTACTGAGGTCAGGCGAGTACACTTCATCACCCTGCAGAGGTCAGACGAGTACAATAACCACCCTGCAGAGCTCAAGCAAGTACACTTCACCCTGCTGAGTTCAAACCAGTACCCTTTATTAACCTTCTGAGATAAGGAAAGTTCACTTCACCACCCTGCAGAGGTCAGGCGAGTACACTTCACCACCGTACTGAGGTCAGGCGAGTACACTTCATCACCCTGCAGAGGTCAGTCAAGGACAATTCACCACTCTGCAGAGGTCAAGCAAGTACACTTGACCCTGCTGAGTTCAAACCAGTACCCTTTATTAACCTTCTGAGATAAGGAAAGTTCACTTCACCACTCTGCAGAGGTCAGGCGAGTACATTTCACCGAGCTGTTTTTAACACTGTTATCTGTTATCCTTATCAGTATGTTGGTCGTAATTTACAACTGCATCAGCTGTCTTTGGAAGATTCGATGAAAGATTGTGATTTGACACCATGTAATAAAAATGTGTGTACTTTATATATAGCTATATATACCTATATATATTTCGCATTACGTCGATTCCCTAAGTATCGGATGGAAAATTTATGCAATAACAAAACAGTAAAACACAAATTTAACAGTAAAAGGATTTCAGTCAGCTAAAAACTACTTTTACTTTCTCAAAATTTCTTATATCTGTTAACAACATCTACCAGTTTCTCTGACACTTAATTTTTACGCTTATGGTATAAATATATTTTTTTAATAACTGCCTTGAAGAAGCCATCGTCCAGCCTAAAACACAACAAGTTGCAGCAGTTGATAGCAGCCGACCATAACACTGACAGTGAGTCTCACTGCTTCCTCGCTCGGAAACAGACATTATATTTCATCGATGCACTTTCCTGAACTGTGGTTGCAATTTTTACACAAGAAATATAGTTGATTTAAATTTATTATGGAAATTTAATCAAAATTGAAGTAGTGATAGTTACGCCTTTTTTTCCCGGATATTTATATATGTCTAACCAGCTTCAAACCTGCCAATTTTAAAAATGAAAAAGCATAAAATTTTCATTTTTGAACAAGAAACAACTTAAGATAATACAGTATAAAAAGATAACCTAAAATTATCCTAAAATTTAACAATAAATTTGAATTTAAAAAAATTATGAAAAAATTCTTTAATAAAATAAACAAGGAATTTACATCCTACTGCGGTTTTTAATAGAATATAATGTTTATAATTTTTTTTGTTAAATACCTGACTTTAGAAATAAATTGTAAGTTAAATCATAAATGTTTGTAGAAAATAGGTCCACAAACTGATAAAAACTAAAATTTTAAAAAAAATTATTTAAATTCATCCTATAATAAAATATTTTAAAATAAAAACAAAAATCGGTATTATTTAACTATATACTTAATATACTATTAAAAACACCTTTTAGCGTCCTGTTAATAAATATCACGTTAGTAAAATAACTTTTCCTCTGAAATTATAAAATATTTATATTTTACGTGTTTAGTAAACGGAATTACCTTAGCTGTTATGATAATATATATATCCTAAATGGTTTGTAAGCCCCAGTATTCGAAAACAAAAAATAATTCCACCGTACTGGCTACGGCATTTATCGTGGTGAAAATGGTGGTTACCAAATATTGGTAAAATGTCTGGGCTTGCTAGCGTCACACACGTCAGGCCAGCCACCTGGCTACTGGACTTCCACGTTCATCTCACACACAATCGTCAGGGTTGTAAGTGTGTTAGTGAGGCGGTATCTCTAGCGAGGTATCGCCTCTAAGCGCAAGGCTCTGAACTGGCGCGCAGTCTTCTCGTCGTCACAGGATAACTGTGCATTTTGAGCGGTGACCGTAACATTATATGAGCGAGAAATGAACATACAAGTGTAATGAAAGTCCCTTAAGTGCTTTCAAGAATCTGTACCGGTTGTTTTACGCCTGTTAATTACTCTGAAAACACGCATTATTTTTGCCATTATAACTCTTCTAAATATACAGTTTAAAAACTTAATTCGAAATCAAAAGTACTTTTCTGCCCTCGGCGAACTCTTAAAAGCTTTTCGTAAACAGACCCCACTCGGATATGTTGAGTAGTTTTGAAATCGCGTTGTTTTTCCTGAAGCTCTGCGCACCGTGTGTGTGCCCGGGTAGGCAGGAGGGGCCTTAACAGCTGAGATCGTCTGACGTGCGGTACATTGCTAGCTACAGTCTAGCGGCCAGGTCTGATAGCTACGCTACCCGCAGCACTGTGTCGCTGCGAGCCTGGACATTCTCGCATAGAGCAAGGTCCAGAGCCTCCGAGCAACATTCAGGTTATTCCAACATCACTCCAGAGGTCTATAGAAGTTATTGTATATGCCACTTAGAGCGTATTTCAATTTTATGGAATATACTACTTTTACTAAAACTCACCTCAAATATTTAGGAGGGTGATACGTATGTGATTTGAAGTATATATAAGCCATTCAAAAGCATTTATAATTTTATATAATATAGTTATTTTTCGAAAACTCACTCCAAACATTAAGGAAGGTAATTCGTTGTTTAAATTGAAGTAAATGTATACATATCTATCTGTCAAAAAAATCATTATATTAAGATATTATTTTTTTAAGATACATTTTTTTCTCAATTTATGATGATAATTGTAAAATCCTGCATTTTTTTTAAATGAAATATTTTGTAAATGTTATTCATGTGATTAATTTCAGTATTAAGTTTTCTTAGTAGGTTAATATGTCTAAAAATCATTATCAAAAATAAAAAATTAGAAAAAAATTGTTTGCATTAATTAATATTTCGTGTACTTTTTTAATTGTACATATAAGGAAAAAAAAGAAGTGTATTGGCATGTTTAAAAAAAAGGTATTGCCGAGTGAGCTAGCTAGACCGTATAAGCACCATTCAATAGCCTAGTGTACAATATATTGATTGGTGCTTATTCAGTCTCGCCAGCTTACTCTACATTATTTCTTTTTGTAATTTAAAAATGCAAATACACTTCATTATTTTTCTCTATATTTTTCAAAATGTACAAAACAATAATTTTTTGCAAACAATGTTTTAAAAATTTTATTTTCTGAAAATAATCATAGACATCTCACCAAACTGGAAAATAATATATTTAAAAAATAACGAAATGGTTTAACATATAAAAATATTTGATTTTTAAAATATAGGTTTTTATAATTAGCATCATAAATTTAAAAAATTATGTTTTGAACCAAAATATCGTATCCCAAGTTGGTTTTGGGTAAAAAGATGTCTCGTGGTCTAAACTGATAAAAAAATATTTATGAAATGATAACTTTAAAAATCATATACTATGGTAATTTTATTTTAATTAGCCTGTGGTCTTAGATTTACGAGGCACTGTATTCCATTGACCAGTGTTCTCGCAATTTAATAGAATAAAATATTGGGTCATTACCACAACGCCGAACGTACAATAACGCCAAATACCATAACGCCGAATGCCAAATTGACCGCAACGCCGACAGCTAGAAAACTGCTGTGTACCACAACGCCGAAATACAGTAATGCCGAAAAATGTTGCTGAGGGGAGGGGGGGCCACAGGAGCAAAATGAAAAACAACTGAATGAATTTGTGTGATAACCTTACCTAACCTAATCTTTGTGGCAGTCCTACAATGACATTTTTTGGGGTTAATGTATTTCGGCGTTGTGGTCAATTTGGCATTTCGGCGTTATGGTTTTCGGCGTTATTGTACGTTCAGCGTTGTGAAATTTCGGCGTTGTGGTGCGTCCCCTAAAATATTCGTTTGAAAACTCACACCAAATGTTAGAAATGTTAATCGTTTACGTAAATTGAAATCTATCGCAACACATGAGATGGAATTTTGTCTTTAAAATATGATTTACTAAATGAATTTTTGGAAAATATCGGAAGATATTTAAAATTAGTTGTTAAGGCAAAATTACAATGATCATTATTAAAAAATATTAAAAATTTTTAATATCTCATATCCTATTCTTCACAATGATAAGGGAAAGTACGTTATTTGAGCACTGTAATTTTTATCTTTTCAATTTTATGATTATTTGTGATCTTTCATAGTATCTGACGTGACAACGTCTAATAAATCGACGAACACCGGTTCCACACACTGAAAATTGTCCCGTTTGACACATTGTCCCGTTACGCTGTGTCCCGTTACGCTCAATGAACGTTTGCACCGCATCTATCTCTCTTCCACTCGATTGGAACAACCGTCGATTTGACTTTTTCGAGGCACATTAAACTTGAAACACTCCCATTCGTTTCCTACTTTTCCTATCATCGTCCTATCCTTAACAGAATAACACAGATTGGAAGAAGTTAAATAGCAAACATGTATAAAAGTTATAGTTAAATTAATCTCTTCGTTAAAGTAATAAACATATTTGAATTAATGAGTGCAAATAAAAGTAAATTTAGAAATTAAATTGAAGATTTCATTTCAGTCCTTTGTATCCATACAAAAAAGTGAGAATTCAATAAAAACGATTCAATTTTATTCATAAAAGCATGCAATCATTTCATCAATGTTTTGTTATGACGTTGTCACGTTAAACTATCGTCCGTAAACCGACATTACAGACAACCAATTTTTTATTAACACAGTGACCGGAACGCCCTTGTTACTGCAGAACTAACAGCGCAGTGGCTTCAGCCTGGAAGTAGGCCGCCCCTCATGCACGCACCTGAGCCCAGCATCGACGGGGCTGATTGTCGCTAGGAACAAACAGTGGCGGGGATATGCTACTTCTTGTAGCTTGTTTGTTAAATGTGGCTTGGCTAACTTTATCTGTACATGAAAATACAGCCCAGGCACATTTCGAAACAATTTCTCCACTTCTGTGTAACGCAAATGTAAGGTTTTCCGACACTATTTGTCATGGCAGATAATAGTTTTTTTTTGCGGTCAGTCATTTATAGGTTGCTTAAACTCCATACTAAAAAAATTTATTGTTTTTTTTTTCAATTTTTAGATAAAAAAAGCTCTGTTAGTTGGTTTTAGCAGGATCAATGATTAATAAATAATTTACGATGCATTGTTGGCAGGCAATAGCTTTCCTGAAAACGCGACTGAAATGTTTGAGGAAACGTCGTTTATTTGGAATACCGTTTGGCTCGTCGGTTGTAGCCGCGTCAGAAGCGGGGAAATTCACCAAGGTTTTCGTCGACGTGTCAGCGGGGTACACGGGGATTCAGCGGTCGGCAGGAGGCAGATTATTCCGACCTTACGACCGTCGTTCTCGCGTTCCGCTCCCACATATGCACCCTTAAAGGTTAATGTGGGAGTATATTCCAGTTCTCTTTGATCAGACAACCCATAGCTTTTAAATAAACAAAACTGTTTTTGATCGGGAGGGTATTAGAGCTTCGGCAATGACCAGAGGCTTGGGCCACCAACCCAGCATAGTCACCGCCTCAACCCCTTTACCACACTCAGTTGGCTGTGTCCTGAGCCCTAAGACTATCAGCACTGCTGGCGCCCACATCACACTGTGACCCAGTGAACCCGTGGTCCGGTGGAGGCCTAGCTGTCCAGGCTAGCACCGGAGCTGTGTCGTCGCTCACCACGTCGACTCCACATCGGGCTAGGGAACCCTTGGAGCCTGCTCCGAGCGATCGGAGCACCACCACCAAGTACGAGTCCTACCCAATCAGAATGCTGGGCCTTGGAGGAAACCTCAGCGGGGTCACCATTCAGTCTTTCATGTATTCTTCCCGTACTACTACCAACTTGGCGTCTATATACGGCAGACTGTTCGCCAGCAGGTAACCGACTGCCACTGCCACTGGAGGCAGACTGGGACGGATAGCGTGGGGGGGGAGGGGGGAGGGACGCCGGGCGTCGGGTCACGACCCACGCCCCTGAGGGCCCGGCGCCGCGGCGTCCATATTGATCAGACGTGACGAGCCGGGGACTTCTTCCCCGCCGAGTCCCGGCACGCGACTCATCACCGCAGGACAGCGCCACGTCAGTGCGAACAAAACACTTCTGGTTCAGGGGCCCGCCTCGTCAGGGGTGTATCTGTGCTAGTGAGGCGGGACTGGCTGGTGCTTCTAGCGCGGTGTCTCCTCTGGACTGGCGCGCAGTCTTCTCCCAGTGCACATGAGCGGTGACCGTAACAATACATGGCCGAGAAATGAAGATATACGTATTATAATAGGTCCTTGAGTGCTTTCAAAATAGGTACCGGTCGTATTATGTTTAACAATTATTCTGAAATCACTTGTCTTAGCCATTTTCATTCTCAATATAATACAGTCAAAAAACAAAAGACGGGAACAAAACTCCTCATTCGCCCTAAGCGTATTCTTAAATGTTTTTCGTAACAGAGCCCACTCGGATATTTTAAGGCCCCCGCCTACCCGGGCACACACGCGGTGCGCAGAGCTTCAGGAAAAACAATGTGATTTAGAAACTACTCGAGATATCTCAGTGGAGTCTGCTTACGAAAAGCAGTTAAGAATTCGCTGAGGGCTGATAAGTACTTTCGATTTCTAATTAATTTTTTAAATTTTATTTTTAGAAGAGTTAAAAGGCATATTTTCTGAGTACATTTTAGGTGTAAAACTAACCTGTCCAAATTCTTGAAAGCACTTAAAGGACTAGCATCACACCTTTATCTTCATTTCCCCGCCATATAATGTGAGGTCACCGCTCATGTGCACTGGGAGGAGACTGCGCGCCAGTCCAGAGGAGACACCGCGCTAGAAGCACCAGCTACCCGCTTCACTGACACAGACACCCCGACCAGACGGGGGTTGCTTCTGAACCTCGGCACACCGGACGTGTCAGCGCATGAATCGCTCGTTTGTTTCCGAACACGAAAAGTCACTTCACGCAATTGGTCGAATCAGGAAGACGTAGCACAAACCTTGTTTCTCTTGCCTGATCTGTGGGAATGGTACCCATGCGCACAGCGTACAAAAGGCGCAGCATGCCTGGAAGCCTGGGAACAGTTAGATTCCTTTTTGATCAATGGTAACAAAAATTGCTTAAGGTATTTTTTCTGGATGACTTTTAAAATACTAGTCATTAAAAAAATTTAGTATTTTTAAACATAAACTAAGAATTTTACCCTTCTTCAAGGGTGGATAGCAGAAACGCATTGTAACTTGCCTAATAAAATAATCAATAATGTTTTATGAATAAGCCAGTTATGTTTTCAAAATTATGGCATTGCTTATCAACTTAGAGGAATAATACGGTTTAACTATGTAACAAAGTACATTTAAATTAATTTCAGTCCACTTAAATAAATGAAAAAAATATTATTTGGTTTTTAAGTGCAGTTTATTGGCAAAGTTCGTGGTGGAACTGTAGAACACTCTTTGAACACTGGGTTTTATAAAATGGCGTAGTTGGGAAATATACTCGATATACATTCAATGTTATTCAGGAAAAAAATTGGGGTTGCCTGTAAAGTCAGTAAACGGACGATAATTTTACGTGATAACGTCATAAGAAAACATTGATGAATAATTGCATACTTTTTAATTTTCAAATATTATTTACAGTTTTTGCACATTTAATTTAAATAATTTGTTTAAATATAATCACGGACAATATTAGTTAAAAAGCCCGCCTTAACCTGTTTGATATTATAGAAGATTTTCTCGCACGGTGGTTGGCCGGTTCTTGCACGCTCGGCTCAGGCGGAACGTGACAATTTTTCGTGAGTGCAGCCGGCGTTCATCGATTTATAAGGCGTTATCACGTAAAAAAAAGTTCAACTTTTTCTGTATTTTCATTTTTTTTATGCTTTTTGTATTTTGCGAGTTATTTCAGACATGGCTGTCGAGCGCTGTGCTGGCCGCTGCAGTGCGCCTATGCGCGCACGGATGTAGTAACGGAACTCTCCTCGCGGCGATAGCAGGAGTGAAGAGACGAGAGGATGAGGCAGTTCCCCCCCCCACCACCAAAGAGACCTGAGAACCTTAAATCGTAAATGTAGTGTGCGGGGCTCAGGCGAGGGCTCCACATGGTTGAATGGGGTCACAGGGGGTATGCGCCCGAGCCTAGTTTACGACGGCGTTTTGAATTTTATAGGCGGTTCTTTTCACGTATCGACGTGAAAGGAGCAGCCCGCGGGGTGTACGTATAAACCTCGCCCACAAAGCGGGCTTTCCGAGGTAAATATGTTCAGTGCGCGGCGCACTCGACGTGTATATACAGACGGCCGGTGTGCGGAGCGCACAACATTCTGCGAGTTCTTACAACTTTATAACAGCTTCTTTTGATGAAACATTATGTTACTGCAAGCTTTGAAGCTTTTTAGATTCGTCCAGGCATTACTTGAGCCTACTTTCTGCGAGGATAATTTACATTTTAGTTACGTTATTCATTTCTTTTTCCTTCCGTAAATAACAATTATATGTTTGTACCAACTAAAAGTTTTTTAAATTCTTTATAAAGAGCCTACTTTTACTTAAATACATGTTTTTTTTAATTTCAACTGTTAACTTTTTGAAATTTAAATACAAAATTTTACTTAACTCACATTTTTAAGAATTGATTTACTATAAACACAAATGACACATTACATTCAGAAAAAACCTAATAAATTTAAGAAATGATACTGCTGATTTGAAAATATCTGTCGAAGTGAATTTTTTATTTTGTACTTTAATCCTAAGTCTATATTTATTTTAAAACCTAGTTATATCTTAAGACAAATATATACTAAAGGTATTAAATTCAAAGCCTTCTGAATCAATGTTTTTTTAGGGATAGGTATGCTTCTTAAAGTATGCATTATTTTTTAATTTACATTAAAAAATGTGCAAAAAAGTCAAATAAATTCATCATATTTAATTAATATTTTTTAATAATTTTAAAACTAGGAAATAGTCAATGTACTAAAATAAAGTAGGAGAAAGTTCTTGAACCATTTATTGTAAATAAAAAATAATATTTAATGAATAAATTATGTTTTTAAAAGTTTACCTTGATTCCATTTTTTTAACTAATACGTTAAAATTATTTCAACTGATCCATATAAATTAAAATAAATTTAAATTTTTAAGTAGAATTTTTTAAGTACGATAGTAGTTAACATTAAATGATTGAACATAAATTTATTGTAGAGATTCCCTATTATAAATGACTTGGTTAGTAAAGTATAACTATAACATGTTTTATAGAAATATTTTTGACGTGATAACGTCTTATAAATCGATGAACGCTGACTGCACGCACGAAAAATTGTCACGTTCCGCCTGAGCCAAGCGTGCAAGAACCGGCCAACCACCGTGCGAGTAAATCTTCTATAATATCAAACAGGTTAAGGCGGGCTTTTTAAACTAATTTTTTGTGATTATATTTAAACAAATTTTTTAAATTAAATTTGAAAAAACTGTAAATAATATTTGATAATAAAAAGTAAGTAATTTTTCATCAATGTTTTCTTATGACGTTATCACGTAAAATTATCGTCCGTAAACCGACTTTACAGAATAAAAAAAAACATTTTTATATTTTATGATATACGGATATACGCTTATTTAATGCGAAACCACAAAATCGCACACTAAGAAATTTTTTTAAGCTATAATGATTTATAAATCACATAAAATACTTTTTTAAAGAAATGTTATTTTGATGAACTCGCTAATAACTCGCAGCTTTCTTCGCGCAATTCCAGGGCATCACTGATATCTTACGAAAAGTATGTGTCCAATTCCAAACATTTTTACTAAAAAATGGACACAATGATTGTCAGTTGCATATTAGATTTTATTAATAACAAAAAGTTTAAATATTGTAATTTAACCGATGAAAAATTTTAATTCTCATTCTATATTAATAACGTGATTTTATGTTTCCTTCTTAACTGTGCTCGAGGATATATTTTTTCTTGATAAAATCACACGTCCGTTTCATTTCATGAGGTGGATAATTAAAAAAATTACTATACAGGCACCTATTTCATTTGCATTGTAACAAATGCTTCTATTATAATAAGACGACTGGTACACAATTGCACCTTTATTTAAAGTGTAGAATAAAGATATCAAATTCCTTATCTAAAATATTCCTTGATCCTTAGTTATGTTTAGCATTACTTCAACGAAATTGCCAAATTATTAACCTTTCCATCTTTTTCCACAGGGGTGCCGAAGTAAAAAATTCTGAACTAAGTAAATATGGCATAATATTCGTAAACCAAAAAAATTAACAAACTCATCCCTTTCTGTACCACAGATTTTAACTCAAACAAATTATAATAAACCTTCATTAAAAAATATATAAAATTATCTTACCAATAGATACTTATTTAGTGGATTCCATACATTTTATTATTTCAAAAAAATTTAATCAACCCTTGTTACTACTTGAGTGTTTATATTCCAGAGAACGTTGAAAAAGAGACGAAAGCTTAAAGTATGTATAAGAGTTATTGCCAATATTTACATTTAAGTTTTAATGGATTAGAAGATATTTTTTATGTTTAAACCATATTTACAAATCTTTATCCCTTAAAGGTGCCGTCTGCCCGGGCACAAACACGGTGTGCGGAGCTTCAGGAAGAACAACGTGATTTGAAAACCACTCAAGATATCCGAGGTGGGGTCTGTTTTCAAAAAGCAATTAAGAATTCGCTGAAGACTGAAAAGTACTTTTGATTTTTAGTTAAGTTTTTCAACTGGAATTATATAAGAGTTAAAATCGGCTGAAAGGCGTGTTTCAGAGTACTTTTGAGGTGTAAAACAAAACAGTAAAGGTTCTTGAAAGCACTTAAGGGACTTGCATTACAACTTTACCTGCATTTCTTCGCCATGTAATGTTACGGTCACCGCTCGAATCCCCCAGAGGTCGTATGGATGACGAGAAGACTGCCCGATTGTTCACAGCCTTGCGCTTAGAGGCGATATTGCGCTAGAAGAACCAGTGAGCGTCGCGCTTATTATCCTACCTCACTAACACACATACAACCCGACTAGACGGGCCTCTTTAGAAATAAAACTTTAACAAGTAGTAAAAACGAGTAGGTATATTTATCATGTTTATTAAATCATACAGCACAGCTTACATTCCGCTTGATTAACGTCTGAAATACGACTTATAACAAAAAATAATTACCGCCTTTCCACTCCTTTTGCAATCAAATACAGTTAAGTGATAAAAAATAAAAAATAATATTAATCTAATAAAGTAATAGTAATAAAGTAAATTCTCCTAACTGTATATTAATTTGCTTGGATAGATGATTTATTACTTTAAAAACTAACTTTCTCCGTTCTCTGCCTTTGGGGTCGAATATCAAAAAGAATTCAAATAACTACACGTAATAATTTACCAACACTATTTATTCTCAGTTTCTTACTTTCAGCTTTATTTTCTATGGAGGTATTTTCATGGTGATAAAACCAAATTTACCCCATTTTATTGTATTATAAATAAAAAAAGTAAATTACTAAAATATTATTTTATCTGTTCGTTCTTAATTTCTTTCCCTTAGATAAAGTAAATTCGGAAACATGCATTTTCCTTTTTAAAAAAATTACACTTTTACACCCGTTATGGGTGGAATCTTACAAAATCGTAAAATATTAATTTTTTATTGTTATTATTCTTTCAAAATATTATTGGCGCAATTTAATTTGTTTTTGAGACAAGATTATTTAGAATGAATCTAAACTCACTCCCTTTTCACCGCCTTAGAAGACGAATTTCAATAAATGAAAAAAATATGCGATGCGTAACTTTTGATCACGTTGTTTATTTTAAATTGTTTTTCCTTTTCTTGTTATAACATCAGAAGTGTTCATTATTATTTTTAAAAACATATTCACATTTTTACTTCCTTGAGGTTTCAATTTTTCACAATGATATAATATGAGGTTGTTAGTTTCCTAAATTGTATTTATTGCTATGCACTATAATTTATCATGCTTAATTAAATAATAAATAAATTTTATGCTTAACACTATATTTACCCTTTATTTACCACAAAGGGCTCGAATTTTGCAAAATGGTAAAATTTTTGTTGGTAAATTTTGAATAGTTATTATATATACGAAATAATTTTCTAATGTTTTATTAGTTTTGGAGATTGAATCAACTATCTTAAAACGATATTAACCCCCTTCAGAAATGTTCATCTTACTTATGGATGGAATTTTGTGATTATGTGTAGTGACCTTTCTTATAAAAAAAAATTAACTCATCATTTTTCAATTGATGCCCGAAAAAAGAGATGAACAGAAGAAATATTTTTAAAACTTTATTTTTGAGTTCTTATTCATGTAAATAGCCATTAACAATAGTTTTTATCATCAGTTCATCAAATGTACAGAATTTTCCCGTTGTACAGTTTTATTTATCGTAAACGTAATGTGTGTTTCACCACAATATATATGAACAACCATTACGTAAACACGCGCAATGCCTTTATGGTTAACTTCTTTTTTTTCAATGAAATAAATCAACATAAAATTTTATCTTTTTCGTTTATAAAGAACATTGCAGTATGACGGAAGAAGAACAAGGTAAATTATTAGAGAGTTTTAAGCAAGGTTTCAATTCGACAAAAAAAATACGTACGAGGGCTGTCCGTAAGTAAGCTCCGTTTGGTTATTAAAAAAAAAAAACTCTTGAGATGAAGATTTGTTTGAATGTTTTTGTTCACCACGTATCAAATTCACATTTTCATATAATCGCTATTCAGTTCTAAACACTTTTCGTAAGGATTCACCAGTTTATTTAACCTCTCTTCGTAGAAGATCGTCGCCTGGGAATGGACCGGACGCTTTGGCCATTGGCATCATGGACTTTAGATACGCAATGCATTAAGCCTAAGTACAGACTCTTAGAAAATATCTCCGGAAAGCTTTCAAAGCAATATTAGTACTCGAATAGACAAATATTTCAACCTTTTTGGGACGAAAAGAGATTCTTTTCGGTTGTTTAACTAAACTTATGTCAAATATTACATAATTAAGATTGTCAGCTAGTTTAATTTCCAGGCGGCGAACTTTTATGCAGAAGGATTAAAAAAATTAGTACAGCGATGTGAAACATGCTTGGAACCAAATGGCCATTTTGTGAATATGTGAAGTTGATATGTTGTAAACTAAAACTGTCAGTAAAATATTTCCTCTTGTTACTGCCACTGTGTAGATAAAGAGAGCCTTATTTTAATTTGGTTATAAAAGCCCTGGAATCTGCTTTGAGTGGGCGAATGACACTACAGTATACACAGAGGTACACAAGGGAAACACATTAAAAAAGGAAACTTACTTCTCACATTAAGATGTATAATACGGATCGTATTTGAATAAATCAATAAAACGAAGATGTTTGCTTCAATCTTACCCTTTTTTTGTTTTTAATTATATTTTTTTAATAGTTTCAAGAATTACAAAATTACACAGAGCAAAGTTTCTGGGCCCCCGGTCATCAAAACTCATCGATTACAAATAGATTATTAGTTGTAGCTGAAATACAATTTAAGATGACCTACAAAGACTTGTCATTATAAAGGTTTCACAAAAAAAAAAAACTAACATAAATAATTTAGCTAGGAAGTTGAAACGTTTGTTAGCCCAATCAGTGCGAGACTAAATATAATTTTATGTTAAACGATGTCTGATATCGTTGACTGTTCACTGGCGGTGACTAGAAGCGAGGTTAATATGTGATGGCTCAAAGTTTAGCGGGCTGGAGAGATCTACGTGGAATTCATGGCCATTCAAGAAGGAAGAATGTAAATTTAGCAGAATTTTGCGATGGACTTGAGCCAGAGAAAGACCCGAACTCTTGGACCATCTCTTGGACTCCACTGGAACCAAACGAAAAGGAGGCCCAGTGGTCAAGAATAGAAATAAAGGTGAAAGAAACAGCAATCGTGAAATCAGGGCCAAAGTTAAGTAGAAAGTCATCCATAGGTGAAAAGGAGTAGAATTTCTCACTTACCATTCTGGGGGTAGAATGATGAAAATCACTCCCTCTTGCGATGCACCAGCGCTCGTGTGAGCCACAGAACTACGCGAATACCAACCTAGTAATAAATAAACTAGGGACCACTCCCTGACTCCCTGGGATACCATCCCTGTAGCTGGTCGCTGCGAGACTGATGCACGAGAGGGGTCGCGTGTGGGAAGCACAAGAAAGAAACGACCACAGCGACGACAGAAGCACTGTTGCAGCTGGACTCTGATAGTTAAACAAATCCGATGATGAATTCCCTTAGCAAAACCGTTGAATCCAACATTTCCTGTAGTTTTCTTTGATCTAACTATTTTTTTTTGTTTCATTCAGTCAATTTCAAAATTTTTTTTTTTTTTTGAGGCGCGACAGTGGCGTACCCCGAGGAGGGGCAGGTATAATGCGCAACAGGAGAGTTTTCTGCTGCAGACTGCTGTAGAGAAGCCCGGACGCATCAGGTAGTTATTACATAAAGTTTAACACTTAACAAATTTAACTACTTGATTATTACATAATCTTCGTTGTTCAGTTTCTGCAAAAAAAAGCACACAAGAATACTTTTTTTCCAAATACCTAAAATAGGCCTATCACTTTTTCAAACAATTTATTATAATTTTATACTGATTGTTATTCACACGTGGCTATAATTTTGATAAAATGTTAAATTCTTTTGTTTCGTGTATCATAAATGCAAATAATTTGTAAGCACTATATTATGTAACTATTAATAAATATATATTATACTACACAAGAAAATCTTCTTGTAGTTGCCATTCACCCATTTTAAAAAAAATACTTTGTAAGCCATTGATAATGTTAACCAATTAAGTGTTTAAATCAGTCATGACGAACGAGTAGTATGTGAAACCAATTTAATCACTTTAAAAATTACGTACTAATGGCCCTCCGTCCACCAAACATTTTAAGCGCTTATAGGTAAAATTATAACGATTAAAACACAATAACATTAAATAATAACGCTACACATCACACCTATGGAATAATGTAAAATAGTTTGCCTAATTCCATTTATATCCAAATTTGCAGCACTTCAGTTCCAACATGCATTAAATGTGGTGTCATTATAATCATGAATGTTCTTCAACTGCAAGTTATTGGTTTTAAAGCTCCACTAATGTTTGGCTAGTATTAGCGACCGTTTGCAGCGCTTAAAAACACCTGGTATACCTCACCGGTCTTCGTTTGAGATACGTGATCGCAAAGGGCAGTCATTCACTCACACGGAAAGATTTTCAAAACCATCGTATGTTTTATACTTCGTGCCGATTTGAATACGAATATCGTTCGCATGCAAAGAGTGCAGATGCTTAGAATCAAATGTGTGTTTATTTTAATTACATACATGAAAAAATGGCACCGATTATTAATCAACTGACATTTCGCTGCTCCTACAGGGTTTACAAGAGGAAGGGTTGATTAGAACGAAAACTAAAACATTGTTGTGAAAAACACACGAAAATTTTATTGAAATTATTACAACGTCAAACGACCACTCATCTATATTTAAGATAAGTACGGCTGCGGGCGATGTTCACAAACCCAAACTATAAACAAAGAAATGTCAACGTTAACATAGATTATAACTTTATTATGAATACAAACAAATTATCAAACCAATTCTAAAATACAAATACATTTATTGGCTCCTATTCGTAAAAGTGCGGCAATTTTTATCACAACAGTGAAGTGAAAAGTCAAATTTATACAATAGTAAGAAAATTAACAGTAAACGTAGTGGGTGATGACTCGTTGGTCACTGTCCTTAAGGATCGTCGGGAGTGAGGTCCACTGCAGCGAGTGGTCTTTAAGTCGTGGTGCCTGTAGCGCCCTCCTCCTGGTGACGCTCAACACGGACTCCGCTGGCTCGAACCAAGTGCGCGACTACAAGTTCCCAAGGTGACTTCCACGGCTGGGCGAAACAGCAGCCACACCCCGCTCTTCCGACTAGTCAGCACTCAGGACCTGTTACACTCTTAATGCAAACACCTCCACACTGTTTACCTTTCTGAAGCTCTGATAGTGACATAAACTCGTCACACTTCAACAGTTTCCACTTTGTCGGACACCCAAGTCCACAGTAGTCCAAGTCAAAGTTAGGTTATTATTGCACTGTCCTTATATGTCAGCCACTGCCCCAGTCACACACGCTAAGTCCTCTTTATAGCCTTCAGTGACATGTGCCCTTCTAGCAAGAAAACACTCTTCCACTCGCCCACTCGCACTCGCTCGACGAGTAGGAATAAAAAAAGTCATTGGCGAGAATTTTTGTACCTAGGCAGCAGCTTTACCTTTCCTAAAATTCGTAAATACTTTGAGTAGTTTTTCAGAAATTACTCGCTCAGCGAGTAGCATCTCGCTACGTGAGTCGCGTCGACGAGTTTCTGAGCGAGTGATCAGTCACATCTCCTTCTGGCTATCTCCTGTTGGCACCTCGGTGCTGATCGGGCTAGTCCGAACTCACTTGCAAAAAAGTTAATGTCCGGCCTACTCTCTTCTGAAGCTAAGTCCAACATGCAGCTGGGTGTGGTGTCGGGCAGAGTGACGTTCCTGGTGGCCAACCCTGGCCTTTATATACCCCTGGGGATGTAGCATGGAGTTACTTCCTTCCTGCTAGGGGAGGAGGTGGGGGTGGTGAGGTCAGGTGACAAGTCACGTAGTCCCCCCTCCACCCCATGTCTCGTGTGAGCCTTGAGGTGGCTGTAGATGAAGCATGCCTGAGTTGGTAGGCTACCGAAGAAGCCTCGCTGTTCTGCCGGTAGTGTCACGTTCAGGGGCTAACTTCCAAAACATCGTCACAATCATGATTACGTTGCGGACGGGCAAAACCAACTGCAACAATTTAATCGATGTATTTTCCAAGCTATCTTTTTTCACATCATCTAAAACTTTAATCCTTAAGTTTAGTCGGGAAAAATCGTTTACTCTAAAATGAACGGAAATTTACACAGATCTACGCAGTTAATTTAAAATAAATGTCGGAAAATTAGGTAATGAGCTGAATTATTATTATGGTTTTGGTTTATATGTGCAAGTGTATCCAAAACTTCTTTACATTACTTTATTTGGAAATAGAAACAAGTTTAACAATTCCAAAAACATTTGTTTATTTCATTTAATTAAATGGAATTTAATGCTTTAAGAAAACTGTGCTTTTTAACCTAAAAATAAAATGTTTTTCCTAATAATTTTGCAACCAGAATTACTAAATTTACAATTTTTACTAACAAAATAAGTACATTGAAACCATTTGCAGATGTTGCAAAAGTATATTTTTTTTGTGGTATATAATGGAATGATGCATAAATCTGGCAAATAAGTCTAAATTCGATATTCTGTAATTATGTTGCAATTTTCCTGAACACAGTTTTGTTTCATGAACCCACCTTGTTTTTCAGTATACGTAGTTATCTGGATGATAATAATATATTACATTTTTTATGGTAAAATAACTGTTATAATGTAAAATCATTTGTTTTGTACTAGTTTTATGTAATTTCTTTAATACAGGATGAGCACAAAAGAAGTATACTAAATCAAAAATTCATAAAATCTTAACGGTACAACGTACAGGCTTCGAACCTTATATAGTTCATAGAGAATCTCTGGAAGTTTTTTTAACATATTACACGGACTCGATGTGTTCTCCTCTTGTCACACAGCAAACGTCCAGACGATATTAGAACTTATCCCACACCCTGCAAAAAATTTCGGTATTGATGGACTCTACCGCAACTGCAATTCGCTGTCTTATCTGTGGCAAGGATTGTGGTAGGGGCGGGACAAACACCATGTCTTTGATGTAACCCCACAAGAAGAAATCAGAAGGGGTTAGGTCAGGTGATCGTGGTGGCCACCTGCACCACACGTCATCACCAGAATTTATAAAGATTCTCCGAGGCATGCAAGCAAACTAAAGAGTTCACATGTTGTATCGCTTGTGGCTCTGCTCGCTAAGTGGGGCGCTCTTGTGGAGAGGGTTGTGGGTTCGCTTCCTGCGCCTCGGCGCTGCGTTGCTCGGACTGCAGCGTCAAGTCGGCGGCCGCTTGGTTCGGAACCCACTCAGGCCGGTAGCCTTCATGTCCCGTGCACCACCGTGTGGCGTGGCTGTTCCTCGAGCTACCACTGTCTGCAAACCGGCACGCAAGCAAGGTTCTTGGGTGCTAACAGAACATGATTCGGTATCAAAATCCCTCTTTAAATTTTGGTAAATCTGGATTCAGAAATCCAGCCTTTGCGTATTATTTAGAAAATGCGTTGGCATGTCATAATATCTCTTAAATATTAATAAAAGGAGAAAAAATGCAAATATTTACACTAGTTACTTTTTTAATAACTATTTTTTCTCTGATGAGGTCTTGCAACCGGTAGTTTCAGTGGTAAAATCTATATGATTTTGGGTTTTGGTTAAGAATCAGACAGTTAATAAGCCTTTCTCTATTAAGTTAATGTATATAAGGTAATTAAAATTAATTTTAAAAAACAAAATTTTATATATATTTTTTTATTGTACGTAAATAATGTTTCTGTAGGCAGTGAAAAAATGTACTCAGTACCTCCTTTTCCACATAATAAGTAGGAGATTCGTGCGCTACCAGTCACGGTAAATCTCTTCAAAATTCCGTGAGGGTAAAATGGCGCGCAGAGGAAGCTGTCACCTCCTACGACGCCAAGTGACGCGCGAATGAAATCTCCCGAACGAATTTGGTAAACACGTCCGCGGGGAGAGAAATTCTCGAGACTGTCGAGGGGAAAATAATATTGGCGAATTCGAACGACCGGAAATAAATTGGTAGCTGGTCGCTGCTGCGGCAGGGGTGGGGAAGGGTAATGCAGGGGGGAGGAGAGGGTTGCGTGTGCGGGAGCAGCGCTCCTAGCGGCGAGCGGCAGAAATGCTGTTTTCCTCGCAGTGTGCCTCTCGGAGGGTAAATCCGTTTACAGCGAGGCTATCAGCCGGCAGTGACGTCACGGCACTCTAGAAGCACTAGCTCCGAGCAGACGGACAGCACTTACGAAATATATAAAAATTTCCAAGAATACTTTCTGTAGATGGTACGTACACAACTTCAACGTAACATTTTTTTATTGGACTTACGTCCCTGTCATGTCTGGAGGCTTCATAGGAACCGGTTCAGTCTCGGATCAATACGCCACGTGGTCTTATCTTGTATATTTACCCCTATAGCTCTCTTCCATTTCATACTTCATTTCAAGTTTTCTCACCAGAAGTTTACCTAACACAAGTACGTCACAGAAATGTTTATATTTAAGATTACCTGTGTCACCTTTTTACAGAACTAAAACCCGTTTAATAAATATCTAGTAAAATAATTATTTACATAATAACAATTGCAGGAGAGCAATTGGAATAAATATACAGGAAAATCACATTACTTAAATGAAGGAAAGAAAATTAATAAATATTTATGTGTGACTCAAACCCACGACCTCAGAGTTTATGGGTTAGATACAATTATATATATCGGCAGAGTTACTAGAAATGAATGGAAATAGAGATATTCTTAAAACTATTAAACCAAATTTTTTTCCAGCTAATAAGAGATAGCGAACATTGGTTATAGTAGTCAAAATAAGCACTTCTGAAATACGAAAGGTTTTAAAGCCAATAAGCACTTAGGTTTCAGCGGGCTACAATTTAAACAACATAAGGTGTACCTATGGGCAGCAATCAGCTTACAGCGCATATCCTCCTGTAAGTACCTAATTATATATATTTATATATAATTTATTTAAGAAGTGTAGTGACTCAATTTTAGTCCTAATCTCTACTGAACTAGGTTACTGCATGATAATTTTTTTCATTCAATTTTGGAAAGAAGTGTTTTTGTTTTGTTTTTAGCTTTGAAAATATTTTGATCTTTCTTTTATGCTTGGTTTTTATAATGAACGAAGTAATTAACGGGTGGCTACAAATTGATTTTGGTATTTTTTAAGGTTATGATGTTATTTATTTTTCTTTTGGATTATACATATCATAATAGAAAGGAAACCATTTAGTTCGGTATATTTCTACGTGTCAAAGTAGGTGTCATATAACTCAAAAGTAAAATATATACCTATATATACATATATACAGGTATATAATTGGAAAACACGCCGTGCTATTCAGCTTCTACAATATATCCAAGGGCAATGTTCGAAGTTTCACGCTTAAAGGTCAAAATCGTAGAATCTTGCACGCCAATCAATTCAGTTGCGTGAGCACAGAGATAAGCGAACATTGCCGCGAGTATAAATATTGACGTTTTCCCTGTTTTGCTTGCGTGCAGCGAACAAGCAGAATGTTTTAGGCAAGCAGACTTCACAAAACCACACAAGATTTCTGCCACTTTTCTGCACTGATTAAAACATTTTTTTTTGTTTTCTAGTGTGGTTCTTGTAACTGTTCTACTTCTTCAGAAAAAAACTGAACTATGTTATGACAAAAAAATTTCGTGTGAGCCTGCACTTAAAAATTGCAAATAATTTAACGTGCCTGTAAATTTTAATTGCAAACTACTTATTTCAACGGGGTTATGCCTTATCCGTTGGCGATAAAACTTACATTTTTGGATGGAAGACAGGTTTAAGACTAATGCTGGGATTGCATCTGGGTATGGACGAGACGTACGGCACTGGGAATGTAGGAAGTGTTACACCTGCAGCTTCTATTCCCTAACCACCTCGGAAAGTTGGCGCCGCTATGCAACAACACTGGTGCTCATGTACCGGCTATCTCTGAACAGAGAGAAAAGACACACTGTTGTGATCACGGCTTTCCGCCCGTTCGACCAACAAAGTATACCATCATTCATACGATGATTCAGACCACTCCATATGAACCACACATGCGACAGCCATCAAACTATCCAGTTTTTGGATCAGCATGTTTAAGAACTATACGATCGACCCAAATTTGATAATCCGTACGAGTCATCACTGTGCGTGGACCCATTTTAAAGACTTCACAGATGCTTAAGTAAACAAAAAACCTGTTTAATATGTAAATACATAATAAAATAACAATGCACCCGTGTGACAAGCATTCTATAACAAATTCCTGACATGCATTTCAGTGAAATCTCGTATGCAACGTGAGTAGTATATAATAGGGCATCCGGGGACAGGAGCAGGCGCGAGGTGCTGGTGCCGGTCTACCATCTTGGATTTGTGACGTCACGGCGGCCATCTTGGATGACCTTTGACCTTTACCTTTGAACTTCAAAATTTTGCAAACATTTACCCAAAATTCGTCAATATTTTCAGATATTTTGGAAAAAAATTCCGCCAAAATATCTCAAAAAATTTGTTTATCCAAAAATTAGGATTTCTAAAAACCTCAAAAGTCATTATGCCTTTGAAAAAACAAAAATTCTTAAAAGCGGCTTAAGCACTTATGTCTACAGCCTCCGATAAGCCGTTTCTAGGAATCAGGATGCCATGACCACAAATTTGGATTAAGACGTCACCGTCGCAATTTCCGTTACGACCGCCATCTTGAAAATCTATATTTATTATCCGATTTTAATGAAAAAAGTTAGAATCTATAAAAAATAACTAATTAAATTTTAATAAAATATATTATAAACCATGTACTTACGCCATTGAGCTCGGAGTCCTGTCACACCATTGTTTTTCCAGCATAACAGTGGGAAATTTCAGATATTATTTGGTTCCAAGTTATTCTATTTGAAACATATCATCTCTGGTAAAAATATGATAATGTAGTTAAAAAAGAAGTTCCTGAAGTTTGCGGCTAATGTTGATTGTGCGTGGCCTCGATCAACGCGATCGGCAGATACTTCATCAGAAAGCATAGCAGAGTCAGCAGCTGATATGGAGCACTCTTCAGCTGTAATAACTCGTCGTTGTGCCGCTTGAAAGCGAGTGGTCTGATTGCGGCCGCAGTCAGCAGTCCATTGTTCCACGTGGACGAGCGCTAGCCAATCAGCGCGGCGCGCGGAGGTATCGACACATGCTGGCCATCCAGAGGAACACCGCACCCGGGCTAAACATGCGACCAATCGCCGTGGATTACACTCGCTGCGTTACCGACACCACGAGCATGTCACGCCAGCTACGTGCTTCGTAAAAAAAAAATTGGTTGTCTGTAAAGTCGGTTTACGGACGATAGTTTAACGTGACAACGTCATAACAAAAGATTGATGAAATGATGATCCAAAAGAAAATGAAATATTACATTCAGCCAGAGACTGAGCCGTAATAGGTTTTTGCAACCAAACCATTTAGGCATTAAAAATATTATACTCTTTGAGGAAGAATTTTTTTTTATTTTTCTATCTTTTGCATGATAAAATCTACCTCTGCATACTTTTATGAATAAAATTGAATCATTTTTAATGAATTATCACTATTTTGTATGGATACAAAGAAGGAGTGAAATGAAATCTAAAAATTAATTGATGAATCACTTTTATTTGCATTCATTAACTAAATATATTTATTACTTTTATAGTGTCGCACGCGTCATATTTATTTTTTCAAGTACAAAAAAATTATTGCAGCAGCCGGGATTCGATCAGTCAACCGTTGATGTCAGCGAGGCCATATTGGAAATAATTGTTTCAGATGTTATATATATATATATATAAAAGTTTTGTTTTGTGTTGTGGAAGTTTTAAAACTTATTTGAATATTCAACATTACTTTTAAATAACCCTACCGATTGTGCTGAAAATCGTTGGACGATCGTTAAATTACATAATATCAATAATTCAAACGTCGAAAATATAATTGAAAAGTCAAATCGATGGTTGTTCCAATCGAGTGGAAGAGAGATGCCACGCATGCGTACAATGAGCATGAAGAGAGATCCCACACATGCGTACAATAAGCATAACAGGACACATCCGTAGTGGGACATTCGTAGTGGGACAATGTGCGTTACGGGACACTTTTTCTTGCGTGCAGCCGGCGTTCATCGATTTATTAGACGCTGTCACGTCAAAAAAAATTGGTTGTCTGTAAAGTCAGTTTACGGACGATTGTTTAACGTGACAACGTTATAACAAAACATTGATGAAATGATTGCATTCTTTTATGAATAAAATTGAATAAAATTTATTTTAATAATAAAAGAATAAATACTTGAAGTTATACTAGTAATCAGATTTATAAAATGCAAGAATAATGAACCTTTATTGCCGAAATCGTTGTTGTAATAAGCAATGAAAACCACATTAACTTTTCACTTTACTTTATAAACAGTCGTCGAAACAGTTCACGTGTAGATGACTTTTAATTAATTTTAAAAACTGGCGTTTAGCTATAAAGTTTAAATATAATTAGGAATAAGTTTTCATATAAATAAACTGAAATTAAATATCTTTCATCAATTATATGAATCACCATAATTTTTTAGTCAATTGTAACATTACCTATTATTACTGCACTCGCCGACAGCGTAACGGAACACAGCGTAACGGAACAATGAGCGTAACGGGACACAGCGTAACGGAACAATGTGCGTAACGGGACACTTTTTCGTGCGTGCAGCCGGCGTTCATCGATTTATTAGACGTTGTCACGACAGAAAATTCACAATTACACACGTATTTCAGGGGGGAAAAAAAGTCTAAGTCACAGTGGTGATAAATTTATATCAACCCCCATTTTCATGTAGCTGGCTGATAGTAATTACTGCCATTTTTTTTTTTACAAATTGGGGACGTTGGAACAGTCACGGGTACACGTATCTAAGTTTGTGTGACTAAACTAAGCTTTAAACTGAGGCTCTTATACCTATCACTAAATGCTTCAGAATTTGTTTATAAAATTTCAATACAAAAAGCGCTTCTCTAACACAATCAGCAATAAAAACAAGATCTCAAAATTTGGAATAAAATTCGTTTGGCTCTGTGGTACACATAATTTATTTTTTAAAAGATACTTTAATTGTAGCCAAAATAACTGACTTAAATTTTTAGAAGAGAAATATGGGCGAAAAGTTACTAAGGGAATGTACTTATATTACATTCTTATATTTTAAATGGCACTCCCCGAACCAATTAAAGAATAACTATTAGGTTACCTGTGGTCACAAAATTTTGCACAAGCCACATTTATTTCCCAAAACCTTTCTTACTGGAGAGCAATGAGATACACTCGCCACTGAAAGAACCAGTGAAACTACTGGGAGCGCTCAGCTAGGAAGTGGTTATGGACAGCACTTCACGTTTTGCTTGAGTTCAGATCACTGGACAGATAAAATGTGTCTACGGTTTATTTTATGTTTTCCATAGTGTATGATCACGATAGTTACACTGTCAAATCACTTCATATGAATTTTACAACGAGCCTTGGGTACAATCAGTAGTATAGCATAGCCGGTCCGGAAACAGGCCTCAGGCGGTGGTGGTGGTGTCGGTGTCCGCCATCTTGGATTTGTGACGTCACGACGGCAAAAATTCCTCAAAATTCCTAAAAAATGACTCAAAATGACTCAAAATTTCCCGTTTTAAGAAAAAAATTCCCGTTTTCGAGGGAAAAATTCCCGTTTCGAGGGAAAATTTCCCGTTTTATTCCTTAAAAATCCCAGCGGCTGAAAATTCCTAAAACTGGCTTAAGCATCCTTAACTCAAGCCAACGTTAAGCCATTTATAGGATTATGACGTCACCACTGCAGTTTCCGTTACGCCCGCCATCTTTAAATTTACTATCCAATTTTAATGAAATAGAAATTTTTTTAAAATTTATAAAAAAATCAATTAATAACATTTTAATAAAAAATATTTAAAAAACATACTTTTTCGGCACGGAGCTCGGAGTCCTCGGTTCGAACCCGACGAATGCAAAAAAAATAAAAATGACGACCGATCCTTCCCTCGTGGTGGGTGCTGGCAGACTGACTCCCACCACTTTTTATCATCATCTAGTATGATGTCATGTCCGCCATCTTGTCTTCGTCTGCTGGTAGCCATCATCATCTTGTTATCGTCGGCGAGAGTGCGCTGACGCCATGTTTGTTTAATTCTTATCCGCTAGAGTGCAGTAATCATTTATTATTGCTGTGTCACCCGCCATCTTGTCATTTGGCCGCCATCTTGGAATCGTGTAATTATTTAGCTAGAAATTCGGGAAAAATTCCAAAATTCATTAAATAAATCACTCATTAATTTACAGATTGATTCGATCAGTTTCAGTCCTTGGTTCGATACCCGATCAATGCAATAATGTTTAATTTGATGTAAAAAAAATAATTTAAATAAACCATGTTCAACATTCTTAAAGAGACATTAAAACCTCTACTGTCATCATCATCCTATAAGCCATCAACACCAATATATTGGTAATTCATAATTTTAATGCTAGAGATTCGGGAAAAAGTTCAGAAATCATTAAATAAATTTCCAATCAATGTACTGATTAATTAGATCGACTTAGGTCCTTGGTACGATTCTGGACGATGAAAAAAAAATAACAATTTAACATAATAGTGACAGGTTCGAGAAAAAAAAACAACACAAGTTCTTTCACAAACACAATATTTATTACATAATATATATTCTACTACAGGATCAGTTGCTAAAGCCAGCAATCTTATAATCATTTAGTTCCGCAGCGGTGTGAAATGACTAATTCTTAGCTCCAATCGGTTTATACTAGACAGAGTCCACCTCTTCTTGACAGAGTTTCTGGATACCGTATTTAACAGTTTGCTTCACATCGTTAGAACTGTAAATTACTGCAGCCGATGTCTTGAATGCTCAACAATGATAGAGTTCTTGTACAAGCCAGAAATTTATGCATTTTTTAATTGTTTTAATTTTTTTATTAATTTATTTTTATTTTTAAATATTTTTTCTTGTAATTTTATGATATCAAAGAAAACATGTGGTGGTTTTCTCTGTGTGCTTCCGATTAATCTGGTCAATATTATGATGGTTTTCTCCGTGTGCTTCCGATTATTATTGTTAATATTATGTTGTTTTTCTCTGTGTGCTCCTGATTATTCTTGACAATATTTTGATGGTTTTTCTCGTGTTCTTGCAATCATTCCTGTGGTTTCTTCAAGTGTTTCTGACTATTCTGAGAAACCGCTCTCTGCATGGATTTTTTTTGGTCTAATGAGACATGTCATTTTATTTGGAGTTACATTTAATTCGATAATTTCTGCTACTAAATCAAAACTTGCAATATTTTTATCAGGTGGAATTAACAAATATCATTACTCAGTCAAATTAATATTACGCCATGAGACATCTGTGGAGCACCAACATGCAAGACGAACTTCCTTTTCCTTGGAGTCTAGCGAAGCCATCCTTCTTTTGCGATCGTTAGTGAGCATCCTGCATCCCGCATAAAAGAACTAAATATTATTTACCTGCAAGCAACATGTGGCGACATCTGTTGTTGAAAAGCAGAACTACATGCGTAAAGTACTTTTGCATGAGATATATTAATTCTCGCTGATAAAATATTAAAAAATTTCTATTTAAGTATTGAATCTAATTTAAAACACTCAATTGGTATCTGGCATTAGTCTCAGTAACTAATATGCTTTCCGATTTGGGATCTGACGCTGTATCGAAAGAACATAGGTGTAAGTTTTGCAGTAAAGAGTTTATCTTGAGAAAGAATAAAAGACAACACGAGAAGAATGACTGTGTTAAAAATCCACTGCGCAATATGATAAGTTGTGTTCGATGTAGCAAGTCGTTTACACGGAGAGAGAGCCTAAAAAGACATGGCAGAACTTGTAGCGCCAAGCCTGTGTACAAGCTAGAGGACAACGATGAATCTACTAGCCTAAGGAAGAGTGATCTGCATTACGACAATAATTTTCTTGGCTCTTCCGATCTCGACAAAGAACTTAAATTGAAGAAGGTTGATGATTTACGGAAGAATGAAGACAATGGAAGAATCCTTAACGTGAAAAGTGAGAATATATTCCAGCCGAATTCAAGTAGATCTTTCCTACTTTGTAAAAATGATAGACTCCTAAAAAGGAAGCATGAAGACGATGAAGACACTTCAACATCATCAGCATCGAATTATTACGGTAAATTGGGTGAAGACGATTCCTTCTACGGTGATTGTTACAGTGACTCTGAGGCTGTTGACAAAGACATAGACTATGATGAAGCACCTAAAGCTGCCAAGATCGAAGAATGTGGCGGTGTCCTGAGACCGAAACGATGGAAACGACGTGATATATTAAATAAATCTGATCAAGCTTGTGATGATCACCGTCTCAAACATGAAAGTTACCCTGAGGTTGGTGGTAAAACGGAAGACACCAGAGATCATAATATTTATTATAAAGGTGCAAGGAAGATGGTGGTAGAAGAGAATGATTACACATCATGGAAAGATCCAAACATATTGGTTGACCGGCTAAGACTTCTACATGGTTCGCTTTGTGCAGGAAACTATTCGTGCATCAAAGAAATATCCTTCATACTCAAGGAACTGAGGAATGCTGGCTACATACAATATTGACTTGTTTTACTTGCATTTGTATAATGTAAAGCAATAAAATAAATAATTTAAATTATAAGAATGTAATGTTTTTATTTCTTGTATTATGATTTCTTACTAAGACTTAGATCTCGTAACTTGTGCTTCCTTTTTGCCTTTTTTAGTTGATGGAGCTTCCAAATGTGCTACCTTATTCGATGATGCATCCAAAATGTGCTGCCTTTTCGTTGGCGGTGCTTCCAAATGTGCTGCCTTTTCGTTGTCGGTGCTTCCAAATGTGCTGCCTTTTCGTTGTCGGTGCTTCCAAATGTGCTGCCATTTCGTTGTCGGTGCTTCCAAATGTGTTGCCTTTACGTTGTCGGTGCTTCCAAATGTGCTGCCTTTTCGTTGTCGGTGCTTCCAAATGTGCTGCCTTTTCGTTGTCGGTGCTTCCAAATGTGCTGCCTTTTCGTTGTCGGTGATCCAAATGTGCTGCCTTTACGTTGTCGGTGCTTCCAAATGTGCTGCCTTTACGTTGTCGGTGCTTCCAAATGTGCTGCCTTTTCGTTGTCGGTGCTTCCAAATGTGCTGCCTTTTCGTTGTCGGTGCTTCCAAATGTGCTGCCTTTTCGTTGTCGGTGCTTCCAAATGTGCTGCCTTTTCGTTGTCGGTGCTTCCAAATGTGCTGCCTTTTCGTTGTCGGTGCTTCCAAATGTGCTGACTTTTCGTTGTCGGTGCTTCCAAATGTGCTGCCTTTACATTGTCGGTGCTTCCAAATGTGCTGCCTTTTCGTTGTCGGTGCTTCCAAATGTGCTGCCTTTACGTTGTCGGTGCTTCCAAATGTGCTGCCTTTACGTTGTCGGTGCTTCCTTATTCGATGGTGCATCCAAAATGTGCTGCCTTTTCGTTGGCGGTGCTTCCAAATGTGCTGCCTTTTCGTTGTCGGTGCTTCCTTATTCGCTGGTGCATCCAAAATGTGCTGCCTTTTCGTTGGCGGTGCTTCCAAGTGTGCTGCCTTTTCGTTGTCGGTGCTTCCAAATGTGCTGCCTTTTCGTTGTCGGTGCTTCCAAATGTGCTGCCTTTTCGTCGTCGGTGCTTCCAAATGTGCTGCCTTTTCTTTGTTGGTCCTTCTATTTTTAATGTTGTTTTGACTCTAGTATTATTGTAAATGGTTCTCGATTTGACTAGCGTATTATTCCATACGGTGCATGTATATAAGTGAGTCCTAGACAGCAGGTCGCTCAGTTTGTTACTGACGTCGTCGGTGTAAGGATCACCTAGTTTGTTTCTTCTGGTGCATTAATCACGTAATTACCTGTTCTTGCGAACTCGATGGCATCTTTACCGACTTTAACGACGAACTCGATGGAGGTTGTACCATCGACTGCGGGAACCTTGACGTCAGCGTCGACGATGGTGGAGCAGATCCCGTTGGCAACGTCGATGTCAACACTGGAGGAGACTTCAACAGACGTGGTACCGCCAGCAGAAGAGACTTTAATGCCGCTAGTGCTGGCTGCACAGGGAAACTCGGCGAACGCTGGTTCGCCATTAATGGAGACTTCAATGGATGCCGAATCGACAACAACTAACGAACATCGGTGCTGTTACTGCGACAAGATTTTCTCAAACAACAGCAATGCTCGGCGACACGAGAGGAGCGAATGTGTCAAGAACCTATATCGTAAAATGTTTGTTTGTGAGAAATGTCATAAGAAGTTTGCCAGAAAAGATAATATGAAAACGCACATGAAGGCATGCAAAGGTCCTGCTGTGCGGCAGAAAGTAAAGGTTTCGTCACAACAACGATGCATCGATGTGCATAAGAGAATGCCTGGAAATAGTACTACTGTTGCAACGCCTGTATCTGGATCGGGTCTGAAAGGATCGTCTTCATCACCACGGTATCCTTGCAGCTACTGTGATACGTCGTTCGCATTTTCCCATGATGCACGAAGACATGAGCGGAGCAAATGCACGAAGAATCCTTCTCGCATGAAGTTTCGATGTGATGAGTGCCTTAAATGGTTTACTCGAATTGACAGTTTGCGACATCATGCGAAAAAATGTAAAGGTGGAGTCTGTGCTCCTACTGCTGAACTACCTGCCGACATTTCGACTCCTCGCTTTAGATTGGAGACACGAAAGCGTACAACCAAAAAAACAGATGCCCAGCAACCGATTGTTATGACGTCTGAACATGGAACTAAACCTAAGACTGTGTTCGGAGCATTACAAGTGAACGATAATGGCTTCTACTTCGCGCAGTCTGCATTTCGTGGAACGTTGAAAGACTACTATTATCTAAATACGTTCGGTGAGTCAAAGGACATTTGTAATTTTCTTGACGATATCAGACAGAAGATAATCAATCAGCTTACTGATGATATAGCAACAAACGGACCTTTGAAATATAACTTGTGGTTGGACTGTATATATGGAAAGCCATATCCGTTCGATGACAAAGTGAAGAAGTGTGCATTCAAGACATCGGCTGCAGTAATTTACAGTTCTAACGATGTGAAGCAAACTGTTAAATACGGTATCCAGAAACTCTGTCAAGAAGAGGTGGACTATGTCTGTAAAGGTTCTGGTTGGACTCTGTCTAGTATAAACCGATTGGAGCTAAGAATTAGTCATTTCACACCGCTGCGGAACTAAATGATTATAAGATTGCTGGCTTTAGCAACTGATCCTGTAGTAGAATATATATTATGTAATAAATATTATGTTTGTGAAAGAACTTGTGTTGTTTTTTTTTCTCGAACCTGTCACTATTATGTTAAATTGTTATTTTTTTTTCATCGTCCAGAATCGTACCAAGGACCTAAGTCGATCTAATTAATCAGTACATTGATTGGAAATTTATTTAATGATTTCTGAACTTTTTCCCGAATCTCTAGCATTAAAATTATGAATTACCAATATATTGGTGTTGATGGCTTATAGGATGATGATGACAGTAGAGGTTTTAATGTCTCTTTAAGAATGTTGAACATGGTTTATTTAAATTATTTTTTTTACATCAAATTAAACATTATTGCATTGATCGGGTATCGAACCAAGGACTGAAACTGATCGAATCAATCTGTAAATTAATGAGTGATTTATTTAATGAATTTTGGAATTTTTCCCGAATTTCTAGCTAAATAATTACACGATTCCAAGATGGCGGCCAAATGACAAGATGGCGGGTGACACAGCAATAATAAATGATTACTGCACTCTAGCGGATAAGAATTAAACAAACATGGCGTCAGCGCACTCTCGCCGACGATAACAAGATGATGATGGCTACCAGCAGACGAAGACAAGATGGCGGACATGACATCATACTAGATGATGATAAAAAGTGGTGGGAGTCAGTCTGCCAGCACCCACCACGAGGGAAGGATCGGTCGTCATTTTTATTTTTTTTGCATTCGTCGGGTTCGAACCGAGGACTCCGAGCTCCGTGCCGAAAAAGTATGTTTTTTAAATATTTTTAATTAAAATTTTATTAATTGATTTTTTTATAAATTTTAAAAAAATTTCTATTTCATTAAAATTGGATAGTAAATTTAAAGATGGCGGGCGTAACGGAAACTGCAGTGGTGACGTCATAATCCTATAAATGGCTTAACGTTGGCTTGAGTTAAGGATGCTTAAGCCAGTTTTAGGAATTTTCAGCCGCTGGGATTTTTAAGGAATAAAACGGGAAATTTTCCCTCGAAACGGGAATTTTTCCCTCGAAAACGGGAATTTTTTTCTTAAAACGGGAAATTTTGAGTCATTTTGAGTCATTTTTTAGGAATTTTGAGGAATTTTTGCCGTCGTGACGTCACAAATCCAAGATGGCGGACACCGACACCACCACCACCGCCTGAGGCCTGTTTCCGGACCGGCTATGCTATACTACTACAATCTATCCAAGTATCTTTGTCAATTTTCCTGTTAATGAGTTCACTTGATTTCAATATGAACTCACAACAATAACCTTGGGATATTACTAAAACCCTTCAAAATCTGTTAGTCTACAGCTTAAATACTAATCTTACTTTATGTTCATGTTTGTTGTTTAAAACAAGAACATATAACTCGGAAGTCGTAATCCGTTGAATTTTTTTACGAAGAGCCAGATTCAGGGGCGGTCCAGAATTTATTTTTCGGTAGGCCCGGACTGTACCGAAGGGTTGCACAGTTTTGGGAGTCCAGACTGTACCGAGGGGTCTGGCCCCCACATCAGAGAGGGTTCGTGTTTTTTTTTTCAAATTCAGTATCAAAATGGTAATTTTTGTGACTTTCTGAGGGTAATTTATTTCTCTCCGAAGTCCAATATGTATATTATATTTAATCAAAAGAACGATTATAAAATATTTGATTGCATGTCAACAAATTACATTTTAATGCCTATTAAGGTCACAAAGTTAATTGTTAGAATTCAACTTATGTTAATATACGGTGAATATTAGAACACAACTCACGTTAATGTAAAATGTTATAAATTTGCAAGCGAATGTATAGTTTCATTTTATTTGCAAACTGCCCTTCTGAGAAGGGCAGACAATTGCAGTTTGTAATGAAAATAAAATTTACTTTTCTTATAGTTTTCAAAATATACCTAACGTTTAATATGTATTGTATAATTTTTGTAAAAAAGTTTTATTTCCATTTTGTAGTTAGTAAAATGTTGAGTGGATTCCCGCCACTGCCCAGGTGTCTGGAACAACTGAGTCGCGGTCACTTAGCAGCTTCCCCTAGACTTCCAGCCTGCCATTAGTATGTATTGTCTTGTTCCTTCTTCGCCCTTTTCTTCTATGATGTTTACCCCCTCCTATGGTTCATTTTGACTATCGGGGCCGGGTCTTTCTTCTTCCTTGGCAGAACCCACTCTAGTCTACTGGTGGTGACAGTTGAACCGTATGTGTGAGGCCACTTTTATGTACGAGGAGTGCGTCCATAATGTGAGAGTTAATTTTATGCAATCCATTTATAATCTCGTAATCTCCTTTTTTTCTAAGTAATAGTCTGGCTTTTGTTCATCAAAACTGCGATTTCGGCATAAAATTTAATTTTTTATGTTGTCTAATTGCTGATTTGTTAGGTTCATTCAGCTGTTTGGTCTTCTGCTCGTTTTGCTGTTTTCCCGTAGCAGTAAAGTTTGCCCTGCTTCACCATATAGTAGTGTCTCAAGTTAAATTTAAATGTTTGAGATGTGGGGAGTATTTTTTTACTGTTTTGAATCGTACAATGCGCCATTACGGGTAGTTTAGTTGATGGCGCTTAAGACCGAGTTGGCTCCGTCCACGCCTTAGCTTATTGGCCTTATTGCGTGTGGGAGCGTCTTAACATTGGTTAAGCTGCTCGAAACTTTACTGTACAGTGGGTTCGTCTTGTATTGCATTCCATGTCCGTCGCAACATTTCTTGTTACGTGTGTTTCTTGGAGGCCATTCGTCTTTCACGAGAGAAGATACTCTCAGGCCTGGATGACTTGTAAAGGCTTTCGCTCTTAGAAGTGTGGACATTAACGTTTCAGTAAATGTTAGAAAGACCTACACCAATAAATGTGAACAGGTCCAGAGTTGACACGTATACTGTAATTATTCAATATTGTCGCACTGCCAGGGCTGGAGGGCAACCGGGGCGAAAGCCCCGCGGCCTCCACAAACGGAGGGCCTCCACAAACGGACTCATACAAAAAGGACTATGTAAAAGACCAATCTCTGGAACTATTTTACTACCAAATTATCGCAGATCAAAAATTCAGAGCTACATTTCCAAACCTTGAAATTGCATTGAGAATGTATTTGGTTTTGATGGTTTCAGATTGCACTGGAGAGCGCTCATTTTCAAAAATGAAAATTGTAAAAAATAGGCTCCACACCACGATGGGACAAAACCGTTTATCGAAGCTTTCTCTCCTGAGCATTGAAAGCTATTTACTCCGGGAATTGGATTTCAGCGAAATCATCAACAAATTTTCGGCGAAAAAAGCTCGGAAGGTTCCGTTCATTAACACTAAAATTTAATTTCATATAATTCTTGTCTCCTATTATATTTATGTATGTTGTTTTTTAAATCCTAAGAGAATTCACTTGATATCACAATAAATTATTTATTGGAAAACTCGACTGAAAAAAATTGTTCATTTTATTTGGAAAATAATTTGGGGCCAGGGGGCCTCCGTTCCTATGTTGCCCCGAGGCCTCCAGACCTCTGAATCCGGCCCTGCGAACTGCACTAAGATATCGACTTCTTTAAATGTAGCTTTTACGATGTTCTGGTTAGGCTGATGTTTTCTCGTCATTTTTGACAGTTCCTTTGTACAATTATCACGCTAAATGGTAGATATTGAGGGCACCAGAACACATGGTCTCTAACGTTTGGCTGTCAAAATAATTTAATTGACGAAGCCACTGTTTTTTTTATTTTCTGCAGTTTATTTCTGACAAGATTTAAAACTTTTGAAAAAAAATGCTGTTTATTTATTTGACCAAAAAATATAAAAGTGTAATTATAGTGTATGACGGCTTTATAAGCAAACTGACTCCCATTAAATACATGTCATAAATCTGGTCTTTTTATTTACAAACATGACATCGTGTATGTTGCATATTCAATGCATAAAACATAATGCATTACAAAATTAAGTTAACAGAAATCTATATCTCCAGTTGTACTTAAGGTCTGAGTGTGATTCAAAAACACACATTTATCCTTTCTGAGGTTCGCTGCAAGGCTCATTCTTGATCGACGAGTCTGCGAGTTTACAATAGTTTATAAGTGTTCCTGCAGACAGGTACAATCTGGAAAACCGGAAACACTCAGACAGTTAAAATAAAGTATATTCAAATTGGTTCGAGTCCAAAACAAGCTGTGCAAATATCGACCCTAATCTGCGTGCGTACGAGGTGTCTGAAAATGTTTAGACAAGAAGAGATAAGGAGTGTAGAACTGTTTGTTATAAACTTAACCAAAGTAGGTAAACTGCAAATCTGATCAAAAATAAACTCTGAATTTATTAACAAACCACAGTAAAACTTTAATCGGAATCACAACCAACCAAGGGTGATCAAAAATGATGCACGGGAATAGAATTAATAAGATGGCTGCCAAGCATACATAAAACATTATGAAAAAATAAATAGTGAAAACAATCTAAGCAAGAAATTTGTAAATAGCAATACAATAATACATATTGTTACCATTTTTAAAATAATCGTAGTGGGAAGAAATGGGTTTGTATAGGGATAGCCCAATTTTTTTTTATTACACGGTTTTATTGACTGCTAATATTTACAGCACTAATAAATAATCTTACTTCAAATGCCTACTAATCACTTACTCGCACTCAGTACCTCAAGTCCTTACACACCGCACCCCTCGCTGGGCCGCACCCCTCACGCAACTCTCGCCCCTCGTGGACCTCCGTCGCCGCACTCCGTCGCCGCCGTCACCACCGTCGCCCTTCCCTTCGCTGAGACAAAAACTGTCGCGTAGGCAGGCGTCCAGGCTTATATAGACCCTGGCGCCCTTCTAGAAGTGACGAGCGCGGCTGGGGCCAGTCGCGTCTTCCTGCGCCTGGTGTCTCACGTTCGTTACAAAATATTAATAATCAAGGCGGGCCTTAAACAAAAACACGCGTGTCTAAAACAGAACACAAGGCACGGCCCGAGCAGCCAAGGTCATCAATGGAACTCGCGAATTTAAAAGCAAGGAATATAGAGACGGAAATAAAGTGAAAATTTTTAAGGAGTTAACTCAAAACTAGCATTTCAGTACAACTAGCAAGTGTATTCCTTATAAGCGCACAAGACCGTTACACGACAGTTCAAGGACATACTCACAGAAAATATAATTATACGTGGAGACCGGAAAAATTCGTGGATTCATTCGCGATAGGCTAAAATTTAAATAGTTATACCTCAGTGCTGCCTCGGCTATTGGCTCACAACTCACCTGGATAACTCTGGGCCATTGAGAAAAACCCAACCAAACCTTTATCGAATCACAGGCTGCTACGTTGGGACGGCTCACAACACAGCAGCCAATGAGTTGGTGAGATTTGTCCGAGTGTACGTAGAACTATGGAGTTCATCCTACAGGTCATTGAACCCGCGAATTTTTCCGGTCCCTAATTATGTAATTTTACGTTACATTAATATGGAATGCGTTTAGTAAGAAAGGCCAATTTAAGTGGCATCCATGCCAAAAAAAAAGCATTGTGTCAATGCTAACCACTCACGTACAGGAAAAGGTACATGGCTCACGCACATTATCGACGAGTTAAATAGAACCGCGCCATCATACGTGCGCATGCACTTGATGCGGTCACAGGCACAAGAAACAAGGCCTTTCACTTGGAAAACATTACAATATGAACTTAACAAACAGTATTAAAAAGGGAATTACTGGAACAGCACAACAAATACGTGGCCCTAACAAGAGCATACAGTACAAACCGCACAAAAGGGGCGGGTGCAAACGAGACAATATAATTTAAATGGAAAAGGAAACTAAGAAAGGAATTTACAGTACTAAAAAGGGAATTACTAGATCATCACGACAACAAATACACGACCCTAACAAGAGCATAACGCACAATTCGCACAGAGAGGAGAGTTCAAACAAGACAATATAATTTTAAATATAAAAGTCAAGTAAAAAAATAAATTTTAAATAGTAACATTAAAATTGAACATGGGTGCAAAAAGACAAACGCGGCCTTTGAACACGAGAATCACCACGGATCGACATGGTTGAACGAATACTCACATTGAACAGAATCACAAATTAAGGCTATAAAATTTGCAATATAGGCGGCGGTCGAAATATCACATTAGAACTGGCGAACTGACATTTATATGAATTTATTTGCGCTACAAAGTATGAATGTTACGCCCATCAAACACAGAAGACCATGCCGACCCGGGGTTCTCATCGCACTGACCCTAGCGGACACTAAATATTTAAGTAGAAAAACATGATTGCGGAAAATAATGAAGCAACAGAAAAGAAGGACTTAATTTAATAAATGAAGCTAGCTGAATAAGGCCGAGATGACGGTGACATAAGGCTTTGCGCCGGGCAATAACAACATTGAGGGAGAACACGCCGACAGAACTCAGAGGAGGGGAAGACGGGGCGGAGAGGTGGGAATGAAGCAGCAGAGGGATATACGGCGCGCGAAATTCAAAGCGGCGTTTACGTCACCATCGCACTATGTATTATATGTATGTCTTAAAACTGAATTTTTTATATCTTAAATGCATTTGCTGTTATTAATCTGTAAAAAAAATTGTTGTCTGTAAAGTCGGTTTACGGACGATAGTTTAACGTGACGTCATAACAAAACATTAATAAAATGATTGCATACTTTTATGAATAAAATTGAATCATTTTTATTGAGGTATCACTATTTTGTATGGATGCAAATAAGGAGTGAAATTAAATCTACAATTTAATTGATAAATTTACTTTTATTTTCACTCATTAATTAAAATATGTTTATTACTTTAACGAAGAGATTATTTTAACTATTACTTTTATACATGTTTCTTATTTAACTTCTTCCAGTCTGTGTTATTCTGTTAAGGATAGGACGATGATAGGAAAAGTAGGAAACGAATGGGAGTGTTTCAAGTTTAATGTGCCTCCAAAAAGTCAAATCGATGGTTGTTCCAATCGAGTGGAAGAGAGATAGATGCGGCGCAAGCGTACAATGAGCGTAACGGGACACACCGTAACGGGACAATGTGCGTAACGGGACACTTTTTAGTGCGTGCAGCCGGCGTTCATCTATTTATTAGACGTTGTCACGTCAAAAAATTCATTTTATTGTCATTGAAAAATGTTGGTAATTCTTGCAGTGACGGACCGAATGTTCGTAGTATCGATGTTTCATTTTTCCATGGTTCTGGTTGCAGATGAGTGAACGCGGAGGAAGACACTCTCAAATTACCGAAACAACTTGCTGGACAAGTAGGAGAGTTGATCGCAGGAAAATGTAATGTTTTAACTGGTTCAAGTATACCTACTTTATCCAAATTCGCAAACTTACAACATTCTTGGCTTTGACAAATAAAGTTTCTCGTTCTAGTCCTGACTCAGCCATTGAGAAGACACATAAGGCAATGCAGAGTGTAGGTGACTCATCCTGCTATAACTAAACCATGTGTTATGCATTCATTATAATCTTAAGATTACGCATAGATTACATCCATCGCAGATAATATTTGCGCCAAATAGTTTTCACGATTAACATGCCTATATTCCCCCGCTAGTCACAGTTGTATGCATATTGAGAGATCACGCACGTTTTTTAATGATTTAATGTAAAATAGTTCCAATTAATTTATAATTATATTAAAATTACTTTGAAATATTAGCATTTATGTAGAAGTTTAGATAAATATTAATTTTGTGTATGTTGTTAAGTGCGGTTACAGTAAAAACATCATGATATTTTACCTATAGTTACGACACCTGTAAAATATGTGTGAATGGTATAAGTTATCCATGAAGGAATGAATGAGAAGTTGGTATTTTGACTTGTGCGCTGGAGAAGGAGTGGAATATGCTTTGAGGCGGGGTCATGCTTTCCTTTGCTTTGTTCTTTGTGAATGACTGTCAATTTTTTTTAATATCATCATCTTGAGCGGGTAAATAAAGCCTATGCATAACCTACGTTATTGAGAAATTTAAAGAAATGACTTAATTTTCTACAATTTTTTATGTATCCAATAACAAAAAATAAAATACCAACCGGTATTCTAAGGACTGTAGTTTTAGGCATTGCTGTTTAAATATTACGAAAACGATAAAAAAATAACCAAATTACAGGTAAACATATTAATATCTTCAGAAATTTTCAACTAATTTTCCGAAACCATCATATTGATTTTAAAAAAGGTTAAATAGTCCACTTATAAATAATGGAAACATATTTTTACTTATATGATTGTTCGTAAGGATTTTAACATGGTTTTCATGTTAAGGGTGGCCTAACAGTACATAAATGTACCCATTTAAGTACATTTAAAAGCGCCTTGGAAATGTAAGCAGGTGTAACAAAACAGCATAATTCACAACCCGATAATGCATTCATAAAGAAAGATTTTCCTTTTGGTCAATAAACCAGGTGCACTTTATTTTCTTTTAAACTCAAACTCTTACTGTCGAAAATACGATTTGACTGCAATAAAAGCATAAATCCTTTATCCTAAAAACATGTCGTAAAAATTAGTTGAATTAATTTTTACGCAACATCAGTCACTAATTGAACCTGATATTAAACCTTATTTTGTAAAAACATTATTTGATTTGTTCGCTGACAAGACCACATCCTCTGGCAGGTGCCCACATCCTTGGTCGTCGAGGATATAATCATCTACGTGAAGCAGCTGCAGATGTGCTTCACATCTGCGTCGCTAGCCAATTAAGCTGGAAATAGTCGTGGCCCTGGCATTAGGTCATATCAAGAAGTTAGTTATCCAAGCATTTATTTCTAAATTCCTTCAAACTCCAGACGGTTGGAAACATTCATTTCTGCCAGTGGTTTTTAAACAGAAATATTTCCCGCTGTCCCGGTGGGCTCCTGTTTTCTGTTTGTGTTAACTCTGCACTTGCAATGAGCATGCCTCGTTTGCAGATGGCTCTAGGAAAAGAAGTTACTTCTATGTTTTTTCGTCGCATTTCCCTTCAGCATTACGTGGGTTCGAGTCTCTCCCGCCCAAAGAAACAAATAATTTTAACAACACCTTAGAAGTAACCCAATACCATCTTCTTCACAGACATCCACACATAGACAAGAGGCAGTGGGCGGGCCCTTGGTTCGATGCTCGGCTCTGGCACACGGACCATGAGGCCTGCAGTAGCTGTGCTGACAGCACAGTGTCGTAGTGTCGTCTGGTCAATATAACAGTCGGAGCAACTCATGCAGGTTCAGGCTAGCAAGCACAGCTACGCCTCATTGCGCCGGCCGCTCTGAGCAAGAAGCCTCCCGGAGCCCGAGCTATCCCCAGGGTGTTGCTGCGTGTTGCTGCGTGTTGCTGCGCCTCTGAGGCTCATGCATTATGCAGGCGCCTCGAGCTACGCGCGCGATTGGTCGTGTAAGGGAATGGCCGGCCATGCTTCTTCCCCGGCGTCTGAGCGGCGCGAAGCACCAGCCGGAAACACGTCCATATCCCTGGGCTGGTTCTCGGAGCGCTTCAATTGGCTCGCACCCGCCCGGTGGGCGGGGCCTCTTGTAGCAATCAACCACCTCCAGGACACGTGAGCAACTAACCTTGACCACGACGCGTTGGTTAGTGAGCAATCACATCAACATTGCTGGCATGCAGGGCGCAAGGCGGCAATGTAGATTAAACTGCTTTTATCGGGATTCCAACCCTTGACCCTCAATCCAGTTATAATAAAAATTTATTTCCCTTTTTTACACTTTGTTAATAATATTCACTTAATTAACCTGGAAATTTAGAACTCACGAAAGCAAGCTTGTATGTGAGTGCATCTAGTCACTTCAATTTACATGCGGTATTTTGACGTTAGACTTGCCAATAAAGGTTAACTATGAGTATATAAAATGGAAAAATTACTAAATTTACATTAGAGTATATTGGAGCCCTCGCGCTGTTTAACTGTAAAACTAAAAATGATGCATCGACTTGTAAGTGTATCGTAAGGGGTGAAACGGCCGAGAGAGCGAGAACGACAGAAAGAAGACAATTTTCCAAATAAACATGAATTAACCAAAATTTAAAATAACTGATCACGATGTCAATTATTATTGATAAATTAATAATTATTAATTAACAATAAATATTACTCACTGTTGAAATAACGAGACCATAAAATGTTATACTAAGATTTTCAGCACCCGAAAACAATTTTAACTACAACTTATACAAGTTTTAACATTAAATCAAATTCAATTAATTTTATTCTTAACCACATTTATAATATTATTTATTATTACTCAGTAAAACCATTTAGGGAATATTTTAGAGATTTTTTTTCCTTATGATTTCTGCGCAAGTACTAATTGCTGAGAAATAAAAGACACTATTTTTCATAACTTTTTTTCTCATAAGTTTTTACACTTACAATAACCAATATAGTTGACATTATTGTTGAAAATATGTACTTTTACTATAAAGAATGACATTGAAATTTCTCTAGACTGCAAATGTCTTCTAAGTATAGGCTACTAATAGCAAAGTGCGAATTAATTTATTTATACTCTTGTAATTACAAATCTGTCCCGTAAATATAAAAAACTCCTTTAAATAAATGAAAATATTATGCAAAAATTAGTTAAAACTAATTTGCTCCAGTCTGTATTAGACGATTTTTATAGTAAATAGTTCAAGTTGATTGACAATACAGTGATTTTTCATTCCTTACTCAATAAGTTTCACTATTCAAGGCACAGATTTTCAAGAGAAAACGTTTTTAATAGAAGCCGTTTGCAACGGCTCATTAGTAAAATTTAATTTCCACTGATCCAACCTTGCAGCTTGCAGGCGGGCAACTTGCACCGAAGAGTGACATACAGATTTCAACAGGTTTTCGGCCTTAAAAATTTTATTTTGTTTTTAATACTGAAAATTTATTCTTGTAAAGGCAGTGATCACACATTAATACATTTCCAAAGACTAAAAACCAGTTTTTATTCAAAATATTAAAATAATTAATTAAATACTAACCACCAGTGAATACAAGAGATACACAATTTGAAGCAAACCATTTACTTTTATTTACAGGCGTTTCATTAAATTATACTATGTGCTTTAGCGAAAACAAATTTGGAAGCTTAGAAGGTATAAAATTTTGCAAGGTGGGGAAACTGTAGAAACACGAAAATGGCGATTTCAGTTGCGATCCCTGCCCTTTAAGTGGGGAGAATAGCCCTTCGTTGCTAATTGCTGTCGTCGGGGCAGCCTACAGTCTCAGGGGCCAGCGCCTGGCCAATGGAATACCTGCGCGGGTCCGACCAGCGCATTCCCAATTTCCCCCCCTCTTCATCGCACCCCGCGCCCTGGATCCACGGCCCTGCCGTATGGATTTCATTTATTTATCGCCGCTTTCATCCTGCGCTGGCTCGCGCGGTCCGCTCCTAGGACTTGGTGTGAGTCATTCTTATGGACGTTCTCACTGGAGGTCGTAGACGAACCACAAGAGTAGACCAAAAAGATTAATGCACAAATGAATGAACAGAGAGCACAGAGATTTCCGTCGAAGGAAGTAGTCCGAAAAAAGATGTATCATGCATGGCATAGACGAACACAGAGGGCTGAGAACAACGAAACAGTTGTAACGAGAACAAAAAAATTAAAAGAAACAACAACTTTAGACAACACAGTTTCAAATAGACGAATCCGTCGGTATGTAGTACATATGTATAAATGGGGCTCCTGTTACTGGAGCCGGAGTGAAGAGATGGAGACGATGTCCGCCATCTTGGATTGTAATGTCACGGTGGGCCTCTTGGAAGACTTTGACCTTTACCTTTGACCATGACCCTGGCGGCCATATTGGATACGCCATTTTCTTTTACACCATTTCTGATTTTGTCACCTTGGATTACGCCATTCTGGATTCTAGAACATTTAGCCATTTGGAATTATGCCATAACGTGCACCATTTTGAATTATGACATATTCGTTGGTATTTTCGTTACGGCCGCATCTTGAATTCCGCCATCATGAAATTGAACTTCCCAACTCCCGAAAAATTCAATGTCTTTTAAATCAGCCATTTTTTTTTGTCATGTCCACCATCTTGAATTTTGACATCATTGCCGCAATCTTGAATTCTAAATGACACGGCCGCCTTTTGTTTTCTGACATTTTCACCATCTTGAATATGACATCACAAACACGTTTTCGATTCTAATGTTATGTCTGCCATCTTGTTTTCTAATAGTACGTCTGCTTACTTTGTTTCTCATATTACGTCTGCCTTTTGAAGTGTGGCATCATGTCCGCAATCTTGTTTTCTTCTGTTTGTGGCCGCCATATTGGATGCCACCTCTTTGTTTCTGCTGTTTGTTCCAAGATAGCACAGGCATCGCTCATTCTCATGGACATAATGTCGATGTTCCATTACTAGAGACCTGAAAAATTCGTGCAGTAATTTCACAATAGGCTAGAATCCAAAAAGGTTGCATTTTTGCTGCTTCGGTGATTGGGCCACGGTATATCTGAAGGACTTTGGGCCAGTGAAAAAATGTAAACAAAAGAAGTATCGAATCACGAGCATCCCAGTTAACAGGTTCTACGAGTCAGTAACCAATGAGCAGATGCGATTCGCCCGAGTGCATAGAAAATCTTGGAGTCCATCCTATAGGTCATTGAAATCGCGAATTTTTCCGGTCTCCATCCATTACTTACCAATGTTGTTATTGTCCTTATCGACTTATTAAATTTAATTTTTCATACTAAATACATTGGAAGCTCGTTGATTTGAACCATGGCAGCTTGGAACTCTGGGTTGGAAAACATTTCCATTTAACCGTACCTCCATCAAGACATTTTCCCGACTAAGAATTAAATAAGGTATATATTTGGGATTGTATTTTTTATTCGAAGAAATAATAGCTTCCTCTCTGACAGATAGCGAAGCCTGATATCTTTATTGTCAATACTTGCAGCCAGGAGCGCTAGTTAACACACATCGTCTGATAAAGCGTGCCATCTTGTCTTCGTCCGCTGGAGACCGTCATCTTGTTTTCGTCTGCTAGAGTGTGCTGGCGACATGTTAGTATAATTTTCTGTTCACCATACCTTTAACCTCGTCTGTTGGCATTGAACTTTGTCATAGACCTTGATCTTTGACCTTGACCTTGAACTTTGATATGACCTTGAACTTTGACCTTAACCTTGACGTCCATCATGGATCCGTCATTTTATATTCAGTACATCCTACCAGGAGCTACCACATGCTAGTAGTCATTGCCACCATCATGTTTTCGTCTGCTGGAGGACACCATCTTGTGTGTACTCGTCTTACCATCATGCTAGTTTTATTCTAACCTGCTACAGTGCAGTAATCATTTATTATAACTGTGGTGCCCGCCATCTTGAAATTCGGCTGCCATCTTGAAATTCGGCCGGCATCTTGAAATCATGTAATTATTTAGCTAGAAATGCGAGATAAATTCCAAAAGTCTCCGAAAAAATCAATTATTAATTTACAAATTGAATCGATGGATTCCTGTCCACGGTTCGATTCTTGACCAGTGACAGATGTAACTAATTATTAAATAAATTTTAGATTCTGTTTTCCATTACCTTTCGCGTAGTTTATTAATCATTCACTCTACGAAAAACAACTCAAATCAATATACCTGACTAACGAATTAATACAGTGCCGATTAGCCTATTATGAAAGTATAATTTTTCAATAATCTGAATAACCTATAAGCCGTTCATGTACAAAGCCACACATATAGAACAATTGTCTTCAGACCATGAGACCGAGTCATGTCATTATCAGACGTATAGGCTAGTCATTTCAGGACCGCATGACCTTCGTCGTTAGCTAATTATATTCACTTAATCCATCATGACATTTTTTATACATTCTAAAGGACCAAGTGACCTTGAAAAATATTTAAATAACACCAAGAGGTTTTAAACTAGTAAATATTCAATCACTACGCGCAATAAACGAAAAGGCAGCACCGCCAACGAAAAGGCAGCACATTTGGAAGCACCAACAACGAAAAGGCAGCACCGCCAACGAAAAGGCAACTCATTTGGAAGCACCAACAACTAAAAGACAGCACCGCCAACGAAAAGACAGCAAATTTGGAAGCACCGACAACTAAAAGGCAGCACCGCCAACGAAAATGCAACACATTTGGAAGCACCGACAACGAAAAGGCAGCACATTTGGATGCACCGCCATCGAAAAGGCGGCACATTTGGAAGCACTGACAACGAAAAGGCAGCACCATCAACGAAAAGGCCGCACATTTGTCATTGGCTCCAATATGCATTGGCTCCAATATTCATTGGCTCCAATATTCATCTGCTTCAATATTCATGGGCTCCAATTGCTACAAATGCTCCAACAGGCTCCAAAAGGCTCCATCAGTATTTTGGCTCCAACAGTCTTTTGGCTCCTATAGTCATTGGTTCCAATAGTCATTGGCTACCATATTCATTGGCTCCAATATTCATTGGCTCCAATACTCATTGCCTCCAATATTCATGGGCTCCAATATCAATTGGTTCTAATTGCTCCAAATGCTCCAACAGTCTTTTGGCTCCTATAGTCATTGGCTCCAATAGTCATTTGCTCCAATATTCATTGGCTCCAATATTCATTGGCTCCAATATTCATTGGCTCCAATATTCATTGGCTCCAACAGTCTTTGGCTCCAAATATATTTGGCTAGAATTTTTCGAGTCTAAGAGACTATGAGTCCACATGGCTACGAGACTAAAATGATCTAGCTGGTTACGAGTTCTACATGGCTTGCAAGGCTACAGAGCTACGAAGCTTGTAGTACACAAGTTTACGTGACTGCGAAGATACAGGACTACAAGTCTGCATGAGTACTTGACTACGAAGCTACTCGTCTACAAGGCTCCAATTGACGCATCTGTCTTCGTCGGAATTTTCTCTTTTGCTCCAACTGCACCACCTGCATTATGTTATAAGATTACAAGGCTTCTTGCTTACGTAGCTTCAAGTCTACGAGGCTCCAATGCATCATGACTTCGAGACCACGAGCCATGAGGTTACGAGTTTATGCGATTGCAAGTCTTCAAGGTTACGTGATCGCGAGGCTATAGGACTACGAAGCTTCCAGAACGCATGGTTACGAGACTGCATGACTAATTGGCCGCGTGGCTACGAAATTTTATGTCTCTAACTGACTACAATAGTACTATTCAGTGGTGAGAGTTAATTTATCTCATGCAAAGGTACTTGCTGCAAGTAGTTCCGCTTTTCAACATCAGATGACGTCACGTGTGTCTCGCAGGTAAATCATATTTATTTATTTTTCGGGATGCGGGATGCTCACTATCGTTCACATAAGAAGGATGGCTTCGATAGTCTCCAAGGAGAAGGAAGTTCATCCTTTCTGCTAGTGCTTCTCAGATTTCTCACGGTCCGCCATCTTGGATTGCGACGTCACGGCGGCCATCTTGGATGGGTGTGACCTTGACCTTTGACCGAAACTGCAGGAATGATCGCAAGCACACGGATTAACCATCAAAATATTAATAAGAATAATTAGGAGCACACGGAGAAAACCACCATAATATTTATAAGAATAATCAGAAGCACACGGAGAAAAACGACACACATTTTATTTGATATAAAATTACAGGAAAATTTTTTTTAAAAATAAAAATAAATTAATAAAAAATTTAGAATATAATAAAAAAATACCTAAAATTCTGGCTTGTACTTGAACTCTATCTTTGCTCAACAATGATAAGTTTACAAGCTAGCAGAATAGCTCTGGTAGGTAATGGAACATCGACCTTATGTGATGAGACAGAACGACGTTGGCGCTCTCCAGGAACAAACAGCAGAAACAAAGTCGACGGTATCCAAGATGGCGGCCTCCAGTGGAACAGAAAAAAATCAAGAGCGACGCTGGCGCTGTCTAGGAACAAACAGCAGAAACAAAGTCGACGGTATCCAAGATGTCGGATCCAATATGGCGGATCCAATATGTCTGCCGGGGTCAATGACAAAGGTCAAGGTCACGGTCATCCAAGATGTCCGCCGTGATATGTGTCCCTTTACGCTGATCAAGATGGCCGCCGTGACGTCACAATCAGAGGTGGTGGCTCGACACCGACACCACGCGCCAGCGCCAGGGCTCGGAGCCCCATTTACACGCTACTTACTACCTTTAATATTAGAATATCAGACTTATTGTTTTGTTTTTTTTAATTTTACCATTTTAGATATCACTATTATTTGAGCATTATGGACCTCACTTTCGTCTGGTGATTACAGATCTTACCTTAGAGGGAGTATATCAAATAAATATTATAATCTTATAATATCAGACCTCATTTCGTGTTACCATATCAGACATTACTTTTCTCTGATCTAATCGGGATTACTATGTTTGAGCGTATAATAAATACCTCATTATATTCTGAGCAAATCAGACCTCAATTTGAAACCGCGAACGAGCGTGGTGAATAGAAATAGCGTGATAAACACCGAGAAAACCTTTTGCATTGTTTTTTCCTGTGCATGTAACGTTTTCCCGTCAGTCTATAGATCCAACCTAAAGGGCAATACCAAATTTTGATGTTCTCAACATTCAGCGAAGGAAGCACTATGGAAACATTTCTTTAATATGAATAGAAAAAATAATAGATATATTATAAATATAAAATTTTTGTTTGTATTTTTAACATAATCCTAAGAACCCTGTCATTGATTTCCGGTTTTTAATTTCTCACATAACTATAGACCCATACATTGTCATCTGATAATATCTGCATACACGCGAGATATGCGTTACTAGGAAATGTTGTAAACACGGCGTTGGTCCATAATTTGTAAAAAGCATGTAAATGCAGCTCTGATAGATATTTGTTGTTACATACCTCTAGTGAGAATGGTCGAAGGTTGTGCAGGGAGTTCAAAGCTAACGAAAACATTTGCTGGGTCTCGTGATTCGCACAAAACGAGAAGGCGAGGTCACTCTCCACAGAGGCAAAGAATCAGCCGGGGTCTTGCAAGGCAACTGCCGAGTCCTGCACTTGATTGTGTTCGTGAATACCACGATAACTGAACCACGGAGGTGATCAGGAACTGCCTGTGTGCCACCTCACTGTGTGAGCGTTTGATGCATGAAGACGACTGCTTGTTTGATTAACGTGCCGGTGTGATCCTTAACGCCACCTGGTGACATAAAGCTCTAGGTGGGCCAGTACCTTAAGGAAAACGCTTTTTTATGATGTGTACAGAACCTTTCAAATACATGAAAAGTTTGAAAAAAAAGAACGTACCACAAATATTGAAGCTAAAACAAATTAAATTAGAAATATTTTTTACCATGTCATTACAAATTTTAATTCGAATTGTTTAAAAAAATTAATTACGGAGAAAAATATAATTAAACCTTTTGAAATTATAATACTAATATCAAACACTGCTTCTTTTATAAATGGTGGAAGTTATCCTTTAAGCTGTGCATTGATTGTAAACAATAGCATATTGAACAAACAATACCTGAAATAAAAGAAGAAATAAAATATATAAAGTGATTTTCATATAAAAGTTCATTTTTGTTTACGAATCTTTTAGTTTCAGTTTAATTATTATTCTAAAAATAAATGAAAGAATAGTAAAATTACTGTTTTAATCTAAATAATCAATTTTTTGGTTAAAAGGTAAAAATATATAATTTTAAAAGTCAGAAAATTAAACTGAAATGAAAGAGGGTAAAAAAAACTGGCCGGTTATACCACCAATTATGATAAATATTTCCTTCAGTAAGGTAGCAAAACTGCCAGTTTAGTGTAAAAAAACCTGAAAGAAACACATCATTACATTATTTCAGCACATCTCCTTGCGCATTAGCTTGTGACAGCGAGCAAACGCAAGAGCCCGATAGCGGGGTGCCGTCATAACTTAGAAACACACAACTTAGAAACACATAACTTAGAATTTTCTAAGTTATGACTTTATACGTTATGACGTTTTTAAGTTGTGTTGTTCTGCGTTGTGTGTTTCTAAGTTACGTGTTTCTAAGTTATGACAGTTCTAAGTTGTGTATTTCTAAGTTGTGATAGTTCCAAGTTGAGACTTTCTACGTTACGACGTTTCTAAGTTGTGTGGTTCTGCGTTGTGTGTTTCTAAGTTACGTGTTTCTAAGTTATGACAGTTCTAAGTTGTGTGTTTCTAAGTTGTGATAGTTCCAAGTTGAGACTTTCTACGTTACGACGTTTCTAAGTTGTGTGGTTCTGCGTTGCGTGTTTCTAAGTTACGTGTTTCTACGTTATGATATTTCTAAGTTGTGTATTTCTAAGTTACGTGGATTTGTCCAAGTTTTCTAAGTTATGACAGTTCTAAGTTGTGACTTTCTAAGTTATGTGGTGTTCCCCCCGATAGCGACCGAGAGGCGCTGGCACATAGCCCGCTGTAGCACGGAGCGGCCGCGCATCAGGGAAGTGGTGTTCTTCACATGGTTGCGGGCCCGTAAAGCTGAAGGCACGGACTCGTATCGACTTCATTCAGGACAAGTGCGCGGTTATTGCCTCCGGACCTGCTGGAGGGGGGGGGAGGGGACCTTCAGGCCGGCGTCTCGTCAAGAGATGGCAAATCTCGGGAAAATTAAAAACATATATCAAGTTCGTGCGGCCTCGGGCTCGTTTTTTTTTATTTATTTCTCCTTCAGCAATTCTCCGGTTTGCCAAGTTATTTTTTTTGAAGGACAAGCATTTTCATGTTACGAGAGAAGTTTTATCTTTATTTGAGAAGTATATTATGTCCCCTTTCCACGGCTGACGAAAAGTTGGACGATACACTAGTTTAATATTTTCCCAGTTAAACATTTTCGAACGTTTTCTTTACACATACACACACAAATATATGTATATATAAACCTTTTGATGAAATGGCGTAACTAATGGTCACAGAAAGATTTGCTTCCACCGGTACAATTTTTTCTGGATTCCTTTAAAATATATATTTGGCTCCTTAAATATATATAATATATTACATATTGATGTAGTCATATGCCGGGAATAGCATCTGAAGAAAGCTTTTGTAATTCTAGAAACGTACCGCACTGGGCCATTCGTTTACAATGTTATTGCCCACTCCGAAGCAGACTGCAGTTAATGTAGTATCGGAAATATTTTAAATTATTTTTACTCGCGGGGAGTTTTATAGATTTATATAACTCGCCTTTAATGGACATAAACAATTAGGGATTCATGAATTCAACGTTTTATGTCAGCAACTTACAAAGGTTAATTTGGTGTGGACCAAGTACAGAACATTTCGCATGCCTGGAAGGCACTTTATTAGCTAACTAGTGAATAGCCCTGACTTCCTACGAATTCGATCTACTAATGTCGAGACATTTAGATTTAATAAGTAAGTACATACAATTTTTAAGGTTCTCTAAAGTGTCCGGTTTCATCAAATATTATATACATTTATATATGTATATACATACACTAGCAGAACACGCAGACTTTTCCCTGCCAGAATTTATTAATTTAACCTTATACAGGTATATGTAAAATGGAGGGGTTGTATTTCATTTGTATTGAATTTTAATACAGTTTAAATCACTATTTGTTGTTATTGAGGATTAACGACAGTAAAAATCACAATATAACAATTTTTATGGTGATCGAGTGAACGTTATATAAGTGAATGCGCTACAACACCATCTAGTAGCAAGTTATAGCAAAATGGATTGCATAAAATCCTTCTCATGAAAAAAATCTCTCAGCCTACAGGTTCAGGTAGATTTAGAAGTAGGCCCTACATATTTATTCTGGAAAAATTTTGAAATCTTCTATAAATTTCTGGAACATTTGAAGAACTTAATGTACATAACATATTTATGTATTATAATATTACAAAATGACTGATTAAATATTTCCCCATTTTTCATGCAGCGAATATATTACGAATATTTATAACTGGATCTATCCAGCATTTAATAGTTTAAAACGCAGCAGTGAATAGCTTAGAACGAATTTCATATTATATGCCAAATAAGGTAATTTATTTTTTTTTACTTCCAAACACAATTTTTCATCTCTTGCACATATAATGTGGTCATATAAATTTTTGTCTTTGCACCAAGATTAAGAGATAATAATAAGATGTTTTAAAATTAATTCAAACGAAATTGATACTAAGAAAGTTGCAGCATACTTACACCAATATAAGCAACAAAACAATCTCCGTCAGAGGATGTTACAGTCTGCTGAGGAGATATCAGTTATGATCATGAATATGTTTTCCAAAAAAAGTGCCAAAGAACATTTCGCCCCAAATGATAGGAGGCTCCTGCAATTTGTTAGTTCCTTTATTTAGGGGACACGATATACAAGAAATTTAAATGTTTAATGAAGGAGAAACAAATAATTATTTAAATCATTAATCCGTATTTTACCTAAACATGCAACATGCAAAAAGATGTATCAACTAAAATGTGAACAAGGCAATATGCCATACGTTACTCGAACAAAATTAAGCAAATATGAACAATGTTTCATTTAACATTGTGGTAGTCACGTACCTTTACGTTAAGTATATCATAAGGTATTTAAGAATGTGCCGCGGCTGAACAGATCGTGGGCTGAGTAGCAAGTCAACTAAATTTTGAGCATGGCGGATCAAAAGGAATTAGAATATGGAGAGTTATTAAATAGTTTAATACTAACCACTTAAGAAAGAAAAATATACGTACAACTTCAAAGAAATATACTTCACGCCCATGAACTTTTCTGACACCGACAATAAGTATCTGCTCAAGAGAAACTAAACGAACAAGAAGGATTTTAAAGCTGGCATGACCTTTTATAATCTTGAAAATGTATACGTTTTACAAAAATATTAGAACGGATTTAATAAGTGCATATTAACGGAGTTGTGAATTTTTTTTGCTTCACCCACTGTTATTTTCCACCCCTTGCAGTAATGGTTGGTCACATAGAAATAATTTCGGACGAAAGTGTTAAATAATATTTTTAGATTTTAAAATAAATATAAATTGATTAAATAGTGTAACAGGAACGTATTTTATGATATTTTTCTTAATATCATCCCTTTTTTTAAACCCTTGCATCAATGGTCTGCCTTATCTAAAAATTTTTTGAGACAAAAGTTTTAGATTAAAATTATCAAATTTACAAACAATTTGAACTGATCTGATAGTATATCTACTGAGGCAGTTATGATTTTTTTTTACCTCTCATTTATTTGACCACTTGCAGCAATGGTTTGTCTAATCAAAAATTTGTTCAGGCAGAAGTTTTAAATAAAAATTATAAGAATAATTCAAAATTTTCACGAATTAAATGTTATTCTTATGAAGGGTTTTATGAATTTGTTTTTCCTCCAACCCTTGTTCTTTCAAAACTTTGCAGTTATGGTTGGTTGTATCAAAAACGATTTTAACAAAATACTTTTTTTTATTCCTACGAGTTATAAAACGTTCAAACGGATGTGATATTTCCCATATTATGAGAGTTACAGCAATTTTTTGTTTTTCAAAAACCTCCCCCCATTTATACCCCATTTGTCTTCTCCATTATCAAACTCGACCGAGATTTTTTACTACTAGATTTTATGAATTAGTTGGGGAGTGATTTGTGAAAAAATGCGATACTTTTCGTATCCACAAAAATTTATATATATATATATATATATATATATATATATATATATAAATAAACTTTTGAGTGGACGATGTTCTATGGACCATGTAACGAAAAATTTATAAAAAAAATCCGAAAGTCGTAGCATTATAACGGCTATAATACTTAGTTATTCTTTGAAATCTACATAAGGAACAATTGGTGATCGGTCAAACGGTGTCGGAGTTCATCAAAGTCATACAAACCAACATCCATTTAATATATATGTTTATATAAATATACACTAACGCGTGCTGCCCATAACTAAATCAGATTTTTCTCATGAGACAACACAAACAGATTTGGTTCAGAAATCACATATGTAAGGACTACATATAGCTAGGGGCATGCATATTTCGCTAAAATATTTAGAGACTAGCAGAAAGTTTAAACACTCTAGCGTCGTTTGTGTTTCGTGAATTGATGAGGTACATGTCAATTGTTACAACACCAATCACAGCGATTTAGTGCAGAAGTAAACACGTCCTGAGTGGCTCGGTCAGACAAGGCAACGACTTCTCTCGCAGACGACCGCCAATAACAAGGAAGAAACCGCTGGTGCGGGTATACCTTGTTGCAATCTAATAGGTATTCAGATTGTTTTGGCGAAAAATGTCTGCTCCTACATATAGCTTCCCATATAAAATAATTTTTCATAAAATCTTATTCTGTATCATTCATCAAAATTTTGATCTAAATTAATTGCCTAAGACTAACAACATATTAAATTGGCTAAGAATTAACTCCTATGTCAATAAAATCTTCACAAATAACTAATTTTTAAACAAATTTTGAAAGATAAAATTGGTTACTTTGGGTCATTCAAATAAAATAGACATATGCTATGCAGGAATTTTCTGTAAGCCTATTCAAAACCTACAATTCTGTAGTACTTTAATTTGATGTCTTAGGAGTCACCTATAAGTCATCGAAAGCTATAAAAGGGTAATTTAAAGAATTGTTAAAAAATATAGCTTTCTCTGTGTTAATTAAAATAAATATAAACGTTTTGTCTCTTAAACCCTACAGAAAGAAATTTTCTGAATGATGGCGATCACCGCATCTAAATTATTGTGTAGTTTGTAGCAAGGTTCAAACCATGCTAACTGCTATTATTTTTGTAGCAGCAAACCATGGTCTGATTACCATCTTTGCCTTGCTGGGTGGATCTTTAGGTTTCACCAGTTTATTAGAAATGAACAAAAACAAGGTGTGATTCCGTCTGAAATATAATTACTCCATACTGAGGAAACTTATAACAGATACAAGAAAATATTAACGTACAATATTAATTACATTCTTAAACAGCTCTCAGGTATATTCAAAAAAAATTATCGGCCGGCCGTACATGGAATTATCAAAATTTTAATTTACTAAAAATACATAACCCAATAAAAAAATACAAACATGTTTAAACGATCCCAGGATAAACTTAAAGTCCAGAAATTATGTTTATCTAATTAACTGCATCTGACGACGTAATTTAAAGAAAGTTTAGAAAAGGGTCAAAAGATACAGAAGCACCGGAGGTCGAGGCTTCGTTTCCCGGAGATCACGCGGGAACATGATGCCAGGGCGCCTGTGTGCTGTTGAGGGAGGGAGATGAAAGTGCCAATTCAGCGTCCGGCTCTCGGACCCTGTCTGGAACAGTCCGAATCAAAACTGATCAGAACTTGAACACAGACAGTATACGGGGCATAAAGTGCCCGGGAAAGTTAAGGGGAGGTTGGGGAAAGTCCCGGGTCGTCACTCACCAGACAGGGGAGTTGGCTTCTGTTTACTGATGCGTCGCCCGCCAGGAACTGGATCCCGCGATTACGCGGCTGGGCGCGGTTGTTTTCTTCATTTCAAAAAAAAATTAAAAGAAAAATAACTATTACATTTTGTACTACGCAGACGGACTAAACTACTTGAAAAAGATTATAGGGATAGAATCCCTTATTTAGGCGACAACATAGTCGGTTGCGGCCGGATGGAAGTCTAGCAGTGTCTCGTCGACTCGCCGATAATCGCGAAATGGCCCGTCTGCAGTCGCAACGCGAAGTGACTCGCGGAGAACCGCGTCTTGTAATTATAAGTAAATCTTGAATCATTTTGGGGGGGAGGGGGCTGGGAGTCCGGACCGAAAGGTCCCGCAGTTCCCCGAGTGAGGGCCATAAAAAAACTCTGACTGATGTCTTGAAGTTGGTAGCACTGGCCGACTTTAGCGCTACCTGTTGAGGGGTGTCTGAGATAAAAAGAATCGACTCGCCCAAGGCATCTGCTTTACCAAGGGAATAAAGGGCGCAGTCTGGTGCTACACTCTGGCGGCCAAGATAATAAGTTACTGTTTCTGCCGCGAGATGTCGTGGGGTGGTTCATCCTGGCACACACATTTTTTTATGCGAGGCGTCCTTGGAGACGGTCGCTGTCTGCTGGGGTTTCTGACCTGTCATTGGCCTTAGGCGAATTCTTAGAACTGAGTGGGAAGAGGGGTGGAGTAAGGGGGGGGGGGGAAACGCAACGACGCTGGGAACAAGCATCCATGACGTTCTTTAAGGGGAGTGAACCTAATACGTATTCGTGACAGTAAAGGCTATGGTCAGCTCGTCTCTGAGAAATGGTAACAGCTCGTCCAGAGCTGCTGTAGGCGTTTTTAGTCATGAATTGAAGTAAGGTTACAGGACTGGGACGTGCCTGTAAGCGAGGGAAATTTTAAGTTGGCTGCCAGCAAAGTATTAGATCTGCAAAATATCAGATACGTCTCTGGGAAAGGTGCTTCAGACTACTGGCACAAAGTTTAACTTAGGGGAGTACACCAGCCTAACAAAGTGTAAATCGCCCTTTAGTAACCAAATTATAGGGCAAATAAAATTTCCAAAATAATTTAAATTATATAAAATTAGGAAAAAAAAAACGTGTCGAAATTCCTAATTTCCGGCACAAGTTTAAAAGAAATAAAGGAACAAACAGACTTATGCGGTAAGTGACTTTGTTTAATACTATTGAGAGCGGACCTAGCGAGGCGGTGCAGTAGTAACACGTTTGTCTCGCTCTAGGGGGTTGCTAGTCCAAATCCCACAGGCCAGAAAACCTGTAGAAGTTCCTCACACTGGGCCAGAGCCTATACTTAGGGGCAGACATCTGTCGCAACAATAGGTCTATATGAACGACCATTAGACTGCAATACGTCATGCCAGCGCCAGCGGCTTTTTCCTTGTAATTGGCGGTCGTCTGCCTTAAACCCATTGCCAACTTGACCACTTCCGCAGTGAACTATTGTGATTGGTGTGTTGACAGTATACAGGTACTTTAAAGAAACTTGACCTCTTACGAAACACAGACAATTCTACAGTGTTTCAATTCTCAGTCCGTCTCGAAATATTTTCGTGAAAAATACAAGCCTTTACCGATACCTAGAGACCGGCAAAATTCACGGATTCGTTCGTTGATAGGCTAGAATTCAAACACATATACCTCTTAGATAATTTTGCTATTGGTTTACTGTTCATCTGGACGAATCTCAACCAGTTATAAACCCTTCACCAAAGAAGAATCGAATAACAGACAAACCAGCTGAGAAGACTTACAAGTCGGCAGCCATTAAATTTACGTTATTTTCCCGAGTGTACAGGGGTATGTGAAGTCTATTCTGAAGGCCATCTGAACAAAGAATTTTGCAGGTCTCTACCGATACCTTAACTAGTGTTTGCGACTTTGACAGTAAATGTTCGTATTTAATGACTTTCTGGCCAACAAGACGTAAAAACTTAATCAAGAAAATGGTGTTCGTGTAATTTAGAGCGTAAAATATGGTGCAAGCATTAAAAGGACATACAGATTAATAATAATAATTGTTAACATGTTGCTTGTCATAGAGCAGTAGCAAGGGGAGCTAGCACTGTTAACATGCAGAAAACAAAACTATTAACTAAACTGGCGTTACACATTCAACAAAACTTTGTCACCAGTACGGGAAATTTAGGAGCACTTTCGTACAACAATAAGTTGAAGTGATGCCTTCACAAATATTATGCAACAAAAAACAGTTATTATTAATTCTGTGAAAATATATAAAAAAAAAAACCTTTTTAGTTAATTTGTCTGCAGTAGTGAATAATGTGCGTGAAAAAAAATTCAGACAACAAGAGTCTAGTTTGCTATTTATGAATATAAAAAAGGAGATAGAAACACAAAATCTCGAAGAATTCTGCAATCCATACAACTATTACAAACACGATAAATGTATAATTTATTTATTACCATATCTTACCACCTATTGTTTTCTATGAAATATTATGTCGATTATTTTTTTTAACTGAATCCAAAATAAATAGTCCGCGAATCTTTCACTGACCATACAAGAATATTATTTTTGTAAGCATGAAAACGTTTTTAGTATATTCTTTAATTTTATTAAGCTGTACAAAGCTATTCAGGATGATTCAAATTAAGACACATTAAAAATGTATAAATATATTCGTTTTGCAAGTGTCACCCACGCACATAAATGAAGCCTTGCAGTTTCAACTAACTTAGCCTCAGGGGAGGCAGAACTGTTCTGGTTAGGCATCGTGTGAATTAGTTACGGACATTGCTAACTGGTTCTACTCACTGGACTCGAGCTAGCTGCCGGGGAGAGAGATTGATTGGGAATCAGATGTAACAGGTTTAACACGATTATGTCCTCAGGCACCTAAAACGAAACGACGCCGCAAGCTAAACATTCTCGCGCCGCAGATGCTGATGGAGAGGCTACATGATAGCGAAATAATCTTTGAATATTTAACTGAACTGGTGATATTTCACCCATCCATGATGAAAACAAGGCTTTTAGAATCGTTAAATCAATAAGTTTACGTCATATCAAATATTAGATTTCAGATTTTAAGGATCCTATTAAAACTAAAATAATAAAAAAATACTTTTTTAGGATAAAATTAAATGAAACTTTATCAACACATTTGCCCAAAGTAAGTATAATTTCTATATTAACTTACTTTAAACATTATTAAATTCATTGTTTTAAAAGTATGCTTGATATAATTTGTAAAAGTGTTTTTTTTTTACAGAAAATAGGAAGCTGTAACTCTTATTAGGCTAATGACAGATTTCCCTAACTCTAGGCGACGTTTGCTTATGATAACAATTGTTACAGAGAACTGAATATATAACGACAGTCTTATTTTAAATTATATATAAACAAATTTCCATTATGAAATCTATTTTTTGAGCATCAAAATTCCAAGAGTATTTTTTGGGTAAAGAAACCAAAATTTTAAGGAACTTAACAAACCAAAAACATTAACATACGTGTGGCCATAAAAAACCATAGAAACTCACTTTTTATTTGAAATCACGCAAACTAAAATTTTATTTTTGGTTTTGTATACAACATACGTTTCTTTCCTTTATCATCAGTAATTATTACAGCAAAATGTTTAGTGTTATTTAAATGAAATATCCTGTGAAAATATTAACTACAGTAGTATTTCTGAAGGTTTTGACTGATTTGGAACACATCCTCGAAGTTTGACACTACATTGCAAATAAAAGCGATGGAATTTAGGTATTAGTTTTAAGCCACCTCCTACAATAACTAAATTTCAAGTGATATGGAGTTTCACAAAATAAATGTCCCCTTTTTCCTAGTTTATTCATTACAAAAAAAAATTTCACTGATTTTTAAATTGGAATAAAATTTCCATAATGTAGTGAGTTATTTTTAGAAGATTGTAGTAACATGGCTGGTATGTTCTGGCGCCAGTTACAAATTGGGAAGCAAGTGTACCTCCGCCATCTTGAATTTGTGACGTCACAGCGGTCATATTGGATGACCTTGACCTTTGAATAATACTTTGACCTCCTTCACTTTTGCCAAAAAATGTCAAAAATTACTCAAAATTTATCAAAATTTCCAGTGTTTAAGGAAAAATCCACCAAAAAAACCTAAAAAAATCTGAACAAAAATAAAAATCCTGTTTTAGGGAAAAATTTCCCGTTTTTATTCCAAAAAAATCAAAATGTCCCCATTGAGGCTTAAATTCCCCATGGGCAAGCCTCCAATAAGACTCTGCAGGGGAGCTTTGACTTTGACCTTGACCTCGGCCTTCACGGTTGAAATTTTCTTTACGTCCGCTTTGGATGATAGAACGTTACATTTTGGGTTACGGTCGCCATCTTGTTTGTGTATGACATCGTCGTTGCACTTGTCGTTACTAATGCCATGTTGGATTCTAGAACGCTGAAATTTTCGTTACGGCCGCCATCTTGAAAACCCGTAACTATTATCTTATTTTAACAGAAACAATTTAAATTAAAAACAAATTATTAATAAAATTTTATTTTAAAAAGTCCGATATTTTGACTATTAGCTGCCATCTTAAAAGTCCATCAATATTATCCCATTTTAAAGATAATTTGTTTTAAATAAATTAAAAAATTTACTTAATACAATTTCATTTAAAAAAACTCATTTTTGACATGGACTCACCTCGACTCGAATCCGGCGATGGCAAAATAAAAATGGTGACTATGATAAAGTGTGCTGCCGCTATATTAATTTAATATTTTCGCGCTTCAGTACATTATTTATTAATAACTGTGGTGACCGCCACCTTGTCAGCCATCTTGGCCACCATCTAGTAATTATATACGTAGTTTTCATATTCGAAATTCATAAAAAAAATTCCTAAATTTATAAAAAAAAAGTGTTAATTTAGGATTGATGCGAACGCTTACAGTACCTACTTGGTGCTGCCTTGCAATAAAACAGAAAAAAAATTCATTAAAATTACTGAAAAAATAATAGGTTCGAGAAATAAACAATAAAAAAATAAATAAATAATATTACATAATTTATATATTACATAATAAACACTCTACTAAAAGAACAAAAAGCAAGGGAATTATGAGCTTTTCTTGATTTACATATATAAATATATATATAGTCGTATTAGAGTACGGAGCGAGTCCTTTACATGTCCTGACGTGTCTTTTCAGGGCAGTTCCCCACGACAGTTTATTACGACATTTTTCACACCGCACAGAATTATCAATTTCGTAAAAAAGCACAGTGATATATTTTATGATGACTTGCGTGTTTCATGCATAATGATGTCTCGCCGCAGAATATTTATTTTGGTCCCGATGAAGTTTGATGAGTCCCTCACAATTCCTGATGTGTCTTTTTTACTTTCCATAGTGTATAAACTGGCTACAACACCTGTTGCACCGATTTTAATACGTTCAGAGTTATTGCTACAATTGTGTATCACGTAATCACGAATTTTCAAATTTTTGACGTGACAGTACATAGAGTCGGGTGATGGAACACCGATAGTTGCAGCATCCTTCATCAATGTCACTGACACTGTTGCCATCCATTGTTTTAGTGCCGAAGACACTGAAGACGTTTAAATCTCCTGTTCCGATAGAACATCAGTTGCCAAAATGATCTCCCTCATCATAACATCGTCACCATCTGGATCTCTGGAACCGTCAGAAATTTTACCATCGGGGTCTGCGTTATTGATGGTACACGATCCATCGAGTTCATCGTTAACGATGGTAAAGATGTAACCAATTTATCAAGAATAGACAGTTACTGAACTTATATAAGTTATATAACACAGATGCAAGCAGAAATGGGTTTGTGGCTGTACTTTTCCACGTTCAAGATGAAAATGAACTAGCAATAGCGTACTACAACCAACAGGAGTTGAGGCTGCCCTGTGATGTCAAGTTCTGTCGAACTCTCAGGGAGCCGACCAGCAACACTTATGGTGTGAATCTTCTTGAGGTGCGAATGGCGCTTATACATTAAGACAGCCTGCAAAATTTTTAGATTAGTGACTAATCGAATGAGGACTAGGTTCTACCTCAAGGCTAACTGAACCGTATTTCAGGAGGGCTTTTTGCTGTGGCTGTACAAGCGGCGATGGTCTTGATAAGACATTTTTAAGGGATTCTTGGTCCTTTAGTATGGATAATTTACGTTCCATTGGTATAATTGCTTGTAATTGATTTAATCGATACTTTAGAACTGACACATCGTAAACCTGGTCTTGACTGCTTGAAATACTAAGTTATATTTGTTAACGACAAATAAAGCGTGGTGGTTTGGAGATGTCTGGTCTATACGCCTGTAACTTGGCCCATACGTATAACATTTCATATGAACTGGTTCGATGTTACAAAATGCATCGAAATATTAGACCTGTATTGTAGGCAGCGCAACAACGCATTTAATTATTTGGACAGGTTTCTAATACATAGTATTTTTCGTAGAGAGAATGATTAATAAACTCCACAAAATATATTAGAAAATTTAGTTTAAAATATCTTTTAATCTTAAGTTACTCTATCACTGAACGAGAATGTAACCAAATACAATAGGTAATCGATAGAGTCAATAATAAATTAAATGGTTAATTTTTTAATATAATTTTTGACATTTTTTTCCAGAAATTATAGGTAAATTAATACGAGTTTCCAAAATGTCGGCCAATATGTCATCATGGCTTACTGAAGGCTGTTAGACTATAAACCTACGCTGCTTTATGGTTTTATGTCATATTTTATTTAATATATAATTCCATACCTAAAATTAACTTTTTTACATCGTCCAGGGATCGCAGCAAGGATGTATAGCGATCGAACCAATTAGTATTTAATAAGTGGTTTTATTAATGATTTTTGGAATTTTTCCCGAATTTATAGCTTAATCCCTACTAATATTATAAATGTGAAAGTAAGTTTGTTTGTTACGCTTTCACGCGAAAAATACTAAACCGATCATCATAAAACTTTGTACACATTTTCTTGGAAGTATAAGAAGTAACATAGGATATTTTTATTGAAAAAAAAAAAAACAGTATTTTTTTCCGAAGGTCAAAAAATTGATATTTGTATGTATGATCGTCTGACTGCGAGTTTGAGTAATTTGAATGACATTTAATGCCATCTGGTGTTTCAATAAATAAATTAAATAATTCGCTAATTTAATAATATAATACCGGCGGTCAATTTACTATTCAGTTTTATTTTTCTGTCACCGCCAAGCAATACCTAAACTTATTAAATTTTTGAGGTTAGGTGTCTATTTTCTTCGGTGATTGTTGTTTGGACATTGATGCTGAAGGTTATATTTTACTTTCAGCAGAATTTTGTAATTTAGTGAAAATTATGTGGATCTAATTACTCAAGTTTTCCCGGACTTGCAGCAAAATTTTAATAGTGATCGGTGGTTGTACTCAAGAGCAATATTGGCGCCAAAAAATTTATATCGTTAATAAAATCTACACTTATATTTTAAAAGAGGTGCAAGGGGAAATGGAGTATTTGTTAATAGATGCAATCATGGATACAGAACAAAGCACTTCATATCCTTCGGAGTTTTTAAATTCACTTGAACTTTTGGGTGTACCCTCACATAAACTTCAAATGAAACTAAATGTAGGCCTACAAGTTACGCTTATACGAAATCTAGATGCTCCTCGACTTTGTAATGGAACGAGGCATTGGATCACACAATTGGGGCAGAATATTAATTAATTTTTTTATTCTACGTTAATCCTTTGAACTTTTTAAAATGTTAGGATTAATTTTTTTTTTTGTAATAGTGAAACATATTTTAATAAAGCATGTTTTCGTTTTTTTTAAGCTAAATCGGATGTTAGAATTTTTTACCATATTATTTCATTTTCTTTGCAATGATCGCGAAGCCGCGGGTAAAAGCTAGTGAATACACATATGGTAGCCAAGACAACCAATAAGGTAACGGGTGCTCTGGAAATAAATAATTATTGCAACCCAGTGGGTAAAAATCAAACTAACATGGCGGTAGCAGATGAAAACAATATTTTGGATCCAAGATGTCGGCTTCAAGCAGACAAAACAAGGTAGAGGACATGATGTCATACTAGCTGGCGATATTTATACCTTGGTATTAGTGGTGGGAGGTCAGGCTGCCGGTTGCTACCGTGTAGAAAGGATCCTTCGCCGTTTATATTTTTCCCTCCATGAAAAAAGAACGTTTTAGAAATAAAAATTTTAATAATTAAATTTTTTCAAACATTTTGAATCAAAATTACGAATTTTCAAGATAGTAGATTAAGTCATAGACCAAGATAGTGGAACTTTTTTAAAAAATTATAAATTATATTTTAATAATTCTTAAAATTTTTCAGGTGAAAATCATGAAAAAATGGATTTTCAAGATGGTGGTCAAATGTCAAGAAGTGTTTTATTAATTTTTTTATTAATTTAATTTATTAATAATTTTAATATTTCTCCCATTTTTATCAGACTATAATTAGGATTTTCAAGATGGCGGCCATGTCATCCTAATTGTCAATGTAATGACCTCGGTGGTTTATAGCGGCTTGTTGTTGGGAAATTTTGAAGCCATTGATATTTTCGAAGACTAAAACGGAAATTTTCCCTGGAAATAGGGAAATTATTTATTTTTTTTATTTTTTGAGATTTTTGGGTGAATTTATTCCTAAAATCTGGAAATAATGTCGGATTTTGGTGGATTTTGTGCAAATGTTGGTAAATTTTTAATTTAAAGTTCGAGGTCAAATATCAAGGTCATCCAAGATGACCGCCGTGACGTCAAAGAGTTCGGTCATTGACCCGCTCTCGGTTCCACAGCCTGCAGGCTGTCCTCGGAGCCACATTTATAAACTTATAATGTATTTTTATCCATTTCGAACTTAGAAATTGTGCATTTTTAAGGAATAAGACGGGAAATTTTCCCTTAAATCGGGAATTTTCCTCCCTCGAAATAGGGAATGTTTTTAGGAAATTTGCATCTTTTTTTTTTTTTTTTTTTTTAGCCATTTTTAGGAATTTTGAGAAACTTTGACACCAAGATGGCTACTGTGACGTCATAATCCAAGATGGTGGACAGTGTCTCCACCTACAAAGTTAGAGCCCAAGCGCTAGACTGGCCTATATAGACTTCTGACGGCACTGTTGCTTTTTGAAAATGCCAATACATCCATAAACTTAAATTGTGAAATTGCAGTACAAATACAATGATTCATTTATTTTAAAATTTTTCCTTATTGGTGTAATTTTATACAAATTAAAAAACTACAAATGTGCTTAAGGCTTTGGTAAAATTCATAAATGTAAAAATGTTATAACGGTAAAGTATGTAATATATTAGACCTATTTATTTGTAGGTGAAAATACCCTTACAGTTGCTAAATTATTTATTATTTAATGTTTTTCTAAACTATATTTTTATTGTAGACACAGACGTACTTCATTGTTAATATAGAGAATATTTGTCAAAATTAATTTACAGCTATAAAGAAACTCATACTGGGAAAACTTCTTTTCTTTCACATAAAGTTACATTATGTACTATTTCCATTACAAAAGTATTCTCGAATATTTTCGTACATTAGATTGCATAATAAAATACAGGTTAAGACGTAAGATTTTTTAATCGTAGTGTTATGGGTTAGATACTTCGATTAGTTATTAAACTGTTTATATTTTCTTATACAAATAACGAGATAAAATTAAGAATCAATCGGAAGTAATTATAGTTCATGAACAGTGCCATAAAACCAAACATTTTTGGAAGTAGTACAAACTAAATATTTAGTTGTATTTTCCTATAGGATGCAGTAAAATTTACTAACATCTACTGTTTATTTATAGATGAATACTAATGTAAATATTACACCAACAGCTATTTCATATATTTCAAACCACAGCGGTAAACATTTTGAAAGTATTTCCACTTGAGCACAAGAGTAAAAATACAACCACGTATGCAGGTGTAAAATTACAGTAACAACTGTATAGCTGCATTGGGGGGGGGGGGGGGGTGAATTGTATTCCCTTGGAATGGGTACCTTTCATACTTTTGGAGGTGGTAATGTAGCTGGGTAGAAACTGGAAAGGTACATTTTCCGATTTCTTAAAATGTTTCGGTTTTAATGCAAATATGCACTGGAAAGGTAATTCCCTCGGAAAGGTTACCTTTCAGGATTTTCTGTAAAATGACACAGCAGAAAATAAACTTGAAAAGTACCCTTTCCGATTTCTCAAAATGCATATTATTTTCTGCTTCAAAATCCTGAAATTTATCCCCCTGCATCATACATTTAGTGTGAAATTCAACTATTAATTTCAGTGTGGTGTTGACGTGCATATAAAGGAAGGGAAAAAAGAAAACTATTTCATCATCCATGAATACGAGACAAAACTTTTCGAATGAGGACGTTAAGTTAAGGGCTTCTGTTGATGCGCGCTATCGTAGCCCGGCTCGGAGGCGGGGAATGCTCCGAAGGTTGACTCGGAAGAGCTGTGATAGGTCCGCGCGGGGGGGGGGGGGGAGAGCAGGGGCCACTTTAATTAGCGTTGATTAAAAAGCATACCTCCCCGAGGACCGAGTTCACTGAGCCAGGCTGCGCTCGGACGCGCGAACCCCCAGGAATGTGCGACCACCAGGAGCTCTGCGGTGAGGATGTCGACTGCTCTTTGGCTGCTTCAGCCAACTGCACGCGGTTAAAACTAATTAATATATTTTAGTGTCAATTTGTTGAAGATATTTGTTTTTGGTTATTTAAATGACAGGCTTAAGAGGTGAACATAGTTAAAATTTTAATACAACTTCATAAGAGTACGCGCCATATTCGTATGCCAATTGAAAAAAAAAAAGATAATGTCTTCATTCATTCTTAATTTTATTTTTTTAAATAATTAACTGTTATTAACCTCAAAATCTGATCATGTTTACGAACCCATCAGTACAAAAGATAAAAATATTTGAGCGAGTATTTCACTACTCGACAGTGATGTGCCAACATCTAACCTCGGTAAACGAAAAAACTCATGTGTTCTAATTTGGTCATGTTACAATAAAAAACTTATAATACGTAAATTGGACACGAAATTTAACATAGGAATCTTTAAAACAATGCTGAGTTAGGTAAATAAAACAGTTGCATTTCAAATGCATAATTATATGGATACGAATCACGCACATTTTTTCTGCGCCCGCCGATAGAATTCGCTGCCTGGATCACAAAAGTTGCTAACCACTATCAAACGCCGGGCGGGAGTGGACTTGGCCTCTCTGGCAGTGGCGCTGGAGAGCAGGTACCCGGGCCTAAAAACGGGCTGTAAACTGCACGGCGAGGTTTCCCCTTTAGCCTTGCAGTCGGTGAGGAGATTCAGGCAACCCCGAGGTCTCCTCTGCCTGCTCTAAGGTTTCCACACACCGTTAGGAAGGTGATTGTCGTCTGAGGTGTCGGAACTGTTGCCGGTTCTAGTATCCGAGACATGAACCATCAAGTCCGCGGAAAGGGTGTGTGACGCGATTATATAGCCTCTCCACACCAAGTGGCAACCCTCTGCCTCCACGTTGGCACCGCTGTTGGGGGAGGATCGTGGTGACTATGTTGGGAGGGTTCCCCAACCTCTGGTCATAGCACCTCTCTAACTAAAGAGGGCGCTGCCGGGTCAAACTCTGCCACAATGCATCCTCAATTGCATGTATGAGACCGGAAATGGTGAAAGGGCTGAATCTGTGGGCAACAGCAGATGCGATAGAAACCTTTCCGGGGGGTTCGACGGCTGAGCCTCAGTGCATCGGTCCCAAAGGGCCCCATAGTGAATGGATCAGGCCCCATGGTAAAGGAGTTCGACTGGGTATGGTGGTTGCGGTGTCGGGCGACCGGGCCTAAAAACGGGCTGTAAACCGCACGGCGAGGTTCCCCCTTTAGCCTTGTAGTCGGTGGAGGTACTGAGGAAACCCCTAGGTGCCTCCTGCCCGGGCACTGTAGTTGCCATTTTCCAGCTGGGGTTGACGGCGGTCGTCGCCTGACGAGTGCAGTCACATCCGGGCCTTAATCGGCTGTAAACCCGCCGGGCCGAGGTACGGCGGGTCGGAGGGTTTTCCGAGGCGACGAGGACACCTCGTGGCTGCACTCTGAAGCGCGGTGGTCTGGTCAAACTGCCGGCGAACAGTCTGCCGACGAGACCAAAAGTTGGTCGTAGTACGGGAAGAATCCATCATGTTTGAATGGTTCCCCGCTGAGGTTTTCTTAAGGCCCAGGATTCTTGGTGAGGTAGGACTCGTACTTGGGAGTGGTGCCCCGAGTGCTTTAGGGGCAGGTATCAGGGTTCCCTAGCCCATTGAAGTACCGACGTTGTGAGCGACGAGGACAGCTCCGGTTACCAGCCTGGACAGCTGGCAGAGGTTGGGTAGGCCTCCACCGGACCGTGGGTTCGCTGGGTGATTGAGGAGTCCCAGTGTGAGGCGGGAGACCGGGGTAGGCGCCAGAAGTGATGACAACTCCGGAGGGCTAAGGGAGCATCCAACTTGCTGGTTAGCTAAGTGGAGTAGGGGGCCGGAGGTGGTGCATAAACTGAGATGGGTAGCCTCAGTCCCTTTGCATAGCCAAAAGCTCTAACGCTCTTCCTGGTTGCGTATGCGGCGTATCCGCATCCATGCCCGTAGGGGCCCCAGGGCGGTAGGACTAACGCTAAGAGCGCTGGGTTAACAAACAAAAAGGAGGGAAAACCCTTTCTAGTGACTATCAAACGCCGATAGCAGTTAGCAGCCCGAAACAACTGAAAATAAAAAACTATTAAAATCGTTTTCGATAAAACTCTGTCTTTGGACCTAATTTTTTGAAACGAATTGTATGTAAATACCGCCCATTTTGTTAAAATTTACCAACAGATATGTTTTAAGTTTTCGCACACGTTAGAAGTTATACTTATATGGCATTACTAAAATATTAAACTTTTAACATTTAAAACACATATTACAACAATAAATATATGTTAGTATATTTGTTTTTGCTTAAACGACTGAAATCAGTCTGTAAATAACTCCTACAAACAAACGTTATCCTTTATAAGTTAAGTCTACAGTATCAATACATAATATTATTGTGTAAAGTCATTAATTAAGTTAAAAATGTTTACAGTGCTAGATTCGAACCACGTCTTTTGAGGTTAACAAGCGCGCTCTCTACCGCTGCTCTGCTAGGACTGTTGGGAAATTAGAAGGAGATTATTTATTATTATGTTCTAATGTATGTTTTATTACGTTTTAAAAACTTGTGTTCAATTTGTACGATGACTATTTTAGTTAAAAAAATTCATATTCTAGGGTTGTGTTACTATCATAAAGTTTTATTTGCCCACCAATACGTTTGGTATGTACCCTTATGTTATACATTATTATATGTACATATGGATTTATGTTGCTACACGTGGGTCCACCATGTTTTGTCACATTTTCGTTCATCGACTTGTGTTGCATTATCACGAAATCACTCCTACTTAATGCCGTATACCGAGAGCTAAGATATTTTACATCAAAAATTTGATACGTGTAACCAACATTCAAATTCAAGCTTGAAAAAAAGGTGCATTTACTTACGCACGCGTGTAATAAGTAACACTTATTTTTGAATAAATGCAATTAAATTTTTTGTAATGTATAGATACAGTAATAATTATCGTACTTTTTCACAGAAACATTTTTTTCCTGCGCAGGTGATATAGTGTTAATTATGTGAATGTATACAACCTAAAGCACCCGGTGTTTCCCAGGCTTGACAGAGTGTAAATAATCTTCTATTTTTTATAGTAACTCTAATACACAAACTTGTTGTAATTTTCAGTAATTTAAACTAACTTTTCTATATTTTTTTAAAAAATAATATGTAGATAGTAATAAGTAATTTTTTAAACTTATAATATCCAAAGTTTATCAAGCATTAACAAAATTCCGTTTTAAATGGAGGTAATATACCTACTTAAGTGTTATAAAACAACATTCCCAATGGTTTGAGTTATGTGATTAAACTTAATATCGCAAATAGTTAAACAAATAACTAGTAATAAATTTTACTTAAATTGTAGTGTATAAAATGCAACTATAATTCCAGAAGTAGTAGAAATATATTGTGCAGTAGCTTAATTTGAGCCTAGAACATTGTAATACAACACACATTTAACCACAGCTCGAGAGACGCAGGGTAAAATTATGGTAAATATTGTGTTTTCAAAGTTGTAATTAAACTATTAGAACGTATTTTAATAGTTCCTTAAAAGAATTCCAGGAAAGTTTCACATTAACGAAGATTTCTTTGTAACACTTATACATTTGGTAAGACACCCGTTGTTCACGAAGCTAATATATACAGGCGGCCAGCTGTCTGGGCGAATTTGACACGTACGTACAGCATAAACGCGCATGAGCATCAGACTTCAACCACGAGCGCATCAATATATATTTCTTACGATACACATTTACGTATCACCAGATCCACAGTCCTGATCGGATGGCTACCACGCGTGCAGGCAGCAATGTTGACATGTGATTAAAGGAGAATCATGGAACCTGATTAACCAGTCTTTCAATATTCCAGGGAATGCGCATTAAGAGTCCATTTATGGAAAAATTCCGTCCATGGTGCGTGCGCAAGTATTTGTATTTTCGTTGCTTGTATGTTCCTAAAGAAGTATAACTTCAAAAATAATCAACATTTGACCAAATTGGTAGCTTTGGTATTATGAATGACATGCTCTTGGAAAAATACAACAAAATCATAAAGTAAAATTTGGTTTTATCTAAGTATAAAAGAAAAATAAGCGCACTGTCTTTTATAAAATATTATACCATAATTGAATGAAATTTGGTAAGTATATTTCATAAAATTTAAATTTAAGGACACTTTTTATCAGTGATCAGAGAGTATTAAATTGGTGAATGTAATCAATATAAGGAATAGAAAATTAGTATGAAATTAATTGATTTATAAACTCTCTAATTAATAGTTTTCTATTTATTATTAATTTTGAAACAAATAAAAAAAATATAACAAAATATAAACAGAACCATTAAATAAGCACAAGTGAATCAACAGGCGGTAAGCTTTAAATTGCATATTATTTTGGTAATGGCAAAACAGTTTTGTGAAATGTGTACTTTTAGAATGGCATGAAAATGTTTAATTAAACAGCTCTGGGTAGTTAAATAAAACAAACTAATAATACTTACAGAGAACTAGTTCTCTGCGTTATTTCATGCATACATAAAATGTATAATTGAATATATTAAATATAGTTATATCATGAATATGTAAATACATATGTTTCAAGAGAGACTGGTATTGTTTTCTGAATTTACATGTTAGAATACCTCAATGGTTTATTTGTTTAAACCGAAGCATATACAAAACATGTAGTTCAACCTTGCATATTATTCATTCGCAGTCTTCTTTTCTGTCTACTCACGTTACTCACGTGTTAAAACGCTAACCGACTGGGTCTGAGATATCTGGCTGAAATAATTGTTATGCAACCAGACATTGCTTAAATACGAAGGAAAATATAGCGAATAAAGAAAAAAATTCTCATATCCTTTAGTAAGCTTAGTATTAAATTCGAAACAATTTTAAACCGTTTTAAAATTACCATAAATATTTTATAACACTTATTAATTATGCTTACCTTACTGCGATGAATGTCCAAAAATATATCCTTAAATAATTTTTTTGTAGATAGAATATTGAGAGCGTTGAAATTTTTTTTGTAAATATTTCAAGTATTAGTTGTCTTTAATAAAACTGCTCTTTCTCCAATAATATGATTTTCTAGAAGAAACAAAAAATTTAAATAGGATATACCAAAACAATAAATGAGACTACAAGTTTATAACGAAAAATAAGATTATTATAGTAATTTTATAAAAACAATGGTATTTTCTTTGATGATTCTAAGAATAATAATCTAGTTAAATATAAATAAATTTCCTTTTGATTCTAAAGTATGGAGAAAGAGCAGTTTAATAAAATTATTGAAAATAAAGGTCATATTTTCCATTAGTATTAAATATTGTAATTTATCAAATGTAGTATTTTAAAACATGTAGCCTATATTTTTAATGACTATGTTTTAAATAGAAGAAACTACGAAAACTCTAAATAAGCATGAATAATAAATCTTTAAAAAATTTAAAGTAAATGATTACACCATAGAAACAGCAGACAAAATAATTTTTAATATGATCATAATATTTCTTAATTTTTTGTAGTTCATCACAATGAGATTCAATTAAATATGAATCCTGAAGTTCCTTAATGATAAAAGCATAGAATTTAAGAGGATAAATATTCATTCCTTCATCCACGTAGTGTTTTACTTTTCTCAACATATTTTCCACAACCTTAATTTTTTCTGACATCACTTATTTTTGTAATGGTATTTTCATTTAATTGTTTTGCTTGGTTATGAAAAAACCTGAATTAACTTATGTCGGAATTGAAGAGCGGTTCACAACATAAAAAAAGTATTTGATTATGGATCATTAAAAAATATTCTTTACGTTTTCGAAATTTGTATATGATATGCAGAATATATATATATTACTTTTTTTTTAATATTAAACTGTAGCCTCTGATGTCCTTGCCAACTTTCTTGACAGTGGAATGTTTAGAAACTTAAGTATATACATTTTAAAAGTGTTAAGATGACCTCACATTTCTTAATATCGCTTTCTATTAACCCGGACACCTCATTTGGTGGTATGTTATTGTCCATTGTATTTGGGGAGAGGAGTTCATACTTCGTGGTATTTACTGAACTTAATACTTCATAAAAAATACTTATTAAAATAATGAATGCTGCGATAGGTTTCCGTATTTAGTTTGACTCTCGGACAATGATAAGGATACCTAAAGCTAAAAATATTTTTTTTTTAATTATGTATCCCGTAACCTATTGTAGAGTTT